>NC_080087.1:35814523-36429314 GCF_950005125.1 Chionomys nivalis | reverse complement strand
GTGTGGACAGGAACTTTGCCTTGTCCTTAAATGTTGACAGTGCCGAAACCAGGGCTTCTGAAGCATGCGCCAAAGCCAGAATAAATATTTATTACCCTCAAATGTGAATGACAAAGGCCTGTGGAGCTTCTGTCCAAGTCCACAAAGCAACGACTGCTCTATTACTTGAAACCTAAATTTCTTCTGATCTCAGAGTCCTTAATTTTGTGTGTACTGAGGAAGTGCTTCCAAGTGACATGACTTTAATTGGCATAGGTTAATATGCAAAGTTCACAGAGGGCCAGTTAGCAAGAGACAGAGAAATACAGGTACAAGCAGACTTAACGACTTAACATTGACATTGTGAGAGAATTCCCATTTTAACAATCTTACCACCCACGTAATGAAACTAAACCAATTTCATTGGAAATTGGTGAGCTTGATTTCTGTTCCTGATTTTTTGAATTGGCTGTGTGGCTGTACACAATCGGATGTTCTAGCAAACGGTCCACAGTGCTTTGGCACCTTCTGCTGATGAGCTAGAGAACTTTTCTGGCTCAGGGAGAATCTAAGTCAGATGTCTGGTGGCCTTGGCACGTGCTTCCATAGGTCAGTTAGCCAGAGACTCTTGAGCAGCAATCGTTACTAAGAACCACTCTAGGAGACAGCACGGCAGTAACTAGGAATGCTATTCCAAGCATCAGCTTCTGTAAATTGTGTATGCCTTAAGTCATGTAAGTCAACAGTGGTAGCACTGGTCACCGAGGAAACCAACAGGACAGTTTAATCCCCCACATGATCTGCTCCTCTAGCTGCACCAACGTGGATTCATCCAGTTATACTAATGGTTATTCCTCCATGGAAAAGAAGTCTGGTAATGCTGGCACATGCCTTTAATCTTAGCACTTGGGACACAGAGGCAGGTCTCTGCTAGTTTGAGGTCAGCTTGGTCTATAAAGCAAGTTCCAGGGACAGCCAGAGCTGTTACACAGAGAAACTCTGTCTTGAAAAACAAAAACAAAACAAAACAAAAAACAAGAAACAATGACCAAAACCCAAAACAACAACAGAAAAGAATGAGCTACTCTGTCTGTCTTGAACCCCTTATTTCTATCAGGTCCTCGTGGGCTAGAGATTGACATCTACATGACTCTACCTTCCCACCCAAACCTGCTAGTTTGTCTGGGGCCAGGTCTAGCTTTATGTCCTGGCCATCACCATCCTGGGAGTCACACAGGACATTATGAATGAGAGCATGGTCTCTGGATGGAAATCCTAGTTTTGGAATTTACTATATGCAAGTATGCAATGTGCTATAGGCAATGCTCTTGGCCTCATTTCTTCAGCTGTAAAATGAAATCCTTCTTTATAAGTTTACCATGAAAATTAAAAGAGATCATAAACACAATGTTCAGCCAGACATACAGTAGGTGCCATTATTGTTAGCAGCACTGGTGAAATTTACTTCTGTCTACTCAATTAGTCACTGAGGGCTGCTCTTATCTCTCTGTCCCTCCCTCCTTTCCCTTCTGCTATCTTCTAGCTCATATCCATTACATTTTGATTTCACACTGAGATAAACTAAACCAGTCATTTCATCTACTTTTTAAAGAGTTGCCATCTATTCTTAAAAGGAGTCTGCACACATCTACAATTGAAGACCTTTGGTGGGTCTCCCTTGTCTAAACAGCATTGCCCTAAGCAAGGCCTTCAAGAGTCTGGAAGCTCTGATATCCTTCTTGTTTTGTTTTGTCTTGTTTTGTTTTGTTGTTGTTGTTTTACTTCAGCTTCCAACATGCTCCGTCTTTCTGCCATTGTCAATTCTTTCCCTTCCTCCACAACCCTGTCAGCCTTCTGACTTGTGTTTGTCTGAAGCGGACTGCTTTAGCTATTCAGACTATACAATGCTATCTATCTTTCTCACAAACTCAGCCCAGTCCCCTCACTGGAAATAGTCAGTCACACCCCAGAGCTTTGCTTCTATGTGGATGGGGCTAACGGTGTTGTCATTCACATTCACCATCTCTGCCCACACTTAATTAAGTCTAGGCGTCCAGGCAAGCCTTGCCGAATGGAATGAAACAGAGCTGCCTTTTAGCAGCTGCCTGACATTGCCCCGGTACGTCTCCAGCTCAGGGAGCTTCTTTGAAGATTGACACTTTACAAATCAGCATCCTGGTCCAGCTGAAAGAGCACCAAAGAGCCATCTCAACCGAAAGCATGCAAGAATCCCAACAGCAACATCTCTCTGTGGAAAGAAGGAAATAAAGTTCAATGAATGCAGGCTCAATACCGGTGTTCTAAAACCTTCCTTCTTTGTCTGATGCGGACAGAGATGCTGTCAACTGTCATCTACTTGGGAATGACCCTCTCCAGTTGAATTTTTATGGTGGGGGCAAATTTCAAAGCTGGGACTCTGTGGCCACGGAAAGTCCCAGACAGAAGAATGTAGGTGGTTCTGAAAGCGCTGTATCATGTACTCCATCAGCTGCCTACCAGCAGTGCCTAAGGGGTGGGACAGAGAGAGGATATAAGCCAGGAATGATGCCCCAAAAATGGCTGTTCATCTCCCTCAAACTTTTGCAAATTCTGTAGAGATCCTTGAATCAAGAAGCGAGTCTTTCAATCAGCCCTAGTAGTTCAACATCTCTGGCAATTCGCCACTCATCTCGCACAAAGGAACTCAATGGTAGTCAACCACTGAGAGAACCTTGACATTTGCAGTTTACCGTCCTTTGTTATTCCAGAGGAATTGTCATAACACCCATATATCCTGCAATCCAGGCCAAGACAAGTACGAGGGCACAATACCGCTGGGTGTTAACTCCAGCAGCCAGGAAAAGGCCTGGCCACCATCCACACCACCACTCACCCTACTGGCTTCCTAGATGATAAAGGGGAGGGGCTGTGACCTCTGATTTGTATACCCAGCTTCCAGACCAAAGGTCAGCTGCTAGTAGAGTTAAGTGATTGTTAAATAAGTGAACAAATCAATGCACTTTCCAGAGAAGTGCTCAGAGAGGGACCAGCCAGGCAGTTTAGCATGAGGGGAATATGTTTTTCCTTTCCCAGCATTTGTTATTAACTATGTGTATTGTTAGCATGACTATTATGTCATTTTTAGGTCTGAAATTTAGAAAATGGAGTAAAGGATTTTTCTGTGTCTGGGACTATATAGGAGGAACAAACACATAGCAAGAAGATTTGCTGAAGTCAGATACTCAATCTCAGCTCGTCAGAGTCATCCCAATTCCTGCTGGAAAATAAGTATCTCAGGGATAGCTTGGGAGACTTACTCTTCAGTTTCTCTATACCCTCGAGCTGAGTTACAGAGTAACCCGAAAACAATGCTTCAGAATTCACCCCACTAATAAACCTGAGCAAAGTTCACAACAAGTTTCGTGGATAGAAGTGCAGAGCAAAGGCCAGAGCTCCAGGGAAGGGCTACCACAGAGCAGGGACAGTCACCTGTCTTGAGCGAGGATCCCTGCATCAGCCCCAGCTGTGGCAAGCCATGAGCTCTGTGTTATCAGTCATCTTGCAGGAACTCCCAGGCCCGTTCCTAGTCCTGGGGATCTTCCTGCCCGTGACTTTGCTGCTTTTCCTCCTGATTGCCTACTTCAGGATCAAACTGATGGAGGGTAAGTGTGAAGCCCCACAAAGAAAGGCTCATCCTTAAAACACACCAAAGCTCTGAGAAGCTGGTGAAACCTTTTCGATTGACAGATATTCCCCCCTCCAGCCCTCCCTTAATATCCTATCCCTGATGAACCAAAGTTGGATACTTTCAACTCTGTGGGTGGTGAGGTAGGTAGGGTTTGACCACTTGCTATAGGGACTTCTTCTCTGTAGTTCCGGGAAGACAGACAACTGTGAACCAGCAAATTGGACAGGGAGCTGCTTGTTTATCTCTTAAGGCAACAGATTCATAAGCATTGTGCTGTTCATGGTCTGTGTCTTCTATGTGTCAGATGTATATGTGTGTCATAGTGCTTGTAAGGACTACTGTCAGTCACGTATACCCTGAGTTCTCACGGACACTGAGTGCCCTGGGAGAAGTTGAAGGCTTCAAATGTCAGAGCTGGGAATGTGAGTCCATTGTATCATTCTCAAGTCTTACCTCTGCTGCTTCTTTGACAAGGTTAACTTTCACAACCTCAGAAAGGTATCAACCACAGAGCAGGTCAACATGGTCTCACAGTACGTACACACTCATGTGTGTGTGTATGTGTATGTGGGAGTATGTACATATATTCACATAAGTAAATATACACATGATATATACACACACACACACACACACACACACACACACATGATCGTGTGCATATGCACAGAACATCCTCAGCCACCGAACTTCTTCTTAAGAAATGTTCCAAGCATTTTGCTATCAGTGTTTAGCCAATGCAAACCTCTAGATACCAGACTGGAGCAGAAACTTCCCAGAATACTATAGTGTTGTTGTATTTTTTAAAAAGACAAAATATATTCAGAAGCTTACAGTGATCTTCCATTGGCATGTATGTCCTGGATTAAGCTGGTGTTACAGAAATAAAAAGAGCTGGACCATATTTGAGAGGCTACTTTTTGATTTGGTTTTCAGTAAATATTAGAAATCTTAAAGGGCTCATTTTATTAATACCTGCCTCTTAATTTGGAGAGTTTCATATTAAACTACTGAAAAAGCACACTTGAGAGCTAGCCAGGGTTGTGCGCAGCAACCTAGCACTCAGGAAACTGAAGCAGAAGGTTTGCTTAAATTTGAGCAAGCCTGGGCTACAGCGTGAGAGCCTGTCTTAAAACACATGCATTTAATCCCAGCATTCAAGAAGCAGAGGCAGGTGAATCTCTTAGACACAAGATGATACTTGGAACACAGAAAACATAGATTGCATTTCAGAATGCTGCTTTCCATCAGAGCCTACTGGAGAACCCTGTAGCCCAGTGTTTTTTCAACCTTCCTAATGTTGTAAGCCTTTAGTGCAATTAATTATTCATGCTGTGATGACCCCAGCCATAAAATTGTTTTCGTTGCTACTTCATAACTGTAATTTTGCCACTGTTATGAATTGTACATATCTGTGCTTTTCTGATGGCCTTAGGTGACCCCTATGAAAAGGTCGTGTCCCAGAGGTTGAGAACCACAGCTGTAGCCTTTCATTTTCTGCCTCATTTTTACAAACAGCTCTCATGCAGGGAGATTAAGGGATATTGCACCATGCTCTACATGTAGGACCCACGTGATGAATTTTTTTTTTTGTCTTTTTTGAGATAGGGTTTTTCTGTGTAACAGCCCTAGCTGTCCTAGAACTAGCTCTTGTAGACCAGGCTGGCCTCGAACTCACAGAGATCCTCCTGCCTCTGCCTCCTAAGTGCTAGGATTAAAGGCATGCGCCACTACCACCTGGCAAGCCTTTTCTTTATGAAGTGAGTCACACTGTTTACTATCCCCAAGATCAGTCTTCCGGAAATTCTGCACCCAAATATTTATGATTCCCAAGTCTTGGAAAAACTCCAAAACTAGGAAGGAACTGAAAATCAAGACTCACAAACATTCACAGCAGGGTTCCTTCAGGCTTGCCCATTGGCTCACTGCCCAGGAGTGCAAACATTTCCCGATGGAAGACCCTTCACAGTCATGAACTGACCAATGTCAATCACAGATACCCAGGTTCCCACTAACACTGGGAAGTAGAAGTCGGTGTCAGTCAAGGACTTTAGTTCTTCACATACTTAAGTTTTATCTCCAGCTGTTTCGTTAGCAAGATAAAATCTATAGTGTATCAAAAATGCATCAGGCACAAAATAAGGCGAAAAAGTCAGAAGAGCTTCTTGGATTTCAGTCTCTCCGCAGCCTTTGCTCAATAGTTATGGTAAATTGAATGATCCTGTGGGACATTTGGTAACTGGCAGAGTCTATAAAAAGAAAATAGCTCAGTTTTACATATTTTCTTATTCCTGGGAAAATATAACATGAAAAACATAACAGAGTACCCAGTGTTTTATGTAAGTATTTAGATATTTCTGAGGTCTAAGCAAATCAAACTCCTTCAAAACATCCCGGAAAAGCCAACCTGCAGTTGGAAGTGTGACCAGGCATCCCTGAAGACTGGTCAGGGCCAATGCAAACAAGGGGTTTGCTTAGTTAGGGTTTCACTGCTGTGAGGAAACATCAGGTCCAAAAGCAACTTGGAGAGGAGTTTATCTGGCTTAATATCCTGAAAGCAGGAACTAAAACCGGGTAGGAATCTAGGGGCAGGAGCTGATGCAGAGGCCATGGAGAGGTGTTGCTAACTGGCTTGTTCATATATATATATATATATTGGTTTTTCGAGACAGGGTTTCTCTGTAACTTTGGAGCCTGTCCTGGAACTAGCTCTTGTAGACCAGGCTGGTCTCGAACTCACGGAGATCCGCCTGCCTCTGCCTCCCGAGTGCTGGGACTAAAGGCGTGCGCCACCATCGCCCGGCTTGTTCCTATATTCTTATAAAACCCAGGGCCACCAGCCAACGGGTGGCACTGTCCACAATGGGCTGAACCCTCCTACACCAATCACTAATTAAGAAAATACCCTACAGGTTTCCTACAGTCTAATCTTCTAGGAGCATTTTCTCGATTGAGGTTCCCTTCTCTCAGATGACACCAGCTTAAAAAAAAAATAGCCAGGACAGTGATTGGTGTAGAACCGCCCAATGTACACCTATCACTGTGACTCTTGCATAATGACCTCCATCTGTCCTCAGCATATCATTACCTAAGTAATCTGTCTGGAGTTCAAGTCACAATAAAACCGTATGACAATATTTGTAGCTCCGCAGCCCCAGAAGTGTTGCTGAAGCATGCACATGAAGGGAACAGAATAACTAGTATACTTCATCCTTCTTTCTCTGCTCACCCCTCCAAATGACAGGATATACTAGGGAGCTTGTCCTAATTCCTAGATTTTTCTCACGCCATGGGTTGGCTCCTTCCCTCTCAAAACATTTTGCGCTTTGTAGCATACGATTGAATGCAGAGGGCAGTAACACTGGGAACCTCACCTGATGGGGGAAAGTCTGTGGGTGACATCCTTTAAACTCCTTAAAGCTTGCTACCTACCTCTAAAGTACATTCTACCTCTAGATGGCCACCAGCCATCAGTCATTCAACAGGTATTTGTGAATCTACTTGAGCATTTTCCCATTCTTATGACTGAACACCACAGACTTATTTTTAAACAACGAAACCTATTTCTTATAGTTCTGAAGACTGGGAAACCCAAAGTCAAGTGGCCCCATTCAGAGAGGTTCCACGTGCTAGTAGAGAATCTGTGGTCTAAGGCAGCACACAGTAAGAGGGATGTAACTAAAAGACAGACACAGGGCTTCTCTGTGTAGGCTTGGCTGTCCTGGAACTGGCTCTGAAGAACAGGCTGGCCTTGAACTCACAGAGATCCACCTGCCTCTGCCTCCTGAGTGCTGGGATTAAAGGTGTATGCCACCAACCCCTTGACTCATAGTTCTGCTCTTAAAGGGCTCATCTGGGCCTAGAGCTTTAGAAATTACAATGAGCATGAAGTTTCAATGTGAGCTTTGGTGGAAAATCAAATTCCAGTACTACTATATACTATGGCTTGTCCTAGGCATATAGACTTTTGGGACCAAGAGGAAACAGTCTTCCATTTATAAAGCTACAAAATGCATCAGAAAAAAATTAATCCAACATCAGATATGCAAATCCATATTTTTATTTTCTGTTCTTGGCCTCAGACCAAGTTAAGGGTAAACTCTGCCCTTGAACTTAGCCAAGGCTGAATCCTGACCTTTCATTTTAAGTATTTTCCAAAATGTCAAAGCTGAGACCTCTCACCAGGCAGGATCTTCTAAATACCTAAGGGATACCCCAGTGATGGAATAAGCCATCTTCCCATTGTCACCCTCTCAATGGCTCTCAATGAAGTAAGTATATCCAGGCTGTAGGCAGGAAACCCAGGAGTATGGGAAGCACCATTTACTTCAGTGAAACAATTCCATGCATCAGGGCAGTTAAAACAAAGGAGGTCTCATCTGCGGCTTATTGCTTGAAAACTGTAGCTTTTTCTGTAGTCATTTCTAAGGGTGTGTAGTATTACTCCTTCTCCAGTTAGAGGGCAGATGAGATCCTTTGGCCCCAAATTAAAACATCACCAGTTTTATCCATCTAACAGCATCCATTTAAAAATTATAAACATATGGACAAATGTCATATAGTTAATCTTCTACCCAGGGCTACAGCAAAGTGTAATCATTTCTGGTTTGTTTCTGTAAAGAGAAGGACATTGACAGATTAACTGGTGTGTTCACAGAACCCCAGAGTCCTACACTCCAAAACATAACACCAGCTTGTGTGCTTCATATATCCTAAGGTTAGACAGAGCGTCATTTTGAGATGTGATGGGTAGTGAGTGGAGGTAATGTCATCATTTAACATTAATCCCTACTCTTCAAGCCTTGAAGGTAATCATGCATGGAAATTTAATTAGTATGTAGAGAACATCAATTTTCTCACAAAGGAAGAAAGAAATTCTCTAACATCCTGCACATTTTAGTTTGTCATTTGTCTTGAGAAACAGCTCTTGGGGAGGAGGGCTGAGTCTTAAAACGTTCTAGAAATAGCCAGACCCTCTATCATCAGTGCCATGAACATTTATCATCCCCTAGGGTGCAGGTTGTGATCTTCATTTCTCTTCAGTGTTCCAAAATCTTTACATCTAGCACCACCCACCTTCCAAAGCATCAAGAACAAACTGTGCTCTAAAACAACCAATAGTGAACCAATAGTACAAAAGCAGTCACTTTATTAAAGTGTACCTGCTGAACGCACAAACATTTAGTTAGATATAGAATAAGTAAAGCTAATTAACATTTGAATCTGGAACACAGCATCTCTACATAATCTAAAACTTCAAGCCTCTTCACCCTGTACGATAGAAATAACAGCAGCAGGGTTCAGCTATGGGGTCAGTGTGAGTAATGAGCTGCTACAAAATGTAGCTGATTTTTTTTTTTTTTACTCTTTGGGGGCCCACTGCCAAGCTCCCAGATAAATACATGGGGACTTGTTCTTATTTATGAATGCCCAATCTTAGCTTGGCTTGTTTCTAGTCATCTTTACTAACTTAAATTATCCCATTTCTCTTTAATTTGCCTCTGGCTTTCCACCTTAATTTATTCTATGTATCTTTCTTTTCTTCTTATTCCATGGCTTGCTATGTGACCCCTGATGTCTTCCTCTTTTCCTTTTCTCTCTCCTCCTTCCCTGGATCTCTCCTCCTGTTTACTCTCCCTGCCTCCCAGCCCCACCTATCCTTTCTTTTGCCTTGCTATTGGCCATTCAGCTCTTTATTAGACCAATCAGGTGTTTTAGGCAGGCAAAGTAGCACAGCTTTATAGTGTTAAGCAAATGCAACATAAAAGAAGGCAACACATCTTTGCATCATTAAACAAATATTCCACAGCATAATCAAATGTAACACATCTTAAACTAATATTCCACAACAACAGAGGGATTCCAAACAATCCCCATGCTGGAAAATGGTAAACTGTTATTACTCCCGCTGGCTTATAAATCCCAAGAAATCATTATTTGTGTCATTATGTGCATCATTAAAATTGCCTTAGAATAATTAAGACACCCTAGGTGACTCACCTGGAAGGCAGGAGACAAGATAGGAAACCTGGCTGTCTGGCTCCACAGCTAGCTTTCTTAGCCCACAGAACACCAGGCAGGTTTCCTATCAACTAATGATTTTTTGTTTGTTTTTTGACCCAGGCAAATAAATTCACTACCAAGTTGAAAGGCAACTGCGGAAAATCTATGAACAAGGGAAGAATGTTTGCAAAAACTTTGGATGGGTTGATCTGTTAATATAAAAGAAATACAAATTATTTTATTTTTATTTATTTTATTTTATTTTTGATTTTCGAGACAGGGCTTCTCCGTAGCTTTTTGGTTCCTGTCTTGGAACTAGCTCTTCTAGACCAAGGCTGGCCTCGAACTCACAGAGATCTGCCTGCCTCTGTCTCCCGAGTGCTGGGATTAAAGGCGTGCGCCACCACCGCCCGGCTTGGGTTGATCTTTTAATATAAAAAAACTACAAATTATTCCTAATGATGGCAATTCTTTCACTTAAATATATACTCCAAGCCAGGGAGATTATTTACCCATGGCCCAACAGAGAAAGATCCTTACTGCTTACAGAATTTTCTATAACAAACCCAGGTACTTCTTAATGACACCTGCTTAATTTCTCTCTGAATGTCCTCCCTAATAGATTCCTCGGATTAATAGCCTAGTTGCAAGCTGTTTTTGTTTTTTTTGTTTGTTTGTTTTGTTTTTTGTTTTGTTTTTAGTACTTTTGCTTTGATTTTATTTTTTAGTTAGGTTTTTTTTTTTTTTATTTTTAAGCTCCGCTGTTTAAGAATGAATCTAAGCACAGCAAACTTGGTGTCACATAATAATTCATCCAGGCAAACACAACAGCAAAAAAGATGCCAAAGTGTGTAATCTTTGGATTCAAATAATAATGTCTTGGAACAGGGCAATTAGTAGTGGATTGGGACCCAATAGTTTAAATGATGGAAGGTTGGGGGCTTGCTTGGGGAGGATGTGTTGAGCTGTTGCATCTGGAACAGAAATATCTTAACCTGACGCTTCCTTTCTTTTAAAAATTTCACGTTAAGGCCATATCACTACCTTCATTTAGCGGGCGGTGGTGGCGCACGACTTTAATCCCAGCACTCAGGAGGCAGAGGCAGGCGGATCTCTGTGAGTTCGAGGCCAGCCTGATCTACAAGAGCTTGTGCCAGGACAGGCTCCAAAGCTACAGAGAAACCCTGTCTCGAAAAACTTTAAAAAAAAACAAATAAACAAACAAAAAAAACCTGCAAGCTGTTTTTGGAGAGAAGTAAATTACTTCAATTCTTATTTTCTAGAGAGAATCTATGGCAGTCAGTTTAGTCACTGGCTAGAAGACTTTCTAGAGCTCGCTAAGTTTTTCATCCTTCATCCTAGATCACTGATTTTTGTTATTTACCCCTCAACCTTCAGTCTCTGATTTGGGCCATGATGTATCCAGGTCAGTGATGTATATCCTTGTCCATCATTCAAACCACTTCTTATGCAATTGGGGAAGAAATTACTCCTATTTTAATAAGTTCATAATCTAAACCAGAGATTATCTCAAAGAAGTATCTTTGAAATAGCAAATCATCTATGTGGAAAAGCAACATAACTCAGCAGCTGAAAGTACAGACTCTAAAGCCAGGCTTCCTGGTATCAAATTCCGAATTCATCCATTTCTGTAGTCTTGGGGTAAACTGCTTTATCATGGTCTTTCTCTGACCCAGACTGCTCACTCATAAATCAAGAAGCAACTTATATCACCGCAAGAATTAAACAAGTTAACACATGCAAAGATAGCACAGTGTATCTGGTACATAGCTGCTGAACAAATACTGTGTATTCAACCTTGTGGCTCACATAGCGCAGGGCATGTCCTCATTTGAGAATATGGAGCAGCCCCTAAGCATCCAAGATAGGTAGGAAATGTTCCCTAGGTGCATGGTAAAGGACTGATGGAATAGATTGAGGTAGATACCAAGAATACTGTCAAGGCCAATTTTGTAAGCATTCTATTAGTAAGTGATGTTGGTGGCTATGAGAGGGGTGGAGTGTTGTTTGGTGTACCAGGAACATATACGATTATATATTAAGATCTTTTTTAAAAAAATATTTATTATGTATACAATATTCTGTCTGTGTGTAGGCCAGAAGAGGGCACCAGACCCCATACAGATGGTTGTGAGCCACCATGTGGTTGCTGGGAATTGAACTCAGGACCTTTGGAAGAGCAGGCAATGCTCTTAACCTCTGAGCCATCTCTCCAGCCCAATATATTAAGATCTTAACAGAGATCTCAAGGTTAAAAGCAAATCTGGTTCCTGACATACTAGTTGAATACAGGAGCAGGGAGAGGGCCGTGTGCAATGCAAGCAGGTGGGAGTGGACAGTGATGAGAGGAGGTCGGTAAGGCTATGTTGATGCTACAGAGAGGAAACTGGGGACTGGGGAATGCCGGTAGGTTTAGTAAACTGGCGTAAGTAGGATGCCACTTAAGACTTTTAATATTTTAGCAGAACAGTTTTTATCTAAATGCTTTTGAGAGATTAAGAAATACATAGGCTCTGAAAAGCCTAATGTTCAAAGGGAAAATCTTGATTCCCTAATTCCTGTATCTTTATCTCTTGGATTACACATGTTTAATGAAGGTTTCCCGAATATGACAATCTAAACATCTGCTAAACAGGATACTTACATGTTAATGATCTTTAATACAGTGGTCATCTGTCCTAACCAGGAACATTCATTTGAAGTAGTCGAGGAGGGCCAAAAATGGTTCAGTGGGTAAAGGTGTTTACTGTCAAGCCTGATGACCTGAGATTGATCCCTAGCACCCAGACAATGGAGGGTAAGACTAATCCAAGCTCCCTTCTGATCTCCATGTGCTGTGCCATGTTCATGACTACACACACACACACACACACACTCAAGGTTTTTTTTTTTTTTAAGGAAGCTGAAGAGGTCAGGTCCCACCGTAGAGACCCATAGAGCCCAGAAGTTTACCAGTCAGAAACACTGGCCAATAGCTTCTAGCAAGTTGTCTACAAATTAACCAATATCCTTCCTTTCAGTTGATGAAGAACTGTCTCAGATTTCTGATCGCCAAAACAAGTACAGTCCTTCCCTATACAGGCGAAGGATGAGACGAAGATGACTGTGGGATCATTCAGTGGACAAAGAACCATGAATTTCACAAGACCACAGAACAGTGGTCAACAGATCCATGGGGAAATGAGAACAGTGGATACAACGGCTACTACTAGAGGACTTCTGTGTGATCTGATGTTAATGGCAGTTCTTCAGAAAGTACCAAGGACTTAAAATTTTCTTTCATATGCTCAATGCATGAGGCACATCTTGAGTTTCTTTTGTTATGACTATGTTTATTTACTTGGAAGAGTGTTTTTAAAATAAAATTTGTAGACCTAATCATATCACTCTTTGAAAGCTCACATAACTTTCTCTTTAAAGGTAAGGAAAGGCTGAGAGAAATCAAATGGTGCTGTGGGAACTCCTTCAGTCAATAAGATACTGGTCTCATATACTATAAATGCAGATGAAAAGCGGTGCCAGCTTCTTGGCTGCTGGATTCTTACTGTTCCCATGGCACACAGAGGACTGTGGATTGCTACTCTTTCTGTGAGTTTATCCCCAGATGAATAAACCTTTGTTTATACTCCATTCCAGGCTATTATGGAACTCTTTTGTATGCCAACAAAAAAAAAAATAGCAAAAGATGGTGCCTGGAGGAAGCCCTATGGATGCTTTACACCAGAGTCCTTCCATTTGGCCCTCTAGTCAGTTTGAAACATGGCAGTTTCAGACAGCATTCAAGACCTTTGTGTCTTTCTTTCCCAACTGCTTCATCTCTGTGGCAAGCTGCAACAAAGAAGTAGAGTCTCAATATTAGGTATGGGTTACTCACCAACATAGTTCTCTGTATGGTGGAGATATTAAGTGGTACCAGGGAAAGGAAGAGAGGACAAATGCTCTTCTAATACCCAAGGAGAATAATTCAAGTTTGTTTAAGTAAAACCCAAACACCAGGGGACTGTTTCTAAATTGAAAGTCAGCATTTCACTAGCAAAATCCTTATCATTCAGTGGGCTCTAAAGAACATAGATTGAAGAGCCATTTAATAATTGAAAAAGAAGCATTTAATTCAAGGTGAAAGTTAAAACAGATTATGCTCACTACTAAGTTCGACATACTTTTATAGTTAATAGCAACAAAATGTTTAGTACACCCTATCCCTGGCTATTTTCTAACCTTTGAATATGACTCCATTGTGCTTTGAGTGGTTTACTTAAGAAACAGCCAGTGTGTGTGTGTGTGTGTGTGTGTGTGTTTAAATGCATAAATTTTGGTAGTGACAGTCATACAAGCATACAAGATTGTAATGATCAAAAGTCAGAACGTTTCATTGTGGCCTGATAATTTCCTGACTCTTCCTTTAGGCCCCACCCTGAAATTCTTCTTCTCAGGCATCCAGTGAGTTTTCTGGTGGCACTTCCATTTTAATAGTGTTGGGAGCTACTGGGGGCTGCAGACCCAGACCCTGAATTTCCTGTAAACAATTTGTTTTCCTCTGCTCTGAGCAGGCTGCAGCTGCTCTGAACATGAGACCCTGATGGCAGGGGAGTGGGTTCTGATGGGTCTGCAGCTGAAAGATCTCGAGACCTGGGGCATAGCCAGAGCCCTATATAAGTTGCCCCTGAGCTCAATGAAGTTGGCATTCTTGTATCAAGAGTGACCCATGTCTCCGCCTCCGTCTCTCTGTGAGTCTTTCTCAGGCCGGTTCCCGGTTCATGCAAGCGGTCCTGTAGTGACACGGGAGCTACAGAACTGTTTTAGGTTTTTACACAATAGCACTCAATTATATCAAGAATATCTGTTGGGTCTTTTGAAGTTGGGTAATTCCTAAGTGCTAATGCCATATGGAAGAAATAACACTATTCCTTCAGTTCTGGGAAGGATCTCTTTTTAGCCCCTGGTGGAAGCAGTTTGTGTAAAAATGCTTTCTTCAACAGGAGGTGTGAAAGGACACAGCAGAGTCCCATCTTGGGCAGCTGCCAGCCAAATGTGTGGCTCAGACATCACAGTTGCTCCCTCTTCTTCCAGAAACAGAACGTCTGAAGCCCGAGCTTTGGCGTTGAAGGATGCTTGACTAAGAGGTGTCAGGATTATAGGCACAATTCACCATACCCAGCTTTATGCCTGTTCTAGTTTTTCATCTTTTTTGTTCTTGTTTTTAATTGAATTAGTAACTTGGCAATTTAATATTGCCCAAGATGATGCTTCAAAGGCTTCCAGATGTGGAATGTAAGTCCATGGCCACTCCACATCCTGAACCTAGCTGGTAAGACAGAAAATTAGGCATAGAGGATTACAATACATGAAATGATATTTGCAATCTCTTACCTACAAGATAAAAGTTAATCTTTCCAAATATTTCAGTGCTTTCAGGTAGCAACAAGAAAGTCAACTACACAATTTTCTCGAAATCTCAAATTCTCTGGCAAAAGTAAACCTTAGAAATCAGAATTCATACCTTATAACTGCCAGAATTTGGAAATGTTAAACGCATTTCAGATTAAAAATTTCAAAGCATGCTCTAAGATGCTATGGTTTGAATCTGCAATGTCCCCCACAGGTTCATGTGTTGTGCACTTGACGCCTCATTTCATTTTGAAACTATGGGTAGAGCCATTTAGGAGATGGGGCGTGGTTGGCAGAAGTGGAACATTATGGCTGGGGTCTTGAAAGTTATACCTGTCCACGGTCCTGCCCTAATAGGGAAATCTTTGTCAACCAATTATCTTTAAGAGGTGGGACCAAGTTAGGGTGTGGCTTTCTGGGTACCAGGCAGCCCAAAGTTTGTTCTCCACTCTACACTGCTGAGCTTGGACTTCTCTTTCCTGTTTCATGAGCTTGCCCTTATAATAAAAATATAACAGATCTATCTTTTAGTTAGCCTGTTTTTTTCTCAAGCCGAGATAATTCCACACTGCCCTGAATGCCCCGCTTCCTTTTTGTGTATTATGAGTGCCACACAAGCCTGCTTGTGATCAGCTCCCCTATGCTTGCCTCACTGTGATGGACTGTAACCCTCTGAACTAGTAAGACAAAATAAACTTCCTCCTTTTGATTCTGAGTTACCAGTGTCAGGTTACAGTGCAGATCCTACTATGAATGACCTAAAAGTGACTGGGGCAGGAAGCAAACACTTTTAGGATTTTTATTTTAATTAATAAGATTAAGGATTTAAAAATATTTCTTTCTACTTAAAAACTTCTAATCTGTTTCTTGAACCTCTTGGATCTACTTTCTTACTTACTCTGCCATTTGGTCCAGTTTACAAGTGAGATGAAGACATTCTGAAAATCCCTTTGTCAGAACAGAAGTACAAGGTATTTTAAAAGATAGCTTTTATTGATGTTCCCACAAGGGGTAATCATCAAAACTGTTCCAAGCGGCTCTTTGGGCACTATCTCACTAAAATGTTCCAGATTGCTCCAGGACCCCTGTTTGTGCTGCCTCAGCAGAATAAGACTGATCCCATGCACTGACTGCATTGCCTAGTCCACAGGTGCTGTAGAGGCACTTTCCATCATCGGTATTATCAGGAGGTCCACGTACAGAAGAGTGCTCAGTTCCCATCACAGAAAGGTCAGTCGATGATTTTTAAATGAGTTCCATAATACTAACTTTTTGATGGAAAATATATGCACAGAAGCACATTTGGTTTCATAATATTCCAAGATTTGGCTAGCTGAGACAGCCTTCTCTGGAGAGTTGTTTCTGTAACAATTGGAAAGAATGTGAGAAAGGCCTTTCACAAGTTGACACATAATTTAGCAGGAACAGATCTCAAAGAAGACAGCTTTGCAAATTATATTTCCTGTGCTCATTTTAAATGACTACATAAAGAATTCTATATAACATTTCAAAAAGATTGTACTCTGTTGACCATTTTTCTGTGTAAAGTGGTATGCCTTGGTGAGAGCTTCCCAGGAAGCCATTCCAATTACAGTTGGATGAAGTCCCTCAGCAAGCTTGCTCCACCCAGTACATGGAGACACAGTGGACATAAAGTAGCACACGGAGCTGAGCAGCAAGGCACAAATGGTGCAGCTGAAATCTTCCTAAATGTACACCAATTAAAGGTCAGATCTCCCTTGCAGAATTCAAACAAGTGAGGAGCACCATTTAATGAGGTACAAGAAATCTTTCCACAATGCTTTCACTAGTTCAGATCACTGATGCTGGCAGCAGCAACAAATTAAAACAAGCAAGCAAGCAAACAAACAAAAACAGAGCTTAACCGCTCTTAAAATGCTATTAAGTATTTTTTAAAATACTAATTTTCTGATGGAAAAGTAGCATTCCAGTTTACTTCTTTGATGTTTATAAGAAGAAGTGACAAGTTTATAGAATAAACAGTTTTATTTTATAACAGTATTACATAAAGCAAAATATCATTTAATACAACTTGAAGCTGCTATAAATCTAACCTGGCATCATTAACTATACAGTCAAAAGCAAATGAAAGACATGTTCAATACAGTTAATAAGTCCCTATCAGGTCTCTGGTGTCAGCTTTAAATGGAATAGCTTTCATATAACCAACAGAACTCCCCACCACTGTCCCCAACCCTCTTATCCCCAGCATCTTCAAACCTGTGAGTTATCAAACTATCTTAAGAGATATATCTGCTCAGTAACAAAAGGTCAGTTTTACATGTAGACAAAGTTTAATACAAAGCAAGTGTTCTACTCAAGTGTTCAAATAATGGGAAGTACTGAAACTGGAAAGGTTAAGAGAGAAAGCACTAAGGCTTTAATTTAAGCTGCCTGATTTTCTTTTAGTAGGAAAAGAGAAGGGCACATTCCGCGGTTCTCCTCCTGTTCTGGAATGCTGTGGCAAAGCGTATGTCTGAGAAGTACTGCACTGTGGGTGATGATCTCTGAACACAGTGCTTGGTCAGTGAGCTTCATAATTCTCCAGTCTAGAGAGTCTCTGACTTTACTAAAATACAAAGTCACAGGACTGGAAAGTCAATATAAAAGTCATCCATAGTGAAATTCCCAAATATTAGAAATATTTCAAGATGTAAGAAGTGCTCTGAATTGGTATTAATCTGTCCTCATGCAGTACATTCACTGCAGTCTGAAAACTGCAGATACCGACTGTACGAGTACAATGGAAACTACTTTGAAGAGAGAAAGCCACTATCTAAATTAGTCACAGAGTTTCCTTTCCATATAACAGCACCTGTTCAAGTGAACAGCACCTTACCAGCCTGAGCTGGCTTTGTTCACTGTCATTTGAGCAAATGAGTCATAAAAAACAGGTAGGAAAAGGAAACAAATACAAAACTCTTAACAAAAACCAAAGAATTAAAAAAGAAAAAAAGACAGAAAGAAAAGAGGAAGCAAGAATATTTAGAAGTGGTTATAAAACAAACAATATATTAGAGATACATGGGAACAGTATGGACCAGAGCTGTTAAGGTAAGGTTTGGTGTTGGCATTTTAATTCTTCAGGCTTCTGGCCATTGTTACCAGTTGTAGCACAAAACTGCTGGAGTAGTGGTGTGGCATTAAGACTTGGAATGGTCAAAGTTCTTCAGATTCATGAAGTTGAATGTTGCTTTAAAAAAATGACTCTCTAGGAAAGAAAAACAAACAAACAAAAAGACATAAAGCTTATTCCAAAAACAGACTTAAATAGAAAGTAATCAAACTTTTCAATCAAGTAATCAACAGTTATCTGCCTACGTTAACAGGAAATAAACGTAACAGCTCATTCCAAAACTTAGATACTTTATTATTTCTGGGAAATTGGCAAGTATAGAGTTTGCAACAAAGACCATACTACATGATGTAATTACCACAAAAGAGATGACACACATAGTGTAACCCCACCTCCACCCCATCCCAATGTCTGTTATCTGGTTTCCCTTCTGCAGTTGCAGGTACCTAGAGTCAACTGTGGTCCAAAGACATTGAATGGGAAATTCAAAACTAAAGTTTGAAACTGAGGGCTATTCTGAGTAGCACAATGCGCTCCCCAGCCCCACCCTGACTATGAGTCAGTATGGATATGCTACTTACCCATTCACCACTTAGCAGCTCTGTTGATTATTAGGCCAACTGTCATGGCCTCATAGAGGCTGCATTCAAGGAGCCCCTATTTCCTTTATTAATGGTCCCAAAGCGCCTGGGCAGAGAGGTATTTGCAATTCAGATACACTAAAAGGAAGTCATAAAGGGCGTCCCTTAACTGAAAAGGAAAAGGGGGCCAGTACATGGAGGATTCAGTACTATTTGGTTCCAGGCATCTAATAGGAGTAGTGACACATAGGTCCCCTTCAGGTGAAGTGCACTGCTATAAAAATTAAAAGTTAACCAGTGCAGGCTTTAAGCTAGATTTGGGGAAAGTCAGTCTGTTTTTACTTCATTAAAATGAACAGGGAAGTTACTTTAGGTGCTGAGAACAAGTGAAGAGACACAAAAGGTATAGAGTATAGAGGTATATTATTCGTGTTTTAATAAATAAACTTGTCTGAAGATCAGAGGGCAAAGTAGTCACAGTAGTCAGCCATACAGGCCAGGGAGAAGTGGCACACACCTTTAATCCCAGAACTCAGGAGACTGGTGTGGGAGGTCCTTCTGTCTATGTGTTGCTTTTATTGGTTAATGAATAAAAAGATGTTTTGAGCCTATGGCAGGGAAGAACAGAACTAGGTAGGGAAAGCTAGGCTGTATGATAGGAGGAAAAAAAGGCAGAGTCAGAGATAGACGCCATGGAGCTGGTGGAGATAGACATGCTGAAACTTTGCTGGTAGGCTATGACCTCATGGTGATATACAGATGAATAGATATGGGTTAAATTAATAGTTAGCTAATAAGAAGCCAGAGCTAATGGGCCAAGCAGTGATTTAATTAATACAGTTTCTGTGTGATTATTTCTGGTCTAAGTGACCCGGGTGGCCAGGACGAACAAGTGGGCCCTCCTCCTACAGGAGACACAGGCAGACAGATCTCTGTGAGTTCAAGGCCACCCTGGGATACACACTATCAATCCAGAGATAGATCCAGGTGGTGGTGGTTCACATCTTTAATCCCAGTGTTTGGGAGTCACACATTTTTGATCCCAGTACTACGGTTTCCCTGTTATAGGACACCATCTAATCTAGCACATTTTTTTAATTGATTTTTACTGAGATCTACATTTTTCTCTGCTCCCCTCCCTGCCTCTCCCCTCTTTCCTTCAACCCTATCCTCCCAAGGTCCCCATGCTCCCAATTTACCCACGAGATCTTGTCTTTTTCTATTTTCCAAGTAGATCAGATCTACGTAAGTCTCTCTTAGTGTCCTCACTGTTGTCTAAATTCTCTGGGCATGTGGTTTGTAGGCTGGCTTTGTTTTATGTTTAAAAACCACCCGTGAGTAAGTACGTGTAATAATTGTCTTTCTGTGTCTGGGTTACCTCACTCAAAATAGCTCCATCCATTTTCCTGCAAAATTCAAGATGTCGTTATTTCTTCTGTTGTGTAGTACTCCACTGTGTAAATGTACCACATTTTCCTTATCTATTCTTCAGTAGAGGGGCATTTAGGTTGTTTCCAGGTTCTGGCTATGACAAACAGAGCTGCTATGAACATAGTTGAGCACATGCCCTTGTGGTACGATTGAGCATCCTTTGGATATAGACCCAAAAGTGGTATTATTGAAGAAGGTTGCTTCCTAATTTTCTGAGAAATAGTCACACTGACATCCAAAGGGGCTGTAACAGCTTGTATTCCCACCAGCAACGCAGAAGTGTTCCCTTTCCCCCACAACCTCTGAAGCATAAGTTGTCATCAGTGTTTTTGATCTTGGCCATTCTTACAGGTGTTAAGATGGAATCTCAGAGTTGTTTTGATTCTAGCACACTTTCAATCAAACAACAACCAATCATATACACTATTGATATATATTACTAACATACAGTGGTAAACATGTGATTGCTGCACTCAAATATCCTATGCAAAGACCTACCAAGTAACAAGTAACATAGAAGGGAAGGCACACTTGTTTTTAGCAAATCTTTCCTGCTCTTTTAGAACCTGGATACAACTGCAGAGTAGGATTTGCTCTATCCAACATCCCTTCCACTGGTCTGATCGTTTTCCTTTCTCCCCATCGCCATCTGATTATCCCAGTGCTCTACACAGGAAGGTGTTACTATTAACTGCCTTTATCTAGACTACCCATCAAAGTATGCGGGTCTCTGTTCCTGCTCCTTTCCTTCTCATAGACACCATAGGGTCTTGGCCACAGGATGGTCACAGTATAGATTAATGAATCCCAAAGTGAAAAGATTAAGCTGTAATGTAACCTGATGGACAGGGCTTGGGAATAAAAACCTAGATGTGTGCTGTCTCTAGAGCCAAGCACTAATTTCTATTTTGACTATTTCCATTTTCCAAACTCTCTTGTATATGCAGAAAACAGCAGGCTCATTTTTCTGTTCTCTTTGGTTGGTTAGTTGCTATCTGTGATATCCAGAGGGGCCCTCGTTTCCTTTAAAAAGATGTTTTTCCAATCTCTGAAGCTTCGACAAAGACTTCTAAGGCTTTTCAGTACCGTGTCTGTAAATGAGTGCAGTCATGTGCCATGTAAAAAGGACAGCCTACCTCTCGGAGCAGGACCTTAATATTGTCTTCAGTCTCTGCCCCTTTAAAGTTAGAACCTCTCTTTAATAACAGACAAAAACAGTTTCATATGGAAAAGCTGTCACTAATGACTATATCCAATGCCACACCCTGGGTAGGAAATAGGACTAGCTGGTGTTGCTGTATGGGTGACAGCAATGACATCCTGACCTCTTCTTTTAGGCAGTTCAGAAATGTTTAACCCACATCTGTAACACCATATTGACATCCCACAGCAGTTCAGACAAAACTGACTGTGCCTAAAATTATATACAACCCTAGCCAGCTTTTCTATTTCAGTGTAAAAGCAGTGCATGAATAATCTATAATAAATATTAAATGTAACATGGTTCTAATTTTAAATAATAGACTAGTGCAACTAAACAAATAAAATAGAAAAATATTTGATATATCTGAAAAACAACAGTTAGGTAATATCAAATGAGTACTAAGACATTATGCACTATAAACAAACGGATGGAGGAAATGGAGGTGCCGCCACTCCTCCATCATTTCCTACTCTGGCTCTCACTGATAAAAAGGAGTTCACTTCACTTTACCTGACAGCAGTGGCTACTCCAGGATGGAGTATTTCAAAAAGGCTCATTTGAAGCTCAGACAACTGGTGAAGCCAACAGAAGCTGAGTCGCAACACCTGTCTGTGTGTGGCTCAGTGTGACACCTACAGATCACACCAAGCCAGGATTCCTCTCCTGATTAGGACTCTGAGAACATAAACCACTCCAGACACACAGGTTGTTAACATTTTGTGTCCGCTTGAGCCCTAATAAAAAGGCAGTTGGGATAAGCTGGCAGAGGGAACAGCCTTGAAAGGACATAAAAGTCACAAAGACTGAACGCTCGCTCACCTTAAGCTGCCCATCACTGGCTGAGAAAGGCAGTCCTGAGAAGTTCTTTGCAAGCTGTTCTCTGACCGATTTTGGGCATCCCCTTTACCCTACTTTCAGAGCTTTATCGAAACCTTAGTGAACCTTAGTGCTCTTCTTCCGGGTTAGGAAGGGACATAAAGGCAGAGAAAGATACACTGCAGACAGTGATTATTCTCTGACTATAGGATATACATTGTCCTGGTCCTGCTGCTTATCTTGGGCCACCTGCTGTCTGCCTCTGTAGGATGCTGGCAGGACAAACTGATGCTTCCTAACAGTTGGCCAGCAAAGGAAAACATTCCACACGGAGCTGTAGCCTGTCAGAGGGTAGAAATGTTGAAGTGCTGAGAACTCCTCTTTACCTTGAAACTTCACACTCTGGCATGTTTCCAAATGACAGGCTGCACTGATGGCAGTCCTTCAGAACACCTTAACAGTCTGCCTGTATACCTCCTAACAGTCACACCTCCTTTCCTGGAGCATAGCCCTCCTGTGACAAGAGGAGCCAAATTCTTAATGCCTAACCCACCCAAGCATTTCTGAGTACTTGTTAAATATCTTAATACGTCAATCAATTCTCCCAAACCTATCTAGCTTGTTTACCTTACATGTGACCTTAGACTTGTTTTCCTCATTACATTATCAAGGAATCTAACAAGAGCTGTATCCTGCAGGACAGGTACTTTAAAAAAAAACAAAAAACAAACAAACAAAAAAACTTCCAATTCTTGTCAGTTTATTCAAAATGCACATTTTAACATTGTTCAGGAGGAACCAAAGAATGTACATATTAACTCACTGGTCAAAGTAAATATAAGTTCCAGGAATAATCTAAATACTTCATTTATTCAAAAATGTATTAAAATGCCATACCACTTGAGATGATGAAGGTATTAGTGTTTTGGGGGGCTACTGTTTCTTGTCTTTTTTTTTTTTTTTTAATTTTTTAAAAGACTTTGTCATCTCCACTTTCCTTTCCTGCCCTCCATTTCCAGTCCCCAATCTCATTGCCAGCCCCTTAGCAGCCTACCTGCAGGGCTTGTCTTCCCTCTCTGCCTCCACTATGTGGGGCTCCAGGGGCCTAGTCTTCCTCTCTTACCTCATCCCTTTGTGTCAGATATCAGGACCTGGAGGCATTTTCTACAAGGGGAGGGGGCGACCCTCTTTGGCCATACCTTCCTGGCAATCAGGTAAGATATCCTTACTCTCCTTCTGGTTCTCCACTGCTAATTCCCCAGTCTCATGCCCAGCTCCAGAGCAGACCACATGCAGGGACCTGTCCTGACCCTGTCTCTACTCCTGTGGACTTATGCAAATCCCATGGCAGACCCAGCTTTCCTCCTTCCTGTAGAGCCTTCTCAGAGCCCCATTCTAGCCCATCTCCATTCCCTGTGTCAGTGCCCAAAACCTAGAAACATATCAAACCTGGCAGGGACCTGGAAGCACTCCCTACGAGATGACTCACAGCCACCATACTTTCATTAAGACATCTTGAAATTTTCAGGCAAATAGTTGGATCTAGAAATCATCATATTGAGTGAGGTAATCCAGACCAAGAAAGACAAATATCATATGTACTCACTCATAAGTGGCTTTTAGATATAAAGCAAAGAAAACCAGATTACAATTCACAATCCCTGAGAACCTAGACAACAATGAGAACCCTAACATGGATCCAATCTACATTGGAAATAGAAAAAGACAAGATCTCCTAAGTAAATTGTGAGCATGGGGATCAAGAAGAGGGTAGAAGGGGAGCAGAGAAAAATATATAGTTCAATAAAAACAAAAAAACAAAAAAAAAAAGAAAAGAAAAGAAACTACCTCTAAAAAAAAATAATAAATCTGAGGTTTTAAGTGCTAAAAACAAAGAAGAAAATATTTAGGGATAAAATCACTAAATTAGAAACAGGCAAATGACAAAACAATACAAAGAATCATGCAAGAAAAATGGAAAAAAACTAAAATTACAACCATAATTATATATCATTTCATGTCCACGAAATTAGCAAAATAAAAATCTTAGCACTGAGGCTGTGACCTAGTAAGGGTCCTCACTCTCTTCAGATGGACGAGCAAACAGTTCTACTATACAAGGCAAAAGATGAATGTTCCGTGGCCTCAGCATTTCCCTGAGTTTTCTGCTCTCTGACTATTCAAAGTACAGGCTTTTAAAAGTAATCTTACTGTGTACTCTATGTGATAAGACCTGTTTTATAAAATCCTAACAGATGTCATAATTATGCACTTCATCAAGAATTCTTTAGTCATTACATGGAAGCAACTAGTGTATTAACTAATTCCACAGTACTTGTCCTTTAAGTTATCTCAGGCATTGCTACTAGTAACCAAATGTGGCTGGTCTCATGCTAATGAGTTACTGGTACTAACGCTAGTGTCACTATAGTCACATGTAGGCCTCTCACTGATAAATTCGACCGTTTAAAAAAAAAATTGACAAGACATCGTATTAGTAACTTAAGGGCACACCTGTAAGTTCTCGAACAAAAAGAAGAAACCATACCCAAAATGTGTACAGTGAAGAATAATCAAATTTAGGACTGAAATCAATAAAATAGAAACAAAACAACAAAACAATACAAAGAATCAATAAGACAAAGAGTTGGTTCTTTTAGAAAAATGGTAAGATTGATAAACTGTTAGCCAAACTAACTACCAGACAAAGAAGATACAAATTAATAAATAAGAGAGAAAAAGAGGAATGAAAGAGAAGACACCGAGGTCTTTTTTAAAATATACACTATAATAGACCTCGAAGAGGAATATCAGCAAACATCTCTGCTTTTAGTTTTTATTTTATTTATTTTGCATGCACGTACAGATGATTGTGTAAGGAGACTTCTGCCATAGCACACACATCAAGGTCAGAGGAGTTGTTTCTCTCCCAGCAAGGGAGTCCCAGGGATGACTGAGACTGCCTACTCGGCAGGCAGCAAGAGCATTTACTTGCTGAGCTCCCCCACCTAAATTCTTAAAAGTAGTTTAAAGATAGGCCAGTTTAATGTTTTGAGATAGGTTCTGCCCAACTGTCTTCTAAGAAATAACATACATCATTATGTGAATATGGTTTCATCTCATAACCTTCCAACACTGGTTAAGACATAAATTTTTGTCATATGGGTAAAAATGTTCCATTGACTTTAATTTTTCACCAATTTAAGCAATATAGTAAGGTCAAAAATTTGTTTATAGTTCACTTAGTTTTTATATGGTTTACCTGTGTAATCTTCACCCTGTTTTTTTCTCTACAAGTGTTTAAATTCTCTTAACAGTTCTTTAGATTTCTTTCGAGACAGGGTTTCACTGTGGTTTTAGAACCTGTCCTGGAACTAGCTCTTGTAGACCAGGCTGGCCTCAAACTCACAGAGATCCACCTGCCTCTGCCTCCCGAGTGCTGGGATTAAAGGCATGCGCCACCACTGCCTAGCTTCTTTAGAGTTCTTAACTTTTTGAGAATATTAGTCCTTTACTGTTGGTTATATTAAATATCATTTATCAATACTTTCCCTCCTTGATCTAACTAAAACTTTCAACTTTTAGGTAATACAAGTATTATGCTTTCTTTATAGATCACTGTTTGATATGTAATTTTTAACATATAGATTTTAAAGACTTAGCTCATTATCTCTCATATAAGATAAATTTCTCTGAAATATAAAAGTAACCTCCAGTGGTCAGTGAACATTAATTACAGATTACAATAACAAGCTTGATAGAGAGAAGGAATGTCTACTGCTAGCAGTCATTTGCAGCAGACAGCCAACAGACCAGAGATTCTGATCATACACATCTGAGCAGGTGCGCTTGATGATAACAACAAGATGAAGAAAATCATCCAAAGACCCTGATATAAAACTGCATAGCACAGGATCACAGAGTGGGGTCACAGGGAAGGCTGTGGATGGCCAGGCTCACTTACCTCACTCTTCTCCTTCCTCTGCCAACTCTGTTTCTTTGTGCACCACCACCCTTGTGACCGACATATCCGGGTGCTGCTCTCTGGCTTCCCTGATGGCCTGAGCCAGTGCCTACCAGGATCAGAGAACAGCAATCATGAGCTGAGTATTTGGTTCTGCCTAAAGATGGCAGAATACATGCACCTTCATCTACTAGATAAAAGGTCCAGCCAAACTGTTCTTGTGGTCTTCATTTACAGTAACAGAATCATTCAAATTGGATTCACTGATCATTTCAGAAAATGCCTGCCATTTTCTCTGCTTCCCGACTTTCCTGTGTACCTCTAAAGGTGATACATATAGGAGAAACTGGCTTTGAAATCAGGTTTGTACTCACTGTGGTATTAGGAGAATGTGGTTTTCCTCTGAGCTTTATAGAATTTTCACCTGGAAGCTTAGACTAATGACAAGGCAATACAGATCATTTTGAGGTTTGTTGTAAGAATTTAGGAAATGATGTCAACTAACAAGTACAGTGCCTCATCTATACAAATGGTAGTAGCTACCACTTAACAGCTGGAAACTCCAAGACATGGGACCAGGTCTTCTAATCTTTGTCATCTAGGACTCTAAGTAACTGTATGAATTTAAAAAGATTATACTAAAACATTATAAGAAAAAAATGCCCATAAACTTATAGGGGACAGAAATAAAGAACAATAATAACCATAAAAACAATCATTAAGAAGAAGTACACTGTCTGACAGCAGGTCAAGACTTTACAGCTGGAGGCCCAAGGTTAATGGTTCTTTCTCAACCCCAAGCAGTCAGCACCAGCAGCACATGGGGAGGATCCAGAGTGTGACTACACAGCTCCATGGTCTCTTCAAGGATGAGGCAGCAAGAAAGACGAATTTTCAGAGAGCAAACTATGTAACATGCAAAGACCCTATTTTTAAGAGGGAGACATATCTTTCTTAATTATTGAGATTTTCATTTGTAAAGAAGTTCTGAAAGAAAAAAAAATCCCACAGAAAAACAAAGTCTAGGAAAGAATCCTAAAAAAAAAATTCCTCTAAGATATAGATCACCTTATTACAAAATGAAATTATGTATCTGAAAATAATGAGGAGCAGTGTAACCTTTCTTTTACTCTGGTGTCTGTCTTTGGGAACAAACACATTACTGGATCATGTTACAGTTCTTCTCTGCTATAAAATTATGGAGTGTAGTGGTTTGAAGAAACAGCCCCCAATGGGAGTGAAACTATTAGGAGGTGTGGCCTTGTTGGAGGAAGTGTGTCACAGTTGGGGTGGGCTTTGAGGTCTCATATGCTCAAGCTATGCTCAGAGTGACTCAGTTCACTTCCTGCTACTTGAAGACCAAAATGTAGAACTTTTAGCTTTCTACAACACCATGTCTGTCTACATACTGCCATGTCCCACCATGATGAACCTCTAAAACTCTAAGTAGCCCCAATTAAATGTTTTCCTCTATTAAGAGTTGCTATGGTCATGGTTTCTTTTCACAGCAACAGAAACCCTAACAAAGACATGGAGTATACTCTGGAGCTTTGTTCATTAAATCTAGGTAAAGCTACAGAGTAAAGGAGAAGAGGACAAGCCATAATCAACACCCAGTAAATATTAATTTATTGTTTTATACGTATGGGTATTTTGCCTGCATGTATATCTGTGTACCATGTGTATGCTGATGTCCACGGAGGACAAAACAGAGTGTAAGATCTCCTAGAACTGAAGTTACAGATGTTTGTGATCCACCAAATGAGTGCTGAAAAGGAAGCCTGGATCCTCTAGAAGAAGAGCTAATAGCTCTTAATCACTGAGTCACCTCTTCAGCATGTATCTTAAATTATGCTTGTAATTTCTTTCATTGTGTATCAGCTTAAGAAATTAAATGTAATAATAAAATGTTAATATTACTATAACAATAATAAAGACCATGAGAAATATCATACTGCCAAATTGATAGGCAAAAAGAGTGAACCTGGGTCTCAGTATAGCCAGGTTAGCCTTGAACTTCTTGGGCTTCTTCTACTTTAGTCTCCTGAGAGCTGATGTAGGACAAAGGCATGTAGCACCATACCAGGCTAAAAACTATTTTATTATAAAGAAATATGCTAAGAGTAAGTCTAGTGTAGTTTTTTTCCTTACTGGAATGGAGCAGCAAATTATAACCAGCAGAGAAGAGCTGCTGAGCTGGTTTCTATGGGAGTATGCCTATCAGACATATCAATGTGAGACATTTTTGTGTCTCCCTCAAATAAAGGAATCTTCCATTACTAAGATTTCTTTGAAAAAAAGGAAGGAACTAGAAAAAAATGGAAATGGTATTAGTCACTATGTGACCAGCATCAGTTTTTGTCAAGAGACCAATTTCTTCATTTAATGTACATAGTTCCAAGGAACCCTTTTTAAGGCGAAAGTGAGCCCATCATGAGCATCTTGTGGCAACTATGCAGATCGGACACCACTTAACCAGTGCTGAAGCATAAAAGAGATGGTATGCTCTTCCATTAACTGTTCAGAATACTGAATCATCCTTTTTAAATAGAATTGTGTTATTTTAGGAACCACATGTCTCATATTTGTTATTCATATTTGCCTTTTACAAGCAATGCTACATAAACTTGAGGTTTCAAGGCAAACAGGTTAAAAGGTAAAACCTGAGGGATACCCAGCTGGGGAAGTATTGTAAAGCATGAGAGGGAAAAGGACTAAAACAATGATTGGAAATTACTCTTCTTGCCTAGAACACTGTAGGAATTTAATACTTCTTGAGCAAGAATGTCAGGGGAAAAGTAAGAGTTAGGTATGCTCCACCTCGGAGTCAGGGAAGTCCAGACTCCCCACTGGGCAACAGCAAAAGCTCCCTCTGTATGGGAAAGCGGAGGTGTCAGTTCCATAGACAGTTCTTCCATGTCAAGTGCGGTACTCAATTCCTAGGAATCCCCCACTCTTAAGTTCATACTTAGCATCTGGGGCAACCTTTATCTCTAACCCTTAGAAATTGAAAACACAACAAACCAACAGGCAAACAAATGGATCCCAAACATTATGAAACATGTAATCAAAATACCAAGCTTACAAAGGTCACAAAATTTCATCCTTTCTGGTCATACACAGAGCCTTTCTCAAGCAAGCAATTCTTATTTCTAATAGCGGTCCTCCTGGGCATAGTACCATGTTCAAAGCTGTGTGTCTATCACTTGTCCCTATTCTCCAACAGAAAAGGTTAGCTAATCACTTCTATTCCTTTCTTCAAGTTGTGGAGAAAAATACCTTATTCTCCTTTTTAAAACTAATCAAAAAGAAAAACTAAGAAAAAAGAAAAGTGAGGGAGAAAGAAGGAAGGAGGAGGAGGAGAAGGAGGAGGAGGAAGGAAAAGAGTAGAAAAGTAAAGGAGGGAGGGAGGGAGGGAGGGAGGGAGGGAGGGAGGGAGGGAGGGAGGGAGGGAGGGAGGGAGGGAGGGAGGCACTCTTGGCCTCACTTGCGGCTAGTCTAAGACCAAGCTTCCAGCAGCCCCACTTCTTACCTACCTGCTTTATAACCAAGCACTGACCTATCTTAGAACTGAAACATAACTGGTTTTAAAAACAAAATAACAAAAAAATAGATTCAATATAAATTTTCATTTTGAAAGAAATATGAGATCTTTCCTTCCCTTTACAACCCCAAATTACCACAGGAAAAATACTTAGTAGTCACTAGTCTAACTTTTCTTATGCTACAAAATCACTTGAAAATGTTCAACAACTAAGCATCAGAAACCTTGGTGGCTTGTTTGGGCACTGTCATTTACTGTCATTTGTTTTAAAATATTTAACAACTTGTCTTTAAACCAGGCCAATGTGAATTCCTACTGGTCACCAGAAGTCCCCATTATCTTGCATGCTAACCCAGTGAAAGATAAACATTACTTCATGTTTTGTGCTGGTGTGTTTAGGAAAGCTCACAGGACGGGCTGGGAGGTGTCCTTCCGCCATACTTTGGATGCACCAGGAGGTAACTAGACACAGATGGGACAGGCAAGGCCCTTACCTGATCGTGATCAAGGGCTGCATCTCCTGTGATCACAATGCGTTTTTCAATTCTTGTTTCAGAGATTCCACCTTTCACAGTCTAGAGGTCACAAAAAAAAAAAAAAAAAAAAAAAAACACAAACCAAAAAACAAAATTAGAAGAACAGAAAATAATAAGGAGAACTGACAACTTCGATCATCTTAATACCAGAATCAGGCTCTGGGTGCTTTTTTGTGCTGTGCTTTTCAGTTCCACAGAGACCTACTGTTAAAGTGACAGTGTCCATGCATATCCTTGACTTGAAAGCAGTCCTTAAAATACCAAGATTCTGGTCAGATTAAAATGGAACAAATGCCATTTAAAAAAAAAAAATCTAAGTAATTCCATTGGGATAATCTAAGTTATTCCCTAAGTTTCTTCCCTATCAGTTGGCCAATTTTTTTAAAAGGAAAGTAAAAAGAAATAATTGGCATTGATAGAGTTATGAACATTTTAGAAGTGTTTCTGATTTAGAAAATTGATACTATAGTTTTGATGCTTGATTTCAGTCATACAAATTCATTTAGTAAGGCATTCATTTGATTTAGTGAAATTACAAAAAAAAAACCCCTTGCATCTGATTTAAAGAAAACATATTATTTTCATTAAAAATTTGATCTGATGATTGCTTCCAAGTGTGGCTGTGCACATGAACACAGAACACGCTATACACTGGCTGTGTAGAAAGACTGGGGTGAAGGAGGTCCTGAATGAACTGCCTCACAAAGGTACTGGTCAGGTGCGAGCTAAGACCAGGGCAGGCTGGAGAAGTAGAAGGCCAGAGATCCTCTGAGACCTTTGCACACAACCAATACCAAAGTTCTGAAAAAACACTCTATCACCTTTGCAATCCACACACCAATCACATGCAATGGCACTTATCTAAGAAATAAAGCTTATCACTAGCTCTATCACTTGAACATTTGTTAAATTGAGCACCAACGTACCTGAATTTTTAATTCACAAAATCTCTATTTTTTGCTTATTATTTAAATTGTCTTGAAACATGAAATGGAAAGGGTGTAACAGATATATTTAAGACTACTAAAAGAACTAATCCAATGTGAAAATAAAAGCAAAATGAAATACTAGAACATCAGACTTGAATTACACTGGCGTGCATCAGAATCAGCTGGAAGCTTTCCCCAGGGTTCCGATAGGTCTGGAGTAAGTCATAACTTTTAGACATCCAAGCTCCAGATGCAGCTGATGCTCTCAGGCCAAGGACTACATGGACTGGTTATACAGTATTACATGTTTAGAAAAGGTTTTGGGTAAAATGTCTTAAATCAACATACTAGAACTTTAAAATAAGAGACGTCTCACAATTTTATTAAAATATTTCTTCTGTTCATGTAGCTGTCATAAATATATAGCTAGTCATATTTTTACCCCCTTGTACTTTACAAAACTGTAATTTGGTTCAAAACACATTTGTTGTTGGAGCCTAATTTCTTGGATACTTTAAAGAAAGACATTTAGTTCACTGGCACTGTCTGTGTATTACTCAGAAGTGTGTATAGGAACAAAGGAATAATACAGAAAAGATCTGTTTGCCATGTACCATCCTCTCCCTAGGGTTCCCCTACATTGCTTTACCTTGGTGATGTGTGTGGTTGTCGTTGTTGACACGGACTCAGATGTGATGGTTTGTGCAGTCAGTAACGTGCCCGAATCACCACCAGCCCCGCCATCAATCTTTGGATAGTTGGAGGAAAAATACAAAGTAATGCTTAACTTCCATCATGTCAGAAAAGATCCCGCCCACTGAGTATGCATCTTCTAAGATTCCGCAGTTGGCAGGAGACGCTATCTGCCTGTTCTTTGCATGTTGGTAGTAGTGGTTCATGGTCCAGAAAGGAGCTGGCATTGAAAAGAGGAGCTGTGAGAAACAGTGAATGTACAGAAACAAACCCTGTGGCAGAAACAGGAAGTAGAATGAAGTGAAGGTGAGACTGTAAGTCAAACAAGAGTGAAGAGGATTTGTCTGGGGACATTTGTAGAAGCTAGAAAAAGGAACCCGAGAGCCAGGTGAAGAAGTTTCCACAGTGACCAGAAGTACTGACTTTGCTATTGTTTTTTAAGCACAGGTGGGTAAAAATAGGTAAATATTTTCTCAGATTACTAGTAACAGAACCTGATGAGGACAAACTGAACTTAATATTTGGTTATCTGCTTATCCCTAATATATTTTGTAAAACTTATATAGTTCTTATAACAGTTGGCATCTCATGAGTATATACATTTATGAGTGAATGTTATATAAGTGACTATACTCCATGTATGCCATATACATACACACACTATATATTTATATTTTTATATATATATATATCCCATTGTATATATTTTTAAAGGAGCTATTTTGTTTTGTTTGCTTTAACACTGGAAGAGGCAGAAGGTTCTAGAGTTTATCATGAAAAATAATAAAGTAAATTAACAGCTAGGTTGCTTACATTACAATCGCAAACCTATGTGCCTACTTCCTAACACAACACAAAGAAATTCCTCTCGGACTGTCTCGGGTACCTGAGCTGCTAAAGGTACTTACTTACCACAACACAGGCGTAAGATCAATATTCTCACAAACCTGCCCATGATAAAAAAAATCTGTGTGCTCTTATGCAGGATCTATGCGCACATATGGATAACATGCTTGAAACTTTTTAAATTTCTTTTTTTATTGTTTATTGAGCTCTACATTTTTCTCTGCTCCTCTCCCTGCCTCTCCCCTCCCCTTCAACCCTCTCCCAAGGTCCCCATGCTCCCAATTTACTCAGGAGATCTTATCTTTTTCACTTCTCATGTAGATTAGATCCATGTATGTCTCTTAGAGTCCTCACTGTTATCTACTTGTTTTTGAGACATACTGCATACATATTACACATTCAGTCTCTTAAAAAAAAATACTTTAAGACCTGACATCCTTCACCTCAGTGCAATCCTGCCAGAGAAAGGCAAACCACTTATTACATACATTTTACACAGGTCCATTTTGAAATGATGAACCCATTTTGTTTGTGTGTATGTGTGCATACACATGTGTTTGTGGAGTCTTATCAAACGTTGGTCACCTTGTTTGTGAGGCACAATGTCTCACCTGACCTGAAGATGACTAACTCAATTTGGCTACACTGGCTGGCAAGCAAACCCTAGGATCTTTCCCAAGCACTGGGGTTACAGGCATGAACCACCCCAGCTTTGAACAGAGATCTGAACTCAGCGTGGGTGGCAAAGCAATATAAACTAAGCAATCTCTCCAGACTTATTTTAAAAACCTTCGCAGAACCATTGTCTGCAGACCTAAAATCCAGCACACAGTTCTTTGACACTGATTCCATGGAAATGACTACGTATGCCTAAGAAAAATGACCCAGTAGAAAGGGGAAAAAGTGATATGATGTCTCTAATATCAGAATAAAACATGAGTTTATTCAGTCTGCTTTCATGGAGTCAGAGCAGGGGGATCCTTATAATACTACAAATGTATAAAACCTATCACATCTAGTAAACGTTGCAAGGGCATTTCCTTCCCAAGAACGTACCCAAAGATACGCACAACAAGGCAGAAGGGTCCTACAGTAACAGGATAGGGCTTGTGCTGCTTGTCTTAACTAATCATATGTATGGCTCCCTATGTAAGAACTAAGTCATCGATATATACTTACTCCTCCTCTCTAATTGAGGTTTTTCTTTCCCTAGGAACCAAAGACTGAACTCTGACCCTCACACTACTAGAAATGCTCTATCCCCAGTCCTTTGGAGGTCACCCATTTGCCTGTAGCTCTCTGTCTAAATCTAAGACAGCAACAGAGCAGGTTACATTGCCGGAACAGCTACAAAGTATGAAAAGCTATGTCAAAGTCAGAAACAGGGAAGACTCTGTAAACAGAAGTATTCATACTAAACAAAAAGGGAATTCAAACAGTCCAAATCTTGAGCTTTTGTACCTGTGGAGACTCATATGTGATGGTTTTGGTCTCAGTTTGAACAATGGGGACTTCCTTGGTGGAGATTTCTGTCCTTTGTGAGGCATCAGAAATTGTTACCATCTCTGTTTTTACCACTGGTGGCTAAGGTGGAAAAGGAAGGGAAAGGTAAATTCTAGTGGTCATAAAGTAGAAGAGTTTAAAGGAACCTTCAAAAATAACTGTTAAAAAAAAAAAAGCAACCCCAAACACACACTCATGCATGAAAAGAGGAAAAGGAAAATAACCTAAAAAAAAAAAAGATAATATAACCTAAAAGATAGAAAAGACACATTCTCCTTCAGCTATATCTCCTACGTGTGTGTGTGTGTGTGTGTGTGTGTGTGTGTAAAACAATAACCCCCTAAATTGCATCGTTCTTCAACTGTGACAGCCCTAAACCACTATACTGATACATGTATACTTTACTTTGGGGAAAAAAATGTTAAAACTGAAAGATAATAGAATGCACTAAAGGTAACCACCTATATTTCTACTGAAGTTTACTGAAAGGGTATTTTCAAGTATGATTATTTTCAATGACTCTCACCTGAAAGTTTGCTTTCCTTTGCATTAAGTACAATACAATGTTATAACGAAAATTAGTCCACTGGTGGTGCATTAAGTGCTCTGGAAGATTTTAAACCTGCAGAGAGGTTCAATTATCTGTTAACCCTGCTGAGCATGCATGCTTAAGTATACCAGACTACAGCACTACCAAATATTTCAACACTTCCTTTGAGAGAAAGCCCCGACAGGTGTAATTATTTAAATGGAAAAGGCAGTTCAAAGTGTTCAAAAGACTCTTGAGAGGCCTTCTCTGAAGTGAAATATGAAATTTGAAAGCAACCTATTTACTCCAAAACAAAGCCAATTAAAGACTGCCCACTCTCCATCAGAGAGCAAAGGCTGATAAATCCCGATATTGTGGGTTTCTGGAATCAAGAGACATTCCTGTGCAAGAAAATTATCGTGTGAAAGACATTGCTCCTAATGATCAAGACAAAATCTGAGAGGAATATGCAAGGTTTGCTTGATTAAAAATAAAAGACATAACTAATATAGAACAGTCTACAAAATAATCAATTTGCAAATCATCTAGGACTGATGTAAGAACCAGAAAAGAAGAGTGCACTTCTGCTGAATGTTTAGTCCTTGATGTCAAGAAGGAAAGGCACAAACCACACTCTCCCTGGACTCTAAAGACAGGAACCACAGTGGCATAAGACAGGAACCACAGTGGCATTCAAGAACTAATGTCCTTACCACTGTCAGAAATCACCTCACAGTTCTAAGAAAAAGTAAGAAAATGGTCCAGAAAGTCAAACCCAATCATTACAACAGGAACACATGCACTTAAACCCACCAACTTCGAACAGAACACACTACATAAGCCAATGAAAAAAGGCATGTGATTGAGGAAGCAGTGCAAAGAAAGACAAAAAAGCACCCAAAACATGCAAAGAAAAACTGAAATGGAAACGAGAAGAAGAGACGTGGTTGTGGAAGTTTACCCTACAGGCAATCCAGCTGCAGCAAGGAGCTAGAAACTGTGACCTGAGCTGCAGAAGATCTACAGAGCAGTGCTTCCCCCTTCTTCCAGACAGAAAAATCATATTCTTGCTGAAAAAGTCGAAGGAAAATTAGGGGAAAGGTGAAGAAAGGCAGGCGTTTCCCCCTGAGAAAGAGCGCTAGAGTTTAGCTCATGCTTGAGACTCCCATTTACCTCTGAACAACAAATAATTTCTGGTAAAACATCAATGTCAACATGGGGCACCTCTCCGTTAACTGTGTGTTGCTCTTCCTCGGTCTCTTCTCTTATGTCTTGCTTAACAGTGTCTCCATGTACACTCTTCTCTCCAGGCAACTTTTGGGCAACTACAGCTTCCTGGGCCTCTGTTTCTACTGGGAGTATACTGGCCTCTGCTTGTCTGTCTGGGTTGGCTTCGGGCATTGCTGCCTCCCTCTCTACTACCTTGACTGCTTGGCCGGGCTCTTCCTCCATCTCGTCATACTCCTCCTGTTCTTCCCTTATGGTGCCCTCGGTCACTCGGTGGTGGGGCTGGTACTCTCCCACATCTTCCTCCTCACTCTCACTGCTGCTGCTGCTCTCAGAAGACAGGGAGGTGGAGTCTTTTTGTGTCACGGGCTCCACCTTACGAGTCTCCCCAGGACCACTCCCAGCTGACATCTCTTTACCATTCATTTCTTCTGTGGTTACTCTTTCGTCTTTCCCAACCTCTGCCCGTTTCTTCTCCTCCACTACATTCAGAGTCTCATGTGAACTCTGTACAAAAAAAAAGTGGATGAGGGGAAACAAAAAAATATATGAATAAATAAAAACAGTGGAAACCCAAATTAACTGATGGCAGATTCATGTCATGAAGAAACACAAAGATGACTATGACGGTGACTGAAAGGGAAGCAGGGCAACATGAGGCAGATGAGAGGGGTTAGCGTGGCATTAACATGGAAAAGGGGAACCTTAACAGCGTCCCTGGCTCCAGTGCAAGGCCCTTCCGATGCAGGAGCGCGAGTCTGGAAACAAAAAGCAACCGGGGACACAAATCAGTATCGTTTACCTCAACAAGCACTGAGACAGACATGTGACGATGCAAACACAGAACAGCGACCCTACTGAAACCTGTACTCAAGGTCACAGAGGACAACAGATAAATGCCACACCACTTACAAAAAAAAAAGTCAAAAACAGCCAGTATTCTTGAAAAGAAATTAAGAAATTAAAAAAATATGTAATTAGACCTAAGCTTCCTAATCCACTTAAAGGATAAATTTTAAATCTGTTCCTCAGTGGGTGGGGCTGGGGGGAAGCAGGGGGCAGAACTGTGGATGGAATGTAAAGTGAAATTTAAAAAAATAAAATATTAAAAAAAGCTTAAAAAAAATCAACAACAACAACAAAATCCTGTTCCTCAAACACTTTAGTCTGAATCTAGAACATTGGCTGGGACCCTAAGAGTAGCATCAAGGATCTCTTTCCTTTTTTCTCCCCCTGGATCAGGGGTGCTTTTAAAAAAATAGCTTGGTAGCCAGGCAGTGGTGACACACACTTTTAATGCCAGCACTGGGGAGGCAGAGGCAGGCGGACCTCTGTGAGTTTGACCAGCCTGGTCTACAGAGAGAGTCACAGGACAGTGAGAGCTGTCACACAGAGAAACCCTATTCTTGGGGTTAAAAAAATAAAAAGCTCAGATCGGCAAAATCGTATTCGGTTTCAAAGGGCTATTAATATTAAAACATTCATTCCGGACAATTATTAACATCTCAATTTACAATAAAGATAGTTGGGTGGGTGTCAACATTCGCCTCACACGCTTTCTCTTAGAATTTAGTTCATTCACTATCACCACTGATACTGAAAATGGGTCAAGCTTACTACTGAAGACCATCATTCCAAACCTTGTGGACACCTACTTCTTAGCAGCACATTAATTCTATCTGATTAATACGGTAGCTAACCGTTCTAATACCTGTAATACCTGCATACTGAATATAGGAGTAACATTACTATATTCCAGTATTAACCAGGGTAGAGTTCTTTTAGGAGTTTCTAAAACGTCATAGTACCTCACACTTGCACAAATGAAGCGGAGCAACCAGTTTGCATCCTTAGGACACTACCAGTGATTGAACCGATAAGTAATTCCGCTCCAGGCAGCAGTGCTGTTTACTCAAGGGGTCACCACATGAATGCAGAAGGACACTGGTGTACTCAGAGGTGTCCTAATAGATACTAGGTACTTCATGGGTCCCAGCAACATGGACACACAGATCTAAATGATACAATTCTTAATGATACCTACAAACATATGCCACAGGCGCTCTAACCTGTTACTCTGAAATGTATGGTAATTTTATGTTTGAGTTGCTCAAAAGTCATACCATGTAAGCATGTGATTAACAAAATAAGAAAATCACCTTTCCAGTTTTAATGAAAACCCAGGAGTTTCAGATATAAACTGAAAACCATGAGTCTACTTTTATAAACAAGTAACATTTAACTACAAACTGCTTCACAGAAGAAGATACCTAGTACTCAGAGCACTTCTAAGGCAGATGCTTCAGGCTTTTACAGGTCAGTATATAATCGTTATTACTTTACTTAGCCTCAAATGGCTAGACAGATTTAACTCAAGTTTAGGAAATTCCAGACCGGCACCCTAACACAATTACCTCAGGAAGTCTGGCAGGCACGTGTATGGTGTTTTGAAAACTAGACCACCAGAAGATGCCTGAAATTTGGGTTCCGAGAACTCGAGCTCCGCAAAGCACTTAGCTAGCTTCCCCTCAGCTGACATTTTCCTTTTGCTTAGTAACTCCAGATCTGGGCCTCAGTGGCTTAAAAAGTTTTCTACATTTAGTCAGCTTGTGTTTTGGTTTGGTTTTTAACAAAAATTAAATAGAAAAAATTATCCAAACATAAATCTACTTCTTTATGTTCAAATTCACTGTTTATTGAATGTTTCTGCCATGCAGTGATTTCACTACTAAAGTGGAGGGAAAGGTACCTAAATAGTAGAAAGAAAGAAAGAAAGAAAGAAAGAAAGAAAGAAAGAAAGAAAGAAAGAAAGAAAGAAAGAAAGAAAGAAAGAAAGAAAGAAAGAAAGAAAGAAAATTTTGGCTCTCAAGTGGCTTTTAGAAGCAGGGGAAACAAAGCAAAATGCACCTCAGTCAAGCGTGAGAAGGGCGCAGAAGAAAGCATTTCTCTAGGTGCGTTAGAGTTCACAGCAGCGCCCTCTGCTGTCCAAGTGGTGGCTGAAGGGAAGGAGGCTCTCACACTATGAGAAAAGCCCTTTCCACTAAACAAAATTGATGTTATCTCCTCTTCTAGGCTCTAGAGATCAGAAAAGGAAGAGCAGGGTCAGCAATACATCAGGACAGACTGCAGTGACCTACTAAGAGAAAGGAAAGGTTACACAAGAAAGAGTAACAGAACAGCATACGATGAAGGAAAAGCTAGAATTTTGAAGATAGGAGCAGGCTTATATGAAAGTTGGCCTGAATGCCAGCTTTTGCGCCTTGCCTGATAATCTCTGGAAGCTGGAAGCTACAGAAGTCATCTCCAAGGCATTCATCACTGAACGTAGCAAGGCACACCCCGAGTCCCTCAAACACTGACTTCTGAGGTAGCTTGGCCTCTTCTTTTTTGGCAGAGAATGATCCCTCCAGCAGCCCCTACATTAGAAATGCTTCTTTCCTATGCTGGATCCACTCTGCACCTCTGACTCAGCCCACTTAATAAAGCATATTTGTGCAATGCCCTTTCTTGACAGACTGGGGTGGGGGACGACACAAACACAGGCAGTTAAAAAAAAAAAAAAAGCTTAAGACAATCTCAGAACTGAAAACTCAGTACTCAGTGAGCAATAAACAGCCCATCTGTTTACTGAAAATCTATTAAGGAAGATATATTAAGTCTCACATACCTATCCCTTAAACAACGCTTCCTAGTCAGCTGTGAGAACCCTAGAAACTTGGACTGACACAAAAGATGAGAACCCCTCCCAGCCCTGCCATGTGGAACTTTGAGAATTCTTAGTAAACCACATTCTCCAGACTTTATACGTGTATGGCACGTACAAAGTGTTCTTCAGACCTTGACCTAAGAAGAATGGAGTGGGAGAGTGGGCTGGGTAAGTTCTTAAAATTTCCAGAAAAAAAAAAAGTTTCTGATCTTTATTAATAAAAATTGTGGAATTTTAGCACTGGTGGAGCACAGCTTTAGTTCCAGCACTCGGGAGGCAGAGGCAGGCCAGGCGTATTTCTCTGAGTGCGAGGCCAGCCTGGTCTACAGAGCAAGTTCCAAGACAGCCAAGGCTACACGAAGAAACCCCATCTCAAAACATAGCCAAACCAAGGGGGTGGGGCATTGTGGAATTTAAGTATTTTGCACTGAATTAATCAAATATATTCAAAAGTATTTTACTGACTGGGAAAGTCACTCATGTAGTGTTTGTCCTACATGTTCAATACCCTGGAATCAACCTTCAATATTACATCTTCCAAAAGACCTTAAGACTACAGAGTAGATAATCTCTCAAAGATTCACAAAAGGATACAAATCATCATAAGACTCATAATACATGAGAGGGCAGACAATAGTTACTTACCCATTAAAAACTAAAAATTCTTTGGTTTCCAATTTTCTGTTCTACCCCCCAAAATTATTCATGATCAAACCAAAGCTATTTTTGAAAATTCAATCTATTTAATTTTTAAATAAGACACTTATCACAAAAAAAGAAAGAAAAAAAAACATCTAGGGGTTAAAGAAGATGGAACGGTTCAGCAGTTAAGAATACTTGCTCTTGCAGAGGACCCAGGTTCAATTCCCAGCACCCACACAGTGATTCACAAACTACTGGACCTGGATTTGATGCCCTCTTCTGACCTCTATGGGCACCAAGCACATATGAGGTACACAGACATATATGTAGGCAAACACTCACATGTAAAATAAAAATTAACAAATCTTTTAAAAAGAATTTTAAGAAAAAAAAAGAATTTTGAGACTCATACTATAGGAATTTGAAAACTTTAGGCAAATACTTGCATGTATTTTTTCTACTTTTCAATAATGATTATTATCCAAAGACAAAGAAAAAACCCTAGAAAATCAAAATGGAAAAGAAGACATAATAAAGATAGAAACTAAAATGGTATTCAACTCAAGTAAAAGCATGAGCAGGCTGAGTGCATGCTTCCAATAGTTGTATGCTATCTCGAGAGAAAAACAGTGCAGACAGATGGCCAATGAAAACTTCATGGGTGAAAAGTCAACTGGATAACAAAGGATATATACTATATACAGTATATATTTTCCACATCAGAGAATGCATACTAGGAGCTTTTCCTGATTAATGTTGCATAACTTCACTTTAAGCTCTTAAGTTATTTTATGCTGTATATCCTTAACACATGAGATCCAGAAAATCATAGTCTTAAACATCTTCACCAAAATTCTACTTAATATTTCTAAAAGCCCTTATCAAAGGATGGCAGCTGACTTACGTTCTATGCATTCTGGTGAATATTTCCCTGCTTTTAAAGCTCATGTCGTTTAGTCATTTTGGGTCCTGAAACCAGTTCCTACCTCAGCAGTTGCATGTGCTCTTCCTTCTGTATGGATACATTTTCTGCATACTTTCTTTGAGACAGGGTTTCTCTGTGTAGCCCTGACTGTACCAGAACTTGCGTTGTAGCCCAGGATGGCCTCCAACTCAGAGAGCCACCTACCTCTGCCTCCCAAGTGCTGGGATTAAAGGTGTGTGCAACCATTTCCCAGCTTTGGTCTATTTTCTTATCATTAAGAACTTGCTTTAAATGCCATCTCTTCCTGACCCTTCCAACACAACACTGTTTCACCTTTTTAAGATTCTTAGTATGTAAAAATCTCTAATCATTAATGAACAAGCCTGCTGTCTACCCTGCCCCCTTCTCACAGAGCCTAACACAGCACACTGCTGCCACCTCCAGTCGGATCCTGGTGAAATTGACATTCATTCCTAGCCTCAAGTTTGGGGGTCCAGGCCTTGGGTCCCTCACTTGCTTGCCTTGTGGGCCACCCTCGTGAACATCTCCTCTTCTAAACTCTCCAAACTAATTAGCTGGCTAAGCAACCTCAGCAGAAGAGTAGAGTAGAAAAGAAATAAAAAGCTTTTGTCCTTACTCATGACAGGCATTTCAAGGGCACAAAGAGAAAGAAACTACTATCTTTTTTGTTACACTAAAAATCTTAAAAATGAAAATTCAAAAGCTTTCCCATATGTGATTAGTAAGTCATGAACCAAAGCACATGTAATATATCTTAACAGTACCACCATGTGCCTAAGTGACCAGTTTCCCAACCAGAGGCCACAAAGATCAAATGACGGATCATGTATCACCTAGAACAAATGACATTCCTGTACTTCCTTATTCTCAAATTGCATGTAAGGTGTTGACTGAAATAGTGATTTTTCTCCCCAAGTTCCTATACCCCTAACACAAAGGAGCCTAGCTTTTTAAACATTCAACAACTATTTGAAAATTAGATTGACACATTAAAAAATATCTCTGGCTGTGAACAGCAATGCATGGGGGAGGGGAGCAAAAGCAGATCCAATGATGCAAGGTGAACACCTTGGCCGCCTGAGCTTCCTCTTCAACTGTCCGTGTAGCCGCCATCAGGTACTTCTCCTTCATGGTTAGAATATCCTTGAAAAGATGGTCTCCTCTTCTCTATTGTTTTAAACAATGACATAATCAACAAAAAGACACATACATTACACCTACAGCAACACAAACGCAAAAGGACGGTGTGGGTCAGTGAAGCGAACCAGACAGAGTAGTACAGAGAAAAGCTGTTCCTTCCTAGGTCAGCAGCGACCGTTTCTCTGGAAATTCCAGACCACGCTCCTAAAACTACTGGTTTTTCAGAAAATCTGTAAATGCTGGTTTCCTCCTTCACAATCCCCAGCATAAAGAGAATGTAATCTCTCCATTTGAAAGGCTGCATTTTTCGGTTCAGAAATGACCTTTGCTCAGTGCCGTAAACTTGGAAGCTTTGCTCTGAGGCAAGGTGAGTAAACCAACATTGGAATGTTTAAATCAAACGTCTATAACTAGGCAAAACTCACTACATAATGAAAGGGAAATAATAAAATTTTAATGCAACATTTTTGCACAGCTTTCCAAAGTGCAGAGTATACTGTTGTCAGTCTCCTCAAGAAGGACATGCTCATGAATTTCCTGTTCAACCACAGGAGCAATCTGCCAGCATCAGAAAAGAGGAAAAGAATGAAATGAATGCAGAGAGATTCTAAGAGTATATCCTACAGGCAATACTTGAAGGGGAAAAGCAGATTGTGAAAAGAAATAAGAATGGGTGCGAGTCCCACTAGTGTCTATAAAGTTTTGAAACATGACTGTTTACCGTTGCCCGGAAGTTTCATAAATGCACTGATACATAATATTTCATAATATATAATGTTTTGCAACTTTTCAACAGATCCCATCAATCTTCAAAGGTAAATCTTAACTCATTATCTTTAGAGTAATGACCTTAACCCAGACTACATATGTTCTACATTCCTTTGTCAACTAAACGTCCTTATTTGAGAAGTCAATAACTGAGAAACTTAGTAGATACAGTATTATATTAGTTTCCAAATTGTCCTAAATAACAATTCCATGCTACTAATTTATCTGAATACAACAATAAAATTACTCTGGAAATATTCCAAAAGTACTTTGAAATTCATAAAATTTACCTAAGAATTAGGGCAATGGATATTACATTGTTAATACTTAGTATTTTTTTAAAAAGTTAGCAATACAAAAGATTTTATGTGGGAACATGTTCTAACTTCTGAGAATCAGCAAACAAGATGAACAACTGCAGTGCGACACGAAGCCAACAAACAGCTAGTGACATACCCCTTGTGTCTGTAGGGACAGAGGTGTGATACGTCGTTTTTCCCATTCGTTAGGGCGCGGCTCGGGTGTAGACTCCATAAAATTGCGCTTGAGCTCACTAATGCTAGCCTGGTGTTTCAGTATGTCCTCCTGGGCCTTATCCAGGTCCTAGCAACATGTAACATGACAAAGGGGATCCAGAACGGAAAAAGACCCAGCAGGGCAAAAATAGAACCAAAAAATAAGATATAAGTAAACTTATTATTCAAAAACATAATAAAGCAAGAAAATGCCGAGTCTCAAAAGCCATATTATCACCTGTGGATAGCCCTGAGTTCATAAAAATTTGAAAATGAGGCCACTGAATTATTTTACTTATATTTGAATGATTTTAATGACTTCTCTATTTGGGATTTTAAATTATCCCTATTAGAAGGGAACCTTGGGACTGACCATAATGGCTAACAATCTTTTTTAAATACTTGGAATTAAATAGCAGCCTATGACTTTGTTCCCACAAATTTACCTTTGTTATAAAGGTTATACAAAAAAGAAGGTTAAACATGGAAGCACACACTTGGCCTGTCCAGGACCATCAATAGAAGTAGAAAAACCAAGGGGTGGCTTTGTCAGGAACCCCTAGTAGTGGCTTCTAATTCTCAAGGAATAAAATAACTGCTTCCAGAGGCTTTTTATGCTTAGTCTCTCTTTAAATGAATCACATATTGGTCTCACGTAATGCCAAGAACAAAGGAGAAACCCAGCCACCTCATGAAACATGTGGTCTCTTTACAAAGATGAAAAAATCTATTAGTCCTATATTCATTGGCCTAGGCCCTGACAAAGGTATCCAGCATATTTAAAAGAAAAAAAAAACTGGCTCTGGTAAGAAGTACATGTGTAATCAATGTTCAGGAATTAGAATTAACAGGATTTTAAATGTTTTCTTATACTTCAAAAATCACAGGCTGCCTGTAGATTCTAGCCCCACTCCCAAAGGCAGGTCATGCATCTGATAAAATTAGGTAATCCACAGTCATGCACAAGCATAGTAGCTCACAATGAGCTTCTATAGCCATTTGCAAAAACTCACGAAAACCTGAAACTTTTGCATGGCGTGGAGAAACAACTGGCTTGAGATCAGGCACATTTCTTGCATTTGTTCACAGCAATGTTACTTATTATACTTTACAGCATTTTAGTAAGTTAAGCAAAAATACATTTTAGCAGTTATCAAAGCTGCCAAAAGCAACCTAACAGATTAGTCAGATTCCCAAGACCTGTAGGTCTCCACTAAACACACTGCACACAGCACCTTAGCATGTCCTACTCTGGCATGGGAACACACTTTGTAACTCCAATTTCTCATCTATCTATCTATCTATCTATCTATCTATCTATCTATCTATCTATCTATCTCTCCCTTGCCTTCCACCCTCTCTCCTCTGTTCTTCCCTTCTAGTCAGAACATTCTATTAATTAGTATATTCTCAAGAAGAATCATTTAAATGGGCCACAAACCTTATCACATGATTGTACAGAGGTCAAAAAAGGGGGTGAAGTCATAGATTGAGTCAAATGAATGAGCCAATGTCAAATAAAAAACGTACTAATTCTGTGTAAAGTATATTAAAAATGGGTTCATCTTATTTCAGACTCTATAACTTAAATGTGACCTACCAGAAAAACAGGCTTACTTAGTAAAGAATAAACCTTATTTAAATACAGAGAGCTTTTCTCTCCAGCTGTCACTCTGAAAACTTGAAATAGACATATCCCTAACTACACCACCTAAGAACCAAGCTGGACTGGTAGCATGCACTCCCAAGTTCGAGAACCCCATGCATTGCATGCACTGTGCTGGAAGAACGGCCAGGCAGCCTGTGCGTGACCACAGCCAGAGGACAGAGTGCAGCGGTTCTTAGATCATACAAACCTCCAACATTAAATTGCTATGTCTGACATAAATATTATCCCCTTCTACTCTCAAGGTATTTTTCTGTGAAATTAAATCACACATAGGGGGAAAAAGCAAATAAATGTAAGTGTATCAATCAGCAAGTACCAGAAACAACCCAGAGTTCTATAATCTAAGGCTTTAAAATAAAAAAGAAAATAAAAGATCTTAAAAGCCACAACAAATAAAACTCAGATAAACCCCGAAAGTACATTCCACCATCCTCTCCCAGCCCACCCCCAGCAGGCAACAGGCACTTCTTATTTCACAAAAGGGAAAACAGCCACCTCCTGCAGGTATGTTTCCAGTCTTCCATCTTCCCCTGCAAAGTCACACAGCACACAGGCAGAAAGAAGGGGCTCCTTGGGAGGGCTCCACCAGCAAGGCAGAGAGAGATGCTGTGTCCAAACTTAATGGTGCAGCAGCAGGACCAGCCTTTCCTCCTGGCCCTCAGGAGACGCTACTAAGTTACTGTGGTCTTTCTTCACCTACAGTGTTGCACAGATGATGGAAATGATCCTTTGCAAGGGTGGAATGGAGAATGGAAGCTTCACTCTTTCTCAGTCCCTAGGTTATGCTCTACTTTTAAGAATTTTCCTTTTTTTAAGCAGGAATAAAAATTAAAATGAGATTGCAAAGATGGCAAAAGCCAAGTAGCAATGCAACAATGTACAGAGAGAGATGCCAAATCTGTCTTCAGCTTTACACAGGTTACAAATTTTACATCGTTATACATTGTCCCATCAGTTTCTAAATAAAGATTTTCTTAGGGCAAAATTAGCCAATTAGTTTTTTTCATATTAAAATGTGTATTTGCAAATAATCTTTAAAAGATAGCCACTTCTTTCCATAAAATTTTTATAAATAGTATTCTGCAGTTGGACATTTCTCAATATTTAATGGGAAATATCTAAAGAGCCCAAAGAATTAGTTTGAACGCTTAAGACTAAGTAGTACTGAGTAAATATTAATAGCAGGAAACTAATGGTAAAAACAAAAACACTAGCACGAAAGGAAAACCGGCTTTCCAGGATCACCCACCCACACGCCCTCTCCTGTGCTGGCATGGGAGTGCCAAGGAGAGTTCCAAGGGCCTTGTTTGTGACTATTCAATGGTGTGCTTGACTGGTAGACGGCATGGCGCCTCTCTCCCCCACCTTATTCCATCAGAGGTGGAAAATGGGACACAGCTCTGTGAAGAATCAGCCTCCAATTTCTTGGTCAACAGTTAACTCACTAAAGGGTTGATCTTTGGTATGTCTCAAGTAAATGTAATGAATTACAATTTCTCCTATAATGGATACTCATCCATTTCTAATATTTCCTCTTGGGGGTTTGCTCTGAATTCTGTGATTTAATCTGTATTAATAGAATCCCTAAGAATCAAGACACTTAATCACCAGACCACCTTGAGCAAAATAATTAAAAAATACACTGCACATGTTAAGACTGACTTCCTTGTGGTGCAAAGGTAGAGCGCTTCAAAAAAATCTGTCTTATACAGATGTAAAAAGTCTCAGACACCTCATTTAAAATAACAAAGCAAAACAGGCCAACCTTTAATATATAATCTATTTTCTCAAAGTCAAGTTTGACTTTTCATACATATTTGTTAAATAACAGACTACCATCTTTCCTATAAAGTAGTTGCTGCTGACTCTTACGAGTCAGGGTAGAAGAAGATGTCGCTATAATTCATCTCTCTGGTCCCCAAATGCTAAAAAGACATCATGGAGTTTCTGAGATTCCGCTTAGAGACATCAGGAGTGTCATTTACAGACTTGGGCTCCTAAGAGCAAGTACAAGCCTGGGTTTTGATCAAGATTAGTAATACTAAGTTCTACTGATACATGTCAATTACAATTATGACCAAAACATTATGTTTTATTTCAAAACATAAAGTTCCCATGCTTAAAGAACAGCACTAACATATATCCTCGGAATAGAGCCAGGATGAACGCTTAAGGCCAATGCAGATTCCCAGCTCACACACTCCTTAACAATCCAATGTGATCTATGATATTATACAACAATTTTCCCAGTTTGGTCTGAATTAGAATGTGTGTGCCTAGACTCAGGATAGTGTTGCAAAGAAGTATCTACATTAATCATGTGTATGTGTGTGTGTGTGTGTGTGTGTGTGTGTGTAAATGCGTACATACTATTTTAAGGATAGTCAGTAAAATTGATGCACAGGTTTAGACTCTATATTAGAAAGAGAATATAACAAAGAACCGTTGGGTGAACTTCAAAAAATGTAGTTTATGGAGGCATGTTAGCCACTGCTTCCTCTTCCTCTGGTTTGTCATTTAAATCATAGTCATAAAAAACATGGAAGGCGGTGGCTTTCCCCTCCAGATAGCAGAGGACTAGTGCCAGAGGAAGTGAAAAGGTAAGAGAAAAACAAACTGACTGAGAAGCTGAGAGAAGCAGCCCAAAGATGAGGATAAGTGAAGGAATGAATGAAGGTGATGTGATGGGGATATAATGTTGAACATCTGGAGGGAGAAAGGAAACCCAGAGCTTGGGGAGGCTGGGGAAAGCAAGATATCCATCTTCATCAAGAAGGGAAGGCAAGCCAGAGGCAAAGTATTTGTAAAAGTTAAAGGAAAAGTAACCAAATTCAGAATCCTTATGGTCAGCCGATTGGAGAGTCTTCTCATGGAGGGAAGAACAGTCAGGCTGAGGAGGGGCTACAGCAGGCTCTAAGACAGAATCTGATGTGGCCACCTCAAGGTCGCCTTGCTCTGATGCTCCACCTGTGGACGGCAGCTCCAAGCTATCTAGTGTGGTCTGATCAGCCTCCCCAAAAGGGTCTTCCTCTGAAATGTCTGATAGCAAGTCCACTTCAGGGACTGGCAGAAGGTGTGGGGAAAAAGATGAAGTACAGCAAATGAGAGGTGATGGGGGGCACATGCACACAGTCTATTTCAAGAGTAACCCACAGTTGAGTATGAATCACACAATGGTCACGTTCAAAGGAACAAGGACATAAGAGAAAAGAAGATACATTAGTGAAAATTTACTCCCAAGATGGTTTTATATAAACAGTGGTTAAAAAATTAACTGAGTAATCCATTTTTAAGGAGGGAAACTGGAGTCCTTTTACACATATTAATGACTGAATTTCTAAGTGATGGTTAAACTTAGTTACCAACACATATATTGAGTATTGAAAGCACTAGCAAAAGCTCATATAACTAGCCATTTATTAAAAACCAAGATTTCCTTTAGAATTTAATACAAGAACTTTTGTTGTCCAAAAAGAAATGTTTCACAATTACATATGCCAAATTAAGTAGGAAAAGCACAACAAAGCTATTTTTGAATACTACGCCTTCTTTTCAGTAGTCATTTTCTTGGGTACTCTGTAAGCATAATTTAAGATTCTAACAATTTAGAATTTGAAGACATCATGTACAACATAAATTGTGTTATCTTTAACTAAATACTTTTTAGACAAATTATTTTTCAACATGACAATCACAAACTAATTTACTGACAGGAAACAAATGATTTCCTGTCACCCACTGTTCGATGCCCTGTCCTGGGGCCGTGTGTCTGAGGCCTCTACGCTGGCTATAGAGGATGTCAGTGTAAGAGCCACTATTCTGGCGGATGCTTTAGCTACCATTCTGTGTAGCTTTACATTTTTTGAAGCCACAACTAAACTGACCCTGTAAGTCAACCAGATACGTGTGTATGCGCACACACATGTGCACAAGCAAATACGTGCACTTATTTGCAGTGTTGCATATAAAAATTGGTTTGTGCAGGTCTGGAAATGAGACGCTCAAAAGCTCTTCTGTCAAGTGACTAACAATCAATTGAAGTGACTTTAGTAACAAGGTAACAAAACAGTGACAGATTTGAGAACATCTTAACATTGGATGCTTCTTCAGTCACTAGAGTGTATGCACAAAATATAGGCAATGACAGCACACCAACCCTGTACTCACTATCCACAGCTATGAATTCTTAATGGATTTTTTTTATAAAAATTATGATTCATTGTAATAAATTTCTCATTCTGACATACAACCTCAGCAGAGAGCCTCTGTCTAAGCACACCTTCTCAACAGTATTAGTGCTAGCGTTCCATACCTTTCCCTCAGCAAGCAGGGGTGCAGCTTTTGCTGGGCTTCTGACATCCTTCCTGGAATCTCCATCTTGTACGCTGGTATAGCTGACAGCTCCAGGGCCATGTGTTGAACCCTCTCTAGGAGGGCCAGGAAAATCCTTCATAAGACTTTGGTCCACAACACCAATCAGAGCTAATCAGAAGATAAGTTGAAATACCTGTGAATACCTTGACTCGTGAATTGTCAAGCTTTAATGAACATAACCCCTTAAACAAAGTCATATGTAAGCAGCTAGAACAGTTTGAACTTTGAAAATAAAAGCAAATTGTTTAAAAAACATTGTTTTAAAACAAAACTCTACTAAGATTCTGAGTTTTTACAAACTATTTATATTCATCTATTCATCCAGCAAATTAGTTTTTTGAGCATGTAGCTTGTAGTGAAATTGACCAGTAGGAGGAGCTCTTGAACCAATTGCAACAGTCCAGCAGAATTACAATGTAACAATAATCTGGGGTGATTTATCAGTCCTAAATCTTCCTTTTAAAACAACTAATCATTAATATCATTTGTTTCATGGGGTTTTAAGAAATCCCCTGCAACTTTTTATTCATACTAAAAGACTGCAGATTTAAGAATTTACCTATCTAATATTTTTCATTTTTCTGACACTTTCAAACATCTCAACCTGACTAGGGTGTCCAAAAACCCAGCTGCTGCCCAAAAGTTGACCTTGTGCATTGCCTTGCTCTTTCTAGCACAGAGAGGTAGAAACCATAGTGCTGGATCAACTCCAGAGTCAGTAGGCACATCTAGTAACAAGTATCTCTAACAGAGGCGCCCCCTGAACAAAGGAACCCCACCCACCACCACCCCAGGTCTTTTCCTCCTAATAAAAGTCCTTTACAGACACCTGTAGCTTGCTGTTGTTCCGTACACCAAGAAAAATTCTGGTAAACAAAAAAGCCATAGACCCAGAAGCCCTTGGAGGGAGGTGTGTAAGGTATCAGTTAACTCAGGACATCCTCTTAGTCCTACACGTTATCTAATGATCCACACCCTCGCCTGCCCCACCTCAATATGCTTCTCCCCAGCCCTCTTTGTTGGACCAAATGCTACTCTCCTACTTGCACCTATTTGCTGCAGTCAGGAACCTCAAATTCTAGAACATGACCCCTTAAGAGCAGCAAATTCAATAGGACCCTTGAATATATTTTTAAACACGGTGAGTTTTTTTAAGCCTCTATTTCTACACCACTTCAGCCTTTAAAACTTTTCCTATCTAAACAAAATCACTATAAAATAAGTTCACATCTTATTGCTTATTTCCCACAGCTGTTTTTTGTTTTGTTTTTGGGGGGAGGTTGGTAAGATTTTACTAATTTTTCTGTATTTACTAATTTTTCTATGCATACCCCTCTGACTTATTTTATAATTTTAGGCACCTATTTTATTCCCAAATCACCACAAAATGAGAAAATCTGATCAAAAGGTAGTTTCAGATATACTGATGCTGAAATGACTCAATATAAAGTTAAAAATTACAAAACCAAGTTGACAAAATGTTGACCTCACACTTTTAAACACACAGTCTAACGTGAAGTAACCAACTGGTTCTACTCCCACGAGGTGAAGACCACAGCAGCCACTGCCATGTAAACCACTCTGAGCACTGCAGTCTGCCCGTTTCCTGTCCTGTCTTCTCTATCCATCCTCTTAGACCAAATGATTCTTCAAAGCTAACATTATGCTCTCGTATGCCACCACAGACACTAAGAATGGATCCTGCAGAGTCTGACAACAACCTGGCTCTCCTAAGCTTGACTGTTCTTTCCCCTCAGAACTGCCTGGGAAGGTCTATGTTCTCCTCTCTTCTCATGGCAGCCTCCATTCAACCCTACTAGGTCTCTGAGGTCTTCCTTCCCTGACGACATTCTTAGGTAACACAGAATCCTGTTTGCTCCTAACTTCCACTTTCAGAGCAATCACTGCTACCCCCACTTCCCAGCAAATCGTGACCTCTGGGTTGCATTTCCCAACCTCAGAGGAGTCTCACTGCTCTACAACAGCTGTTCTAGGTGATTTTTATTTTTAAGTCTTCCAATGTCACATTAAATGGTGCCTTTGCAATCACCTAACAATTTTCCTAAACTTTAAAGGGAAAATTATTTGCCTATCTTAAGTTCTTCAAGCCTAACTTTTAAAAGCAAACAACAAAACAAGGGAACACAACACGTCAGCAATACTAAAGGAATGCTGATAAAAATGGTGAAAGAAACAAACTCTGTACTGGGTCACAGAGTAGTTTTGCTTTATTGGGGAAAAAGAACTTAAGCTGTAACCAAAGAATTCACTGGTCATCCGCTCATACACCGGCATGAAAAGCCTCTTGTTTTTCTCAGCAACACAATCATCCTTTTGATGACCTGCCCATCTGGTGAATTTCAGTGGCCAAAACATAAAGGGGAAATACGGCGCTATGCTTGTTCCTTTTCCCCGTGAAAACTGTTTTCAGAAACAAATTTGGATAGCCCTCAGCAGTGACTACTCAATCAAGATGGTGGGTTTCCTAAAGACGTGGAGCCGCAAAGAAGGTGCCCAACTGACCGTTTTCAGTAATGCTAACTACGCATAACATGAGAGTTGTCCTGCCTCACATGTCAGAGCAAAAGCTGAAGACACAGCTCCTCGTGGAGCATCAACAGCAGTGGCTACATCTATCCAACACTATGGCAAGAGCAGACCCGTCAGAATCCTACACTGACTGGCATGTTGTTCAGATCTGTGCTCACTAAGTCACTAAACTTAAATAGTCACATCTGGAAACAGAGCCATTCATTTGCTTGAAGCACACATTTTTCTGGTGATTCTGTAAAACTATATGGAAGACTGTCTAGAGTTAATAACCATGTACATCAATACCCACCAGAAACCCTGGGAAAAGAGCGGTGTGTACCTGTACCTATTTTGTAACTTCTTTTCTTTTACTAGGAAAAGTAAAGCACTGTCAATTTGTGTCAATACCCCACTAACGGGACACTATGTTAGCATAGAAATAGTCTGTTTTATCTCGGGACACTATGTTAGCATAGGAATAGTCTGTTTTATCTAACTATGTAGCCTCTAAGTTGTTCAAGTTCATATTTCAAAACTATACATAGAACTATCAAAATGTAACCTTTTGCTAATAATGCAATATACAATTATAATTTTCAAACTATTTAATATTAGTATTAAATACAACCAAATGTTCAAAAACTCTTCACTGAAAATTAATCATAACAATTTTTGTTATATAAAAAGAAAAGCATTTTAATAAAATATAAAATCTCTCTTATAAGAAACATACTATTGAAACCTAATTAACAATCAGTATGATAAATAATATGAAAAAAGCAACAGCACCTCATTTCCATGCTTCATTTCCATGCATGTTAATAAAACCACAAATACATAACTCACCTGAACTCTAACACAAAAACACTAGTATACAATCTCCCCAGACAAATAAATATCCATTTCTTTTGTTAAAACTGTATTTAAAAATCAATCCTTTGAAGCCTAGAATGGTTTCTTGTATGCTGGAAGACAGGCAACCTCTGAAAGCGTATCTTCAAATCTGAGACAGTTGTTTTACAATTATGTGACTTAAGATTCATATGCAGCCAGGTGGTGGTGGCACAGGCCTTTAATCTCAGCACTTAAGAGACAGAGGCAGACAGATCCCTGGGTGTTTAGGCCAGCCTGATTTACAGAGCTAGTTTCAGGACAGCCAAGGCTACAGAGTAACCCTGTCTGAGGAAAGTAGAAAAAGATTCCTGTGCAAACGTATCCCCCGCATCCCTTATAATTGTTAGCAATTAATAAGTATAAGAAACCAAGCCACATCAGAGATCATAATCAAATAAACCAAGAGAAACACATTTATCCAACAGCTTATAACCACAAAAATTACATACTGGTTATTTATGTATGCATCAACAGAAAGAAAACACATGGTGAGAGCAAAAACCTGAATACAGAATTATTTTCCTCTGAGAGCAACAACATTTTACTCACTGGGGGTAACTGTCTATCCCTCTAGAGGATGTCTTGCATCTTATTAACTAGATCAATTTCTGACCCCAATGGACTAGAAAAGATGAGTAGAATACAATATTATAAATGTGTTTACCTCCATCTAGGCTCCTTGAGACACGTTTACTAGAGGCACGCTCGAAGTGTGGTGCTGGTCTATCTATGAGGGTGCTTGCTTGGCGGGTCTGTGCCTGGGTGCGTCCACTGTATCGGAATTTGGACCCCAAGGTCAAGAACTTGGCCTTAGGTGGCTGCTCTGGAGACAAAAGCCTACAAGGAAGAAAAGGAGAGAGAGAGAGAAAAAAAAGAAGAAGATAAAGACTTCAGGTACATGGGGGAGGGGGTATGTATTTAAGATCTCACTTTAAATATTAGTCAAAATCAGTGCTACATAAGCTATAATAAAACATCCTTCCTATGTGGTTATATTGTTTGTTTGTTTTTTCTATTGCTTTGTTTTTGAGACCCTAGCTAGCCTCAAACTCCCTGTGCAAACCAGGCTGGCCTCCAATTCATTCACCTGTCCCTTGCTCCCAAGAGCTGGGATTAAAACATAACACCACACCAGGTCATATGTAGTTTTATAATAGTGATGTGTTCACAGATTTTTTCCCCCTAGCTCAACCAAAAGAGCAGCTGTTCTGAGTGTGTATCAAGAGTATTTGAGTTAGTGTAAATTATTTATGTAAACACACATGTCTGAATTTGTGCTGCTAGCTTTAAGTGTCAAGTAAAAAGCCCATTATCATTAGCAATTATTAATATTTATGCCTCTTTCTTGTAGAGGAAAAGAACCCATTTAACTCAAGAATCTGTTCCATTAAATAATTCTTCCCTGAAGAACAGAATTTACACAGTGATCCACAAAGATGACTAATATTCTTTTTTGCCAGCATAATTCTACTGTGTAAACCTTGAGTTCATAATGCATGAATTCAAACCTTAATCATAATTTCAAGAGATACACACAATGGTGTATGGCAGTGGCTCTGAGAGCACTCGTTCACCTTGGACTGTCTTCTGCTGGGCTGAAGAGGGCAGTTTCTCTAGCTAGCAATACTGCACAACAGCAGCTCAAGAAAGCAGTCACCTACAGAAATAGGAGTAACGTTGCTGACAAGCTTATTGGTGCAGCCACTGTTGGGAAAAATACTCTCTGGTACGTCACAATGACCTTTCATGTCTAAGAATGAAGTCCACTCTCAGAGACCAGTGAAGGGAAAGAGGACGTGACGTTTAAAGAGCATCAATCATGATGGGCATGATGGAGAAGCAAGCACTGATAACCTAAAAAGAAATCTCCAAAAATAATTCTGAAATTACAGACGGAATGTCTGTCTTATGGCACTATGGGAAACATTTAAAGATCACGGATTTTAAAGAGATAGACCACTTTAAAATGTTAATACATTTTCTGCTTCTTCTACGAAATAAATTTAAAACAATTGAAAAACTTCTGATTCTTCAGGCAACACTTTTGAAGAAAACTGAAAATTTTTCAGGTGTCTTCCCAGCTTTCCAATTACTACTTTTTTTTCTGTGACTCCCTATGGACCTGTGTGAGGACCTATGCACTGTGGGCGCTTGCCTGTTTCCTACTGTCACCTTTTATAGTCTCTAAAGTCTAGACATGGCCAAACGCCCATCTTAATGGTTTTGTTTGAGGGTTTCACTACGTTGCCTGGGCTGGTCTCAAGCCAACAAACTCAGGTCTGTCCTGCCCTGTACCCTCCCGCCTTTTCCACAGTTGGGACCACAGGTAAGTGCTTTTTTAGTATTCTCCTTCATGGTGTCACAGGGACGCAGCCTTCAGAAGTGAGTAACTTCTGTGTTCTGTGTGCTGGAAATTTAGCAAAGGGAACTTGCTGCAAGCCCTGTGACCTCTGGCCCATGACTCAAGTGCTGGTCTTAGCAAAGCATTCAATAGTGTGGCTTTACAAGGAGCTTTAGAAAGGACTGGTTTTGTTGTATCCCCCATACTCAATTCAAAAGGTAACTTTTCTCATTAACAGAGTCTAAGAAGACATTTAATGTCTATGTCTAATGAGAGGAATGCCACACAATCAAATTTCTTCTAATTTATTTTCAGAATAACTGTCCATTAAAGCATTTTTACATTAAATATATATATATTTACAGAAATATAAATTCAAGACATACAAGAAAATATTTAAAGGGTAAGTATCTAGTACAATTAAAAGAAAGGAAAATATAATCAAAATGGTGTTCTTTATTTCAAATGGGATGAAATACTTTATCTGTTTGGCACTAGTAAACCAAAGCATTAGCTTACAGGTAATTTTCTAATGACAAATTTTGAAGTAATTAATTTGTAATTAAATAGAAATATCAAAAGAAAGGATTAAACACTGGAAGTTTTCTCTAAGATAAATTTTTGGTGATTGAAATCAGAGGTAATGTAAAATAATCTTCTAAAAAAATGCACGCCATTTTTGTTCAATCACTTAATTATTTCTTTTGGTATTATTTTATTTTACACAGCAGACTGCAATAAGACCTGTGTCTTCATAAAAACCTATCAAAGCAGTGAATTACAAGACATCTATCATATTAGCGCTAATGATACGAAAACTACGAAAGGAATTTTCATGGATATCAAAAGCCTTGAGCAAAATGATCTAATTAATGATGTGCAAAAAATGATTTCAACTTTTATAAATTTGTTTGCTTAGGTAGTAAATTACTGTTTTAAATTTTATAAAATCCTACTATTATAAATCAAATATCATCAAAGCGTATCTGTGAGAAATACAGGAACCATTATTAAAAAGCCTACATGTAAATTACTAAAGTAGTATCCACGTATCCACAAAGTTCTCTATAATAGAGCTGACAAGCTTATGTGGCAAGTGAATCCCCAGCTCTAAGAACCTACCATTTCTCTCCGACCTATGAAAACCAAGCTCTGAGGAGAACAGGAAGCACTTACTGCAGGCAGACAGCACAGCACAGGAGGCACCCTGATGAATACCAGGCTCCATATCACCTAGGTTTAAATTCCATCTCCACCTGTTACTCTTGATGCGACCACCATGCCTTGTCTGTCCCTGCTTTTCTATTGTGTCTTGAGTTGTAAAGATTAAAATAATCTTTGCATAGCACTTACAACAGTGGCGAGCTTTATAATGCAACCAGCAGCTTCATTATCACATTTGTGCTCTGGTAACATCAGTATATCTGACTGGTTATCAATTAAAAGACCAGTTGACTTTTTAATAGTTCAGTCTGCAAGTCTGGCAATTTTATAAAAAATAATTTTCACATTTCACAATAAAAAAGCATCACGAAATCCACTGATCTGACTTACTATTCTACAAACACATTAGGATTTCCAGGCTAAATATGCTGCTTTATATAGGCCAAAGTCGTCACCAACAGTCTACTTTTAAGTGAGCTCTGTAGGACTAGCATGTCACAGAAATCTCTGGAAGGCACATAAGAGAAAAAGTTGGCAGAGAAGACAGTGAGGCCATCAGGTCCCACCTCTGCTCAGGTGTCTGGCTGCTGTTCTCCTTTAAAGAAAGGCACCTATCTCTGAGTATCCAATTCCTGCAATATGAAGCAATCGACTGTGTCTAACAACAATGAACATTCAAAGAATTCCCAGCACCTGTCATTTCCAACAGGATCCTTACTGTTGCTATCATTACTTGACAGCAAGCCTGCTATCTGTCCAGTCTAGACCTATATGACAGACAGGTGATATCTAGTTATATATACTAGATAGTTAGGCCCAAGCTTCTTCAGGAAAATCTGTTTAGGTTACCAAGAAACATAATAAACTTTTCAAGGGTTTCCATTATTAGTATAACTAAATTAGACAGATTCAGATATATGTTGAATTATGTGTCCTCTAAAGTTGTTTATTAGAGTAGTATCAAAATAAATTATTTTCTATTTCACTATAGAACCAGTCATTTCTCTTAGCTACAATTGGCTTTTTATTTTAAAAAATATTGTTAATGGCAATGATGCTAATAAACATTATTATACACCAGAAACAGCTTATATTTGCTTCTTATGTAAAATCTCATTTAATTTTGAAAATGAACCCATAAGGAAATAAAAGAACACTTTATAGCACAGGGGTAATGGAAGTAAAGCAGAGGCTGAATAACTTATCATCTGCCAGTGTGTGGCAGAACAGCATTCGATCCTAAGTCTGGAGAAAACTCTTCAACCTGTATGGCTTTGTAGACCACAATGACAAAAACAGAAGGGAGGAAAGTAACCAAACTACTTGTGAAACATTTGCCCTCAAAGAAAAGTTTTAAAAAGGATAAAAAGGAGACAGAACACAAGCTAGAGTTTGGGACTGAAGGAAACTGAGGGGGGTGTTTTTATTGTTGCTGTTGTTTTTTGTTTGTTTATTTGAGACAGAGTCTGACTATCTCATTGTGTACCTCTAGCTAGCTTTGAATTTTGAATTCACTGTGTAAACAAGGCTAGTCTTGAACTCACAGTAATCCGCCCTGCCTCTACTTCCCAAATGCTGAGATTAGAAGAAGCACAGGGGTTCTTTGGGAGTTTTGTTTGTGCTTTTTTTTTTAAAAGGAAGGTGTGGCTGTGTAACTGACCAAGGAAGTCAGAGGCATCTATTAGAAAGGAAATTTACCAAGCTGAATCCTTTGGGGAGCGAGGAAATAAACAATCAAAGAAAAGCAAAATTTTTTACCCATTCCTTGAAAAGAAGAAGGTTAAAAAATGAAGGTGGTGAGCGGAAGTGATGACAAATTAAGAGATAAACAAAGATGGAGCACTCGTGATCCACACTTTCTACAGTGAACACACTGCGAGGAGAGGCTGGTATGGAAGGTTCTAGAAGATCATGAAAAATTGGGATGACAAGGGAGGTGAAAGGACTGGCTGGCGAGAAGCATTGATCCAACTAATGCTGGAAATTACTTCTCTGAAACAGCATTATTTCACAAGGTTGTGAATTAGTTGAGTGCTGCTTAACAAGTTAGCACTGACAACACAGGGAAAGAAGTGGTCACGTCGTCCAGACTGACCCAGCAGCTGCACACTGGGAAAGCTAGTTTGCTAGGAGGACAGGGAGGGACTTCAGGAAGTTTAGATATTCTGGACAAAACAACCAACAAGAGCAATGACAGGGATAAAGCCGACTGAGAAATGTTCAGCTGGAACCTCCAGCTCAATCCTGCTGGATCCGGAAAGCCCTTCCCACCTCCCTCCCTCTCTGAAAATCTCCAACAAAGAAATGGTGCCAAAAAGCCCAGTTCCGCATTCTTGAAGACTGCAGCGGCTCCTATCCTGAAGCTGCCAACCACCCAAGTCCCCACCTACAGCGGTCAGCTTTTGACCATATTTGAACACAAACCCAGCTTATGGAGAACGCATCACTGCTCTTTACCTATAGGCTATATAACCTCTCTGCTTTAGTTCTGAAGCATGGCTTTTCCTGCCTTGGAACCAGGTGTAAGCCTGTTCTTTTACTTTTTCAATTCAGCTTGATCTGGCTTACTGTAGCATGGGTGGAAAACCCTATTATAGCAATACAGAAAACTTACTAAGAGGTTAAGTTCAGAACATCTGTTAAGAAAAAAAATCTGAATTATAACTGCAGACAGAAAGGGTGGCAGCAGGTGAGGTTAGCATGGGGTGGTGGAGAGAGAAGGTGGCAACCAGAAGGCAGATCTAAGCAGCAAAGCATGGCCCTGGACACAGAAACAACCAGCAGGAAAGAGGGCCTCCAGGAGAGCACAGACACATCTACCTACTATCCTTCCACCTAACCTGGACAGGGTGCCAATGGCAATTCCACAAGACGGTTTAAAGTTACCTGTAGAAAGTGTGATGCTCCACACATACTTTCCATAGCCTTTTAGCTGCCCGATGGTTTGGCAATTTGAATCCAATGGTGCTCTCAAACTGTTCTGGCTGAAATAAATCCATGAAACAAAAATCAGCCTACACCTAAAGCACTGGCTACATGCTTCTATAAGCAGATTCAGTCATTACTATCAGAAATAATTCTTCTTTTAGGAAGAAAATATTACTTTATCTCTGTAGTCAGACTGTGATACTATTCCTATGAAAAGCAAGAGTTAACTGCCCAAGTAAACTATTAGGTGCCACTAAAACACACTCCACCACTTACCTGAGAAAATGAGCTCCCAATATGTGGGGGGTGGGAGGTGGGTCACAAAAACATCCTTTTTATGAAAATTCTATTGGATGTGTATGTCAGCAACAAGAACGTGTGTATGTAAGTTATCATCATCAAGAACCATGCAAGAACAAAAAAGAGTTTCCTTTTGCAACACTTTAGTGGCAAGAATTCATTAATCTTTCCTACTAGTAAAGGAAACACTGATAGTGTGTTAGCTATATCAAGAATACAAGACACTGCCTACCTCTGCTGGTCTAACTTTAATGTAGAAATTACTGCGCTTATAGGAGATTTTCAGGATCTTCGGCCAAGCAAAACGATTGATTCTCAGTTTGTCTTTGTAAATGAGAAGGCCATTAGCACACACACCCAGCTTGATGTCCACACCTTCAGAGTCCTGCCAAATATAACCCATTGACAGTTAATGACAAAAGTTACATAGACAGGGGCAAAACAACCCTCCAGTGATTGAAAATGTCAACATGTTAGGATTTAAATTTTAGTGACAATACCTAAGCTAATTCAAGAGTAGAACATAGTCATACTAAATGATTCATCTTCCGGAATTGGGGTGAATTTGCAAAGAACTATAGAAATACCATTTAAAGGAAAAATAATCTGGAAATATTAAATTTATGCATTTTCAAGCTCTGCAAAGAGTTAACAGGGAAAAACGGGGAAACACCCATATTTACGCATCTTGAAGATACCAAAGACAAAATGTTTCCCTGGAGAAAGTTCAGCCCTCATGGACAGTCTGCTATCCTGCTGCTATGCTAGCTGACAGCTGGTAAAATTATACCTATATTTTGCAAAACACCAATTCACAGAAAATTTCTCTTCTGGGCTGCCAGTGCTGAAATCCCTCAATTCTTCCCAACATTTTCAACAATAAGGGCTGACATGCAGCTCTCATTAAGCATGACTTCAGTTGACATACTGCAAAGGACTAAAGACAATTTCTGAATTTATTATTCGTTTTCTTTTCCCAAAGATTTAACTTGGAATAGATGATATAGAATAATAACAAACCTGAAAAGGTTTTATTTAGCTGCACAATGTACATAAAAAGCAGAAAGCAAACAGCTTAAAGAATGTTTAAAAAGAAGGAACAACCTTTCCTCATATTTCATGGAGCTCTTCAGCACCGTGAAATGTACAACATGTAAGTCATGCACAACATTCAAAGCACACAAGCAATTACTCTCCAGGGGGCAGATGATCTCAGTCAAGACAGACAATCAACACTACTCAGAGTTGTACACAGTTGAGGAAATCATTAACAACAAGGGGTAAATTTCTACATACACAAAGCAAAGAAACAGCAAATTAAGTCTATGTTCATAATGTTTTGATGGTGCCATTACTAAGAATGATCTAATATAATTTACAGTTTTTTGTTTTCAAAATATAAGTACAGTATAGACAACTAATGATAATTCTATTACCCACTGTGATACTGAATTCAAATACAAATACACAAAATTACATTACACCACACTGAGCAGTTTTTGAAACACTGGGATGTCGATATGGCATAGCCAATACTACACTTGCTGCAAAAGCCTGATGACCTTAGTCCAATCCCCAGAACCAAGTAAAGGGAGGTAGAGAAATTCAGCTGCACATAGTTGTCTCTGATCTCGACATGCACCGTGGAATGTGCACCATAGCATATGCATGCCCACTTACATATCACATACGTAACACTGAAAAAATTCTAAAAACTTAAAATAGCCAAAACTCTATTCTCTGATACTCTAGCAGCCTCAACTCTCTCTAGGAATAGCAGATAAAGCTGGGTAAGTTAGGCATAGGTGCCCAAACTAGTTGGCACCAAACTCAAAGTATTTTGTTTTTGCCAAAAGCATCACTACCCCTGACCAAAGGAGAGGGCATGAGATGGCAGAAAATGGCATGTTCCCACCATAGTTAAGAAGGCAGCATTCATTGCAAACACTAACAAAGCCAGCTCCATCTAGTGTGAAGAAATTGTCACAAAGGACAAAAAAGTATTTCTATTTTACTTAAAAAGAAACCTACCTGTATTCAAGCAAATCGGTGGAAGTTTGGCTGGCTGACACAGTTGTTCTAAATTACAGAATTACTGACAAAGAGCATGAAGTGAAAGGAGGAAAAGTGTTTCTTCATCTCCCATGTCTGAGCTATGCCATTCAGCAACAATAAAAAACAGTTGACTACAAAAACTACTTCTATTGATAGGCAGTGGTGGCGCACAACTTTAATCCCAGCACTCGAGAGGCAGGGACAGGCGAATCTCTGGGAGTTTGAGGCCAGCTTGGTCTACAGAATGAGTTCCAGGACAAGCCCAAAGCGATAAACAAAAACCCTGTCTGGGGGTGGGGGGTGGGGGTACAAAAATACTCTCTGCCCTTCAGAAAATTGCCAGTATGGAAGGTGTTTGAGATGTTAAAGGGTTTTTGCTCTAGATCAAGAAGGAGGGAAGGAGGTCAGGGGTTAAGTACACAAGCTCCTCCCTGTGTGGTCACATCAGCTAGCTGACCCTAATAGTGGTTCCTCTGAAAACAACCCCTCCAGAACAGCTTTCTGCTCAGATTCTGGCAGCCACTCTGCCTTCCACCCTTCAGAACTAGAGGGTGCAGGAGGGCTACCGACACCATTTCAGGGTACCTGTTACACTATGCTTTCATGCCCCTTTGTCAAGACTTTCCATTCAACACTCCTGAACCTCTCCTAACTGGAGTTTGCTATCTTAATGCCTCAAAAAGGAAGAAGAATGTGAGTTCGAGGTAATGAAAAATGTTTTATGAAAATAAAATTTTACATGGCACATTCTTTAAAACTGCTACAGGACTTCTTTCCACAAGCCACAAATATACTGAATATTAACTTATTCCAACAGATGATAAACAGAAAGAATAATGAGTGTTTTTACTGTTCTGCCCCTAAGTGTACAGCAAACCTGACATTATATTCATGATCAAGCTTACCTTTTAACACTCCAATATTAGAGAAAACAATCCTGATCCTTTGTAGTCATTCCCTAAGAACTGGTTTTTACTTAATGATCTACAATGTAAGGAAACAGAACAGCGCATACAGTGAAGGCTGTAAGGTGTATTCATTGAAAGAGTATTTGCCTACTATGGCTAGGGCCATGGGTTCAATCCTTAGTCTTCCCACCCTCTCAAGAAAATTATATAAAGCAAAATTAACAGAAATTAAAGAAATAAAGATGGGAGAATCTCTTTGGTTCCAAACCTATCCTCTCTCATCCTTTGTTTCTTCGATAATCAAAAGAGGAACCAAGGGAAAAGCAAAAGCACTCCAACATCAGAAAGATTGAATGTGCTGCCTAGTAGCATTTATCAAAGAGTATTAAGCAGAGATGATAGCCAGCAATGGATGACATTAGACAAGTCATTCTCTTTACTATTTCGTATATTTATAAAACAAATACATTCAAATTTCGAAAAGATAGTATAAGTGAAAGTATTTTTTAAAACTTAAAGGTCGGACACTTTAAACATGATGGAAAGACTATTCACTGATCTGAAAGAGGGGAAAATTGCAAATGTAAATAAACTGCAATAAAAACAACTAAAGTCAGATGTACTAGCACACACCTTTAATCCCAGCAACTTGTGAAGAGAGGCAGGTAGATCTCTGTGAGTTTAAAAACAGCCTGTTTTATATACCAAGTTTCAGGCCAGCCAGAGTTACCTGAGAGAAGGCCCTGCTTCAAAATAAAACTAACAATGACATTCGGAGTAGATCTTATTTAAAGAAGTCTAAAATCGTCAGGTGGTGGTAACAGACATCTTTAATCCCAACATTCGGGAGGCAGAGACAGGCAGATCTCTGTGAGTTCAAAGTCAGCCTTGTCTACTGAGCTAGTTCCAGAACAGCCTAGGCTACATAAAGAAACCCTGCCTTAAGAAACCAAAGAACTCTCGGGAGATGGATGGATGGATGGATGGATGGATGGATGGATGGATGGATGGATGGAGACAGATAGATGGAGATGGGGATGGATGGATGGATGGATGGATGGATGGATGGATGGATGGATGGATGGATGGATGGACAGATAGGCAGGCAGGCAGGCAGGCAGACAGATAGATAGATAGATGGAGACAGACAAACCAAGCAAGAAAATGCATCAAAACGTTTGGCTCTATTTTCTATGCTAAATTTAATATACTATTTTACAATAAAAAATATTTTAAATAAAGCCACCAAAGATAAAAGGGTCATTTGCAAATACTAAGTATAACACAAAATCAAGACCTACTAATCTGAGGCCTAGAAAGGGAAGGTATTTCTGGGTGGGAATTCCTGGAGGCACCTATAATTACTTCTAACACTTATGTGTGTTACTGCAGGACAGGGAACATCTCTTGGATGCCAACTCTGGACAAACCAAACCCGTCTATCACTTTCCCTCTCATCCTCCTCAAGTCTCACCACTCCATGTAGGATCGTGAAGCAGGAATGCTTGCCAGTGGCATCTGCCCAATCAACCCCACCATTTCTATCACATTTCTGTCTCCACTGTTCCATTTATGCACTACTTCTCCAATTAGTCTGTGGAACTTCATGACCTGAAGCCAGTGCATGCCTGTGTTGCTTCTGGCCCTCTCCGGGCTTCAAGATCTGCTTCCTCAACCAAAAACAAACAAACAAACAAACAAAAGAGGGGAGGAAGAGACAAGTAGAAAGACAGGGGCACTTGGTCTAGCACAGTGGTTGTCAATCTCCCTAATGCTGCAACCCTTTAAAACAATTCTTCAAGCTGTCCTGACCCCACCATGAAATTATTTTTGTCGCTACTTCTTAACTGTAGTGTTGCTACCATTATGAATGTTTGTGTTTTCTGATGATCTTAGGCGACCCCTCTAAAAAGGTCCTTCAACCCCCAAAGCAGTCACAACCGAAAGGTTAAGAACCACTGGTCTAGCAGAAGCTGGGACACAGCATGAACCAGAACCGCAAGGTAAGGAGTAAAGGCAAGAACTCTCAAAGGGGCTTCACTAAAACACTGACAAGAGAAGAACGAAGCAGGGAGAGGACAAGCGATTCCCACACCCAGGAATATTGTTAAGTAGTCACCAAGAAATAGTAAAGACCTCAAGTGGAGACAAACAGCCTTTCCCAAAATGAACCAGGCTTTGCGAAACTGGAGATTTCCTAGAACTTCAGTCACTAAAGTGGAATAACATTATTCCCACTGAATGTACAATACCTTGGCATGATGCAGGTCAACACCATACATGGAAAGCCTCTTTGCATTTTCTAAGAACTGAGTATCAGCTTGTGCTGGAGATAAGCCCCTGAGAATCAAAAGAAACTGTGTTACCAAGAGAGGCAAACACGCCCAAAGCAGATTAAAAAGTGAATGGGATTGGAGAGTTGGGAATATGCAGTGACTCGGCCGAGCCTGTAGAAAAGTGGAGTAAGCAGCAAGCTACAGCTCTACCTCCACCTTTTCCATTGCGGGCATTCACTCTTGACCTGCACATGTCAAGGAGGCAGACTTCTACACTTACCAACTTTATCCTTAAAATGATGCTTTCCATTTTTCTCACTGGGCAAAGGCCTGGGCAATAATGGGTACAACATAAGCTAACAGGTCTCTGACCCAACAGTCTTCATTTCCAACATAGCATTTTATACCAAGCAATTCAAATCTGAGTGACAGAATAAATGTCTACTGAGTAGAATTTAAATACAGAAATAAAAGTCAAATACTGATCTTTTTCATTTTGTTAAATAAAGTCAAAATGTATAAGGCCCCTTAAGCATTTTAAATCTCTGAAAGTTATTCAAATGATTTTAGTCAATATTTCATAAAATTGTGGCCTTGAAAATTTTGTAGCTTAGAGAGATTTTTAAAAACCCATGTAAAACTCCATATTGACAGAAATATCAAAGTATTCAAGGCATACATAACATTCAAGCAATTTAAGTAATCACCACTTAAACCAAAGGAACACTGTCTGTGACTAGTGGGGAGAGCTGCACACTTCCGCTATCCCATACCCATCACCATCTATACTTCTAATTCAAAACCAGATGCTTCAATTCCTCACTAGCTTTTTAAAAATATTTTCATTCTTTAAAAATCTCAAATACATATACACTGTGTTTTGATATCATCTATCCCCACTACCACCCTGACCTTCTTATAAAATACAGTAATAAAGACACGAATAAGCAGAAGAAATGTCAAGTAAGTGCGAAACCAGTATACACAAGTCTGCTTTCTGTGTATCTCTTAAGGATAGGCCAGGACAGAGAAGAAGTGTCATATGGGAATGCACATTAGTCTGATAAAAGAGTTTAGTTTTAAGAACATAATCTCAGTATTACAGTAAGAAGAAGAATAAAAGGGCATCAAGAGCTGCAGGTTATCTCTATCAGTGCTGGGCAAGTTCCAGAAAGATAAAGTAAATAAACTAAAGACTTGTCCTTGAACATCGAGGAGTCTTACAAACTACGTCTACCTGTATGGCATCAACAAACCTGTGAGTTTTGTGCAGTTCTGCCACCTTTTCTTCCATCTCCTTGGTCTGGCCTGGGGCAAATTTGAAGTCACTAAGATCGATACTGTCATACTCTTCTGGATCATAGTCTCCATGTTCAGCCTGCAGTGTGTATGATCCCAAAAGAGCATGAGTCACAAAGGAACAGGGCAGGCGGCCAGATGAGATGTCCTGCCTCAGCTGAAGGCACAAGAAATATCTGTGAAGAAGAGGAAAAGTATGGAGAAGAAACATTAGTTAACAATAAAATACCCTTAATTCCTAAATTTTAATATTACATTGCAAACATATGTTGATACTGGAACTATTTATATTCACAGCAAAAATAGCCTTTCCATAATATGAACTTCTATTCTGCTCCCTGAGCTCCTACACAGGTGGCTTACCTACCAAACTAAGTCTAAAACTTAAGAAACTAGACATTCTTTATTGTTTTTGTTGTTGCTTTTCAAGACAGTGCTTCTCTGTGTAGCATTGGCTGCCCTGGAATTCACTCTGTAGACCAGGCTGGTCTCTACTTCAGAGATTCACCTGCCTCTGCCTCCAGAGTGCCGAGATTAAAGGAGAATAGATATCTTGACAGCAATCATTTATAAGACAAAATGGTAGTCACTCACTCTTGCTCATCTCTACCATTTTTTCATACTAATGTCTTCTTTTCCTGAAATGCCTTTAACAACAATCATACTAACTCTACATTCAAGCCCTTGCTAGCACTTGGACATCGCAAGAGCTGATCTGCAGTCCTAAGAAAGCTCCTATACTTGCCTGAGGCTGATGTGAGGCCTTAGCATGGCCAAGTCTTTGAAGGTGAGAGTAAAAGTTGGTGTATAAATAAGCAGCTGGCGTGCAGTGTGGGAATGCTAGCTAGTAAGTGTAATCACAACAGCTACCTGCAGTCAGTGACTGAATCGTTTCACTACACCATTATATGACTTTGAAATAAACAGCAATGATCTCATTCAAAACATCTTTCCAGTGGTCGACTTCTGTTTTTATGCCAGTAACAAGCTGTTTTCAATACTGTAGCTCTGTAATAGAGTTTAAAGTTAGGGATGGTAATGCCTCCAGAAGTTCCTTTATTGTATAAGATTGTTTTGGCTATCCTGGGTTTTTTCCATATAAAGTTGATTATTGTCCTCTCAAGATCTGTGAAGAATTTTGATGGGACCTTGATGGGGATTGCATTGAATCTATAAATTGCCTTTGGTAGACTTGCCATTTTTACTATGTTGATCCTCCCAATCCAAGAGCAAGGGAGATCCTTCCATTTTCTGGTAATCCTCTTCAATTTCTTTCTTCAAAGACTTAAAGTGCTTGTCAAATAGATCTTTCACTTCCTTGGTTAGAGTTACCCCAAGATATTTTATGCTATTTGTGGCTATCGTGAAAGGTGATGCTTCTCTGATTTCCCTCTCTGCTTCCTTATCCTTAGTGTATAGGAGGGCAACTGATTTTTTGGAGTTGATCTTGTATTCTGCCACATTACTAAAACAGAGAAGTCGACCAATGGAATTGAATAGAAGACCCGGATTTTAACCCTCAATCCTATGAACACCCGATTTTCGATAAAGGAGCTAAAAGTATAAATGGAAGAAAGCAAGCATCTTCAACAAATGGTGCTGGCACAACTGGATGTCAACATGTAGAAGAATGAAAACAGATCCATATCTATCACCATGCACAAAACTCAAGTCCAAATGGATCAAAGACCTCAGTATCAATCTGAACACAATGATCCTGAAAGAAGAGAAAGTGGGAAATACTCTGCAACATATGGGCACAGGAGATCACTTCCTACGTATAACCCCAGTAGCACAGACCTCAAGGGCAACATTGAATACATGGGACCTCCTAAAACTGAGAAGCTTCTGTAAAGCAAAGGACACTGTCACTAAGACAAAAAGGCAACCTACTGACAGGGAGATCTTCACCAACCCCACAACAGACATAGATCTGATCTCCAAAATATATAAAGAACTCAAGAAACTAGACGTTAAAATGATAATTAACCCAATTAAAAAATGGGGCACTGAACTGAACAGAGAATTCTCAACAGAAGAAGTTCAAATGGCCAAAAGACACTTAAGATCATGTTCAACCTCCTTAGCAATCAGGGAAATGCAAATCAAAACAACTTTGAGATACCATCTTACACCTGTCAGAATGGCTAAAATAAAAAACACCAATGATAGCCTTTGCTGGAGAGGTTGTGGAGTAAGGGGTACACACTCATCCATTGCTGGTGGGAATGCAAACTTGTGCAACCACTTTGGAAATCAGTGTGGCGGTTTCTCAGGAAATTTGGGATCAACCTACCCCAGGACCCAGCAAAACCACTCTTGGGAATAGACCCAAGAGATGCCCTATATTACAAAGGCATTTGTTCAACTATGTTCATAGCAGCATTATTTGTAATAGCCAGAACCTGGAAACAACCTAGATGCCCTTCAACGGAAGAATGGATGAAGAAAGTGTGGAATATATACACATTAGAGTACTACTCAGTGGTAAAAAACAATGACTTTTTGAATTTTGCATGCAAATTGATGGAAATAGACAACACTATCCTGAGTGAGGTAACCCAGACCCAAAAAGATGAACATGGGATGTACTCATTCATAATTGGTTTCTAGCCATAAATAAAGGACATTGAGCCTATAATTTGCGATCCTAGAGAAGCTAAATAGGAAGGTGAACCCAAAGAAAAACATATAGTCATCCTCCTGGATATTGGAAGTAGACAAGATTGCCGGGCAAAAATTGGGAACTTGGGGGTGGGGTGGGATGAGGGTAAGGGGAAATGGGGAGAGAAAAGTGAGAAAAGGAGGATGGGGGGAGCTTGGGGGAATGGGATGATTGGGATAAAGGAAGGGTGGATATGGGAGCAGGGAAGCATATATCCTAATCACGGGAGCCATTTTAGGGTTGGCAAGAGACTTGATTCTAGAGGGGCTCACAGGTGTCCAGGGAGATATCCCCAGTTAGTTACTTGGGCAGCTGAGGAGAGGGAACCTGAAATAGCCCTATCCTATAGCCATACTGATGAATATCTTACATATCACCATAGAACCTTCATCTGGCGATGGATGGAGATAGAGACAGAGACCCACATTGGAGCACCAGACTGAGCTCCCAAGGTCCAAATGAAGAGCAGAAGGAGGGAGAACATGAGCAAGGAAGTCAGGACCACGAGGGGTGCACCCACCCACTGAGACAGTGGAGCTGATCTATTGGGAGCTCACCAAGGCCAGCTGGACTGGGACTAAAAAAGCATGGGATAAAACTGGACTCTCTGAACATGGCGGACAATGAGGGCTGATGAGAAGCCAAAGACAATGGCACTGGGTTTTGATCCTACAGCATGAACTGTAAATTATAAGATTTAATAAGAAGCCTGAGCTAATGGGCCAAGCAGTTTATGATAAATGTAGGCCTATACGTGATTTCTTTGGGACTTAACGATTGCAGAAACCAGACAGGACAGAAAACTCAGACAATATTAATATATATTAATATATTAATATATATTAATAACTACTTTGCGGGAATACATACAGCTTAGCTGTTAAGAGCATTTGGGCTCTTATAGGGAACCCAAGTTGCTTCTCAACGCCCACACGCTAGCTCAGAACTGCCTCTAACTCATCCCTCATCTGACCTGTAGGCACTAGGCATGCATATGGCACACAAAAAATTTATACCATACATTTTTAATTTCCTTGATTTTCAGTCCTAAAGTTACAAACATACTAACAGAGCACAGAAATAAATAATAGTCATTAGCAAAAATGCATTTTAAAACATGAATATAAGGTACCTGGTGATATCTTCAGTCAATTGAGAAGGATCCGGAGGATAAAACTTCACATTAAAAGAGAACAGCCAGGGAAGGTCTACAATTATAAAATGTCAATTATTTACCAAAACACAGTTTGCTTTTTATCTAGAATAATTTAGTATCACCTAGACATTAGCAATAAAATTTCAAAAACTAGAAATTAATATAAGTAAGCCACTAGAGAATAAGAGGTTTACTATTATTAGAGTTAACCTATTACTATAATAGAGTAAACCTATTAGAAGACAATAGGTTTACTTTTTATAAATACATATTTTATATGATAATTTATCATACAATAAATTGAATAATCTCCATGTAATAGTTCTGAGATAAACTTGTTTCACCCATGGGATTTCTAGGGGCCGAATATTCCTCATTCCTTTAAAAACAAAAACAACATTTGGGATTTCCACATTGTTGGCAAACCATGAAAATGATCAAGTGGTCACAGTAGATAGTCAGGAAATGTCTGTCTATATAATGGAAGTGTTCAGAGATCCTGATGATGGGAAAGTAGGGGTAGGAAAATACCCTGACATACTTTAAGAGAAAACAGTTTCTCAGGTTTTAGAGAGTGTGTGCACATCCTTCTGTGGGGTGACCTCTAATCCATAATCAAGTAAAGTCACAACAAGACTGTCATTCCCCAACAGCACCTTGTTTATCTGTTTTCCAGGTGTTAATATTAGCACAGAGCTACCTGGGTATAACTACATGCACAAGTTTTTACTAGAACCTCTATATTTAAGGATGTATTTGCAAAATCCAAGAACACTAAACAAACATTTTCAGCTGACAAAAATTGTATATATTTATGGTACCAAGGATATATGAAATACGTGTACATCATGAAATGGCTAAAGTTAAGAAAGAAATTACCCCATATACTTAATTTTATGGTAAGTATACTTAAAGTGTTTTTAAATTAAACATTAGTGGTTTTTAATTTAATTATTATCCCTAATTTTACCTGGCTACATAAAAATGGGTTATTTATATATTATCCATAGGCAGGTTTCAAACATATAGCTATTAGGTACATTACTAAGAAATAACCAAAATTTAAGGAAAATTCTAAGTGGGAACCATTAAGCTTGCCAACTTCTAAGTAATTCCAATTATCTATTTTCTAAGTGCCTATTAACTATAAAAATCTAATATGATAAATCAAAGGAAAAGTTCTTTCTCACTTGCAACAGGGGAACTACTTTCTAAGCTGCATTTGTGGAGGAGACTATGCCATTTAAAGAACTCTGGTGGTTTAGAAAAGTCACGCTGAATTGTTACTGCTATTCCTTCGCCAAACCACCAGGGCAAACGTCCCAAAATAACTCTAAAGAACACTTCAAAAATAACCAAGACATAAGAGCGTGATTCATAATCAACAGGAGTCTTGCTTTCCAAGTTTTTCAAGCACTTTTACTTGCAAAGTTTCCTGTCAAGTTTTCAAACTTTCTTTTTAAGCTTTCTTCTCAAGGGTGATTTCCAACAGGAAATACCTGCAACTCTGAATGAGTGGCATAAAGCAAACCCAGGAAAGAACCCTATGGGCCGACCAGCACATTTTGGACATTGCCCTGTTCTTTCTTTTTGGGTTGCCCGGCAGATCAAGGTTCAGAGAAAGTAAAAGCGCTCTATCTTTCTGAGGCGTACCCTTCACAAAGCACATACCAGTTACAGAAGGGACAAAGGAAGGACATCTGTGTCAGTTTTTTCAATAATTACAAAATAATGTAGCTCTGTCTACTCATTACTACTTCCTCCCTGCTTTTCCATCATGGATGAAATGGTGAATAAGAAAACATAAAGGAGAAAGAGAAGAAGGGAATGAACACTGGATGTCAGAGTAGTTCAAAGAGAGGACAGCCAATCAATCACTCCAAAATGCATGAAACTCGTCTAGCTTCATGCTCAAAGTTCCAAATTCTAGACTGTGCCTCAGTCCTAGACAAGGTAAAAAGACTGGCCAATAAAAAGTTATTCTTAAAAGGTAAAACAGATGAATCTACAAAAGCGGATATGAAAAGAACAACAGATAAGGTCAAATAAAGAGCAGAAAACCGTGTGTAGCTGTGCGTTCCTATAATCCCAGCACTCAAGAGTCTATAAAGTATTGTGAATTCACAGTCAGCAAGGGCAAGAGTTAAGTCCTGCCCACAAATAAAGTTAAACAAATAAACGTATAGAAGGGGAAAATGATAGTAAGGCTAAGTTTTGTTACTGAAGAGAGGGAAAAAGAATATAAAACAGAAGATTGGACACTAGCATGGGAGACAGAAGGTAGATTAAAAAGCATAAACAGAATTGTTTCAGTGTTTTGACATTAGAATAATAAAGGAGAAATGTTACCATTAATACTTTGCGTGTTACTTCTCGGAAATGGCTGATCTCAGGTCCAGTCTTAGAAGGGCTGTAAGGGACTTAACTATTCTTCAGAAACCCACACCCCACCACCACCCCAGTCTAAGCGGTCCAGGCTGCTCTTGGCTCCCTACCTGTTTCAGGTATTCACAAACTCTGAAGTAAGTACTGGATTCGCTATCAGAGACTCCTCAGCAATTCTAAGTGTTTAGGCACTCCTATCTCAGGCAGGGCAGTGTGCAGAGGCACATCTACACAGGGAGCTGAAGCTGGCTAAGTGGGAAGCATGGGGTCATTTGGGAATCACAACAATGAAGATGAGTGGTAAAAATGGAAAGGAAACATCCAACACTAACTGCAAATCCAGAGTCAAAGTTAGGTAAAGCAACCTGGAACTTTGGAATGGACCACAGAGAAGACAGACAGCTCTGGAAAAAAGACCTCTGCTCAACTTTCATTTCTGGAGTATTCACTCCAGTAGACATGAGCGAGGTGCCTGTGTGCCTCTCAGATATAGGATATGCCTAACGACTAAAATCTACACTTCCAAGCTACAATGGAAGTACATTAGTATGAGATATACACAGAGCAAACTGTCTCAAACAAAAAGTGAAATTTGAAGGCGAGGAGACAGCTCAGTCAGTAAAAGCCTGCTGTGCACGCATGAAGACTGAACTCAATCTCCAGCGCCCATGTGAGAAGAGGGCACAGTAGTGGCATGCATTTGAACCCCAGCTTGGGGAGGGAAACACTGAAGTGTCAGGCAGATTGGTAAATTCAATGGCCTGGCAAATCCGGTCAAATTGATGGGCTCCAGGTTGAGTGATAAATGTCATCTCAAAAACTAAGGTGGAAAGTAATCAAGAAAGAAACCAAGAGTGGACCTCTGTCATGGGCATGTACATGTGCACACAAGCACATACAAGCATATTCAGAAACATACAACATTTCACCCCCAAAACTCCACTGTGATTTTTAAAAGTCAGCCTGTTACTTCACATCAGTAGATTTCACAAACATGTAAAAATAAGTCTACAGCCTTCTGAAAGGGAAGAGTCTCTAAGCTATCTATAGTCACAATCCTTTTGGTTTTGTTGTTGTTTTGAGGTAGGATTGCACTGTGCAGCCTACAGTGGCCTGGAGCTCATCATCCCCTACCTCAACCTCTTGAGTGTTAGGACTGCAAGCAACTGGCACCATATCCAGCTAAACAGTTACATTTCCACAAGTGTCTTACAAAAACATTGATTTCAGCATGCAAAACGTAACCATCACCGTATATTACTACAGCATTTATCCCTATAGGTTTTTATATAGACAGAAATACTACAGATTAATTTGAGTATAGTTCTTTAAATACTCACTTCTCAGCTGTCTCTTTATTTCTTTTGCGGGATCTAACCAGCTCTGCAGGAGGGAAGAAAACAATATTATCCATAAGAACTCTCCCCAAAATAAAATGCAACAGTTTACAGTTCATAACTTGTATCTCATGAAGCTCATTTTAAGTAGCTTTCACCTATTAGCATACTGGGATTGTGTGTGTGTGTGTGTGTGAGAGAGAGAGAGAGAGAGAGAGAGAGAGAGAGAGAGAGAGAGAGAGAGAGAGAGAGAGAGAGAGAGAGAGGTGGGGGAGGGGGGAGGAAGGGAGGGAGGGAGAGGGGGAGAGGGGGAGGGAGAGGGGGAGAGGGGGAGGGAGAGGGGGAGAGAGAGAGAGAAAGTGCAAAATTTCTTTAAGGTGAATATCATGCATTTCATTTTCCTGGAATTTAATCTAAATATTTATCCAATGATAAGGTGTAATTTATCTAAATATAATCTTTACTACATAGAACTGCTCACAAATCACCCCTCAGACACTGAAATAATAAGCTGTTCACAGTTCATTCTTACGTAAGAAGGTTAAAATGTGAATTGGAAACTGCTGGTTCAGAGTATACACGTCCTGATCCAAAGCAATCATTTCAACCTCTAAAGCCAACGTCTTCACATCCCTCAGCCTAGCTCTTCCATGCTATGGAAAGATAATGCCGGATCAGAAACAATACTTTCTTTTCTGGTCTTAACATCCTTTCTTTCTTTCCTCCTCTCTTCTATTTATCATTTGAAGTTAGAAAACACAATTCTAAGTAAGGAATATCCTTCCGTTTGCCTCTCATTTCGATGTTTTGAGATAGCTAACACACTAAAAAAATTGTTTATTTTTTTTAACAAAACATCAATTTTAAACCACCTAAGAATAGCAAAGCTTTCAAACTGTAATGCAAACAGTTCCCACAATTTTTCAAAAATTTGTACTTGTATTTTTTCCACACTACTGTTAACAGTAAGAAATTCATTCAACTTCCTTATGCAGAACACATACATTTGAGATACAATACACTGTCTCAAACAACTGACTTTACAGCAAATAAGTCTAGTTTTAACAAGTAACCCAAATGATGTGTTGTAACACTTGTATTTAAATATAATTTTATTTTCATACGACAAGAATAAAGCATCTGTTGATACATAGTAAGTAATTATCTGTCAATCTATTGAAATGATGCAACAGAACATGACACACTATTAAAAAGTATTAACAACAGCATCCTTTGAAAGTAGCCCTCAGATTTTACTACACAATTCACAGTCTAAACTCTGGCAGCAAGGATCCAAGGTATATGTGTCTCTGTTTTAACACTGGTCATATTCAAAGCTGTCATTAAAGAGTCACCAGAGCATGGCCCAGTTTCACTATTACTGATGTCCCAGCTGCATGGTGCATTAATGTGAGGGCCCAGTGGGACCCTGTAATGGTACCTCTAGTGCCATGTTAGGAAGCAGCTCTATTTTCCACTTAGAAAAAAGTACAGCATTCAGCTTCTTTGCCCTGCAGCTGCTGTCCTACACAGTTGACTCACAAATGGCAACTATACTAAGTGCACAAGACCAAGAAAAGCACATCATTCAGCTTCTAGCCCAGCCTGGACTAAGGCTGGGGATAGGTGAAGGAAGGTTAAATGTGTGGCACTGAAAACAAGGAAGTAACAATCACATGAAGAAAATGGAATCAGATACCACTAGTGCAAACCCAAATAACAAGATCCCTTGTATCATCAACACATAAAGACAGTAAGGGAGCATTGCTGGCCTCAGATACAGACCACCTAAACCTTCAGGGTCCTTAAGGATAAGCTTACATAGATGCCTGCTAAAAAGAAGCAAAAGGTACCTGTGTTCCAGGAAAGAACGAGGGAAAGCAACATCATCTTCTGCAATCCCACAGACTGACCCTAGGTCCCAGCTATCACACCTTCCATCCTTACCCGAAGCACTAATCTCTCCAAATTACCTGATCATAGTGAGCAGAGGGAGGAGTTTACAGATCTAGACAAACATGAGTAACAAGATGGCAAGCCAAATTGAGACAGTCACCCTTAGGCCACTTCCAACAACACTGCCAGTCAAGACATAGGGAAGACTGCTGTGGCTCCTTATGTCAGCTCTGTTCTGATTTGCTTTTCTGTTGCTATGCTAAACACTGACAAAAGCAACGTGTTTATAAGGCTAACACTTAAAAGGGAAGTCAAAGCAGGAACTCAATCAAGACCCAGAGCAGAGACCATGGAGGAATACTGCTTACGGCTTGCTCTCTGGCTCTCACTGGTTCACTCTCAGCTAGCTTTCTTAAATAGCTCACACCCTCCTGCCTACAGATGGTGCTGCCCACAGTGGGCTGGCCTTCCCACATCAACCATCAATCAAGACTAAAAGTCAAGACTAATTAATGGTAATGGGCCATTCTGATCATGGCAGTTCAACTGAGGTTCCCTTTTCCCAATAAAAACCAAGCAGCACAAGATCCTTACCCAGAGACCACAGGGCTGCTTCCACAATAGGACTAAGCAGCAGAAGTCACTCTTTCCATGGGCCTACCTGGTTTCCTTTCCTAACCACACTGACTTGCACTCAGTGAGCTCTAGTCCTCCCAAGGAAGCAGGCGGTACTCTCTGAGACTAGCTGTGAAAAGCTGGCCTGGCAATATAATTCATATTCTCTAGGTTACTTAGCACTTTTAGAAACTTAACATTAAGTATTAAAAATCAATACCTGTTTACTGGCATTTCTCCATTTCCGCTTCCTTCCTCTCCATGATGTAGTCATCTTAAATGATTACACATTATTTTATTAAATTTATCTTTATTTGAATTATTTTTATTTGAATTAGATTATGACTGGTATATAATTTGTCTGATCATAAATTCTCAAGCAAAAAAATAAAATATCCTTGTACATACTAACGTAATATGAAATTACATATTTACTATGAAATCTAAGTGTTTCTCTGGATTACTAATTATACATAAACAAGTATAAACTACTTTTTCTGTTGTGTTTGATTCTTAAGATAGGGCCTCACTGTACAGTTTCAAGATGGTCTTGGAACTCCCAACTCTCTGGTCTCATTTTCCCAAGTGCTGGGAAAATACATGTGTGCACCACCATACTTAGCAAAAAAAAAAAAAAGAAAGAAAGAAAGAAAGAAAGAAAGAAAGAAAGAAAGAAAGAAAGAGAAAAAGAAATAATAAAAATCAACTTCTCTGGGTTGACACTTAAGGAAAGGAAGAATGATGCCTAAGACACACCAAAAAAATGGAAAATGGCATCAGTTAACAAAGGAGATAATAAGATAATAAGATTAATGATGGCGGCAAGTGGACATACTGAAGTACACAAGTGTAAATATGTCCACCTTCCCCTCAGGAAACATTAGGATGTAGCCTTCTTACAAGAAAACACTGGCTAACAGAACCATGAACACAGACTTTGGGTTTAGAAATAAGTGGAATCAAACTCTCATTTACCATCAATTCTATGTCTTAAAAACATTTCTGGTCCCCATTAAGCCTCAATTTTCTCAACAGCAAAATAGAAATCACAATATTTACCCTACTAAAACAAAATTCTACTACTTGACAATTTCACATTACACTTCAGGCTAGATCTTAAGATTTCAGAGTTTGTTTCCCTCACTCCCAACCAAAGTTTGCTGATGTCTTCATTTATGTTCAGGAGGTCTCAGATTGGCCAGGTATGATTATTTAACAATTTCAAACTAATTCACCTTATAGTAGCAAATGTTGAAAGGATGAGAGTAGTTCTGTCTTAAATCTCCATTCGTCTACAAAAATAGATAGTGCTGCACGAGATCCCTTTACTATGCACATTTAAGCACACAGATCTAAGAGGAGTCTAATGATGGCATCAAGAGGAAAGGTACCGGCTTTCCACGTCACAGCGAAACTTACTATATACATCTGGAGAATGGAGGATTATAAAGTTTAAATGAAATAAATATAGACTCTTGCTTAAAGTTAGTTTATATGTGCAAAGAGTTTACTATGAGCTTTTAATTCTGCTTCTGGGAAGATATACTCTGGCTATTAGACAACTGCTTTAATCTACATCAAGTAAGCTTAGATATCAATTATACTTCTAACAAGTACTTCTTGCAATATGACTTATAGCAAAATGACATATAATGCCTGGGCCAAATGCCAAACACTATTAACAACAAAAAAAAAAAATTAAGACTATTTTTCTCTTTAAAGAGAGTTAAGTATCTTTTTTAAAAATGTATTTATTGGCCGGGCGGTGGTGGCGCACGCCTTTAATCCCAGCACTTGGGAGGCAGAGGCAGGCGGATCTCTGTGAGTTCGAGACCAGCCTGGTCTACAGAGCTAGTTCCAGGACAGGCTCCAAAGCCACAGAGAAACCCTGTCTCGAAAAACCAAAAAAAAAAAAAAGTATTTATTTTCGGGTTTTTTTTATTAAATTTAGATTTAAAAAAACAATCTTTTCTCATTTTACATATCTATCCCAGTTACCACTCCCCCCTTCTCCCCTCACCTTCTCCAATCCTAGCCCCCATTCACCCCTTAGAGAGTCTTGACTTCCCAATGGGAGTCAAGGAAGCCTGACACATCACTTTGAGGCAGGACCAAGGCCCTCCCCCTATATCTAGGCTGAGCAAGGCATCCCTCCAAAATGAATGGGCTCCAAAGCGCCAGCTCAAGCAGTTGGGATAAATTCTGGTCCCAATGCCAGTGGCCCCACAGACTACCCCAGTCACACCACTGTCACCCACATCGAGTGGGTCAAGTTTGGTTTCATGAAGGCTCCCCAGCAATCAGTCCAGAGTCAGTGAGCTCTCACTAGCTCACGTCAGCTGTTTCTCTGGGTATCCCCATCATGGCCTTGACCCCTTTGCTATTATCGCTCTTCCCTCTCTTGGCCTAGACTCCAGAAACTCAGCCCAGTACTCAGTTGTGGGTCTCTGTATCTGCTTCCATCAGTTGCTAGATGAAGGTTCTATGACGACAATTAAGGTAGTAGTCAATCTGATTAGAGGGGAAAGTCAGTTCAGACACCTCCCCACTATGGCTTAGGGTCTTAGCTGGGGTCATTCTTATGGATTCCTGAGAATTCCGCTAGTGCCAGCTTTTTTGCTAGCCTCATAATGGCTCCCTAGATCAAGATATCTCTTTCCTTGCTCTCCCTCTGAGAGTCCAGTATCTTTAATGATGAATTCACTTAGACATGAATTTAAAAAAACTACTTATACTTGTAATTTTCTATAAAAGAATAACATGTTGTTTGATTCTATATACTTTTTAACATTTTCTACAGAGAAGTTTACAAGACTTTTCAACAGACACTTAAAATTTTAGACACTAACAATGTCACATTTTCATAATCAAAATGAACTGAAAGGCTTCCAACTCAGTGTCACAACTGATACAATATTACACCTAAACCAAGACAGTTTAGATGGTCCCTCATGACAATCTGTTATATAAAATACTTACAGCTCTGCCTGACTTCCACATTACAAAAGGCTGAAGTAAGTGCCTGAAACTTCTTTAGAAACATATTGTATCTATCAAAAAAAGGAACCAAGCCGGGCGGTGGTGGCGCACACCTTTAATCCCAGCACTCGGGAGGCAGAGGCAGGCGGATCTCTGTGAGTTCGAGACCAGCCTGCAAAGCCACAGAGAAACCCCGTCTCGAAAAACCAAAAACCAAAAACCAAAAAAAAAAGGAACCAGACAGCTGGAGCTGGGAATCTAGCAAAGTGGTCGAGCATGTCCTTGGCATACACACAACAAAGGAAAACACACCCCTATCTCCTACAATGGAAACTTCAAGAACTTCCAAGTTGAACTGATGAAGCTAAATTGGTATGACAATAATTTTCTGCAGAAAAATAAAAGAGACTATATACAGTTATACGGTGAAGAAGGAAAGTTCTTTCATCTAAATGAATTTGAGGACAGATTTTACCTATATATATTTGTTAAATATAAAAAGTAAGATTTCTCTAAATCTAAGCAATATGAACATTACAGTCACATAAATATATGATTCATATACTCAACTGTAATTGAGCATTTATTTCTGAAAGGCTACTTCATGAAGGAAATCTCTGCATGCTCTTGAAGCTTTAGCTAAGACTTTAGCACTGAAAACGCGCATCTGATTCTACAAGCATTTTCATCTGACATTTCATAGGCAAACACTAACCCCAAAGTTAAAAGAATAACGTTGGACTCCTCCTCCAAGCGCTAGCATCTTTCTCTCAATGAGAATGCGAGTAAGCCCACCACAGTCTACTCTTACATATTCTTACAAGAAAGAGGCCAAACTATCTACCTCTGAGCTGTATTCACAGCCCCTTCTTATCTTAGTGTCTGCAGTAACAATGTTACCCTCCCAGACTTTGGCTATCCCCTTCCACAGCCCAATCTTGGATCTTGTCATCACACAACTCTGCATCTCACACTAGACTTCATCATCCTACTTTCAGATACAATCAGAGTAATGAGGAAGAAACAGCACATAAATAAGGTTTGTACTGCATATGTTGGTAACAGGGGCTACTGATAACTCACCTCCCTTGAGCTGTGGAGAGAAGGATGGTAGGAGACAGCCCGCCCAGGGTGGGGACGAGCGGGGAGCCCTCACAGGATATTTAGGTAGCTCTTTAGAAAAGGCAGGTATTCAAATAGTAAGAGAAAGAAACCGTCAATGCAGCATAGTACGTATGAGCGGAGAGCTACACCATCAAGGATCACCTGCATGCTGTGAGACAGCACTGAGGAGTAAAACTCAAGCCGGCTGCAGGGAATTAATCTGTGAGCACTCAATGTTTCTAAGTCAGGTAAGCTCACAGACACCTGGCTGTTCACAGAGTAGGGAGAAACAAGAGTCCAGGACTATTCTTCAGGGACAGATGCCATTAAGGGGAAGATACAGTTTGCTGTTAGAGCAGGGGTGTTCAGAAGACAGTTGAGTATATGGATCAAAGGTTCAGCTGTAAGACATGAACTAGACATGTGTATTCCAAGTTCAAATTTAAAAAATAGTAAATCCTACTGTCTAAATACTATCTTAGTCAAAAGGAATATTCCAGAAATACCTAATGTCCTAATGCTATTTATTTTGTTTGTACTAACAAAGCATTTACAACATTTGTCTTTGTATTTTACAAAAATTAAACATTCTTATGAATCTGCCAATAGAAAGTCTCAGGAAAAGATACAATTGCCAAGTTCCCAGCACTTTGTCTTTTGGAACCATTATCAAGACCAACTTGTAATTTACTGCCTTAAAAGGTACTTAGTTTATTTAGTGAAGTGTGTTATTACTTCTGAGGAGTATATTCTAAATACTAATAAATATACATACTATTCAACAAGCAGACATGCAGTTTGTCTTTAGTCTAAAGGTAGAATTAAACTACAAGTTACTACCAGGGATTTAAAGCTGAGAAAGTTGAAAATATTTAATTTGCATTTAATTATCATGCTTAAAACTAAAACCCTTTATTTCATTACTGGGATATGGAAACACAAACAATGATACTGTGCAGGCATGTGACAATGCACACTATGCTTCCTCTAACGAGTACTGTGCTCTACTGACTAAGATAGGAACGCCTGGTGTTAGACAGAAGCCCCTTTCACTGTAACTGAGAGCTCTGTACACCCTAATGCAGACGTTCCACAGCAACAATCTAACAGACTAAACAGGCTTCCTCTGTAGAGAACGACAAACTTACATTCTTCACTCCTACAATCAGCATCTTCTCACCCACACCAAATCTAGACACTCAGAAAGTGAAACAGAAGAGGAAAGCCCTTTTCCTAATAATGCTGACAGCTACAGATTAGCCCTAGTTCTGTCACGAAGGGTTAATGTTTCCATCCTTAATTGACTGAAACTGAAAGTCTCTGAAGTTCAATAAAATTAATATGAGCTTCAGATCACAGACAAGCCTATGCTCTAAGTTCTATAAAATTAGTATGAAGTTCAGATCAGATCACCCTATTCTATGCTCTTGCTTAAAGTCTTGAAAAAATTCTTAGAGCAGACACGTTCTCAGCACACTCTTTGACATCAGGTAAAAGTACTACCAGGATCAATCCAGTAGTGGTTGGTCAAACAAACTACCTGAGAGAGCTGCCCAACCACCTTTTCTGCCCCCAACAGCCCAACAACTAACTGAGGCAGGAGTAACTTTGCCACACAAAGTACGTACTCAAGGGTCCTCCTACTCCCAACGTGTCTGTGCACCCACGCCCCTGCTGCTCAGGCTTATTCAATAACTACTACGCAGATGACTGCACATCTGTATGTTGGCAAATGAGTCTACTTGGCTGCCCTCTGTATTTGGCACCATAAGGTAAAACTGGAACATGACTTGATAACGTTAATTTAAAAGATAGTCTTCATGTTAGATAGTCAATTTTCCCACTACTAAATCTTTTCATTTGAAGTATTTTCCCCTCAACAATTCATTACATAGGCCGGGCGGTGGTGGCGCACGCCTTTAATCCCAGCACTTGGGAGGCAGAGGCAGGTGGATCTCTGTGAGTTCGAGACCAGCCTGGTCTACAAGAGCTAGTTCCAGGACAGGCTCCAAAACCACAGAGAAACCCTGTCTCGAAAAACCAAAAAAAAAAAAACAAAAAACAAAAAAAAAAACACCAATTCATTACATAAGTAGATTCTACTGTGAATTTTAGAGCTAACGCTTTCATATAATTTTAAACTCACATTTTTCAATCTCAATTAAGATAGGAAAACATTCAATTCCACCTGTTTATGATGAGAAAGCATTATATACCCAAAATGCCAAAAAGCATGAGTCTCTCACATAATCATTTTTAAATATTTGCCAAAACCTCATGATAAGCATGTAAATTAAAGTTAAATTTATTCTGAAATTAACTGATTAGAAAGATAGAGTACTTACTTCCTAAAAGGACAAAACTGAAGTCACTTACTTTGTGCTCAGCATTTTCCGGAAATAGAAGCCCAAAGTAGTCCTTCTCCAGGAGATTGAGGTGTTCACACACTTTGTCAAACAACACTTGCCCCTTAGCACGTTTCTGCAGAAAAACAAAGAAAATCTTCATGTTTCTAAAGGAGATCACAAAAAGGAAACAAGAGATGCTGACTGGGAAAGGGGCAAAGGACGTATGTGACATGAAAGAAAGGAAAATATTGGGGTTGGAAGCTTACAAGAAAATGAAGAGCAGGCAGGGGGCAACAAAAACTAATTTTGTATCAAAAATGTTATAATAAAATGTTTTTATACTAATAAATATTAAAAGATTATTTTAAAAGCACCACTAATTATTACAAATTCACAAAGTATTTGTTTGCAAGTATTCCAACTGCAAAATATTATTCTAAAATAACTAAATGCATTCTGCTCTATTGCTAGTCTCATTAATTACTAAAATTAAAAAAGCAAAATGTTGACTAATAATCTACTCATATGAACAACATTAAAGACATACTTTCAACATTAAAGACATATTTTCAAAGTGTTTCCATCAAAACCTGAAGATGACTCACAACAAATTCCTAACAGAGTGCTGTTCTATGAAAACTGCCTGATGGAACTTCACACAACTTATACTATCAACACTAAGGTTTTGTTTGTTTCTTTGTTTATTGTCATCACTGGTATTTGTAGAATACCAGCCTTTTCCATTTAAATTACACTTTTATTTTCTCATTTTTTAGAGAATATAGTATTCATTCTTCAGAGATTTAAAAGGCCCAAAAAGCCATAAATGATGTGAGTTTCCCCTCTGTAGGCTGTGAATGTGTTTTATTACCATTGCTTAATAAAGAAGCTGTTTTGGCCCATGGCAGAGCAAAATATGACAAGGTGGAGAATCCAAGCAGAGACAGAGGAAGAAAGAAGGCAGAGTCAGGTAGACACCATGCAGCTGCCAATAAAAAGATGTCAAAACCTTACCTGTAAGCCACAGCTTCGTGGTAATACACAGATTAATGGAAATGGGTTGATTTAAGATATAAGAGCTACCTAGAAATACGCCTCAGCAATTGGCCAAACAGTGTTATAATTAATATAGTTTCTGTGTGATTATTCAGGTCTGGGTGGACAGGAAATGAAAAAGCAGTCTCTGTTTACATACAGAAAATGTGATCGTCATTAAACCAGTAACAAAGTATACTCATTTCCAATTTAGACACATAAGCTTGGAATATTCCAACTGTGAGTTCAGTCAGACGTACACCTCCCACCCACAGGCACGTACAGATGCCACCACTAGATGGCCAGTGAAATTAGGACAGGGCCAATAAAAATAGACGGCTCAGTGGACACCCCCCAATATCAAAATACACACCTGTCTGTTCATACAGTACATAGAAATTACACAGAGAGAGAGAGAAAAAAAGGGGGGGAGGAGAGAATGGTCAATCTTGGGGAGTAAAATCTGGTATTTCTACTAAATATTTCATAATAAGATTTCTAAAATATGGTTATCACAAATAGAAAATAAAAAGAGAAATTCACTTAAATTTATATTACCATAGCAAAGTGCTATATATCATCACTGTGGATTCATAATTAGTAGTTGATACATCACTACCTTTAACAAGATGTACGACTGAAGTTTTCAGAGTTGTGAGTGAGAACATACAAGTGTATGGCAAGCATAAATAAATTAAAATGTGTAGCTACTAGTTATGGTTCTTGAAATTAGTAATATTTAAAAGGGATATCTAAGACAATATCTATAAATACATACATCACAGAGAAAACACATTCCAACACTGACTTAAAGTCAGTTTTTATAAACTTTTTGCACTAGTTTCTATCTCAGAGACATGCACTACTGGACAGTATTGTCCTAAAAGACTAGAAGGAACACATCCACAAAGTCACCCCAGCAGTCTGTGGTAGTATGCTGAGCCCCACCATGGGCACAGGAGTCAGATCTAGTTCAACATCACTCAACATTTTGTGAACATCTTTTCTGTTACTAGACAGTGTGACGATGGGAAAACCACATAGTCTATCTGTAAAATGGAGATAGTAACTACCTAATAGCTCTCTATAAGTATCAAATTAATGAGAAAAGATACATCACACTGTCTGAATCAACCATAGTTGAATTCTACTTCTAGCTGCTCTTTGACTTAGCCCACATCTCACAATTATCAAAATACTGTCTGATGTACAGGCTGTTCTAGGCTTCCATCCTAAGCCACGAATATCACTAACCACTAAGAGGCTGGCTGATTGTGCACAGTTGTAACCCAAACTCCCATTAAGAATCTCTACTCTCCAAAGAACACTAAGAACCAATAACTGTATCTAAGAAAACAAGAATATGATATTTCGTGAATCTTAAAGGAGGAAATAACTTTGGCAAGTAGAGAATACAAATATTTAAGAGGTATTATTTTTCACTATTAAAGCCTGACAGAGTGAATTTCTGCTCAAAGATACTGTGGGATACAGTAAGATGAAAAAAGAAAACCATCTCACAATGAACAGGCCATTCATTATGACTGACAGGTACTGCCCCAATGACGAATGACTGCAGAGCTTGCCGAGCTAGGGGGCTAATATATACCAATCCAGCAACAGTAGGTGTCAGTTCCTGTGTTAAGACAGGAATAAAATATAAATGGTCTCAAAAAACTTTTATTCTAACTGTCAAGAACAGAAAATAAATATTGATCAGCACTTGAAGATGGTAATGAGAGAATTAAATTAAGTTTGTGACATGTTTAATAAAATGTTTGAGGTAGTTCATGGATTCGTAGAAGGCCCGTATAGGACTTTTTGTGAGCTGTTCTAGCAAAAATAAGTAAGCTGGTATTAAAAATGATTCAAAAGCTTTAGTTATTTATTTCAACATTCTTTGAAGCTACAGAAAGTTGAAATGATAGTTTTCCTGTCTGCTTAAAATTAACGCTATCTGTAAAGTGTAACACTTACACTTCTGTCTAGGGAGGTAACTTAGCTTCTTTGTTTGAGTTAGAGAATCAGAATGTAGTCCAGGTTGGCCTCGGTTTTGAAATCCTCTTGCCTTGTCTTCCTGAGTACTGGATTATATTCATGCTAAACTAAGTCCACACATCAGTTTGCTTTCTTATATACAATTATAGCTCTGTTGCATGAAAGGACCACAAAGGAACACTTGACAACCAAGAAAATAAAAGACTTTTTTTTTTTCCAAGACAGGGTTTCTCTGTAGCTTTTGGAGCCTGTCCTGGAACTAGCTCTTGTAGACCAGGCTGGCCTCGAACTCACAGAGATCCACCTGCCTCTGCCTCCCGGGTGCTGGGATTAAAGGCGTGCGACAACTTGTCCCAATATATAGCAGTGTATGTGTATATAGAGATACATCTTTCTGAGTTGCTTGCACGTATGATTTCAGGGCTGACCACTTGGTACTCTATAATCACTTGGGCTTATCCTTACAAAAGACTCATTATCTCCCCCCTGTAGAGAAGATATATACCAACAATAAAGAAAGAGAGACTGTAACTTTGAAAATGTCTGTGGGTATCAGAAGGGTTGGAGGATGAAACATGGGAAACATTGCAGGAAGGAGATGGAAGTGAGAAAAAAAATTTTTTTAAGTATATATAGTTGGTTTGTGGGTTATCATTACAGTTGAGGGGCATTGTCCCACATAAAGAAGACCCTCAAATCCTTTATCTGCATTTTAAAGAAAATGGTTTTGTGTGTGTCCCAGGGCACACAGAGGTCAGAGGTCAAGTTGTAGGAATGGGCTCTATAGACTGAAATAAGATCAGGGTTGGCAGCAGGTTCTCTAACGCACTGAGCCATTTTACCAGCCTTTTCAACTTATTTTCAAATGTCAAAACTCTGCTTCTGTTTCTAACCAAATTCCTAAATTTTCCTCTCCTATAAAATCTAATCCAGTATCCTAATAGTTTGACTCTCTTCCTTTACAACTTTTTCTCCCGAGACAGGGCTTCTTTGCTGTCATGGTACTCGTTCTGGTTACTTCCTTAAGAACTTTATTTCATACCTCTGGCACTCACTCTTCTAGTCCCTTCCACACTTGTGAATTTCAGTGACTGGGTTATTTAAGAAAAAGCATATCTTGCCTCAATGCCTCTACAGCAGCACTTTGCTGAGTTATAAACCAGTAGGACAATATTGGGCAGAGTTGAGTCTACAATTCAGACGTTCTGGCTGGCAGTCATACACAATTTCCTCAGTCCTCATTCATGACTCTCAGCCTACAGATATTCAAGAACCAAAGCAAATACTCACTGCCAATAAGAGTTTGGGAGAAGATCAGCTACAAACCTACATAAGCTTTTCCTTAGTAAATGAGAGCATTTCCAGATAGATACCTTTGGAGAACTACACAAGCAAAAAACCACTCCACATTTGTCCTAAGAGCAGGCTACACCCCCATTTATACAGACAAGTTAACTGGGTTCTCAGGCTTTGCACATTTTTTTCACTAAGACATTAGCTTCACTGTTGTTTCATATTGTCACTTCTTTGCTTTATAACTACTCTTATGTTGAAAATTAAAGGAACAATTTCAGTCTGTTCTAATGATGTAGTACTTAAGTCCTCCAATCAGTAAAAGCACATAATTAGAAATGAGACACTACCTCAGTGGCAGAACCTTGTCTAGCATCTATGAGGCCCTTGGTTCAAACCTAAGTACTGTCACAAAAAAAGGTTCATAAAACTTACCAAGCACATACTGAAAAAAGAATTTTAGTTTTTAACTGAATTCCAACAAGTTTAACAATTTATATCCCCAATATGCCTCTAGCTAACCCACTCTACACCTAAGCAATACAGACCCGGGAAAGGTACAGTAGGGAAGAGCTGGTCTGCTTTATAGGTGTCAATCAGACACTTTATGTACCCTCGTAAGTTCATGCATGTATGCAAGGGAGTGTACCTGTGGGGAGGGGTGCACACGCACGTGTGTCCCAGAGGTCAACTCTGGGTGTCTCTCTCATTATTCTCCACCTTATTCTTTGAGATGAGTCTCTGACTGAATCCAAAGCTCACTGGTTCAGCTACACTGCCGACCAGCAAGTCCAAAGGACCCTGTCTCTGTTTCGTAGCACTGGGAGTCAAGCATGCTGCCTGCAACACAGGGCTTTATAACTGGACACTAGAGATTCAACTCTCCAGATCCTCATGCTTGCACTGTACTGGCTTAGCCATCTCATCTCGCCAGCCCAAGTCTTTTTTGTTTCTGTTTTGGAAGATGTTGCATAATATATTAGAAAAAAGCAAAGGAGATAGAAAAAGTAAAATAATTTAGATGTGTCTTCAAAAATATTTAAAGACGAGCAGACTAGCTTATTAGAAGTTTCTCTTACAAAGTTTAAAAAAAGAAGAAAAAAAAGCAGACCCCGGCGAAAGAAAAGCAGACTGAAATCTGAGACATTGAGCAAAGTCTCCCGCGTCTCCGCTGTTATTTGTGGCATTCATTACTGAAGCCAAAATATGACATTTCTGGAGGCCTCTCAACGTGAAGGAATTTGTGCAACTGCTTCCCCAGCAGATTGCAGAGGACGCCACACACCACTGGCGTTTTATAAAACACCATCACTGTCTCCTTGTAGGCCCCTCCACAGTGCCCTTATTGTGTGCCAAGAAGCCAGTGATGGGAAGTACACAATGCAATCCATACATTGCTGGCCCAGAGCTATGCATTTTGCACTCACTCTAAACTACACTGTGCAAATAGCAAAGGCCAAGGAACAAAGGTATGCACGGAGCAAACAGACCCCATACACTGTTGTGGGGTGGAGGAAATCAACTAACGCCATTGCAGGAGCAAAGAGTCAGCCTCAGGGCATGACTGTCCGAAATCTTTTCCTACCAATCTGAGTCACCTGTCCTCAAATCTGTTTCCAAAGTTCATTTACATTCTGGCGAAAAGAAACGGGAGCCAATGACCTCTTTGTATATGATTAGAACATACATAATTCTACAAGTAAATGAGTCACTTGTGTTTTCCTGACCATTGATTAAAAACTAAGTTTGAAAAGGTTATTCTAAGTACTCAAAATATTCCTCCAAGTTGAGATGCCTCCAGTAATGTCCTATTTGGAGAGAAAAAAAATCTGACATGTACTTTTTTACTTGTCATTCTCAAAGCAATACAATATACTAACTACTTAGACAGTACCATCATTGTATTATAATTCTAAGTGATCTGGCAGTGAGTTAAAGTATACAGGACAATATACATAGCTACATATAAATACTAGGCCATTTTACAGAAAGGATTTTATGTTGTGTAATTCTGGGGATCTGTGGAAGTTATGGGAGCCAACCTCCTTTAGATGATCACGAACAACCAGATTTGCAAGAAAAACAAAAATAAAAAATTTATATTTTAAACAGAATAGTATTTCCATATTTTCATTTCCTATAGCAAACCTCTACTCTACCCATACATACATGCAAAACAAAGTAATTATCCAGATACCTGTGAGAATAATGAAAGAACATAAACACTTATAAAACCATTTACGAAAACCATCAACAGTGTCAAAATTGAAGTCATGTGATGGAGGAAGGTCACTGGTTAAAAAATAAAACTGCTTGGCCCTCATAGGTTAGAACATAGGTGGGTGGAGTAAACAGAACAGAATGCTGGGAGGAAGAGGAAGTGAGCTCAGATGCAGGGCAGCTCCTCTCAGAGACAGACGTAATGCAGCTCATCGCCAGGCCAGACGCAATGAAGCAAGTCGCCAGGTCAGACATGCTGAATCTTTCCTGGTAAGACTGGTGCTACACAGATTATTAGAGATGGGTTGATCGGGATATGAGAATTAGTCAGTAAGGGCTAGAGCTAATGGGCCAAGCAGTGTTTATATGAATACAGTTTGTGTGTTGTTATTTCGGGGCATAAGCTAGCCAGGAGACCAGGAGCTGGGGCGGCAGGAACACAGCCCACAGCTCCCACTACAGTCATGAAACTGCCAGAACTAATAAAATGTCTTAAAAGATTTTTATTATACTAACTTTATTTGATATGTATTTACATTCAAGGTAAGGATACACAAGTTTATTTTAGTCCTGTAATAAAATATACTCATTATAGAAAATTTGTTACTGAAACTAAGACTTAGAACTGAAAACACACATTTAGCACTGATTCCTACAGAAACTATTAAATATAGTACATGTGGCTATGTAAGTATACAAATGCAAACACACACATTCTCTCACTCAACCACTGCCAGAGCTGCCACCACCACCACCACATCCACCAGAATTCACAAGAGAACAACTTCAGAAAACAGACTCAAAGGGTAGGAGGTGAATCAGCATTTCTCTCTTCACAACCTCTCCCATAGATGGTAAAGTACCTCTCAGTAAGATTAGCATAGCTGAGAACTGAACTTAACAATACACTTATTTACAAGTGATATATTCTGTGACTTTGAACAACAGGACTAGCGCTAGTTAAAGCCAGTCAAGAGAAGCACGCCTAGCTCAAAAATGGCAACACTGGTCCCATAAAGCCAGAGGACAAAAGCTGACTGTATTATGGTATAGGTTATTTTTTAGTAGACTCGTATACTAAGAGATCTAAATATAGCTTCCCTTTGTATAAGTAAAGTAAGCACATATCTTTCCTAACACATTGTGTTGTTATGTGGAAGACTGCATCTTACCACTTCATCTGATAAATCTTAGCGAAAGCTTGGGGTTTAGTTGTGCATATTTGTGGCACTGTGATTGAAAGAAGGCCTGAACACTTTTTTTAATTCCTCTGTACTAGAGAGAGAAAAACATGCCTATGCAGACTTTCCCAACTGTATTCTGGACCTCTGTCTCCCACAGCAACTTACAAAGTCCTTCACTGTCTAAAGAGGAAACAACCCAAAGACTCGTTCCTGTTCAGCTACTTGTTGGGTCTCAATCCAAGGACCAAAGGTAACTGAGGTGCCTAACATAGCAAAGTGGGTCTGGCCACCATCCAGGTTCTCCCAGCATCCCTCAGTCTTTAGCGGTTAGTTACAGGGTACAGCTGGCATACCCTGCTCTCCCGCTGTGCCTCTTCCCTATATAATCCAGACATTTTGGTTACTCAGTCTTTTTGTCTACCCTTTACTCTCCTGGTCTGGAGGGTCAGGATCACTCTGGACTGTACCAGATGTCCTTGACTCTGGCTCGGCTCTCCCTCTCATCTACAATAAACCTTCTCCACCACCACACCCAGGAGCAGTCAAGTCCTCCTTTTCTTTTTTCATTCACTACCAACAGGTGGGTACAGTCAAAATCTACTGAATGCTAACCACCTAGTCTCAGTGCCTGGGAGGAAGATCAGTAAGAAAAGAAGTGAAGACTACTCACAGCTACAAGTGACTTTCAAATGGTAAGTTTATTGCTTTCAAAATACTATTGATTCACAGGAAGAAAACCAACCCTGGTATTTTGAAACCAAGAGTGGAAAGAGTATTACAGAATTTCATTACTATTCAAAATTCAAACCATCCTTTTAAGAGAAAACATTATTAAAGACAGGAATCATAATTAAATTCACCTTTTCAAGCCCAACACAGTCAGCAATTTACGTCAAGGAAAGCAAAGAACTCCCAACTTCTGGAATGCACATTTCTCTCCAGGCTGCCAATTCCTGGGGGCTCATCTCTGTAGCTCTTACTCCTGAACTTGTGAACTTGGCCAACCCTTTTCAGAAACATAATGAACCTGTTTTCACTCATTAAGGCTTTGAAGAATTTCTACAAGTCAGTCAACTGTTCCTAAGCATTTAAAAAGCACATTCATAGGGAGGTGGGGCAGAAGGAAAAACAGATTAGGAACACAAAAAAGAAAATGTAATGATGGAGGTGGTTCTTGTATCTTATCTGTTGCTTTCATTGGTTAACTAATAAAGAAAACTGCCTTAGCCCATTTGATAGCCAACCCTTAGGTGGGTGGAGTAAACAGAAGAGAATGCTGGGAGAAAGAAGCCGAGTGAGGAGTCGCCATGATTCTCCCACTCCAGACAGACGCAGGTTAAGATCTTTCCTGGTAAGCCAGCTCATGGGCTACACAGAATATTAGAAATGGGTTAGATCAATATGTAAGAGCTAGCCCATAAGAGGCTGGAACTAATGGGCCAGGCAGTGATTAAAAGAATACAGTTTCCGTGTAATTATTTCGGGGCATAAGCTAGCCATGCGGGCGGCTGGGTGCCGGGGACGCAGCCCCGCCGCTCATATTACAACAGAGTGGCACCCAACGTGCTAATGAACTCCACGTAAAACCTGAGAGGGCTTAAAAAGGACACAGAAAAAATTTAAGACAGCTTTTTGCTGTTTGTGGGTTGCATCCTGCAAAGAAATTGTCCTGACTCAGCAACAGGAAAACACTGGCTGTTTTAAAATGCCGGCTTTCTGGGCTGTGCCGCCATCGCGATCTCTGTCTGGCTCCTGCAGGAGACAGAGCTTTTGAATGGAGCATTTGGAGTAAAGTGCTACGATTTGTTTGATGGCAACTAGACTCACTGTGTGCCTAAAAGGAAGTCATTTTGTGCTGCGGCTCAGAGGCACAAGCAGCTCCACCATGCTACTGGTGCAATGTGCAAGGATCAGAGGCACGAGCGGCTCCGCCATGTTGGACTGGGCGGGGCAAGCAAGCAGTACCTGTTTTTGACCTAGGAATGTCACAGCTTAGATTCTTAAGCACTTAGCGATTTAAAAGCACAAAACAAAGTGCTCCTGGATAGTAAAAAAATTACAGATTCACAATAGAACTGATTCAGACACTGTTGGATGAATGTACGTAGGCTTGAGAGAGAGAAAAAAATATATATAAAGAATAAAGTTAATGTTTTTAAAAAAGGGTAAAGTTTTTAAAGAAACAGAGTACAGATAGTTATAGATAAAGAAAAATAAGCCATGTAAAAATGGAAAATTCACAGAGTCTGGATTCTTTGTATTATTGTGTTTTCTTTAAAATTTTTGACTGTGAAGGAGCTAAGTACAGAGAGACATTTCATTATATGGGCTGCCAAGCTAAACCAGAATGGACATAAGGGTATTATGATTTCAGAATATGGGTCTAAGGATATGATGCTTTGGAGAGGGTCTTCTTTTGTTTTCACAGAGGATGAGACTCTGTGGATTGCGTCTATCCCAATATGGTATGATAGACCACGCCCTCCTGAAAGGTTGCTGTGAACACCTTCAGAAAATTACTTCACTCAACTGCCAACCGAGATGACCCTGACACATAGGTTACACCATGAAAGATCTGAATAACAGCGCCCCCATTCAGCAGGAAGCAGTTTGGAGAGAAAAACTGCGCCCATGTTCCCAAATATGGTTTATAAATGTTCTTTTACATTTAAAGGGGGATATGATATAGATATAAATAATTTGCATTGGTGTGGATTTGAAGGTCAATTTTGTTATATGTATATGTATTTCTGATCTTGATTAAGGTATTGTGATTGTGTAGTTCATTTAAAAATGTAATGTATAATTAGGAAATATAGGTTGCTAATGGATAATCATAGATAATTGTCAAGCTTTTAGTCATGTTAGTTAGATTTTCTAGATGTGCATAGATATATTTCAGCTAGATAGGCATTCTTCATATCTTTCAAAGACTGCAGAATATGGCATTTAAATGTTTTAATAACTTAGGGCTTTTCATGACAATGAGACACGTCTGCTCCTGGCAGCACAATCTACTTCAAGAGGAAGATGGGCATCGAAGAGGCTCCTTAAGGAGTTTGATAGCCATTTGGGCAAGAAACTGCTCTTGCCTGGACTGTTGCATAAACTGGACACAGAGAACCTGCAGAAAGAGGACTGCTGAACTTGCCTAAAGGTGAGATAGTCTTTTGGGGTTCCTGGTTCATGAAAGAGTCTACGAGACATTCTGCAGGACACAGCAGAAAGTGACTGAACTGTCTTTGGAATTTTCCTGATTCATGGAAATGTCTGCTGAAAACTATGGGCCTGTAGGCTGAAGATGGATGCCCCAACGGAACAAAAGAACTTTGGTGACTGTCCAGGCAGCAAGATGTCTCTGTCATTTCTAGAGTTTTCTTATTTCTTGTTTGCTTAGGTAATATTATATCCTTCTGGAGTCTTTGATGGAGTTGAAGAATGGTTATTTATAGTTTTCCTTAATTATGATAAAAGATAAAATAGATATAAATATTATAACTGTAATTCTTGCTTGATAACTGTTTTGCTATATGTAATCTTACTATGTTAAAGTGAAAGCCTTTCTTTTTTGTTTAAACAGAAAAAAGGGGAAATGATGGAGGTGGTTCTTGTATCTTATCTGTTGCTTTCATTGGTTAACTAATAAAGAAAACTGCCTTAGCCCATTTGATAGCCAACCCTTAGGTGGGTGGAGTAAACAGAAGAGAATGCTGGGAGAAAGAAGCCGAGTGAGGAGTCGCCATGATTCTCCCACTCCAGACAGACGCAGGTTAAGATCTTTCCTGGTAAGCCAGCTCATGGGCTACACAGAATATTAGAAATGGGTTAGATCAATATGTAAGAGCTAGCCCATAAGAGGCTGGAACTAATGGGCCAGGCAGTGATTAAAAGAATACAGTTTCCGTGTAATTATTTCGGGGCATAAGCTAGCCATGCGGGCGGCTGGGTGCCGGGGACGCAGCCCCGCCGCTCATATTACAACAATGTAATCAAGGTATCTTAGCAAAGAAGGATAAAAAACATACAAATGTAGGCACATGTGGTGGCACATACCTTTAATCCCTCTAGAGGCAGAAGAATGTAGATTTGAGTTCTAGGCAAGCCTGGGCCACAGAGCCAGAGCAAGTTCCAAGACAGCCAGAGAGCCACACGGAGAAACCCTGTCTTGAATTATTTTTAAGTATATAAATGTACAAGAAAGTAAATGGAAATAATTAGTTTCTAGGAGCCATGGCTTAGGCAAAGTCTTACATTTTCATTCTGAAGGGGAAAAGGAAGCAGACTTAGGTGAAAGAAGAATCAACAAGAGCTCAGCGGCTGTTCAATAGCACTGGAGAGTCTTCCACAGGACACTGCGTGAATGATGAACAAACCAACAGACAAACAGGTTCACAGGAAGAGAAAACACTCTGAGCTGGATTTGAGTCAGACATTGTAAGCCCCCAAGGAGTCATGTAGATGAGGAACACAAAAGACAGATTATATGACCAGAAACTTGGAGGAGAATAGACAACTTGGGAAGTGCAGGATGAGATCACTGTATGTCTGGGGAGGGCGCAGAAAGCCTGAGTGACCAACTACAAAGTGACCTGCTTACGAGGCCAGGCTGGCTCCCATGGCTCTAAGCTCTACAGCTTCTTCAAGTGGGACTAAAAACTTCATGTTCTTAGTCATGGCATGACAGCTTTGTCCACTTTAAAAATCAAGTCCTTGGGCAGAACTGTCACCTTAAGCCCTTTTGTTAATCTAAGAGTAGAGAGTTGGTCAGAGATACATTTGGATCTAGTCACTGAAATTTTAAATTTGCACATAAATTATTCCCAGTTTCAACACACACACACACACACACTGTCTCCTCTCTTCTTCCCGCTCCACCCCCGCTTCTATGTGGGATTTTATGGAGTATCACAACTTCTAGATCCTCCAAAAGTATGTGGATGGCTGAATAGATGTAACTGTATCAACCTGTGTCACGATGGTAGTCTGAAAACAAACCTGGGGAGACAAACACAGACACAAACACATACCACTTCAGAAAACAAGGATACCAAATATGATTTTTTTAGACCCAAAATCAGTACAAAGGTGGCCTGGGGGCCTTGACACATTCTCTGCTTTCTGATGAATACTTTCACCACAGAACATTGCTGTTGAGAGCTTGCATTCTGATTGCCTTAGGAAAAATGGTTATGACATTCCTGCGTGGGTTACAACAATGCCTTCAATTCTCAGACAAAATCAACATGTGGGAAAAACTCGCAGATGCCAGAGGAAAATGTGAGCCTTTACTCAAAATGCACATGTACTCACGCTTCGAAAGTTTCCTGAACGTCCACACTAATTTTCCAACTCTAAAACATATATACAGATTTGCAAATGCTAGAAAACCCAGCTCAATCCTAGAAATAAAGGAAGCCAATGTTTTCATTCTTACTTTGCAATCTGAGAACAGAAGAAAAGGCAGGAAGCTACTTGTCCAAGACATATAAAGAGTCACCAGGAAAGTAAACAATCTCCTGGCTAGACACATGACTTCAAATAAACCTTACTGTGCTTTTCCTTAGAGGAAAGAACCCGCTGTTTTAGCACACCAAGTGTGTAAATGACTTCAACAGCAGCATCACAGAGAGTCCTACAGCCAAGTGTCTAGAGCCAGCATGCAGAGTTCAGGCAACCCTAATATTCCTCGCAACTGAGCTCTAGTACCAAACTAGGTTGTCATATATCATTTAAATAACATAATAAAAGTTGATATAACTTTCATTAAAAAAATAATAATCCTCACTGGATATTGTTATAGGATGGTACACACCTTTCATCTCAACACCGTGGAGGCAGAGGCAGGTAAACCTCTACATGGAGAGTTCTGGGCCAACCAGGGCTAAATACACTTTGAGACTTTCTCAAAAACAGTAATAATAATAATCCTCAAAAGATTTAAAATACAAGTATATGATCAAATTTATCAACAGATAATAAAATAAAACAAATAGCAACTTTCATGAACAGTAACAAAAAGGGCCTTAACAATCTAAAACAAAATTATGAAAATATACTAAGCTCTGGATAAAAGGAAATGCATGAAGTCATAATAAATTATTGATTCATAAGCCAGAGAAAGCATGACAATCAAGCCATTTCCAGAGTCAATTTTTTAGCTTAACTATAACCCTCACTAACAATGCACCGCTATCCAATCTACTTGTCACCTCCACCTCTGCGAGGCTGGCAAATGTCTGAAGCATTCTTTTACCCTGTTAATCTTCACCTGCACTGCTCTTCCTCAGAAGAACACCAACTTCAATGACGACAAAAAGGTTTTCGCTGTGGAATATCCTTCTCTACACTGTGAATATGTACTACTCTCATTAATTTAATAAAGCAGTTGACTGGCCTATAGCAAGGCAGGACAGAGTTAGGCAGGACAAGCAAACTGAGGATACTGGGATGAAGAAGGGCGCAGTAAGAGAGTGGCCGGCAGACACAGAGAGAGCAAGATGGGCACCCTGTAATGGGAGTACCAATTCATGAGGCAAAGCATAGGTAAGAAATATGGGTTAATTTAAGTGTAATATGGTAATATGTAAATATGGGTTAATTTAACTAGTAACAAGCCTGAGCTATTGGCTCAACATTTCGAATTAATATTAAGCTTCTGAGTGATTATTTGAGAGCAACTGCAGGACAGGGAAACTCCACCTACAGGTCCTGAAAACCAGTTTACTTGACAGTTGTCTTTATCAAGTTCCTGAGGCTCAAGAGCAGAAGGAATGGGTTCAGGTAGTCCATGGGAGAAAAAAAAAATTTGAAACAGAAAACCAAAAAAAAAGTAAGGGGAAGTCACATGTATGTCTACAGTCTCAGCTACTCAGGAAAGCTGAGGGATGAGGACATGACATCTTCAGCTCAGGAGTCTGAGGCCATCCTTAGTAACTTAAGCTCATCTTTAATTAAAAAACAAAAAATCAGTTGCCCTCCTATACACAAAGGATAAGGAAGCAGAGATGGAAATCAGAGAAGCATCACCCTTCACGATAGCCACAAATAGCATAAAATATCTTGGGGTAACCCTAACCAAGGAAGTGAAGGATCTATTTGACTAGAACTTTAAGTCTATGAAGAAAGAAATTGAGGAGGATACAAGAAAATGGAAGGATCTCCCTTGCTCTTGGATCGGGAGGATCAACATAGTAAAAATGGCAATTCTACCAAGGGCAATTTATAGATTCAATGCAATCCCCATTAAAATCCCATCAAAATTCTTCACAGATCTTGAGAGGACAATAATCAACTTTATATGGAGAAACAAAAAACCAAGGATAGCCAAAACATTCTTATATAATAAAGGATCGTCTGGAGGCATTACCATCGCTGACCTCAAACTCTATTACAGAGCCTCAGTATTGAAAACAGCTTGGTATTGGCATAAAAACAGAGAAGTCGATCAATGGAACTGAGTAGAAGACCCTGATTTTAACCCACAAACATATGAACACCTAATTTTTGATAAAGGAGCTAAAAGTATTCAATGGAAAAAAGAGAGCATCTTCAACAAATGGTGCTGGCAGAACTGGTTGTCAATCTGTAGAAGAATGAAAATAGATCCATATCTATCACCATGCACAAAACTCAAGTCCAAATGGATTAAAGACCTCAATATTAGTCTGAACACACTGAACCTGATAGAAGAAAAAGTGGGAAGTACTCTACAGCATATGGGTACAGGAGATCACTTCCTACGTTTATCCCCAGCAGCACAGACATTAAGGACAACATTGAATAAATGGGACCTCCTGAAACTGAGTAGCTTCTGTAAAGCAAAGGACACTGTCACTAAGACAAAAAGGCAACCCACTGACTGGGAGAAGATCTTCACCAACCCTGCAACAGACAAAGGTCTGATCTCCAAAATATATAAAGAACTCAAGAAACTAGACTTTAAAATGCTAATTAACCCAATAAAAAATGGGGCACTGAACTGAACAGAGAATTCTCAACAGAAGAAATTCAAATGGCCAAAAGACACTTAAGGTCATGCTCAACCTCCTTAGCGATAAGGGAAATGCAAATTAAAACAACTTTGAGATACCATCTTACACCTGTCAGAATGGCTAAAATCAAAAACACCAAGGATAGCCTTTGCTGGAGAGGTTGTGGAGAAAGGGGCACACTCATTCATTGCTGGTGGGAATGCAAACTTGTGCAACCACTTTGGAAATCAGTGTGGCGATTTCTCAGGAAATTTAGGATCAACCTACCCCAAGATCCAGTAATACCACTATTGGGAATATACCCAAGAGATGCCCCATCAAATGACAAAAGTATCTGTTCAACTATGTTCATAGCAGCATTGTTTGTAATAGCCAAAACCTGGAAACAACCTAGATGCCCTTCAATGGAGGAATGGATGAAGAAAGTGTGGAATATATACATATTAGAGTACTACTCAGCGGTAAAAAACAATGACTTCTCGAATTTTGCGTGCAAATGGATGGAAATAGAAAACACTATCCTGAGTGAGGTATCCCAGACCCAAAAAGAGGAACATGGGATGTACTCACTCATAATCGGTTTCTAGCCATAAATAAAGGACATTGAGCATATAATTTGTGATCCTAGAGAAGCTAAATAAGAAAGTGAACCCAAAGAAAATCGTATAGTCAGCCGCCTGGAGAGGGGAAGTAGACAAGATTGCAGGGCAAAAACTGGGAACTTGCGGGTGAGGTGGCAAGGGGCAAAGGGGAAATGGGATGAGAAACATGAGAAGGGGAGGATGGGAGGAGCTCGGGGGATTGGGATGGTTGGGATATAGGAAGGGTGGATACGGGAGCAGCGAAGTATATATCCTAACTAAGGGAGCCATCTTAGGGTTGGCAAGAGACTTGACTCTAGAGGGGTTCGCAGGTGTCCAGGGAGATGTCCCCAGCTGGTACCTTGGGCAACTTAGGAGAGGGAACCTGTAATGACCCTATCCTATACTGATGAATGTCTTACATATCACCTTAGAACCTTCATCTGGCAATGGATCGAGGTAGAGACAGAGACTCAATTTGGAGCAACGGTCTGAGCTCTTAAGGTCCAAATGAGGAGAAGGAGGGAGAACATGAGCAAGGAAATCAGGACCACGAGGGATGCACCCACCCACTGTGACAGTGGATCTGATTTATTGGGAGCCCACCAAGGCCAGCTCGTCTGGGACTGAATAAGCATGGGTTGAAACTGGACTCTCTGAGCATGGCGGACAATGAAGGCTGATGAGAAGCCAAGGACAATGGCACTAGGCCAGAAATGGCTCCATAGGTAAAATGCTTACCATCAAATCTGATGACCTAAGTTCAATCCCAGGACCCACATAGTAGAGGGAGAAAACCAATTCCTATCTCTAGATGTCACAGATACCTCAATGTCTCCAGGTAAAGGAGCTGTTGATTCTACATGGCACTGCTGTGTAAGCCCTGTCAAGCATCACTCTGATCTGACATTTACACACGAATGACAGAATCAGTTTGTTCATCTCAACAAAAGCTGAACCTTCATCTAGCTATGGATGGAGATAGAGACAGAGACCCACACTGGAGCACCGGACTGAGCTCCCAAGGTCCTAATGAGGAGCAGAAGGAGGGAGAACATGAACAAGGAAGTCAGGACCACGAGGGGTGCACCCACCCACTGAGACAGTGGGGCCGATCTATTGGGAGCTCACCAAGGCCAGCTGGACTGTGACTAAAAAAGCATGGGATAAAACCGGACTCTCTGAACATGGCGGACAATGAGAGCTGACGAGAGGCCAAGGACAATGGCACGGGTTTTGATCCTACTTCATGTTCTGGCTTTGTGGGAGCCTAGACAGTTTGGATGTTCACCTTCCTAGACCTGGATGGAGGGGGGAGACCTTGGACTTTCCACAGGTCAGGGAACCCTGACTGCTCCTGGGACTGGAGAGGGAGGAGAAGAGGAGTGGGGGGAGGGGGAGAGGGGCGGGAGGAGGGGGAGGGAAATGGGAGGCGGGGAGGAGGCAGAAATTTTTTTTTTCAATAAAAGAAAAAAAAGTATGTATGTTTACATGCATACACGTCACATATACACACACAGGAGAATGGATATTGATGGGTATATAGACATATAAATGTTATATATATTTACAAACCAGTAAAAATAATAATATATATGAACACATTAATTCTACCTATGTATACAGTGACCTAGGTAGCAGAAATGATGTTTAGATAAGACAAAAAAAATCTCGCAGAATTATGTTTCCTAGCATTAAAAAACATTCAGTATTATACAGTAACATTTACATCACATAGTTAAAGATGGGTTCTTTGTTGACAAAAACCCTTAAAAGTAATACAAACAGGAACTTCCCAAACTGACCCAATATTATAAAGGCAACAGATTAAACTGTCACCTATAAAAATACGCTAACCAATGCAGTGAATTTTTGACAACCTCAAAACACGGTTACTGCAACAACACAGCTAACATGTTCCAAATTTTAAACGGCATATTGGCCTTTGCTCAGTTTTAATCTTATACTGGTAATTGAGGTCTTCCAAAACTTCAATCTATTCCATAAAAAAATCATGAATCTAAACATTCCACCTCTTCATGAGTTTCTGCAGTGACTGATTTTCTTTTAATATGATGTGGGAGCGATTTCTTTCTAATCTGTTGCTTTCATTGGTTAATTAATAAAGAAACTGCCTAGGCCCATTTGATAGGCCAACCCTTAGGTGGGTGGAGTAAACAAAACAAAATGCTAAAAAAAAAAAAAAAAAAAAAGCCGAGTCAGGGAGTTGCCATGATTCTCCCACTCCAGACAGATGCAGGTTAAGATCTTTCCTGGTAAGCCAGCTCGTGGTGCTACACAAAATATTAAAAATGAGTTAGATCAATATGTAAGAGCTAGCCAATAAGAGGCTGAAACTAATGGGCCAGGCAGTGTTTAAAAAAATACAGTCTCCATGTAATTATTTCGGGTATAAAGCTAGCCCTGCGGGAGCTGCTGCCGCTCCTTCAACATTAATATTTGTTTTTTGAGACAGCATTTCTCTGTGAAGTCCTGGTCGTCCCAGAATTAACTCTGTAGACCAGGCCTGCCTCAAACTTGATCCACCTGTCTCTGCCTCCCAGAGTGCTGGTATTAAAGAAGCCAAGCCAAGCTAATGGTCAGTTTTCTAATGGTTCCCCTCTACCATTCACTGTTGATGCCCCAAGTAAAAATCATTAGGTCTTTACTGTGCATGTCAAATAATCTAAGGGTAACTGAAAATTAACACAAGTATATACAGAAATGAAAGAAGAACTATATTCATCTGGAAAACCATAAGAGAAATACTTTACTGACAGTTCTCCCAAGTCAAAAAAGCATATGCCTTACATTGTATGTGCCTTTTTCAATGCTCAAAAGTTCATTAATAGCTACAGTTTCCCACACCTACTTCCTCAAATGGCACTCAGACACTAGTTTCCGGCGTGGATCTCCTGAAACACAGATAAGCACCATCAGCACATCAGCCGAGTGTCTAGGCCAGCACTAGACAGGAAAGCATGAGCGCACCCGATCGCGGCTCATCAACCTCTGGGCTCCACTGGTGAAGAGGAAATAGAGCAGGTCTGATGAGAAGTAGACCCAAATTAAGGTCACCAAGCAACCAAAGAACCACAACAACAAAAATTAGATGAAAGAGACATTAATTACAAAGGTATCCTACTCATAACCTCTGCACTGCTCCAACATCTACTAGAATGTGATGAATTACACTCTATGTTCAGATATTAAAGTTCCTGCTCAGAGCTCAAGTGAGCTGTTGGTGCATGATATCTTCTGCAGAATAGAGTCCGGAGCATCTACTCAACTCTGTTTTGCTTTGTACTTGAAGAGTAAGGTAATCACTCAACACAATTGCTATAATGGTGATTTATGATATACTGACTGCAAAAGTTTGTCCTTAAAATGCTTTTGTTCAAAAACATGTTAAACAATCCCAAATTTTAAAAAAGAGAGAATGTAAAGTAAGACTCATAAAATTACAAGATTCTTAATATTTCTCTAACACATTTAGTTCTTGGTGAATTAAAGAACTAAGTTGCAGCTTCTATCCCTGGATACTACTTCAGTTGGGCAACACAACCAACTGATTCCCTGAGAGCAACAGAATCTATCACAGAAGACTACCAGATACACTTTTACTTTGTAGTATTCTAATGAGATCACAGTGCTAATAAATATACACTAAAGAAGACGCGAGGGGGGTAAGCTCATAGGAGCCAACTTCAAATCAGTGTGTTTGTATAGTATAGACAATCCCCAAAGTAGAGCAAAGAAAAAGAGCAGCAAGCAAAGAGATAAATAACCCAAGGTAGGATTCAATCACATACACTGGTACTATGAAAAAAACTTGTGCAAATTCACCATTTACAAGTCAGACTGTAATTTTTAAAAGAAAGTCACTTCAAAATTAAAAGAAATGGCAGAAGGTGGACCAGTTAATTTCTAACCAAAATAAACCTACTTCAGTAAAACTATTACCAAACAAAAGGAATTTAAAGTTTAATAAAGCAATAAAAAACTATGCAAGAATATATAATTTTGAACAGTCTAATAATCTAGCCTAAGATTTTAGGAAAAATAAATTTACAGGAATACTAAAGCAAATTACCAAAGAGACCATTCCAGAGCCATTTTAACAAACTTAGGAACCAATAATCAAAGCAGTTAAACAGCACAGACAACAAAGAAGACTTAATCCGATCAAGGAAAGATCCAAAACTTTATATAAAGAAAAGAATACCACCGTGCAGCAGCACTCAGGAGGCAGAGGCGGGGGGGGGGGGGGGGGTTGTCTCTGTGAGTTCAAGGCTAGCCTGGTCTACAAGAGCTAGCTCCGGGACAAGCTCCAACACTACAGAGAAACCCTGTCTCAAAAAAAACAAAACAAGAAAAGGAAAAAGAAGGATGCCAAGCTTAGCAAACTCAGAAAGAACCGTGCTGACTGGACACTCTGCTTCCAAGGAACTCTTAATAAAATAGAACCTCCACTGTAGACCACACACTGAGCACAATGTAACAAAAAACTACTATCTGGAAAGAAAAATTGTAAATTGTATCCATAACTCATCCATGTGTATACTCACACATTTAAAATTTTAAATCATAACTATGAAAAACTTCAAAGAAAAGTAAAATGTTTCAAAACAGAAAATAAAGAGAAATGGTAAATAAACTTTGTTGGTTTGGAGAAAAAAAAGTTAAAACAGCACTCAGGAGGCAGAGGCAGGCAGATCTCTGGGAGTTCGAGGCCAGCCTGGTCTACAAGAGCTAGTTCCGGGACAGGCACCAAAGCTACAGAGAAACCCTGTCCCGAAAAACAAAAGTTAAAACAGTGAATTTACAACAATATACAATCAAGAAAAAAGAAAGAATATTCTTTGTGTTGCTTCTGTATCCTAATACTTTACTGAAGTGTTTGTTATACAAGTATCCTGGAGTTTTTAAGATGATAAAATCTTATCATCTACACACACAAAAAAAAAAACCCTCAACTTCTTCCTTTCCTATTTGTACCTTGATCTCCTTCAGTTGTCTTACTGCTCTAGCTAAGACTTCAAGCATGATACTGAATAGGTATAGAGAGGGGACACCCTTGTCTCATTCCTAGTTTTAGTGGATATGCTTGAGGTTCTGTTTAAGCTGATGTTGGCAGTCTGAGCTGTGATAGTAAGAGGTAGAGCCTCTGAAGTCACGATGGTTCCATCTCCATGAATAACGTTACTGCCCTCACGCAAAGGTTAAAGGAGCTGCTAGGTTCCTTCTACCATGCAGAAACACAGTTGCACTCCTTGCAGCACATGAGAGATTAGTATAAAGGTGCAGCTCCTCCTCACATGCTGCTCTATTGACACCTTGTTCATGTATTTCTCAGTCTACTCCAGTGGTTCTCAACCTTCCTAATGTTGTGACCTTTTAATACAGTTTCTCGTGTTGTAATGACCCACACCCATAAAATCATTTCACTGCTACTTTATAACTGTAATTTTGCTACTGTTATGAATCATTACATAAATATCCGATATGCAGGATATCTGGTATGAAACCCCAAAGGGGTCATAACCTACAAGTCGAGAACTACTGAAATCTATTCTTTAAAAAATTACTTTTCCTGGCTGGGTGGTGGCAGCGCACACCTTTAATCCCAGCTTTCAGGGGGCAGAGGCAGGTGGATCTCTCTGAGTTCAAGGCCAGCCTGGTCTACAAGAGCTAGTTCCAGGACAGGTTCCAAAGCTATGGAGAAACTCTGTCTCAAAAAAACAAAACAAAAAATTATCTTTCCGCCGAGCGGTGGTGGCGCACACCTTTAATCCCAGCACTCGGGAGGCAGAGGCAGGAGGATCTCTGTGAGTTCAAGGCCAGCCTGGTCTACAAGAGCTAGTTCCAGGACAGGAACCAAAAGCTACAGAGAAACCCTGTCTCGAAAAATCCAAAAAAACAAAAAAATAAAAAATAAATTATCTTTCCTAAAGATTTTTGCTATAACACCAAGAAACAGCTAAGACAAGGATTTTTCATTCTCTGCTACTCTATTTTTGAAATGCCTCAAGTATCAGAACAATTACACATTTGGTGACTAGAAGGTCTAGACAGAATACAGAAAGATGAAGAAAAGAACTATAAATGCTCAGCGAGTATCTTCACTTGGCAATATAATACACCCAAATATCAAATATAATAAAACCATTGTTCAATTAGATAGCCACAGATGTGTTTATCAAGCTGTTAAATATGAATGCCGGGAAACTGGTGTATTTTTAAAATCATGTACAGAAGACTAAAGGGAGTAAAAAAGATAGACACCTTTGAGACAGACAAAACTGCAACCCTGCAGGCCTGTTCCTTGGTTCCAGGACCAAGGTAGCAAAGCTGCTAGCTGGCTCCTCCACCACCTGGAGGTTACTGAGTCTAAGCTTTTATATGCTCACAGTAACACTGAGAATGGCGTCGTACATGAAACATGACGATCCATTCAAAGTATTTCAGTGGACATATTAGTGTACACCATGTGAGTAAATGTTACTCTGGAAATAAATAAGCTAAGACAAATCATAAGAACCCGGAACTAATAAATTATCTGTTTTACAAATCATAAACAAAATTAATGACCTAGGTTTACATCATTCTCTTTCTCAGGATAAGAGTTCACTGCTAAAATTTCATTATTTTAAAAATCAACTTAAGCCGGGCGGTGGTGGTGCACATCTTTAATCCCAGCACTTGGGAGGCAGAGGCAGGCGGATCTCTGTGAGTTCGAGACCAGCCTGGTCTACAAGAGCTAGTTCCAGGACAGGCTCCAAAACCACAGAGAAACCCTGTCTCGAAAAACCAAAAAAAAAAAAAAATCAACTTATAACTATCCTTTCTCCAGTAAGGCATCCTATCAAGGTAACAGTCAGAGCTGGTCATTCAGAACAGACACACACCACACAAGCAGTGAGCACACAGCACAACCTCATTCCCACTCCACCCTGGTCAAGAAGCGCTATGTGAATTGCAAATGATGACTCTTCCACATAGTCGTTATTGTGTTTAAAAGGAAGTAAACATACTGGCCTGTAGGAACTTGATGCAACAAGAAACGTGTTCCCTGTGCCAGGATACCACAGAGCAGAATACTTTCATTCCGCCTACTGAGAGGACGCTCAGCTCAGTTCCTGCCTCACCTCAAGGTCACAGCTGTATTCGGTGCCATCTAGGAGGGTCACTTTGGCCAGGACAGCCTTGGTCTTCTTGGCAGTTTTCTGAGAAGCCACCTCTACTTTCAGCTCACTGGTCTGTACTTCCTTGGTCTCCCTATTTGCTGCCTCTCCTTCCACTTTGTCTTCCTGGGTTTCCTTTATCTTTTCCTCTTCTCTGTCCTTCCTTACTTCTTCAGTAGGCTACCAAGAAAAAAATTAAGTTCACATTAAAGTTAACCGACTTATAGAAGACAACATAGGAAAAAGAATCAAAATTTACTTTTCTTTAGTGCTGGTAACTTATTCAGGGTTCTGAATGTGGTAGGCAATCGCTCTAGATACATCCATAGCCCCAAGGAGAATCTTTAATGGGAATTATGATCATACATCTAATCATTTTAAATTTAAGCCTTTTAAGACTCAAAAATTACGTAAGAAAGAGTACTTTCTGTCCTTCATTTTGCCAGGTTAGTTATTCAAGCATTAAGTGAATAAACAAAAGAGGCTATATCCCAGTATTATACTACAAGTAGCACTGAGATAACAAAATTTCTAAAAGCTTAAACCACAGGAAAACCTAGGCTTCCACAGACAAACAAAACATATATAATCCACTTCTTACTCTCAACTAAATATATAAATAAAGATAAATAAAAGAGCATGGATTTCACTGAAGAGGTGGGAAGGTCTGACAGACTGCTCAATCAGAAACACGGGCACCTAAGAGAGAGTCTGTGTTCTGTTGCTGGGTTGGTGTTCTTTTGCTTTGCTGTTTGGGGAATAATTTTAAAAGGATTCACTGGGAAGACTACAATACAATAATCCAAGTTCTATATTCCAGATGCACGAGGTCGAGTCAGTATCTGGGAATGGAAAACTAAAACAATTCGACCCTTCCCCTGTGCAGCTATGTTCTCATTCCTAGACTTCTCAAACGCACCTGGGGCTCAGCACTGCTTTTCACGGAAGACTTTTCTTCCTTGACCTCCACCTTAACCTCAAAGTGTTTCCTCTGAGCCATTTCTTCTGCATCGCCCTTGGCCCGACTCTCTTCTTCAGGAAGGGAATCCTCTTTATTCAAGATCTGTTCTTTCATATCAGCTTGGGTAGGCTCTTTTTTATCTCCTCCATCTTTGGCTACTACTAAGTTATAAGACTTCTGCTTCTTAAGCCACGGGGGTATGAACCGAGAAATACCCCTGCTCTCAGATGGATCCTTCTCTCTTTTCCGGCGGCGGGGACTACTTTGGCTTTCAACTGCAGGACCTGGCTGGGAACCTTTCTCCTCCTCTGGCTCAGATAACTGATTCTGCTCATTTTCTGTGACTTCTTTAGCTTTCTCCTTAGATGCATCTGCTCCTGCCTGGTCAGAGCCCTTCTTCACTTCGGATGCGGAGCCAACTTCAGTAGTCATGGTTACAGCTTACACTGCAACAACATAAAAACACAAAATAGTATTTTAGAAACTTTCTCACTTGCAGTCTGGTGGCAAAAGGACAAAAGGGGTGAGACAGGGTGGGGAGAGGAATGACAGAGCAAAGGACGAAGGCACTGTTAAGGAGGATGGCTCAGAAGCACAAGACAAATTGAAGGCTGTTCTGTTAGATCTCTCAAATCACACATCACAGTGGAGTAACTGTATGCTGGAACACAAAATCACCCAGACTCAAGATAGTGATTACTTTTACTTGATTTGAACTAGTTATATAGCAACTAATACAAAATCCAATGTTTAAGGATTGTTTTTATTCTCAGCATTTATTCTTTATTAAGGAAATGTTGCCAGAAGTATTAGCAAGTATTGAGATACATTTCACTACAACTTCACACATTAAAACCAAACTCTACAGAAATGTTAAGTATTATAAGATTTAACTTTAAATGCTGGGTGCTTAGCTGCAATGAAAAACTTATTGAAACAAAACTGTATGATTGCTTTTCTGTCTGGTGTTAAATCCTGTGATGCACCAGCACCATTCCTTCCAAAACCTCAGCTTCTGAGGAAACAATTAAAGCCCCAAATCAAAACTCTAAGTCTCTACCCTACTCAGGCTGAAACTGTGTATGTGTGTGTGTGTGTGTGTGTGCATGCGTGCGCACGTGCACACACACACACGTGCACATGCAAAACATTTAAAGGTTCTAATCCAAACTAAATAAAGATATTATAGAATGAAAAAATATACTAATGATTTATTCCATCACAACTAATAAAAGAAGATTTAATTAAATCTAAAAGTAACTACTAGTTTAAATTTTACACAAGCAAAGAGGGACTTCTCAAGTACAGCAAACCTAGTCCACAAAGACAGCAGGCCGGGGGTGGGTGAGGCCAGCTCAAGCTCGTCTGCTCCCTTTCCCAGCATAGTTCTTCCAGAAAGTGTTCTCAGTGCTGGCATGCTAGCCAATGGGTAATGTCACAGCTAGCTTTCTAAACAGTACAGGCATGAAGAGGGTTTTAACAGGAAAACTAAAGTACAATGAACTGCTTTAGGGCAGATTCACATACCACACAAGGGACCCCTTTAAAACACATTATGTATTCAATATAGTAGAATGCTCTTTAGTTTAACAAGAAATCCCCAATACAAGCTTTCACATGGACACAGCCTGAAATTAGGTGGTTCTAAAGGTCAAGAACTTGAACTAAGACTGTGATAAGATTCTTGTTTCAACAGCCCAACCTGACTATAATGTACAAGCTAGCTGGGAGATTTGCTTCTTTACTAAGGCCAAAGCAATCATGGAGGAGATAAGAACTGAATCTTATGGGAAAGACAGAAGACCTTCTGAATATGGAGAAAGAGAAAACAAATCTCAGAACTTAATGGGAGAGTGGGGAAGGATACCCATGGAAACATGACAATATTCAGGAAAGGCGGAGCTAATAAAGACATATAACTTGATTTGAAATTTTCCATGTTTGACAGGTTTGTGGAAATGTCTAGCTAGCCAATAAAGAAAACAGGCTTTGAAAGACAGTTCCAAAAATTCAGACTAGATATGCACTAAAGATGCTATCTGGGAGCTATGGTCACATGAATGGATAGCTATATGCAAGAATAATAACAATATTAGCTTGGAAACCAGTTTTGTTTAATATTATAGAATGCCACAAAGAACCCTTACTACCACCTCACCCAAAGAAGAGACAGGGAAAAGGCATGTCAGCCACAAGAAACAGAGTAAAATGGCAAGATAAAGGACAGTAATATGTCTGAAAGCAGAACTACAAAGGAGGGAAGAGTTAACTACCAGACACACATGATTTCCTATTCTTACGTATTTACCAACAAGAACACAACTGGACCTATACTGCACAGAAAACATTTTTTCCTTTATAATGTCTTTTTTCACAAACCCATTTAAGAATATTATGTACATTAGTCATGTATAACACAAAGCTGATTTCTAGTATATACTTTCTAATTACATTCTGAGATCTCAATAACTCTCTAGGTGAAGTTAAAGGAAAAACGCTCCACGGTTGTATAAGCCAACCAAAATAAACCGTCAGCTCTCTAATTACTCTGGTTGTGAGAAACAGGGGAACAATCAACTAAAGCTGGGTTTTGGCCAAAACATTCAGAAAAGCAGTGAAACATAAAACTAAAGTTGCCACTGTTGGGTTAAACAAATTAATAGCTGTTCATATTTTAATCATGGAAGAGACCATTATATCAGGTGATGTGCAGGAGTTCACTGTGTCAGGTGGCATGCAATTTCTGTTGTACAAAACATCCATGAATTACCTGGTAAATCATAAAACTCCTGGTCTACTCCTAGAAAAGATTCATGTCAGTTTGTGGAAAGGATTACGGAACACATTATGGAGCATATCCTACAACTCACCATAAATACCTCTGCCCCACCCAAACATATTATGTAGTAGAGTCGCGTGGAGTCACACCTGATGGCGATGTGTAGAGAGCTGCATGGAGCGGCACCTGATGGTGCTGGTTTCCGCCGTCCGCGATCCCGAAAGTGAGTGCTCTTTATGATAATCAACTCCTATGGCTAAGGCCTGATTCATGCTATTATCACGCAATGATTGTCAGCTGCTTGTGTATGCGTGGACCTATGGGCAGTGCCCACCTGGCAATCCGGGGTTGGCGGCCTGTGCCTTTTTAAGGGATGGGAGAGGTTTGCCGGGGGGGGAGGGGGGGAGACAGGAGAGAGAGAGGGAGAGAGAGAGGGAGAGAGAGAGGGAGAGAGAGGGAGAGAGGGAGAGAGGGAGAGAGGGAGAGAGGGAGGGAGGGAGGGAGGGAGGGAGGGAGGGAGAGAGAGAGAGAGAGAGAGAGAGAGAGAGAGAGAGAGAGAGAGAGAGAGAGAGAAGGAAAGAGAAAGAAGTTGTGAATAAAGTCCTGAATAAACTGCTTGCCAAGAAGAGCTCCTGTGTTGCGTCTTCCTTGCTGGCCGAGGCGGCCGCGACAATATTATATAATATTTTAAAGTCATTATTTGGCCATATGATCACAAGCTAAAGACAGAGGAGCTGAAGACAAACTGCTAATAAGGAAATAAATAACGAGCACAGAAGAACCAAGCACAGGGTGAGCCTCACAAACTATATCAGTGACCACTGTATTTACCAACCCCAGAGCTGACAGTGTCACTCAGACTGACAGAGACAATAAAAATAATAGTGAATAGTCAACCATAAAGGTAGGCGTAGCTCTATGTAAATAACCATATTCCTAAAATAGCTCCAAGAGCTTGAACCTAACACCACCTCCTTTATTTGTGAGATGGTTTCTTAAACAAAACACTACCATCAAGAGAAGACAACTACAACACATGCATTCGCCATAATTACCACGCTCGTAACTCTTAGTATCTCAGACCTGGGCAGGCCCTTACTGCACCACCCAGAAACATGGAAACTTAGTGCTGTGTGCTGTGGTTCCAAAAATTCAGGGTTCCATTTCCCACTAAAATGGGAAGCCCACAGAGGCTGGGCTCTTACTTTCATTTACAACAGAAGCACCCAGACTTGTCGTCAGATGGTTGTAAACACTATTCAGTAAGTACTATTTTCTGGGTATTGTTAAATTATCTAGTTTAATATACTTATTTTATCAGCAAGGGAAAAGATTTAGCAAGCTAGATTTGCCTAAGGTAGCAAGCTAAATGGGCAAAGCCAGAACCAAAACTAATGTTTCTCAAACTATAGCAATGCTCATTAATCTTTAATTAGAATTGTCCAACTCCATCATTAAAAAATACTAAGTAAAAACTGTTTCTGCTTATCAACAACCAAAAACAAACAAAACAACCACTACAGTGAAAAACCGCCTATCAGATGAGCATATGGTTCTGACACAATTATGCTGGCATTCTACAATTAGGGCTGAGAAAAGTGCTTGTCATTGTGACAGCTTCAGGAGAAAAAATACGCATCACTGAACAAGCAATAAAGCAGAAAAACATCAACAGAGGATCAGTAATGTTCAGCATAATGTGATATTAAAGAAAACCACTCTTTATATCCTTGTGGGCTTTTTTTTTAAAAAAAGGAGATAAATGCCAAGCAGCTTAAGCCACCTTCTATCCATTCTGCTGTTTAAAAGACAGTCTCTTAAGTAAATAATATGCAAAAGAGATAGGCACACAACTCTACACACTCTGGAAGAACTTCAAGTAAAGGGCCTGTGATAAGAGGAGATCCCAGTGTTTCATTACAACCTTAAAGTCCGGGCTGTTGCCCATCTGGTTCACCCAACCCTTAAGCAAGAAACTGGATGGAAACTGCCAGCCGACTGGCTCCCTTCCTGTGCTGAAATCACAAGCAAGCTTGCTCCCTGAGCAGAACATAAAGAGTTACTTAAGGAGTCAAGATTAACAAAAGGGAAAGTATACATTTTAAACTTCAAAACTTGTGGTAAGAGAATAAAAACTTTTTCCTTCAACTCTGAAAAACACAGAAACAAAACTATTCTACAAATAATCATGAACTTAAAAATATACCGACAATGTGCGGACAATTCTAATTCAGCTGTTTTCTATCTAGATCTAACAAAATTAGAGTTTATTTGCCATGCTTGTGACAGGGTAAGAGGTAAGTAAAAGACCTTGCTGATACCGACACAGTGACTTGCCCACAACCAAACAGAAGGTTCTTTTAATATCCACTATCTTCCATGAACGCATCAAATGTGAGAAAACTAAATTCAGGAATGAGTCAGCAGCTACCTAATTCTACTGGGGAATTAGAGTGTGATGCTTCTCAAATATATATAAAACATTTAGAGGAAATTAGATGGGAGGAAAGGGGAAGGGAGAGATAAAGAGCCTGAAGAGGAAGAAGTAATAAAAGCAAGCAGACAAAATGGACTGCAGGAATGGATGTATACAGTTCAGTGATAGAGAGAGAGCATGGGTGGGGAGGAGGGAGTCTTTGTAGGTTTGTGTCCCTTAAGGATGAGATGTTCTAGAAATGCTATGCTATTAACTAAATGCAAACACATTTCAAAGAAATAAATGGTAAGTGTATGACAATGTATTCAGTAAAGATAAGCAACTAATTTTTTAAATAATCAGTGCTGCCCCCCCTACCAGCCACATAACCAGACCATGCTTGTTATTTTTAAAGGGCAATTTAAAAACTCATGGCATACTATTTCTAATGATGTAAACTCACATTTGCTTGAAATTAAGCCCACACATGGAAAAGATATGAACCTACAAAGAAGCCCTTTGCTAGTTCCAGGATAGGCAAGATCACATTTCATTCAGAGAATATATTTCTTCTGATTTTTCTCTTTTTAAACAAAATCCTTTTTTTTTTGTTCAGTTTTTCTCCCCTTACTCATGCATGCTCAGAGTCACTTCCAGGATGGGTCCAATGTAGGTTCTGTTGGTCTAGAACAATCCTGAAGTTTCCCTTTCTTTCTTAAAGAAGACATTCATCAGTTGATGAGTTTCCAGCAAAAGATTTTTCCCTCTACAAGGATACTTGGCTTTCCTGCCTCTGGATACTATAGAAATGTTATAATCATCTTGAATCCACCAAAGAAGGAAGTCTAAAGACTACTTGGCACAGGATACAGAACATGGACACAGTTATAGGAAAGAGGACCATCCCCGATCAGGCCAGACCCAGTCGGGCCCCATTTTCTATAATATAAATAACATGCTCTCTTAGGGCTGAAATGATTGCCAAAGGCATTCAAACAGCTTCTGAAGTCTAAAGAAAACAAAGAAATGAAGACTTAATAAACAGAAAAGGGCCAGTTTGGGAGATGGAAACAGGAAAACTGGGAAGGTGTTCGAGGGCATCTTCGGCTCACCGTGAGCTCAAGGCAAGCCTGGACTACATAAGAACGTCTCTAAAATACAATAAGGAAAAGAAAAAAGAAACAGAACACATATAGACTTCATCATCATCCGGTAAGTTTTATGATTAAAAGTCATGGTTGTAAAATGCTAGGAGTTTTTCTGTGTTTGATTGATTTTAGCATAATAGTAGTGAAATATAGTATTCATTGTTGAACAACTCTAAATATAAATAAAAAATTGTTTTATAGTTCCTTTACATGTTGCAGGGGGAAATATGAATAAAGGCATAATCTTTTGTTACTTAGCTGAAATGAAATCATTCGAATAATAAGCCCAATAATACAACTGACTCAACATCAAAAATACAAATTGGCTAGGCTAATTTAAATCAGCCTAACATAACAGGAAGAAAAGGTGGCATGGCTAAATGATGCTCATAAAACTGAAATAAAAAAGAAAGTCACTTGCATTCCTAGATAAATAAATGCACCCAAAGGCCAGACAGGTGTGTGTCCAAGATCTCAGAAGTCAGGAAGTTAAGGCAAGAAGCCAGTTAAACTTACATCTGGGTTAAAGAATAAAACTATTGGGCTGGAGAGATGGATCAGCAGTTAAGAGCATTGGTCCTTCCAAAGGTCCTGAGTTCAATTCCCAGCAACCACATGGTGGCTCACAACCATCTGTAATGAGGTCTGGTGCCCTCTTCTGGCCTGCAGACATATACTCAGACAGAATACTTTACAAATAAATAAATATAAAAAAGAATAAAATTATTCAAAAAGAAAAGGGATACACATACAACTACAACTTTAGAATGGAGAAACTCCATCTTAATCACATGATCACTAAAAAACACAGAAGCACTTGCATATAGCTATTACTGAAGAGTATCTGGTACAGACACCATAGAAGTCAGTTTGTCAATAGCTACATCATGGGGCCAAATATGGTGGCATGCGCCTTTGACCCCAGCACTTGAGACATAGATGCAGTCATGTCTTTGTGAGTTTCAGACCAGCCTGGTCTACAAAGTGAGTTCTACGGCAGCCAGATACTATTTTAAAAAACAGAAAGCTGCCGGGCGATGGTGGCGCACGCCTTTAATCCCAGCACTCGGGAGGCAGAGGCAGGCGGATCTCTGTGAGTTCGAGACCAGCGAGGTCTACAGAGCTAGTTCCAGGACAGGCTCCAAAGCCACAGAGAAACCCTGTCTCGAAAAACAAAACAAAACAGAAAAAAAAACAAAAAAAAAAAAAACAGAAAGCTATCATAATCCCAAATACATATTTTAAACTAACAGTCTCACTTCTAGTAAAGAATCCTGCTGACATATATGCACATGTATGAAATAATTGCATGCAAGTGAGAAAAAAACACATACAGTTATGAAAACTTAATAAAAAAATGAACCCACATGTTACATATTATATGCAACTAATAGGTTGAAAGCATAGTTTTTGGAAGAAATAAAAGTTTATGTGCACATATGTAGCACTTGTAAACCAGGGGAAAACTAGGGTAATGGGAGAAGCAGTGTCACAGCTCCAGCCACAATGAGCAGTAAGAGCTCAGAAACCTCCCAGGGTACTTATTCCAATTCAGAAGCACCACACTGATTTCCTACAGAATGAAGTTTAATACTACATATGCTCAAAGTAACTGAGTTTTGCTAATCTATCTCAGATAGTCCACAAAGCAACCTCATGCCACATAGACTGCTCACCTAGTCTAAGCTTAAAACTTCATGTTTAGGATAGCAGTACCTTTAAAGAAGTATTTCCATGGGCCTTCAAGAATGTTCGGTTGGTAAAAGACCCTGCCCCAAGCCTGCAATATGAGTTTGGTCCTAGGACTCATGCTCAGAGAGAGAAATAACTCTAACCTCCACTCATGGACCCTGGCACTGTGTGTGTGTGTGTGCGTGTGTGTGCATGTGTCTGTGTATGCATACAAGCATGTGTGACACACACACAAATAAATGCAATTAAAAAATAAAAAGATCTTTTGAGTTGTGTATTTAAAAGGAGAGAAAGCTGAGAAGGCTGGAGCTCCCCACCGTCCCAACCTCAGTGCAGAGCTGAAACAACATCCTGTACTCTGGTAAAGTGCAGGGAAGCCACAGAAGATTGCTGCTATTATCTGCTGAAGAAAGGAAAATGTAGCCCTTAACAGTTCTCTCAAAGGTGAGAACATTTTTAAAGGGAAGATAAAATGGAAAGAAAGGTACGTGTGGAAGATGGCCACATATAAACACTCCCAATCGCTTTCAGCAGCTTCCTCTTCGTTTACAGGGAGAAGCAACAAACTGGCATGATATGTCATGTGCTTCCTGTCCACACCTTCTCCCTGGCCCACATCTGCTGTGATGCTACCATAAAGAGGGACATTTTTCTTAGATGAGTAAAACTTCATGTTCCCAGTGTAACGTCATACATCCGGTGGCTTCTCAATAATACTTTTATGTTGTTCCTGGTATCTAGGGAGCATTTATTAGATCATCGCCATATAACGCTGTGTCAAAAAGAAAAATATACCAACTGTTTCTCAGAGTGACACCAAAAGCAGGCTCAAGCAGAACAGAGATAAAATCATCATCTCTCTTGATCCTAACAGATAACATGAAATTTTATTTTTTCTGAGCTCATGCATAGGAGGCTCATCCAACCCTAACAGGCATACCTACTTGTAATGAGTGGTAACCAACAACCAGTTACTTATTTCTGTGTAAAGAAACTCTTAAGTCCTGTGGCTACAAAATAACAACAGTATTTCCAGAGGCTCTTCCCAAATAAGCCAAAGACAAATCCACCAAGGTTAATTGCATGGGATAAACACATAGGCTGCAGACGCTGCATTTTAATGGGTCATAAGACAAAAGCTTGTCAAAGTCAATCAATGTCCCAGACTGTGACAAGTCCACCAAGCTGGGGCCTGCTTTCAAATCCCTTCTCTGTAAGCTCGGGAATGCTGCAGCATGAACACATATGCACTCTGCCCCGAATACCCTCATTACACAGGGCAGTCCCGCTAGTGTTAACCAGAGCCACAGACATCATCGCAATCACTGTTATTTTGTTAACGAGCAATAAAACCAGTTTTGCTTTTTCTCCTTCATTTTTAAAGATTACTAAATGAGTAAATTGTATAAAGAAAATCCATGAGAAGTTTTTAATTTCATATGAATGTTAGAATCTAAGCAACAGAATAAATTTTCACACTTCCTCAGTATGACAAGATTAGATATTTAGAAATGAAAGATAGAGCACATTATGAAAACAGCATACAGCTCTTGACAACTGCATACACAGGACTCTGTAGATGCTAAAACAGTTGGAATTCACATCTCTCAGAGCTACAGAACAACTTCCTTTTAATCAGATACATTAGTGTGAAAACAAATTCTATAAATCACTACATTGAGATTTTCACCTTTTAATGTGATAAAAATATGCAACATTGGTTTCACAGTGCATTAGAAAATAATTTAGTTTCAGGGGCTGGAGAGATGGCTCAGTGGTTAAGAGCACTGGCTGCTGCTCTTCCAGAGGACCTCAGTTCAATTCTCAGCAACCATATGGCAGCTCATAACTGCCTGTAACTCCAGTTTCAGGGGATCTGACATCTTCACACAGACACACATAAATACAAATGCACATGAAATAAAAATGAATAAATTATTTTTTTAAAAAATTTACTTTAATATGGTTTCTCACACTGGAGGTGCGAAAGTCAACGGTAAGGCAGTGAGACGAGTGTATAAAATAAACTAGCTTCATTATTCTTAGACACCATATCTGAAAAGGCTATTTGTACTAAAGATAACCCACACAAATTTAACATTTGCCTAAAAAATGTAAATAACTAGTCTGAAACAAAATTTTTGCCACTAAAATACATACACACATGCATGTAGTAGTCACACACATGTAAATACACATATTCACACATTTTTTTAATAGGGCTTACAGCAAATACAACACAACATTCCTTACCCAAAGAGTATATACACCAGATTCCATCTACTCGGTACACTAGCAAATTCCACATTTTCAGCGCCCCTTGACTCTCAATCGCATTCTAAACAGCAAACTTCTTTCACAAGCAGAAACAAGCAAGCATGTACCATAAAACCCGACAGCTCCGACAGAACTCCCCCCTGGATGTACATACGCAGGCAACATCTAGGCACATTCAGCCAGCTGTCTCCTGTTTCCTGTCATGAGGAGACTGTGGGAAGCCGATGGAAATGCAGCTCCAAAAGCTTAATGAGCAAACCAGGCCCCACCCAAGCTGGACCCTGCTGGAGAAGGACATGCTCAGTAGAAAAGTCCAGCTTGCTTCCAAGTCACTTCATTCCTCAGCTAGAAAATCCATGTGAGCCAAAGAAGAGCTTTCTGCTGCCTATTCTATGCAGCAACTACATAAAGGCTGTTTTGGTGACAAGGCTCCAATTCTGCAATTGCAATTTTTATGATTCAACCATTATTAAGAATTCCTTTTTCACTTAGTTGGGTTTTTTTTTTTTTTTGTGTGTGTGTGTGTGTGTGTGTGTGTGTGTGTGTGTTCGTTCTCTGACAAGTCAGAAAACATTTTCTGGAAGTCAGTTCTCTTCATTCACTATGTGGTGGTTCTGGAGATCAAACTTGGGTGATCAGGCTTGGCAAAAGGCATCTTTACCCACTGAGTCATAGGCCCCTTTTTGTTCTCCTCAAGAGCCAGACTCTTAACAGCAGGCATGAGAAGCTCTCTTTTGAGCTGAATTAGGGTTGTCCAAGAAATTCCCAAAATATTATAAGTTACTGCCTTTGGTTGGCCCCCAAAAGTGAAAAGTAAATCTATATTAATAGAGACACCATGCACTTGAGACGCACATTCCAGAGGACTTAAGACTGGATATAGGAAGGTCTCAAAGAGCTGGAAAGAATGTTTTCCAACCATAAGAGAAATACTTTAGGTATTTCAATAAACATGATGTCACCTGTACCAAATGGTCAGGAAAGGATGAGGTTTTCCTCCATGAAGACTTACTGAAGGTAAGTTTCTGTAATAGGTCCAAAAAGGATCCTCTGTCAAATTATGCAAATACGGAACTTTAAATCTCTATAATAATAAAAGCAGGCTATTCTCATAGAGTTCTCACCGCACCACAGAAGAGCGATTTGGTGAGATTTTCAATAGAACCCATTTTACTTATTCAAAGTATCATCCTTTATTCATATTAAGTTTGTGCCATTTTAAATTATAAACCTATTTTAAACATTCTTTACATTTATTTACTTTGTAAATTAGACACATGCACAAGTGTGGACACCATGGGAAATGTGTGAAGGTCAGAGGACAACTTATAGAAATTAGTGTGCTCTCTCTACCAAATGAGTTCCTCAAATGCACCTTACCCACTGAGCAGCTCACAGGCCCTTTTCTGAAACCATTTATTCTATGGGATACAGAAATCTGGAGCCACTGAACTATAGCAGCAATGCCAGTGAACTACACTTTAGCAGACAGGTATCCAAGCTCTAGCTCAGACACCTCCTACCATGCCTATGTGTATTGTTTTTCTTGACCCATATCCTATCTGTACGGCCAGAAATGTGCTCCCCTAAAATTCTGTGCTTTGTATGTGGAGGTGGAGGGTTTAGGAGATGAAAAATTTATAAAGAGGCTGGTAAGGGGAGGTTCTGATGATAAAAATGAATGCCCCTGTTAGAAACAAACACCAGACAGCTTACATCACAGCTACCTAACTAATTCCAAGAAAAGGCCTTACTGGCAACTCCAATTTGGACTTCTAACCCCCAGAACTGTGTGAAAACAAATTTCTGTTGTTTCAGCAACCCAGTCTGCGGTTTTATTATGGCAGCCTGACTCCTCATAGCCACGGGACTCAGTGCCACCACTCAGCTCTTGCTGGCTTCAAAACTAAAGACTTCACATATCAGATGCATGAATCTTGTTGTCTGAAGGGACTGAGAGACCTGAGTAGCACAACAACTTTTGTGGTATTAAATATTAAATACATTCCTTCACTCATACATGTAGTAAGGCTGTAGGGCCAACATTTACACTTTAGTCTGCTTCAAAACAGTCAATTTTCTATCTCTATTATCTCTATTTTACCACCCTTACTCTCCAGATTAGTAAACGAAACCCAGAAGTGAAATAACTTTGGAACCTTACCCAATAGGTTATCAGCAGAGAAGTCTACAAATATGTCCAGCTCATTATTCCTTGTTTTTGAAAAGATTTTGAACAATTCAAAGAATATAAGCTGAAACACAGCTTGTATTTTGTTAACAGGGACTTGTATATGTTACAGTCATCTTGGGAAAAATATTTTTAAACATCATTTTTATATTATATCATCATTATCATAAAACAAAAATAGGAAAATTTATTCTTAAAATGTAGTCTGTATAGTCAAAAAAGTTAGAGTGGAAAAAACTTTCATTTATTAATGTACAAGAGTTTAGGCAGATTTTAATCTTAAACCCAGAGTAACATGACTTTTCTGTCTCTCACCACAAAAAGAAAAAAAGAAAAAAAAGGAGGGGAGGGGCGAGGGAGAAAAGGAGAGAGGGAAGTAAAAGGAAAGATATATGATGTAGATGTAAAGGAAAGTACTGTGGTACTGCGGTCCTGAGGATCCAGCAGGACTGCTGTGAATCTGAGACCAGCCAGAGCTTGTAGCAAGACTGTCTCGAAAAAAAGGACAGCAGGTGACTCAATATCCTGACAGTGGCAGTCAGCTGATGGCTCCAAACCATGAAGAACACAAACTCCGGGCAAAACCAGTTCTCAGTGTCACAGAAGAGACAGGGGCGACCAAGTTCTTTAGCTGTCACATCTCTACTTTGTCAGCCTTCCTCCAAGAAGTCATCATCACCTGCCAAACCAGGGGGAATTCGGACAACACAATTTTCTAGCAGAGCCCTAAAACCACATGGAAAGTTCTCAGAAATAAGCCTCTTTTTCTCTCTTTTCTAATACAATTGACCACACTGGGAACCAACATTCCCATCCACCAATCATCATACAAGACTGTACACGCATCACCACCACTGTGGAGAACTCTTTCCTAACTCTTCAAATAGATGTTCATTTTCTAAAACCCTGCATGTCTTACAATAACTGCTATTGGTACATCCACCCGGGGTAAACAGAAGGTACACACAAGGAAGGAAGAGGACCAGTGTTCCACAAGTACCTGGGCTCCAAATACAAGTTGTCTTTGGACCACACACCATCATTTCATTTCTTTCAGGCTCTAAATGCAGAATAATCTGCAGATGAGTCATCTGCAAAATTTCGTCCTTAACCAGACGCCTTGGTAATATCATACTCATATGATCAACTATGTTTCTTTTTTTTTTTTTCTTTTTTTTTTTTCAAAACAGGGTTTCTCTGTGGCTTTGGAACCTGTCCTGGAACTAGCTCTGTAGACCAGGCTGGTCTCGAACTCACAGAGATCCGCCTGCCTCTGCCTCCCGAGTGCTGGGATTAAAGGCGTGCGCCACCATCGCCCGGCTCAACTATGTTTCTTAAAATGCAGCTTTTCACAGATCTGTAGGACTCTAGAATATGACTTAAATCATTTTTAAAAGGTGTGATAGTTTGGATAATTGGCCCACATAATCTCATATGGAGTGGCACTATTAGGAGATGGGATCTTCTTGGAGGAAGTGTGCCACTATGAAGGCAGGTTTTGGGAACTCCTATGCTCAAGCTATGCCCACTGTGATCAGACTCCTTCTGCTGCCTGCAGATGAGATGGAGAGCTCTCAGCTCCACTTCCAGTACTATGTCTGTCTGCATGCCGCCATGTCCCACCAATGATGATAATGGACTAAATCTCTGAAGCTCTAAGTCGCCCAATTAATTAAATATTTCCTTTATAAGAGCGGCTCATGGAGTCACTTTACAGCAATAGACACAAAAGATATGGGGACAAAGTAGGAGCAAGTGTAGAGAAAGTGCAGGGAAAGAAGAAATCAATAAAGGGGCTGAGGAAGAAAACTTTCTGAACCTGCATAGGGAGTTACATTCAGTTCTCAAGCACTAACACACACACGAACAAAATAAAATGATGGTGGTTCAGAAAGTATTCTGACAAAACTATTAACACATACTATTTTAAAAATCAACTGTAGCCAGGTGGTAGCTTTAAGCCCAGCACTGAGGAGACAGAGTCAGGCTGAACTCTGAGTTCAAGGCCATCCTGGTCTACAAAGTGAGTTCCAGGACAGTCAGAGCTGTTACACTGAGAAATCCTAACTTAAAAAACAAAACAAGACAACAACACCAACCAAAATGAAAACCTGTAAGAAAGCAAAGCATGAGAGCATACACAACTGGACTAATGTAGTAATCCAGCAGAGGGGTCTGCTTTCCATTGCACCTTGTGACTAAAAGAACAACTAACTGTCAATGATCTTAATCTGCTTTGTTGAGGGCAATATGAGAAGAATCTAGAAGAGGACAACACCTCAGCTCTAGAATGAAGGTGATATGAGCTGAGAGAGGAGGCTGGTGAAAGCAGAAGCAGCAGACTCAGGTAAACCTATTAGTTGCTGTAAATCTCCTGGGGGATTGTGGCTTTCTGCTTGTTTTGGCTTTAAAATCTGGCCCTTTTGAAAGTTCAATGTGACACCTAGGGAAGCTCCACTCAGCTTTGCCCAGTGGAAGAAGTTCTCCAAACCAACCATGCCTAATAAGCATTGCTGCATTCTTCCTTGGTGTCAGACAATGGTCGTACACAGGGAACTCGGAGTACAGTAGAGAGGACAGACACATAAACAAGTCATTAGACCACAAGTGATAAGAGATGCAAGAGAGGTACAGGAAAGATGCAGCAGACGTGGCCAACTCCCTTGGGAAGTCAAGAAAGGAGTTACAAGCTTACAATGTCAAGACAAAGCTCACTCTTCACACATTCTGCAGCAAACAGGTACTGCTGTTGGGCAGTAACAATGTTCATGCTGAACTATGGATAAACAAACAAAATAAAATTAAACTACCTATCACTAAGACTACCACAAAGGGCCACTGTATAACACAGTGTGATGCAGCAAAATGGGAGTCGTAGAGAATCAAAGTGAAAGCAACAAATGGTCTCAGTGTTCATGGACCTCACCATGGCCTTTCATAGACAAGGAATCTGAACTCCTCCCACTAGTGTAATTGTCTGGATTACACAGCCAATCAACAGCAGATCTAACCAAGCTAGGTATTAGATCCTGATTCATACTCCCAGTTCCCAGCCCTACAGCATGCCATGCCAGGCTGAAGAAGGAAAAGGGAGACACATTTAAGGAAAGAGAATGGAAATGAGTCTTTTCACTGTCACATAATGCCAAAAACAAAAGCAGAACCCAACTCCAATATAAGAATTACAAATCTAAAGCACTTCCCATCCTGCCCTAACTGCTGTACATAAGCATCCCACTGCTAAAACATTCTCTACTCAGGCTGAAGAGATGGCTGAGTGGTTAAGAGCACTTAGCACTCTTGCAGAGGACTGGGGTTCCATTCCCAGGACCTCCAAGGCAGCTCACAGTTGTTAACTCCAGTTCCAGCAGACCCAGCAGCCTTTTCTGGTGCACTGACATACATGCAGGCAAAACACTCAGCATAAATATATTTTTTAATTATCTACTCTTTCAACCTGAAAGAACATTAAGCTTATACTCAAACAGTTTAATATTCTCATGCTGCCATTTACCTAAGTCTATAAAATGAAAGTATCAGCTGTAGTGTAATGTTTTATTCCTTTGGCTTTGGAGGACCCACCACCCAGCTCCCAAATAAATCACACACAGAGGCTTAGTCTTATGTTATGAATGCCTGGTCTTAGTTTGTCTTGTTTCTTGCCAGCTGTTCTTAAATTATCCCATCTACCATTTTCCTTCTCTTACTTTTGTGTATCTTACTTTCACTCTTACTCCGTGGCTGGCTGGGTGGACCCCTGATGTCCTCCTCCCTTGTTCTCTCACTGATCCTTCTTCCTCGGTTCTCCTATTTATAGGCTCTGTCTGGCAGCCCCGCCTATCCTAGCTCCTACCTTGCTATTGGCCGTTCAGTTCTTTATTAGGACTGTCAGGTAGAGAATCACAGGCAGAGAATCACAGCCTCACAGAGTTAAACAAATGCAGTATAAATAAAAGCAACACGTCTTAAAATAACATTGACCAACAATCAGCCACTAAAACCTCTAACAGGATTGGGGATGAGATCAAAAGAAAATTATAATGATAGCTGCCAGTAAAGCACAAACACTAAAGGAATGCAGAATACTACTAAACAAGAGATTTGAATGATCAGAACCTTCAGCTAGCCTTTGTTTCCTCTAAAACGTTTGAATGCATCCTACATTAACTTCATTTTTAAAGAAAAACTATTAAAATGCAATAATCTCCCTACCAATCTGATTTATCTACTCTTTTCTAAATATGCAAAATGAAAACTATTTCTCCAACCTAACACACCTTTTGAAATCTCTCTTCGATCTTTTCTCGAGCAGCAATTAAAATAGCCACCACTAGGAGCTAGAGAGAACACTGAGTCAGTAAAGAATCTGCCTTGCGCCGGGCGGTGGTGGCACACGCCTTTAATCCCAGCACTTGGGAGGCAGAGGCAGGCGGATCTCTGTGAGTTCGAGACCAGCCTGGTCTACAAGAGCTAGTTCCAGGACAGGCTCCAAAACCACAGAGAAACCCTGTCTCGAAAAACCAAAAAAAAATAAAAAAATAAAAAAAGAATCTGCCTTGCAAGCTGGAGGACCCGAGTTTGGACCCATAGTTGTGTAGTGCATCTTTAAGCCTAGCAACGTGGGGAAGCGCCAAAAGGAAGATGGGCAGCTCCTTGGAACTCAATGACAAACCAGCATACCCAATCAATCCAGGTTCAGAGATAGTCCCTTTCCTAAAAAATAAGGTAGAGAGCAACAGAGAAAGACACTCAATGTCAACCTCTAGCCTCAACAGGCAAACATATGCACAGAAACCCATATGCACATGTTCACACATTCACACAAAGGACATAAACTATTCCTTACAAATAAAAAACAAAAATAAATAATAGAGAGGTCATATAGTTCAATGGCTGACATTGCTCCTAAGACTAAATTCAATGCCTGGGACTCACTTGGGGGAGAGGCGAGAAAATCAGCTCGGAAAAGCTTTCTGAACTTCAAACTCATGTGTTCCCCCCACCACACACACACACACACACACAAAGTAAACAAGTTATAAAATAAAAAGCAAGTTATTCTTTTAAATTAGGATTTGATTTGGGGACAAGGTTGCAAGGGCAGGGGCAGATGCAAGGAGACAAGGAGGTGAGTGGGATTGGAATGCATGATATGAAATCAACAAAGAATCAATAAAAGTTTTTATTTTAAAAAAACTGAGCACTGATTGCTTCTATTGAGGAAATATGAGGGTGCCTGCTGTAAGGAGGCAGCTAGTTAGTTCCCAGCCGCTTAGCCCTGAAATAACCACAGAAACTATATTAATTAAATCGTTGCTTGGCCTATTAACTCTAGCTTCTTATTGGCTAACTCTTACATATTAATTTAACCCATTTCTATTAATCTGTGTATTAATAGCTAATATTAATAGCTAGTAAGGCTGTGGCTTACTAGTTAAAGTTCTGGCATCTGTCTCCAGTGAGGCTCCATGGCTTCTCCCTGACTTTGCCTTCTTTCTCCCAGCATTCAGTTTAGTTTTCTCTGCCTACCTAAGTTCTGCCCTATCAACATGCCAAGGCAGTTTCTTTATTCACCAATGGTATTCACAGCATACAGAGGGGAATCCCACATCAGGGGCCAACATAATGGTCAGTGCCCTGCCTTCCTTCAGTTCAGCACAGCCTATGGTACAAGTCCATGAGGGGCTCAGTCTGCCTCCCAGCACTTCTATTGACCTTTGCTCCTGAAACCTCGCCTACCCCAATGACCGCTTACTAGCAAGCATCCTAATTGGGCACTGCAGTTCTCCTCATGTGTTTCTGTCACTTCAGCACTCAGCCATAAATTGAGGAAGACAATCCTAACCACGAGTCCTAACACACTCAACCCAAATGCCTTTCTTTCTGTTCAACACAACACACAACTATGCACTGTCACGCCTGCACACAGTTCATTACTTTTGCCTATGAGATCTTGACTTTAGTTTTGTATATTGAGGTTGGCTCAAATCAGTTCATTCCAGGAGGAATTACTCTGCATAATTCTCTGCTGAAGGCTTCTAAGGCTACAGACCTTTATGAAAATGGCTGCCAGCAGTGTGAGCAGAGGGTGCTTGAAAATGTACTGCATTAAAGAAAGAATAAGACCTATAACGGAGGCAGAAACAATCTAACAATAAGTGACTTACGAGGGAAGAATGATTCCCAAAGTGACCTTGAAGGATAAGAAGGAGCTTCGTGGACAGATAAGTGGGTGTAAGTACATTCCAGACTGTGGGAACAGTAGGGAAGGGCACAGGACCATTAAAGATAAATGTGCTGTAGAGAATGGTGAGTACCTCATCTGCCTGGAACACAGGGTGGGGAGTAGAGATGGGGAAAAGGAAGCAACAGCCAAACAAAGCATGATCAGTATTGAACTCAGATGTTTTCACTCAATCCTGTAGGCAATGGAAAATAATATTAAGTTTGTGTTTCTGGAAGACTACTTTGGCAGTCATTTGAGAACCAGTGATACAATGAGAGGAAACTGGATGAAATGATTCTCCAATGATCCAAGAGACTAAGACAGGGGCAATAAACGTACAACAGCAAGGAACCTGAAAGTCATGGCATGAGAGATGACAAGAGGGGATCACCCAGCTGGGAGAGTGTCCAAACATGCACTGGGACCCACAAGGGTTAACGAGTGCTAGCAGACTGGTGAGACACAGAGGTAAGCCGGCCATGCACCCTCTGAAGGCTAGCAACAAAGAAAGGTAGGGAAAGAGGAACTGCAGAACACTTCATTACTGGGGGAACTTTAAAGTACACGAAGAAAAGGAAAACTTTTAAGTCTTAGAAATGGGAAACTATCTCTTCTAATCAATGTCTTCTAACCAATCACAATTCTCTCACAATGTATGCAAATAAACAGGAGGCTCAAAACCTCTTAAGTTAAACAATTTTCAATGAGAACACATTATTTTTGTTCTGCTTTTGAAATTATTAATGTTTGGAATTTCCTGTGTAATCTTCCATCTTCTGATATACAAGCTTGACTTGTGAATCAGTACTTACTAAGCTACAAAGAAGAATATAAGCAAATGACCGTCCATGGCCTTTTTATCTGCGTAAAGACAGAGAACTGGAACTGCAACTGTGAAGTCTGAGGAAGGAGGATTTGTTTTCATCCTAGTGTGTGCCAAAGGGCTATTTTTTTTTCACAAGACAGAAAAACTACAAGTGTAATTCCTATTCTGAAACTATGAGGCCTGTGTCTAATAAAAGGTCAGTTCAAAAGACAAACCAATGAAGACCACCAGCACCACCAACACCCCATAAGAACCCGAGAGGTTATAAAACAACACTCCTTTTATAGAGCTGAAGCCTGTTCGGGGTGGGCTTTAGGACACTCTGACAGTGCACACAAATACTACCTCTGGAACAGAACCAAACGGCACAGCTGCAAGACATCTTCCACTACCGTAGTAACCGACTCAATCACAGCTCTGCCTTTTAGGAGAGAGTCTATAAAACCGAGAAGCAGAGCTATTTTCCCCTACAAACTGTTTAGTGGAGCTGTGCTCGCCTGATCCAAGCTTTAGGGGAAAAAGGAACACACACTCTACATTTATTTTAACTTATAATGAAAAATGTGAAAACTTGAAGAAAATCCCCATCTGAACCAAAACTCAGCTTAAATACGCTTGGAATTACAGCCCACTACCACCACCATCATGACAAACAGGAAATTTGAATCTATAGTGGCAAAACTTTTTCAAACTTCTAAGTAGTAATAATAATAACTAGATAATTTGTACTCATGTTAAGAATATTTATTTTGAACTCATATTTATGATATGTGGCAATTTCATGAAGAAGCTTACAGTCACTGTAGCAAGCCCAGGCTGGAGACAGCTCAGGCAGCCCAGTGGACGCCTCCTGAGACTTTCACTCCCACCTAACAGCTCCTCTCCTGTTGGAATACTTCATCTGCAGACAACAGGAAAACCAGCAACTGCTTATCAGCAACCAACAATAAATGAAAACGTAAATCCAAAGAAATCAGCCTTCCCAAATTTCACTGCACAAACTTCAAAACCTATGACTTAGATACGCACCAGGTGCAGTTAACCACGAGCGTCAGCATCTCCCACTTCAGGGCTTCAAGGAAGTGAAAGATAGAGAACACAAAACTCTAATTTCTCTGACAATATTCATTCTGAACAACAACAAAAACCACAATAGAAGGAAATAAGCAATTATCAACAAATGAGCTTGGAATGTTACCTGCAACTATCAAAATACTAAACTAAAGCCCGTGCCAAACACACATGCAAATTCTGGTTCCAAAGTCAAAAGATAAGTGAATCTGAGTCTCTGTTTCAGATACCCTTGCAAATCTGTGCTAGTGCTATTGTTTTAAAGTAAATAAAACATTTTTCTAACCATAGTAACCTGTCAACTTTGGAAGGAAAATCCTCAAAATGTCAGGCATTCTCATTTTATTCAAAATTTCTACAAAGCAAGTATTATAAAATTCAATTTATATTAAAATAAAATGAAACTCAGAGAAACTAAATAATTTTTCTTAACAGCATAGAACACAAATCCCTCATCAGTCCTGGAACTCCACAAGTGGTGTTCCAGCTTCTAGTTCAGCATCCTGACAACTGTGTGCAGTGGAGAATCTTAGTGTAGTCCGTGTAAGGGCCCTTTAACACTGCACCATGATCCTTGCATGGCTGCAGCAGACCTCAGCCTCCAACAGTCTAAACCATACACAGCCACATCCCTACCACTCACACTTGCACAGACTTTTCTACACAGAGCAACTCAATTATTTCTACTCTAATAATTTTTCTCAAAAGCATTTTAAAATACATACAATAAATTATAAAATATGGAGAAAAAACCACCACTTGGATCTATCTTCCAGGCACACACATACATAATACACTCTGGCATTTCATGTTAGAGCAATGACAACGAATTAGTGACACCAAAAGTTAAACAAAAGGTTTTCCTGTACACATGTACAAGAGCTATAAAGTCACTTAAAGAATGCATGTCCACATACAAGGCATGGTGGCACATATTTTGAATCCCAACACTGAGGTTACAAAGGCACACAGGTCTCTGTGACTTTCAGGCCAGTCTAGTCTGCATAACACATTCCAGGCCAGCCGGGGCTACACAGTTAGACATTGGGTAAGGGGGTTGGGGGAGATAAGTATAACCCATGATATTGCTGAGATACAGTTTGTTATATGCAGTGAGTTTGTAAACAGTCCTTGTGCTACCTGCTCTATGTTTGACCAGCCTGAGCCACAGGCAGCCTATTCAGGCACACATCACTGCAGCTGCTGTTGTTTGGCCTATGCTGGTCCACACCTGATCCTGTGCCACCATTTAAGAGAATCCTCCTAGCTCTGGTAGTGAATCCTGGATGCAGTGTTTTGCAAGATACGCTCTCAAGCAGGTAGAAAGAAAGATGCTGCAGGCACTACAGAACATTCTTACTGAGCACTACTGGGACCTACAGAGAAAGGCCTTCTATAGATAGCTTTATGGACTATTTGAGTTCTGGACCTGTGGTGGCCATCATCTGGGAAGGATACAGAATGTTCCACATCTCAACAGCCACAACAGGACACACTGACTCAACTGTGACAACCAGGGGTTGGGGCAAGGGATGAGGAAGACTTCAGTGTTTACATCATTCATGCTAGCTAGTCAAAGGGCCAGAAAAAGATCCAGCCATGGTTCTGAGGCAGAAAAGTGGTTAAAAGAGCAGCCAGTAGGAAGCACAGGAGCTGCCCCCCAGCCTAAGGGTTTGAACTGCAGAGTCCACCCAGGACAACTACCTCTGTCAACAAGAACACATCCTTCCTATCACCCAAACCACCCTTTCCCCCTACTCTAACCCAAGTGAGTTTAAGCCCCAGCTTTATGTCTTTTTGTATCCTAAGCCAGCACAAGATTGGATCATACCTTCTATACCAAAGTAAAAGATGGCCCCCACCTGCCCCAGAGGAAAGGCATTAAAATCTTCTGCTTAGGAAGAACAAAAAGGTTTGTCTACAGACACTACAAACACATATAGCAAATATCCCCAGAGATTATGAGTTTCATTGTTCTATCCACTGTCACCTGGGGTGAACTCACGGTCCAGATCACATTTTCCAATGGATATAATCACCAGATTTTAAGAGTTTGGGAAGAAAAAGTATTGAAGATTCGAGCTGTGAATGGAAGAAATCTGAATGCAACTTTGAAAAAACAAAGATTAGATTGTCACAGTAGCGTTTAAGAACTATGGGAACGGCCTTGCAAAGTGAAAAGCAAGATGCACGAGATGTTCTGGGAGAACTGGGGAGTGAACCGTGGCAAGCAAAACGGACTTGAACAGTCACTAGATATGAGTTACACACAAAGATAAGTGAGCAGTAACACTGTTTGCAAGGCCAGTTCAATAAAGGACAACCGATAAATAAATCACATTAATAGAAATGAAGGGAGGGAACATGCAGGATCATTTCAAGACAGGAAACAAATACTTGAGAAGTTCAACACCTTGAATCAGGCATGATGGCCCACATCTTTAATTCCAGCACTTGGGAAGCAAAGGCAGGTAGAAGATCTCTCTGAGTTTGAGACTAGCCTGGTCTATACAGTGCATCCCAGGAAAAGAAAAGCCAGGCTGGAGAGACCCTGCTGGGAAGGAAAAAAAAAAAAAAAAAAAAAAAAAAAAAAAAAAAAACAAGAAAGAGGAGAAGAGGAGGAGGAAGAGGAGAAAAGGGAAAGAAGAAAAACAAAGAGAAACAAAGGGGAGGGAGGGAGGGAGGGAGGGAGGGAGGGAGGGAGGGAGGGAGGGAGGGAGGGAGGGAGGGAGGGAGGGAGGGAGGGAGGGAGGACCTCCATCATAAACAGAGAACAAATAGGCACACAGAGACAGCTCAGCATAGGGAAAAACACCTACCAGAGTCTACCCTTCCACAAGCACTCAACAGAAAGACGGAAAGCTTTTCTCTTAGTATCAGGAAAAAGAGGCTTTGCCTTGCCACTTATACTCCACATTGTATCCAGAGTAATTAGGCAAAGGGGGGAGGGGGTAATCATGCTTTTAAGAAAAGTAAAAATCACTCAATTAAAAATAAAAATATTAGGAAAGGAGTAAATTATCCCCATTGACAGATGCTACAATCTTATATTTTAGGAAAATTCTAAAGAACATTTTTAAGATGTTGAACCAGCCAGTTCAACAATGGTTAAAATACAGTATCAGTTGTATTTCTACACAATGAACAACCAAAAATAAAAATGTTTCCACTCGGCTTCAAAAAGAATAAAACATAAAGGAATAAACTTAACTGATGATGAAGAAGATTTGTACACTAAAAAACTAGCAAACACTGAAAGAAGACATGTTAGCAGATTCTAAGACTCACCGGTGCTGAAATGGCAGTAGGTTCCCTCCACATCATCTACAGATAAAGTAATAGATCAAAAACCAAGCTAGTTTTTGTCAACATGATAAGGTGATCCTGAACTTCATGTAGAATTGTAAGAGAATGAAATAGCTAAACTAATATTGAAAAAACAGACAAAAGTGAGTCCCATTTTAAAATTATAACACTGTGTTAATCTAAATATTAAACACTGGAATAAAAAGAAACATACAGAACAATGGAAGAGAACTGATAATCCAGAAGCAAGAATGACAAGTCTATTAATGAGGAACAAATTCTTTAAACAAATGGTAATAGGACAACTGGCTATGGTGTGGGAGGTCCTTCTATCTGTTTTGCTTTTATTGGTTAATGAATAAAGCTGTTTTGGCCAGTAGCTTAGCAGAATAAGGTAAGGTGAGAGTTCCAAGCAGATAGAGGAGGAGGAGGAGAGAGTAGGCAGAGTCAGGGAGAAGCCATATAGACGCAGCAGAAGACAAATGCGCTGGAACTCTGCCGGTAAAGTCACAGCCACATGGCGATACACAGATTAATAAAAATGGGTTAATTTAAAATATAAAAGCTAGCTAACAATATGTTTAAGCCATTGGCCAAGCAGTGCTGTAATTAATATAGTTTCTGAGTGATTATTTCGTGGTCTGGGTAGCTGGGAATTAACAAGTGGCCTCCTACTACATGGGTAACTATATGACAAAGAAGACACTTAAATTCTTATCTCACACTATGAACAAAATTAAATACATAAACACCTAAATGTAGGAGTAAAATCTATGAAGCTTTTAAAAAGAAACAAATGTAAATCTTCATTATTTTTCTGGCTTAAATATTAAACATTGTCTTTTTCAAAGGCAACAATGTGAAAAGGAAGGAAAAAGGAAAAGCAAACAGATGAACTAGACCTCACCAAAATGATGTAAATAACTATAACTAAAGGAAACCACCATGGACAAAATCAGAAATATTTGCAAATCAAGTATGCGATAAGGGTCTTCTATACAGAACATATAAAGCAACTTGAAAATAAACTCAAAAGCTGGGCAAGTCTTGAACAGACATTTCTCAACATATTTACAAATGACCAATCATGACATGAAAAACTGTTTGACATTACTCATTATAAAACCAAAATCATATTATGGCAGTTCTTCAACCCACTGGGTTTACTGCTATCAGAAAAAAGAAGAATGAAAATGGTGTTACAAGATGGGTATGATCACATGTGCGTGGAAGCCCAGCACTTGGAACACTGGGTCAGGAGCTGATGATCAGACTAAAATACATAGTAAAACTGTCTGAAAAACAAAAGCGCGTGTGTGTACATGTGATGGCCATGCATGCACACGAGAACATACACACAAAGTGTTCTTAAAGATCTGGAAAATTCGAGTCTGAATTCTCTGCTGATGGAATGTAAAATGGCAAACCAGGCTCAGGCATTACAAAGAGTGGGAATGACTGTGCAAAAATGTATACATTGGGACTTGAGGAAGGTGACCCACTCTTCCATAGAGAAGCAGAGCCTAGGGCCAGCCCTTAGAGTTTCCCCAAAATTATCTACACATAGGCCAGAGCCCTTCCAATGCCTCAGAACATCCCTGAATGGTATGTAAAGGGACAGGACAGAAGAGAAGAAATAGAAAATAAAAAAAAAAAAAACTATGCTAAAATTCATATGGAACTACAAAGACCCTGGGTAGCCGAATAATCCTAAACAAAAAGAACAATGCTGCAAGGTTTACCATCCCATATTTCAAGATATATAACAGGAACAAAACAATGAAAAGCAATCTGGTAGAGAACAAAAGCAGACATGTAGACCAATGGAAAAGGTCAAAGACCCAAACATTATAACACATAACTACAGCCTTTACTATTCGACAAAGATGCCAAACATATGCTAGAGAGAAGAAAGCATCTTCAACAAATGGCTCTGGGAAAACAGGGTATCTACACATACAATAGTGAAACTAGACCCCCATTTATCACCTTGCTTTTACAAAAACTACTCCAAATGATGAAAGACCTAAATGTGAAACACTGAAAGTACTAGAAGAAAATGCAGGCAGTATCCTCCTTGATATCTGTGTAGAAAAGGACTTTCTGAGTAAGGTTCCATTGACCCAAGAATTGAGGCGAACAACTGCCCAGTGGGACTTCGTGAAACTAAAACACTTCGGTACAGCTAAAGAAATAATCAACCAAGTGATAAGGAAGCCCACAGAACGGGAGAGAATTTTTGCTAGCTACGCATCTGACAGGGAGTTAATATCCACAATGTATATATACATAGATACACACATATACATAACAAAAGACAAATGACCCATTCAAAAACAGACTTGGGATCTGAACAGTGCTGCAGAATATTTGATCACACTGTGCCCCTTGAGACTGTGCTATTTACTGGAAAAATCTGTTTCTAGTTGTGGTGTGGGTCAACCCTAACACATACCTTTAATCAAAGAACTTTTATTGTAAACAGTATCAAAATAAAAGCAACCGTAAGTCAAGAGGTAGCCTAAACAATCAGTAGACATTAAGTGAATTTAAGATTAAGAAAAAGCCGGGTGGTGGTGGCGCACGCCTTTAATCCCAGGATTTGGGAGGCAGAGGCAGGCGGATCTCTGTGAGTTCGAGACCAGCCTGGTCTACAAGAGCTAGTTCCAGGACAGGCTCCAAAACCACAGAGAAACCCTGTCTCGAAAAACAAACAAACAAACAAACAAACAAAAACACGGAGTAAGAAGGAGTCAGGGGGACAGGTAGAGAGATGCACAGCAAGAGTGCGGGGGGGGGGGGGGGATTGAGTCTGACGAGAGAGGCTGCTGGGACTGTGATGGAGGAGGAGGGTCAGCTGGGTACTTTCTCGGCCTCTCTGAACTAACAGGCTTTCACCTAAGCATCTGACTTCCAGGTCTTTACTGCTAAAATCGAATGATTGAGATTTTGTTAAGAACAACAGCAGTCCTCAAACAAATAATAAAAATGGCTAAGAAATAACAAAAAAAAGTTCATCATCCCTAGCAATTAAAGAAATGCATATTAAAAAAAAAAAAAACTTTGAGATTTTACCTTACCCTATTCAAACCGGCAAAGATCAACGAAACAATTGACAGGAAATGCTAGAAGATGCAGAGAAAGGGGAGCCCTAACTCACTGTTGGTGGGGTTGCAAACTACCCCAGCCACTCTGAAAACCAGTGTGAAGAATCCTTAAAAGGCTAAAAATAAATTACCATATGACCCAGAATATACCACTCCTTGGCAAAGGATTCGTCATCTTAAACTGCCAGGGTTCAGCCTCAGCTCGGTTCAGGACCTGAGATCAGAAAGGGACATTGGCACAAGGAAGAAATCTGACCACCAGGTAGATTGGACTCAAGTGGTCTGGAATAGCTCAAGCCATCTTTATTTATACTTTAACAAGTGTTTTTTTTTTTTTTCTACCAGGCTTACATGAACAGCTTTATTATTGGCTCCTATTTTTGACTTTTAAGAAGTACATCACATTTTAAGAAACACATCATAATCATTATAAAATCTCCCAGTGTTCCCCTTTATGCTTCCCCAAATACAGCTTCCCATCCCCGACACAGCCTTACTAGACAGAGAGTTAAGCATTTTTGCATGAGTAACTAAATATCAAGCCAGACACATCCTGGACTTGCAGCACTTATGTCAGCTGGCAGCTATTTGCGGTTTCAAAGTGAAGAAGTAATAGGCATGGGCAAAATGTTTTAAGGCCAACAATATTCACTAAATCCTAACAGTTCTTTCATGTCTGCAAGATATGCTTTGATACAGTTCTCTTTTTTTTTGTTTTTTTTTTTTTTTTTTTTTGTTTTTCGAGACAGGGTTTCTCTGTGGTTCTGGAGCCTGTCCTGGAACTAGCTCTTGTAGACCAGGCTGGTCTCGAACTCACAGAGATCCGCCTGCCTCTGCCTCCCAAGTGCTGGGATTAAAGGCGTGCGCCACCACCGCCCGGCTGATACAGTTCTCTTTTCTACAATACTGTCCATGTCTTCATCTCTCTATAAAAGGCAGACTTTGATAAGGCACTCTATTCCCAACCCACTGCATCATACTTCTTCGACCAATATAAGCTCCTAGTATGGTAGACATGGATCTATTCATCCCATATTTTATACTGCATTTTTTCCCATTGGATCTTATTAGATTCTATTACTGATTCTATATCCTTGGTAGTCAAGGAACTTACTCTCAATAGTTGGCACTATGAGTATTCCTAAGGCTTTTTCCCTATGCTGTGTATGCGTGCCCTACTCTCCTTTCCAGAACTGTGAGACATGGCAAATGTTCAAAGTGTTGTTTTCGCATATGTACCCTACTAGCTCTATTGAGTCAGAAATGTTCCCAGGATTAGGAGTGGCAGTGATTCTACGCAAGCGATTTGAGAGACATTAGCCCCCTTATTTTCTTAGGGGAAAATATTTGAGAAAAGAATAGAATTTCCAGGGGAAATTACAATTGTTGCATTATGTGACTGACAAAACTAAAAAACACCCAAAGAATTAACAATATAATGAGAGAGAGAAGAGCCTGCAAGCTGCACAAATTTTACAAATTTCTACACTGTCCCATGGTCTACTGGCCCTTGCCAAGAGACCCTGTTTCCACGAGTGCCTTGCCCCAAGGAAACCTGCTGGACAGGTAGTCATATGCTGATCCAACACTACTCCAAAGATACCTGCTCAGCTGTGCTTAATACAGTTCTAGTCACAATAGCTAGAAAATGCAAATAACCTAAATGTCAAATGTGGTCATGGAGTATTACTAGGGTTAAGGAGTATTATTCAGCAATAAAGAAAACGAAATCTGCAGATATATGTTCTCATCCTTAATCAAGAAAACTGTCATGCTCAGTGGTGGTGGTACACACTTTTAATTGCAGCACACAGGAGGGAGAGGCAGGCGAATCTCTGTGAGTTCAAAGTCAGCCTGGTCGGTCTACAAGAGCTAGTTCCAGGACAGGCACCAAAGCTACAAAGAGAAATCCTGTCTCGAAAACCAAAAAAAAATAAAAAAGAAGAAAAGGAAAGAGAGAACTGTCTTTGTAATAGACAAGAGGCTAAGACCATTACAAAAAAAACACAACTGATCAAAATACGGAGTTGTGGAGTCCAGTCCCAAGTGAGACATCTAACGTAACCCCTGTACCTAAGGTTCAGGGATCATTGAAGAAAAAAGAGAAGTGGAAAGATTGTTTTGAAAAAAAAAAAAATCAGAGGAACAGGAAGTCTGGTTATAAGACTGTGTCTCCAAGAAATGCCAGAGATGCTATATTCATGAAGTATCACCAACATGGCTGCTAAATATGACCTGAACAGGGATAACACCAACAGACATGCTAATATTGAAGTGGAAAAGTTCAGGAGGTCTAAACCTTAGGCTAAGAACTACTGGCAACTAAGGAATACTGAAAGCAGAAGAACTAGTCCTCTCCAGAGAAGAGCACACCAACAGATTATCCTATATCAAACGGTCAGTACTGAAAACACACATACAAATAACACTTCATGGACTAAGCAGGTTGTATTTATATATTTACAAATATATACCTATCTGTGTGTGTGTGTGTCTGTGTGTGATGTATCAGCAATTAAGGAAAAGGAGGTTATGAATTTAAAATAAAGAGGAGGTATATGTGAGGGGTTGGAGGAAAAGGGGATGGGAAAAATGATAAATCATAAACTCAAAGTATTTCAAAATCATAATAAACAAACAGAGGAGATATTCAACCTTAAGCTGTTAGTACTGATTGTGGAGAAAGAGACTGGCTTAGAAAAAAAAAACTATGAGGTCTGTTCTATATTTTCTGAACAAGAACTAGAAAAAAAAAGTAATGAAGAAATCTGTGCAGAGTTTCACTGTTCTAATAAAACCTATTCTTTTGGTTTTCAGGAGACCAGAATAAAAACAAAATATCTTTCCAATTCTGGGACTAGTGTTTCGTTAAATACCAATACTAAAAGTCAACCATGAAAAGATTCACCTTTAGACACTTATGAAGCAGATAAACTCAACAAATATTCATTAGCAGAATGTTAAGAAGAATCTGGCCAAAGAGATATGTGAAGGAAAAAAAAAATAATGATCAAATAACTGAGTAAAGTCATTCACTGAAACCATTATCCAAGGAGGAACAGTAAGGGAAATGGAGGCAAGTGAACCCACTCATATTTAGATTGGATATCAATAAAACAGATGTGACCGTAAATGGAGGTAAAGTGAAATCAAACAAATAATTAATCTACATTGACAGGAAAGGAGGAAAAACAGATGAGAGAAACAGAAACACAAATGGAAATAATACCCACCCACATTAATAATTAAATATAAATTACCTAAAGGCACCAATAAAAAGATAGAGAGGGTTGGACTTAATGAAAAGGCAAGACCCAACTTTATTATGTACTGTAAACACAAAAGCCAAGGCACCACCAATCCAGGGCAAGGCAGAAGTGGTGGTTCCAGGTAACTGAAGCTGCCAGCCACTGAGCCCATGGAAATCAGCACCAAATCAGACACACGATCCAGAGAGTCACCAGGGGGAGCAACACAAATAGGAAGTTACTTCAAGGCAAAAGTTTCTGATGAGCCGGGTGGTGGAGGCGCACCCCTTTAATCCCAGCACTCGGGAGGCAGAGGCAGATGGAGCTCTGTGAGTTTGAGGCCAAGAGCTAGTTCTAGGACAGGCTCTAAAAACTACAGAGAAACCCTGTCTCGAAAAAAAATAAAATAAAAAATAAAAAAAAAGTTTTTGATGACATTATGGAGATGGTAGCCAAAAAATAAGGTCAGAAGCAAATGACATGCATGCATACATACATATATACATACATACATGAATGAATAAATAAATAAATTTTAAAAATTAACTGTTTCTAGGGAGCACCACAATTCCGTTCACCACACTGCTTTGTGGAGTATTAGCTAATCTTGGCTCAGCTACAAATGACCATGAAGTCTTCTGTCAGCAACACCTTTGGTAGCTATGCGCCTACCAGGGGACGAGAGAAAACATGAGGCTGCAGCTTGTCCACTAGCCATTTCCAGCCCTAGACCTGGGAAAAAAAAAAAAAAAGATTCCAGGGTTTCTACAAGTTCATAGGAGCAGAAATGTCAACAATGAAACCTCTGAGGAGCCAGTACTCTCTGAAGAAGGGCTAGATACTAAGTCAGAACCAGATGTCCTCATTGATGAAGACCTCAGTTTTATGTAGGAGAATCCCTTATGCAGGAGAAAACACATACAGTGACCCTTACATAGCTTTCCTCTTGCCCCACTACTGAGATTTATCACCACTTGCAAACAAAAATGCACACACTCAAACAGGTGTGATTTCAGCAGCAGTCAGACAGGGTCACAGTCAAGCAGATGGATGTAGAGAGCCAATATATAAACAGGACGTTCATGACTGCTTTGTGCCTTTTCCACCTTCCTCATCTACATTAGAAACATGGTTCTAACATGGCTATCTTCACCATAGACACAAAATGTAGTGATAGTCATAGGGAGGGCTAAGAACACCTGGACATGGTGTATCAAATGGATATCACAAGGTCTTTACTTTTATAATTATATTCTAGTTCAATAACTTAAGGTAAAGCCTTTAAGTATATCTAGCTCATGTTTCACACAGTTACTGAGCACCGCTGAATCTTCTGCTTTCTTTTATAAACCTTAATTCTAACAGTACATCATTTCTTTCCCCTGACTTCTGAACGATCTACACTCTGAAAACAATAACATCCGGTGTTATCTGAGTTTTTAAGCCACCCTAAAAGCATCTATGTATGTACTTTTCTCCGCAAAATTTTTAAACCTTAAAATCATAGCCAAAAACACTCAATGACACTTTGTGTTATGTAAATTACTAAAGACTAAAAACAATATGAAGACACATATAAGCTTACTGTGAGCATTCTCTTTGCTTATTCTTATTCAGAAAGAGCTACTCTTTGTAAAAGAAAAGCATAAAAAGTATTTTAATACTTTGAGAAAACCGTGAAAAGTTCACAACCATGGCTACAATTTGTTCCTCTTAGGTCTTATGGAACAACAACAACAAAAAAAAAAATAGCACAAAAAACCTACTTTCAAATGGTTGGTCAGGGTAGTCCAATTGACTTTCGACAGTACATAGACTGTGAATGTAGCCCTTGGTTGCCTCCGAGGGGTTGAAGGTGGACCTATATTACTGAAAATACCACACACTTAGGATACTAGACTAGGATGATTCCAACTAGTTCTGACCTAAAAGCCTTCTTCCTTAAGTATGGTTTCCATAGCAACAGAAAATGATGCTATGCAAGCTGCCTAGTAAGGAAGCAATTAATACTCCCTCCCTGCTGCCTTTTACTTCCCCTTTACAGCCCTCACATGCGCCAACTCCAGTCATACCAACTTCTTCAACACAAAATACATCTCCATGCTTCTATGCCTATTAACGCAGAACTTCATCTTAGGTCTAAACTGTTAACTTCCCATCTCTATACTTAAAAGCAAAAGAAAAAAGAAATCAACAAAAATAACCTTCCAACCAACATGACCATCCAGATCCAATTTTAAAAATAGGCAGTATTAAGACTAAATCCAGAAATACCTCTATTACTTCTAACAGGACCTACCTACACCAACTGTATATGTACTTTTAAGAGAAATGGAATATCCTAACACAGGGCTTAAAATCACATCAAACTTGCATAGCTCCTGCCCAGACAGACATAAACACTGTTAACTATCAAGCACCGCTGCCCAGACAACAAGAGTCAGGACACAATAGAATCAGCCCCTGGAAATCAGCAAATCAGCATTCCAGGCCAAATTAAGGCTGTGTGATCAGATCTCTATCTCAATGGTTCCTTAACAGTTATAAGAGACCTGCTATACTTCTATGATCTCAGCAAACATCCAGAATCCTATCCCTTTCTGGCCACATTTGTAATCAATTAACATACATACTTGCTACTAAGTCCAAGCTTTCAAATGAAGTTAACATTTCCATTTTAACAATCTGTAGAGCAGATTTTTTATTGCCTTGTTCTGTTAAAGGAAAGTAAGTTTAAAAAGAAAATGTTGTGCATCAATCCACATATGCATGCCTACAAACAAAAGACTAGAAATGCTTAACCAAAATACTAACTGGTAATTCCAAAAATATGGACACTGGGAAATCTTGTTTTATTTGTATTTTTTTTTGTTCAAGTTTTTTATACATAGTATGTGTTGTTACTCCAATAAGAAAAAATGTAGGCCCATGAAGATAGATCCACAGGTAGGGGTGTTTGTCGCAAAACCTGATGATCCAAGTTCAATATCCAGGTGCAATGTGATAGAAGAGATCCAACTCTCACAGACACACACAAAAATAAACAAAATAAATGTAATAAAAATATAAAGTCCTTGAAGATGTACAGGGTTTTATCCCTTTATTTTCCTCCTCCTAAGAATTTTAGAGACAGTAAAAATAAGATTAAAGTTTCAGCAAGTTATACTAAACTGGCCCTGTACTGTGTGCAGAGCTCCCTAGCAGGCAAACAATCTGTAGGACTCTGAAGACCCAATGATTTCAGACACTGGTATGCCAAAGAATTTTAAAAAGTCTAATTGCAACTAGATTCAAAAGAATGAAAGGAATTTCCTGCATTTTATCAAGGCAATTTCCCACCAAATTTTTGCTTCCAATTCTTTAGAATACAGGGGTTAAGACCACTTAGCAAATTAGAGTGTATTTCTCAACTAAAATTCTGTAAAGAGCACATAAATTCAGACATGTTTGAAGAACAACACATATCAACATGAGAAGTCATTTTAACCATGAAGTTTGTCACAGAGCATCAACCATCTGTGGTCACATTTAAGTACAGGAGGGACCTCCTGCTTTGGGAACACACAGGAACAAGTAACATACATCAAGAGAGATCAAGAGAGAGTCGTTCTTAGTTTTGTTAGTGTATGACAAGTTATCTAATTTTCTCTATAACTTCACTAAAATACCAACCACAATACATGCACAATTTAACACACACAGAAGGACCACAAGCTCTTAAGAATTGCAAAACAGCATCTGTAAAATGTTTCAAAGCAGTCACAAAAGCAGTTATCCTAACAAAGAACAATGTTTCCACTAAAATACAACAGGGTTGTTGTCTTTTAGAGAGGAAAAACAGTAAAAATTTACAAAGCAGAACTAAAAATGCAGAACAACAGTCTATAGAGAAAAATTAAATTCCCCTCATTACAACATGGAACAGAGTTTAATTAAAAAACTGTAACTGCAAATATAAAACTTAAGAAGAAAAAAAGTGAAGATGAATCAGTTATTGGTGGAAACAGTTTAACTCATGAGCAATGTGTGAGGAGAAGGTAGTTATGTCAGCGTCTTCTGGCAGCTACTACACTAGAACCCCTGAATAAATATTACTTACAGTGCCTACTTCAGGAGAACTCCGTCAGAGGCTCTTTTTAAAGACAAGGATGCTGAGATGTAAAAGGATTCAGCATCATGGAGACCAAAATCCTTCTCTTATCAGTGAGGACACGGACTTTCCAAGACTATGAACCCGAATAACAATCACAGAGATTAAGAACAGGCCAGTTTCAAAATGTACAAGAGTGTCCTAAGACGGCATGTAAAAATGAGCACAATTCATGATTTCAGAGGTGAAAAAGAAATCAAGATACCCTCAGCCCAGTCAACCAAGTAAGGTTTTCAAAACCCTGCTAAGAGAGTCGCTTTAGCAATGAATCAGGAGGGCTGGGGAGAGTCTCTATGTTAACCATTTGCCTGACACACCAAATATAAGGCCTTGGTTTCATCTCCCAACACAAACAAAAAACAAAAGCAAAATAAGCAGGAACCAGGGAACAAAGTGTCTGGACACACTTCACAGAGAAGACCAAGTGACGAGATGTATATTTACTCTACATTTTACCTGCAGTGTATGTCCCCAGAGACCTTCAAGAGACACTGCCCTAAAAAGCACTTTCATAACTATAAATAGACTGATCTAAGTAAAAAGTTACCAACAAGTAACCTGTTCTCCCTTGAATTGTTTCTCATAACTTACTGGTCAGCCCTACTTTCAGTCTTTCCCAAACATTGCTTCTCAACCAATCTTCCTCAATTCCAGTTCTGGTGGAATCATTTAGGAGTCTAGAAAACCTCAGTGGCTCCAATGTTCCAGACAACAGCTCAACTCCTTCAACCCAGAATACTTCCTGATCTCATCTGTCCAGGCTGAATGCTACACTGTAGAAGGGGAAAGCAACTTAGCCTCCAGGGTCAAACCTCAGGCCTTACTCAAAAGGCAGCCAGCAGAGGCTAGTTCACTGCTGAGCTAGCAGGCTTTGCTTGCTTGATCTAAAGACTTCCCTGTCACCCATCCTTTCCTCCCCTCCTCTGGGTCCCACTGCCCTCTCCACCTCTCTGAGAACTTCTTATGTCAAAATTATAGTTAGTTTAAGTTGGATAAAAAGAAGTAGGAGCAAAGAGAGGAAATTCAGCATACCCACATTTTCAAGGAATTCTGGGAATCATAATCCTATTTTTCTATTATCCAAGATAGTCATATAATGATACCATAGTTATAATATTAAATTAACCAGCACTCCAACAAAACCTATTCTGGCATATTTTAATGAGAACTTTTGGGTCATCTTTTACAAATGCACATGAGAAAATAAGAGGAATGGCAGGTATGCCGGTCTGCACCTGTAATCCCGGCACTTTGGAGGTGGAGGCAGGAGAATCAGAGTTCAAAGCCTCAGTTATACATACAGCAAGTTCAAAACCAGTCCAGGCTATGGTGAGACCCTTTCATGAAGAAAGGGCAGTAGAGGAGGGATATTAACTCTAAGGGAAGCAAGAGGAAAGGCAGGATCTGAAACCCTAGAATAGAATAGATCAGAAGTACAGAAGAACCCTTCTCAATGACAACACAAACCCCTTAATCTACACTTTATAACTATTAAAGAATCTGAGAAACTTTAAACTGATCTAGTACACGAGAGGTCAGTTTTTTTCAAACATTCTGAGAAAGGCATAATCCGCACCTCCACACATACCAGTCAATGGATCTCTTACTTGCATGATGTGTGTTAAATGGTGGTGCTAAACTGTGGTCCTGAATAAACTTACCCCCACCCTCACCTCAAATGAAGCTGTTTGCCCGCTTACTTCCCTAGTTCACTTCACTGCCGAGCTTCCTATTTCTTAGAAAAGCCAACAAAAAGGAAAATATGGGACAATGACTGATGTGGTAGTACCCACATGTAAGCCCAGAACTCAGGAAACTGGGGACAAGATTGGCCAACTACAAAGAAGGGCTATCTTTTAATAAATGAATTAATTTATTAATAGATAAATGAATGAATGAATGTATGAATGAACAAACGAACGTAAGAAAGTGGATGCTTTTCAAAACTATAGGAATGATGAGACTCTCTCAACAATATGTAGCATCATTTATCAGAGGACAGAGGCTTATTTCTTACAGGTTAGGTTAGTACCTAACTGCTACAGGACCTTGATAAGGCTCTGTGGAAGCACTTAACAGAAAGCTGTCCTTCTGGGAGGTGGAGACCAAACATTGTAAGCTATTCCCAATATAAAAGTGAATTCCTTTGGGCCTGCCAATCACCTAGACATGGGACCCACTTCAAGAAAGTAGTTCACCTTAAGCCATGCTAAAGAGATGGGGGGAAAATTAGACTTTCTCTAAGATGATGCACTTTTCCTTCCCCGCACTCCCAGGGTGGGTAAGAGTCAAAGCCACATAGCTGGGCAAGTCGGCCTGCTCCTCTGCACGACTCAGAAAAGCCAACCTTCACTTTCTTCTAGATCTCTTTCCTAAGTATGCTTCCCTAACACTAGGCTTTATTCCTTCTCTAGGCTCCCCTCACTAGTGTGGCTCTTTGTCTGCCATATAATCAAATTTCATGTCATCCTAACTCAAATAGCGTGGCTAAGTTTTCTCTTCTCCATCTTCTCCTCCCAGCAGCTGCCCAGGTTTTACAGCTTGCTGCCCTGGGGTTCTTTCTAAACTCTATTAAAGTTGCCTTCAAACTGCATAGTTTGCTCTTAAACTATTTGATTAACATGACTAAAAGCCCACAAAAGGGACCCCAATTTCCCTGATAACAAAGCCATATCAAAGGCCTTTGATATAGGAAGGCTAGGGTACTTGTTACAGCTAACACAACTGAGCCATAAGACAAGAAATCTTCATCATGCGATTCTTCCCTCAAATATAATTTGCAATGGCAACATACAGCCTTCAGGATAATGCGAAATAAAATACAACTTGTCTTCTAGGCAGCCTAGTCAGCCTAACAACCAGAAAAGCAAACTGGCATGTGCCTCAACCGGATGTAGAGCTGGCTCCTCACTAGCTAGACACCTTCCTATGCTGCAACACAATAGAACCATTTGTGACCAAATTCAGATACGCATTCTGTTCTAGAAGAAAACCATCAAAAACAAATGCCACTTCCCATCAAGCCACCAAAACACAGCATCCCACTCACATTTAACAGTAATGGAGTACTAAGAGTTCTCAGGACCCACACCTGCCGTCCAGGTCTGCAATCACTGCTACCACCCTGCTCACTAGTACCGCACAATCCAAGGACGCCCGGATTAGGATAAACCCCTTAAGTAGCAGTGCTGACACAATTTAGTCCTAGAGCTTAAGTCAGAGGTGGCACAGCTCCAGGTCAGGAAATACTGCTACTGAAAAGGTAAACACAAACATCTCAAGAAGTGTTTTTCCCCAATCATAAAATTAACTCCTGAATTATCTTATCTTTTTCCCAGCCGGTCAGAAAGTAATCCCAAAAGTCTTAGAGAGTATGTACAACTGTTAAATATAATGAACTGAGGGCTGGAGAGATGGCTCAGTGTTTAAGAGCACTGGCTGCTCTCCCAGAGGACCGAGATTCAATTCCCAGCACCCACATGGTAGCTCACAGCTGTTAACTCCAGTTCCAGAAATCCAGCACCCTCACACAAACATGCATGCAAGCAAAACACAAATGCATATGAAAATTTAAAAAAACAATATAATGAATAAACAAAGGCTAATCAAGAGATGAGATCAGCCTAGCAACAGAATAAACATTTTGAACAACAACAACAACAAAAAAGCTCCTAGCTATTCTTTCCTTTTTAAAGGAAGACAGCGTACATGTACGCTTATACAGACATCACACAAATGGCTCTAGTTATTAAGTGACAGAGTAACTTATGGAATCTGTCACACCCTCTACACATCCTGATACTTCGTGGAGAGCAAGTAGGGTACGGATGGCTCCAGTGTCTTCTCTAACAAGAAGCAATGTGGGGTGTCACAGTCAATCAAAAGGAAGATTTTTATATCACACTGGAAGAAAACTTTTGGCTTAGAGGATATACACATCTACTATAACCTATATATAATTAACTAATAAGAAAAAAAAAACAAGCAAAAACTCATCTCTCTAGAAAAACCAGAGAACTTAAGAACATTATAAGAAGCACAGAGTGCTGCCAGAGGGGGAAAAGTAATTTTTTAGTTGTTTTTTTTCCTATTATATCCCATCACTTGGCCAATTCCTGTTACATTTCTCTAATACTTAAGCTGTCATCTCTAGATGAGTTTCACCGCCCATTCCAATCACTTTTGAAATCTTGTGGACAAAAAAAAAAACATTTGGACTTAAGACTCCACCCCACTATCTGGCTGTCTTGCTTATTTTTCTATCACTTTCTGCTCATCCTTTCTCTCCCTACCTACAAATGGATGCAGCGAGTCCCCTTCCTCACTCCCTACTCTGAAGAGTTTCAGAACTGAGTATCTGCATCCTTTCCACCTTTCTGCAACAGCTCTCAGAGAATGCTAGCCATGCTTGATGGCTCCTTCCTACAGGACCAATCCTCCGGGAGCCTGAGGTAGGACGACTACCCAGGATTCAAGCTGGCCTGTGCCATGTGAATTCCAGGCCACAGTGACACTGGCTCTTTTAAAAACAAAGCAAGAAACTGGATATTTCTCCATCAATTTTCAGATATTCCTCCATATCTCACCAATGTCACTCAGCGTGTATGTAGTTCCTTCAGATTTACAGTAAGTTCAGAGATCTCGGTGAGTTTGAAACCATAACGTGTGTCAAACATGCCAGACTTGTTTATTTCACAGATACTCCTTAGATCAGCAAGGCCGGCATGACTATAAACCCAAGAGACCATGTTTCCTCCTGTAATCCCAGAGCGCTCAGAACATCTTTAATAAGCCACGGAAAGATGACCTGTGAGGTCCTCTGCTAGGAAGAAGGGAGAGGAATAAACAGAAAAGGGGAGTAAAGAGAACATCCTTGTTCTTGAGGACAAAACCTTGTGTTGGTAACAGTCACGATTCATATTTCAAGGTAAGAGCAGAATAAGTGCCATAAGACTATGTGTCAACAACTGTCAAAGGAATTAGAAAGCTACAAATTCTTGTAGGAATTTAGCAAAATAAGGGCAAATTCAGTAGACAGTAAAACATAAGTGAGATGTGAATTACTTCATCAAAATATTTTTGAAAAGCTCTAAAGTGTGCTGGGGAGATAATCTGTCAATAAAATGCTTGACGTATCAACCTGAATTTGATCCTCAGTACCTCAGTACCCTGGGGATGGGGAGAGGAGAAAGAAGGGAGAGGAGGGGAAGGGGAAAAAGGAGAAGAAGTGGGGAGGGAGGGAGAGTAACACAGAGTAGAGACTTCACTTGTAATCCCAGAGCATGCAAAGCTTTCAAGAGACTTACAGGTTTATAACAGGGTTGAAAAGAAAAACTTCCAATATTCATATGCTAAGGTGAACCACGTTTGAAATTCATCTTTGAAGTCTGTCAAATAACTCAAAAAAGCAACAAACCAGCCATATCATAATGTTTCTCAAACTTGGCCCAGTCACTTGGGTCAAATTCCTGAATAGTTGTGTTTGGGTGGTCTCAATTATTCATTTTTCCATACTCAAATTTACAGTCAGATGGATTTAACTCTCTGAGGTCAGTGGTCTTTATTATTCTAGAACACACAAACACTTCACAAATTCTCATGTGCAATGAAGCAAACCAGATTGCTGTGTGTTGTAAAAAGTGCATGACTATATGGGGCTCATTCTAAACCCAGCTCTGAAAATAGCAGTAGTCATGAGCAAGTTATTGAACCGAAGTGTACTTTCTTAATCTCTAAAGGGAAGAGAATTACTCACGATCTAACGTATGCCTTAATTCCAGAAGTATATTTTTTTAAAGACTCTGACATGGCAAGCTATATAAAAAGTAAGAGTGAAGAAAGGCATCAAAACAAAACATACAGTCTGAGACCCACTTCATTAAATATACACAAAAACCAAACATACAGTTTGAGACCCACTTCATTAAATATACACAAATCTGTATTTACAGAGTATTTACTCCATAAACTGTGCACAGAGCACAACGTGACATTCATACCAATTACATCTGAAGGTAAGAATAAGACTGGCCCATTACTTATGATATTTGCATTATGAAGTCTATCTGATATCCATGTGGATTCTCGATTAAACAAATCCAGTTGCTTTAATCAAGTCAGACATTTAACAAAGTTCTTCAATCTTTACAAAACAGGCTGGAAATCAAAAGCTCTCAGAAAAACACTGAAAACACAGTCGCCAAGTGAGGGAGAGAAGCCTTCAACTTCGTTTTCCCAGTTTCTTTGCTCTGAGTCTGAAATCCATTGAGGACCCCCACCTCTCTTCACAAACCCTCTTGCAAGTGACTGGAGTATCTAAACCTAGAGTTTCTCATACTGCAGCTTCCAAGACCTTGTATTGTCGTTACCCTGCACACACGCAGAACTGGATTCCTAACAACACCTCACGGTAGTTCTTAAACGCACTGCCTGAGCTCTTTCTTTTAAGCAAGGACAGACCACATAGGGAGGAGAAAGGATTTGGCACCTGTGGAGATGATGTCATTATCAGCCAAGGCTCCGAACCATCTCTGGAATGCAGCTGCAGCTTGACTCTCAGCCCACCCAATGCAGCCTGCCAGAGAACCTCATGGTTACTGGACTTTGCTTGGCAAGCCCTGCATTCACAAGCTTTAAACTCTCGGTCGAACTCCTGTCAAGATAATCTTAGGATGATTGACCATTCACAGCTCTTTTTATTGGGTGGCAGGTCTGAGAGGGACTGGTTTTTTGCATTCCTGTGACTAAGAAAAACCAATGCATATCCTTAATCTTCATTTCACCAAAACCAGACAGCAATGGGTTATTAGTACCTTAGGGAATATGCAGGATATGAGCCTCAGTCTGTAGAAGTGGACTAAGGAAATACATATCTGTCTATCTCTAATGTCTATCTTCATCACCAATTCAACTGGATTAGAGTTACCCGAGACACCTTTGGGTATGTCTGTGAGGTTTTCCAGAGAGGTCTGACTGAACCCCAACCTCACCATGCATAAAGCATTCACTACCCACATCAGTGTTTTCTCCAGAGCTCAGGATAACCATGTGTTCCTACTTAGAAACCAAACCTCCAGTGATCTTTTTCTCGCCATCTCCATTTTCCATTCCCATAGTCACACCCTACCTTCCAAGTTTTTCCAACTGTGACCCAGGAATATTTACTGCCTAAGCAACTCACAAAAACATAGCAAATTCTCCAGTGTTAATGAAAATCATGTTTTCAAATGAATGACCTTGTGTAACTCTGATCGAGGCCAAAGCCTAAACCCGGACAGTCTAGAAAGCCCACCCCCCACCTTGCTGCTCAACCAATTTCACTGCCCTCTGACAGACTCAGCCCTTTCCCTCCTCTCCCTCACTCATGAAGTTTCTTATACATGATGTGAGGCCGAATCTCGCTTAATTTATTGTTTCTCTCTTAAATGCTGGTCATGACCCTCTAAAACAACCCTCTTGAAAGTCCAGTCTAACACCTACAACCTTACCACAACCTCAACTTCTAATTATTCATCTATCGTTTCAACTCAAAACCTCTTTAACACCTATTTTAACACTTATTTGACTATCAAGAGCCTAGGTTCCTACCCGTCCACCTGAAGCAGCTTGAATCCCTAAAGCCACCCATATAGCACCTTAACTCCTTTGCCCAATCTCCCAGCACCCTGCTTTAGGGGTTGCTCGCACCCAAGTAGGCTAACAAAACCCACTTACACTCACATATGAAATTCTCAAATAATGAAAAATGTGTTTTCTACTAATTTTTTTAAACTATCATAGTAACATTTCTCAACCTCACTTTTCAGGCATGTAATTCAAACATTAGTCTCAGCCTTCAGGAGACTGAAACCACACTGTCATGAATTCAAGGCCAGCCTGAGCTACTAAGGAAGACCCTGTCTCAAAGATAAAATAAAAATAAATTATCTAACAGTTACAAAGCGTAAGAGGACTTTTGATGATCCTAAAAATCCTACCAAGTATTTTAGTCAATACACATTTCCACAATCATAGACATCAGTTTTCCAGCTATACATACAGAAAAGAAAAATGTTAGGCCCTCCAAACATATAAATTTGAGACTGGACACTAGATGCTCTTTTGTTCTCATCATCAAACTACAGCTGTCTTTCAATCCAGAAAATCTAATATTCTGTTTAGCAAATTCTACTACCGAAAAACAAAGCCAGACATTTGAGGAAAGGAAGGGGGATAGGAAGTGAGGGGAAAAGGAAAATTTGCCCTTTGGTGGAAGGCTGAGTTCTACTATCACCAAGTTCAAGGGTGCATACCTGCTTAGCAAAAAAGGCGATCTTTTTCCAGGACAGGCTCCAAAGCCACAGAGAAACCCTGTCTCGAAAAACCAAAAAAAAAAAAAAAAAAAAAAAAGGCGATCTTTTACTCTAAAAAGTGGTTCTATTTTCTCCCCCACAGTAAAAATATGTGTAATATTTACTGTAATTCTCTTCCAAAGTAGTCCGTGCGCAGCCATGCCTTGCTTCTCCAATCGCTCCCGAGCACAACAGCTTACTGTCCGAGTGTAATTTGTCCAGCCATGCAGACACTTGTGCAATCGGGCATGGTCAATTTGCAAGAGTCAAGACAAACAGCATGGTCACAGTGATAAAGACAATGCCCTACTAGTGGGCCTTTTAATGAAAGGAACAATTTTCCCACAATTATCTCATTTGAATCCAAATATCTAATAAATGCTACATCATTCAAAACACAATCGAAATAACACGTTTGCTATTTACTCTCTTTAGACCCTGAAGCTGTCTCTTTGAAATTCAGGACAGTACAAGTGAAGGTGAAGTAAGTATACCTGCCCAAAGTGACAGAAAACCACCCAGCTCAGAACTCAAGGGCTGCACGACCTCTATGAGCGAATCTCTACAGAACCTAAGGGCTGTTTCTGTCACTGTGAGACCCAGTTCTTCCTGATAGAAGGTAGAGATAGGAAGAGAAGGAAGGAGGAAGAGAAGAGCTCAGGATTTCAGTCCATTTTGAGAAATACTTACTAAAAGAAGAAACGTGACAAGCAACAGAAGTGTGAGAATAGTAAGGACAGCAGGTCAAAATGAGGCTGTGACTGGAATAAGAAGGGAGCAAGGGAAACCAGAAGAAAACCAGATGGAAACTTCACATCCCAACAGGCAGAGCCCATTCCAAAAGCCACAACCAATTACAATGCAGCACTGTAGAGCCCAGCTGTAAGGGACACATCTATAATGCAACTCCTGCACCTAAGGCTCAGGGAACACTGCAGACAGGGGTGAGAAAGGCTGTAACAGCCAGAGGATCAGGGAGTTTGCTGTGAGACTGTCACCTAGTAACATCAGATGCTACACCATAAAGTCTCATGAGTGTGGCTGCGGAAATGTAAACTGAACAAGGACAACAGCAAACATGCCAAAAAGGACAAGCGAAAGCCCAGGAGGCCTCAACCCTACACAAAGAACTAAGAAAACTCCAAACCTTCTCCCCGAAGAGCACACAGATTAGTTATCCAATACCAAATGGGCAGCCCTGAAAAATATACATACAAGTAACATTATACAGACTGAGCAAAGGTTATATTTAGGAATATGCAGGTATATATCTATAAATACCTGCATTTAACAACAAATAATGAAGAAAGGTCACAAATGCAAAAGAGAAAGAGGCTTTGGGAGAAAGGAAAGGAAGAAATGATGTGATCATATTATAATCTCAAAAATAAAGAAAAATTTCACAATCAACTACAGATTGCCCCTTTAATCTTTTTAAACATGACAAAAATCATAAATGCTATACTGCAAAATCCACAAGATGAAAATAAAACACACAAAAAGATCAATTCTATTAACAGAAGAGATGTAACAGCTTTCGGGTGAAGGCAGGAACAGGTACGAGTCCAATGCAAGGACAACTTGTGTCATTTAGCTTAGAGCTGGATGAACAAATGAATAGATAGCCTCTTCCTCCACCTCCAAAACAAGAAAAAAAATGTGTCCAGAACTAGACCATTTTGTTCTGAGAAAACTTCATAACGTCAGGGTTTCTGAAGAATCTGAGCTTGCTAGACTGGGCTGCTCTAAAAAAGTTTTAACATTTTGCTATGAAGAGCAGCCCTGTCATAGGATGAAGTCTTTCTGCCTTGAATACCAATAGATTGCCCTCCAGTGGGACTGAAAACCACTGTGCAAAACACTAGGAACAAAAGACTGATTAGAGGGAATACAATTATGGAAAACAATATTGCAGAATATCACAAAACATTAAAAGAAAGATTTTGCCTTAACCAGCAACTTCTGTACCTTAGTGAAACGCTTAGATGCCCTCAACAAAGAGTAATGTCATAAGTAAGGCCAAGAAAGCACAACAACATCCAGAGCTTTTAAGACCACTGTGACTGGCACACCTGCCCCCTTCAGACCAGCAAAGTTTATGAAATGATTCAATGCACAGGTATGGCCACAGCTAACCTAAGTCAGATCCTTGGTAAAACACTAACCCATCCAGACTGCCACTCCACATGTCTAAGCACATCCTACAAGAATAAGCTTTACAAGATTTTTATTCTAAAAGATGAGTATCTGGAATAGTAACTACCTGAAATAATTAAAACCATTCATACGATTCCACATCGCAGCTCCAACCACTGTTAGAGGACACCCTCTTTAATCTGTTTCCCGCATCAGGAGCCCTTCAGGCGGCGTAATTAACATAAGGACATCAGCACTGTGCTTGGTACACTAAGTAGAAACAGGTGGCAAGTTCCAATAGTTAAATACTCATTTTATACATGATTCTAATGCAGAATGAAGCATACTCGATAAGTCAGAAAGAGGTAGTTCTTCTAATTAGTTAACTGGAGGGAAAAAGACAAGACCTATTCCTGTAAAATGCATGCCTTCTTCATATACAGGCTGAAAGAAAACGGATTCTCTCCAATGCACATTAGAGGAAAAGCAAAATAGAAATGTCACTTTTAAGACCGCATCGCTTTCCTCTTCAGCTAAAGCAGCATTTGTCCAGATTTCTGTCTAAAATCAGCCAAGGCATCATTTCTAGTCATTGCGATAAAAATTCACTTTCTAAATCCTGTAAAGGGCTAACGCCTGAGTAAGGAAAGCACTTCTCCCACACCCAAGGGCAGTGAGGAGTTGCTGGTTGCCTCACAGTTGTTTTCTAGCCACAAGCTACTACAAATTATTCAGACCCTTCGGCAGCAACACAAGAGACGGCCCTTTCATCCACTCTCCCACAAAATGTAGTCAATTTCTAAGCAAATCTTTCTCCAGAGGGTACTATGCTTTGTGAAGCATGTACACAACATTTCATTTAGCAATGAGCACCCCAAATATTTTGCGTTTTTGTGAAAAAAAATGAAAGCAAGTCACCAAAGACATATGGGCAAAGTTCTTTATTGAATCAGTTCAAAAAGTGTGTTATTTCAACATTTTAAATTTATAGGGCACTTGGAATCACAGCTGTTTCTACTTTCTACAAATCATCAAGGATGTGATAGGCAGTTTGCGGAGCTATTTCCTGCACTTAATTATCATGAGAGCCCCATTATTCTCAATCTGTCATGTTTTATATTATTAAAATAAGTGGAGTGGATGCAAAATTCAAGAAGTCATTGTTTTTTACTGCTGAGTAGTACTCTAATATGTATATATTCCATACTTTCTTCATCCATTCTTCCATTGAAGGACATCTAGATTGTTTCCAGGTTCTGGCTATTACAAACAAAGCTGCTATGAACATAGTTGAGCATATACTTTTGTTGTATGATAGGGCATCTCTTGGGCATATTCCCAAGAGTGGTATTGCTGGGTCCAGGGGTAGGTTGATCCCGAATTTCCTAAGAAACCGCCACACTGCTTTCCAAAGTGGTTGCACAAGTTTGCATTCCCACCAGCAATGGATGAGTGTACCCCTTACTCCACAACCTCTCCAGCAAATGCTATCATTGGTGTTTCTGATTTTAGCCATTCTGACAGGTGTAAGATGGTATCTTAAAGTTGTCTTGATTTGCATTTCCCTGATCGCTAAGGAAGTTGAGCATGACCTTAACCCTGAGTGAGGTAAGCCAGACCCAAAAAGAGGAACATGGGATGTACTCACTCATAATTGATTTCTAGCCATAAATAAAGGACATTGAGCCTATAATTCGTGATCCTAGAGAAGTTAAATAAGAAGGTGAACCCAAAGAAAAACATATAGGCATCCTCCTGGATATTAACCTTCATCAGGCGATGAAAGGAGACAGAGACAGAGACCCACATTGGAGCACCGGACTGAAATCCCAAGGTCCAAATCAAGAGCAGGAGGAGAGAGAACACGAGCAAAGAATTCAGGACCGCGAGGGGTGCACCCACATACTGAGACAATGGGGATGATCTTTCGGGAACTCACCAAGGCCAGCTGGACTGGGTCTAAAAAAGCATGGGATAAAACCGGACTCGCTGAACATAACGGACAATGAGAACTGCTGAGAAGTCAAGAACAATGGCACTGGGTTTTGATCCTACTGCACGTACTGGCTTTGTGGGAGCCTAGGCAGTTTGGATGCTCACCTTACTAGACCTGGAAGGAGGTGGGAGGTCCTTGGACTTCCCAAAGGGCAGGGAACCCTGACTGCTCTTCAGGCTGATGAGGGAGAGGGAGTTTATAGGGGGAGAGGGAAGGAAATGGGAGGCGGTGGCGGGGAGGAGGCAGAAATCTTTAATAATAAATAAATAAATAAATAAATAAATAAATAAATAAATAAATAAATAAGTAGAGTGGACTTTTTCTTTTTAAGTCAAGCAACTCACACACTGTTTCTTCTATTTTGATCTCAAGTTTTGCTACAATCTTGTACATAACATATAGGCATTTGGGCAAATCACAAGGATGAAACTGAAGGTCCTTGTCAGCTTTTTATCCAAGGATACCAACAACCCACAGACCCCTCCATTTACTTAAGGAGAGGTGAGAGCAGAAGGCGGTAAATTACTCAATAGTTATAAAACATTTACTTTCTAAAAATAAAGCCAGCATTCTCCCTCTAATAGAAAATTAAAGCCTCCCCTTTGAAAAGCAGGATCTCTTTTGTTTCCTTTTAGTTTACAATTTCAGACTGATCATTTATCAAAAAGAAATAAGCCAAAATAGGAAAAAAGGCACTAAAAGAATAAAGTTCAATAGGACTGAATGAAGGGCCAAAATCCAATCTGTGAACCAAATTCATGAATCTTAAAGAAAAACAAGTATCTGGCCAGAATCTTTCAAGCAATATCTTTTGCATCCAAAGATGACTTATAACTGCAAACCAGTTCCAACAATAACACAAAGGCAGCTTCTCCAAAAGTGCATACAATAAATTGTGTAAGCACGGGTGAGCATACGCGCACGCGCCACACACACACACACACACAATATGTAACTGATTTGGTTATACAAGATCCAATGTGCCTTTCTTTTTGAAGACCAAACTTGAGCTCACCATGTAGCCAATGATGATCTTAATTCCTGATTCTCCTGCCTCCACCTTCCAAGCACTGGGCTTAGAAGACAAGCATTACCACACCCAGTTTTACACAAGGTTGGATAGAGCAGCCAGGGTTTCAAGTATACTAGGCAAGCACTCTACCAGCACACCTACATCCCTAGCCTGACACATAGGACTCCTGGGCTAATAAAGGACAATCAAAAGAATACTTTCAGTCAGAGTTCAATATATGTATAAATTTAAGTTAGGCTGACATTCAAAACTCCTTGTCAAAGGAACTTTCAATCATTAAAACAAACAAAACAAGCACTATAGATGATATAAGAAAAAGATCTTGAAAGCATACCAGAAAATTCCAACTAGAAAAATAGAGAGCAAGCAAGTGAAAAGACCTGGTATATACTGGTATATTTATTATTTGTGCTTTAATAATTAAAGCTTGCCCGAAGATCAGAGGGCAAAGCAGACACACTTGTCAATCATATAGGCCAGGGAGTGGTGGCACAGACCTTTAATCTCAGGACAGGGGCAGACAGACCTCTGAGTTCAAGGCTACCCTGAGCTGCACAAGACAGACCCAGAAACAGATCCAGGCGGTGGAGTCACACACCTTTAATCCCAGCACTAAGGAGGTGGAGACAGGAGCAATGTGGCTGGGCAGAGAGAGGACTATAAAGGGGAAGAGACGGGAACTCTGTGGAGTGTTGAATCTGAAGATTCGTGGAGACAGGATCTCACCCTTTTGGTATGAAGATTTGGTAGAAGTAAAAAGTCTCTCTAGTGGTTGGCTGCTTTGCTTTTCTGATCTTCAGCTTGAACCCCAGTATCTGTCTCTGGGTTTTTATTATTCGTGCAACACTGGTATTTTAATTAAATTTCCAATTATAATAGATATGCTTCACAATGGAGCAAAGAATAATTCTATTTTAATTCACTGCTTCACTACTGTTACTAAATCAGACTATGACCTCTATGAATAGAACAGGTGATTTTACTGGCTTATCAGTCTGCATATTGTTGGTATTTACGAGGAAGTTTGTGTGGAAAAGAGGAATTACTCTGCATTGGAGAGTTACTCTGCTGATTCTAAATACTTCTGTATGCTGTTTAACACCAGCATAATTAGAGAAAAATCATACACAAAAAAAAACCAAACATACAATTCTTCATGTGACTGTCCACATTATTACACATCTTTCAGCTAAATAGCTGAAAAGCAACTGCGTGAGGTCATGCAGAGGTCTGGCATAAGAAAACAGAGTGCTAAGTTCAATTTTCAAACACATGGGTTTTCTGGCCCATGTTGGAAAACTTCAGCTTGGGAAAAATGTACTTCAGATTTGAGCTAAATGGACAATTAGAAATTCTTTTCCACTGTTACATTTTTCAATTTCTCATATTAAAAAATGCTTTCTGAACAGTAAAAATAAGTCACGTATTGGTCACATCTCATCCTACTTTGACCCTAAATCCAGTTAAAACACTGTAGTTATATTAAAAAGCCCGCAGCCAACAATGACAAGCAATACAATGAGGCAGAGATGTATTTAGTTCTTTTTTTTTTTTTTTTTGGTTTTTTCGAGACAGGGTTTCTCTGTGGTTTTGGTTCCTGTCCTGGAACTAGCTCTTGTAGACCAGGCTGGTCTCGAACTCACAGAGATTCACCTGCCTCTGCCTCCCAAGTGCTGGGATTAAAGGCGTGCGCCACCACCGCCCGGCTGATGTATTTAGTTCTTAAAGCATGGTGTTTACAACTGCATTTACACACGGAAGTTAGAGGTGCTGTGTATGCTTGTTTCTGTGCCTTGTTTTATAAGAACCTCTGGTTTATTCACAGCTAAAGTACTGAATACCCGTTAGGCACCTAGAAAGCAAGCTATGAACACTTGGCTTCCAAAGAGCCAGCACTTTCTTGAAGATGGTTTCCAGTATGAATCGTCTACATTTGTCAACTGGAAAGGATAAAAAGAGCAGTCTTCTGTGTTGCTGCCAATGGTGGAACCATTGCAGTAGCTTGTGCTAGAGAAGTTCCCTAAGAAGAAAGCTGAAGTTTCTAAGCTGCTCTGCTGTGGTAAGTACAGAAAAATGTGGATTTTTCTTCTCTTCTTCATTTTCCTGTAAATTCCACATAATTTTATAAACACATTTATAAACAACTCCAAAGGAGTGATGATAATGAACCACTAAAAGCCTATTTCACAAATGCGCAACTTCTGAGCATTTGATTCTTTTGAGTGTTGTCCATAGCAATTAATACAGGTTATAGCCAGTTCACCTGGGTATACTCCAGATATTTCTGACAAGTTCTTCCTAAATTCATCCTGAAAATGCTTATTAAAGCATTTAATTAGAGAGGGAAGAAGAAACTAAAACCAAACATAAATATGGAAACCACACCAGGTTATTCACTCATGAGAATAACGATGCCTATTTGGTCTATACAGTGACGTCCAGGCTAGTCTAGGCTACACAGTGAAACTGAAGAAAGCAGACGGGAAGCAAAATTCTTAAAGAGACACATCAAGTCATAGGGGAATTGAAAAAACAGAAAGAAAAGAATTTTGAGGATAATCCTAACTCGGCCCATAGTTTTGTAAAAGCACACCGAGTCAACCGCAAAATGGCACTCTATCAATAAGCTGTCGTTGGTAAGAAGACGACTCATGTCTGGATCTTTTCAATAAAAACTCACTGCAGCTAGCATACCACTGCTTCTAAAACTTACATGGTGTTTAACGAATAAGTCTAACACATAAACAAAGTATACCTTGCCAGGCAGTGGTGACTGCATGCCTTTAATCCCAACACTCGAAGGACAAAGGCAGGCCGGAGTTCGAGGACAGTCTGGTCTACAGAACAAGTTCCAGGACAGGATCCAAAGCTACAGAGACACGGGGGGGGGGGGGGGGGGGGGTTAACTAACAAAAAAAAAACTAAACTGAGAACCAAAATGAAACTCCTTAATTCACACAAATAAGACTCATCACAGATGAAAACCTATTTTACAAAATGCTTTGTAACTTGTAACTTTGACACTGTATCAGTGGATTTGGAGTAGCTCAACTGTTTTAATAAGCAGATAAAACCATGTCGGGTATAAAATAGGCACTGAGTCACACTGGCTGTGCTCTAACTCAGCGTTAGTCTCTCAGAACAGTCACACGGCAGTAGAAGAGATCTATCTCCCGAGTGAGCACATTTCTCAGCAGTGCAGCTGAGGACTGCCTTCATATTTTTTATAAACATCACTATATCAAAGTCCTTGATTTCAGTTCAATATTGGGGGTTTCTATGTTCATGTATGTAGCTCTAATCAGGTCAAGTTTTTTAACTCCTACATAGTTCTACATCATAAATAAGGCATTCTTTATGTTTCCTAATTGAAAGATAGGTTGTTCTTATCTCTTTGCTGTTTCAAACGGCTCAGTGACCACTTCAGTATCTCCCTGATACCCAGGACTACATCCAAAGCATACTCCAAGAATGGCATGGTTGGCTATCCTCATAGTCCCAGACTGCTCTCCAACGGGGCTGGATGGCTGTGCCAACTTCTCAGCATTAGCATAAGGCTACAACCATTTTTCTAGGTCTCCCTCAGTACCTACTTGGTATGTTTAGATTTATGACAGCTATGTTTAAGCTGCTGGTTTAACCCACACTTTCCACTGACTAGAGCATTCCATAAGCTCCAACCCTTTGTTTTCCAATTCTACCTTTTCTGTGTCCTACAAGTTGGCAGCTACATGGGATCCCTATTCTGATAAAATTTTAACTGTTCTGGTTATGGCAGCCAGTCAGCTCTCCAAATGCAGTTCTCGGCACCCACCCCACTCCTGAAGCTAGACGCATCATTTCACCTCCTTCTTTTCTACCCTCTCAACTCTCCTCACTTGACTCTTCCCCATCTTCTCTTGTATTCCTTTAGAAACTCAGTAACAGCCATTATAGGCCATAAAGTTACTCTCATATTTTAATCTAGTAGGCTCAGAACTACTTCTATCCCTCATGCCAACCACATATTATGTAAGGGGCTAAGCAGGTAAAAACTCTATAGTAAAGTTAAGTTTTCTACCTATTTCAAGGTTGGATCTTCAGTTGCTTCAAAGCTTATTTTCCCAACTACCTGCAAGTCAGAATCATTAGATATAATCATTGGCTTCAAATCTGAAATACACTTAAGTCATGATAGTAAGGCTATAACTTAGTCTCATACTTAAGGTTCATCACTCATAAGCAAGCATGTACTTTAATACAGCAAAAGATGATGGCAAGGCCACATGCACTCTCTCCATAGGGCCATGTCCCTATATACCTGTTTAGCTCCCCCTGGAACACAACTGACTGTGTTTCAGCAGGCTGTTGCCTAGGAAGCCAAACAACTAACCATTACATCACAAGCCTACAATGAATCAAACATTTACCAAAAAGGTACAAGGCCAGTATTGAATACAGCCATTGATTACTAATGATTCCATGAGCCCAACATCAACAGGATTAGCATCAACTTTAAAAAGTTATGTGGATATTATATCAGCAAAAGGTTAGATTCTTATATGGTTTTATGTCCTTGCTCTGGTATTTATTGCAGTCTAATATTTAAGGATAGCAGCCTACTTATCTCTCGGGAATAAAATGAAGTGTAATCAAAAGGAGCATGTACCTTTACCCAACTTTAACGCCCTAAAACATCAGAATTGCTGACACCTTCCAGGAACTAATACCTACTTAAATCTGGAAGGTACAAACTAATCCTTAGACCCCTCTGAAAAGTATACTCCAAACAGGTCTTTCATGACATGGGCACATCAAGTAGTTTTGTTCCTGTGTACAGGAATACTTTACCACTCTGAGACTAACTGGCTAGCGCTGCCTTGGTCACTCACCGATGAGGTCATCCTGAGGTGTGATAACTTTACTCCCTAAGAGTAAAAACACTCCACTGTGTGATGCTCAGGACCCACCACCCTTCATTAAAAGCTGATTCTAACTGGTTCAATATTACAAAGTGGAAAATGCTAATACAAATTCATAATCAAACCATTAAACTGGCTCAGACTTTAAACAGTAATGTGCTATAATGCTTAGATATAGAGCCACCACAAATCTTTGTCTCATATTTATAAGAAAATATACCAACTCTCTTAATAATATTCCAAATTAAAATTAACAAATCACCCACATATATACTAATATATACCAGTTCTATGGGATGCCACCTAGGGCAGACCAGTTACTATAAATAAGTACATACCATATATTTTTTCATCACTGACCTCCTCCAATTATCATTATGACTCAAATGCTGAAAATAACTACTTAAGGCAATGTTTCTCGGTATGTAATGTCTGAATTTGATAGACTTTAGGGCTTGGTTAGTAAACATTTCGACCTCTTATCTCCCACTCAGTCTTAACACATTAACGATCCCGACAGAGAACCAATACTTTCTTAAAACACTGCATGCTCACAGTATTTTCATCCCTCATACCTCTTGTTTCCAAAATCTGGAAACAAAACACATTTTCATTAATTTTCTCCATTAGCATCTAGCAAAATGAGACTTTATTCAGCTTAAAACTAAACATAAAAAGTTCAGGGTTTATTTTGTTTTTAAAAATCATTCCACTTAAGCATTTACAAATGATCAACTACAGTAAATTCTACAAAACATAAGGGTAAATAATACATCAGTCATGGTCTATCAAAGGTTAAATTTACACTTTGCAATCTCAATCTACAGAAGTGAGTCTTTAAACATGCAGAAAGGCTTGCGCTCTTACTGTTCTAGTTTTAAAAACTGCCAAGTTAACTACAGAAAAGTCCACTTTTCCACCACAGGGCTCTGAATAGGATTCAAATGCTACAGAATGTCTTAGACTTACTCATACATTTACTTTGCAAATTTAGAGACATCTATCTGCCAAATTACAATGCAACTGCCCAAACATTCCAGTGACAGTTAACGGTTACCAAACGGCAAAAAGGCTACCTTTAGTAGTCCACAGTCATCGGTGCCACAACATCTCAAAGTCTGAGCCAAGATCTGATTATTCTTAGTGATTCAGTCATCAATGAAATCAGAAGGTTTCACCCTGGGTCTTAGTGGGCTGCTGTGTTTTTCATACATGGAATTTCTCGATGAAGATGACAAGAGCACTGCAGTCAGCTAGAAAGATGCATGTGCTCACAGTTAAAAGCCGTTTGAAGCCCTTTTGCCTCCTGTTAACTATACTAATTAAAGAGTCAGGGCTTTGCTGAGTGAACAAATATATACTAGCTGTTTCCTTCCAAGAAAACTCTATGCTTACAGCCACTATGGGAAACCAGAGGTCTAATGAAGTGGAGTGACAAGTCAAAAACACAGCAAGAAACAAAGGCTATATACAACCTGTATAGCACCTGCAGGGCTTGCCCACCACCCCATTTCATAGGGTGTGTGCTGTAGCCCTCCCTGCAGTCTGTATCTCCTGTTCTGACAACAGCCTCTCTGACCTTCTACTCTAAAACAGTTTAAAGTAACGGCTTAGACGGGCACTCCATAAACTACCTCAATTTTATAAAGAGGCTTTCTGAAAGTTATTTCCCAACTGACTAAATGGCCAGGACGCAGCTGACAGTCTGTTACATCTTCAGAAAGCAGTAAGTTAGTGACAACCATGTTTACATATGCTTTCCTTCAGACGGTAATAAGATCCAACTAAAACGTGCAGCCTTCCCTAACCATTTCCGATCCTCAGAATGGATCTATTTAACATGCACTGTCTCAGTTTACTTTCTGTTGTGATAAACACCATGACCGAAACCAACCTGGGGAAAAAAGGGTTCATTTCATCTTACGTTTTACAGTCCAACCTCAGAGAGAGCTAAGACAGGAACTCGAGGTAGAGACAATGGAGGAGTGCAGCTTACTGGCTTGCTCTCCACGGTCTGCTCACCCTGCTTTCAGAGGGGGCATCACCCACAGTGGGCTGGACCCTCCCACATCAATCATTAATCAAGAAAATGTACCCACAGGTATGCCCATGGACCAGTCTGAAGGAGGAAAGTCCTCAGAGGAGGGTCTCTCTTCCTAGGTGACTCTAGTTTGCGTTAGGTTGATAAAGAGTAGCCAGCACACACTCCATGTCTTTTTGTTTTGTTTTGTTTTGCTTTTTTAGTTTTTCGAGACAGGGTTTCTCTGTAGCTTTGGAGCCTATCCTGGCACTAGCTCTGTAGACCAGGCTGGTCTCAAACTCACAGAGATCCGCCTGCCTCTGCCTCCCGAGAAAATTTCTCCAGCACTTACCTCACTATTGAAGTATATTTTTATCTCAATCATTTAACAACTCAAGGTCAGTATATAAAAATGTATTTGTAGCCGGGCGATGGTGGCGCACGCCTTTAATCCCAGCACTCGGGAGGCAGAGGCAGGCGGATCTCTGTGAGTTCGAGACCAGCCTGGTCTACAGAGCTAGTTCCAGGACAGGCTCCAAAGCCACAGTGAAACCCTGTCTTGGAAAAAAAAAAAAAAAAAAAAAAAAAAAACCAAAAAAAAAAATGTATTTGTATTCAAACAAAAGTGCATAGTATTCAAATTACCAATAAATTGAGATCCTCTCTCTGCCTAAGGATTCCAAAGGCTTTGGCTTATAAATGAATACAGAAAATATTCTGGCATGTAGTCACATGCCTATAATCACAATACGTAAAGAGACTGAAACAGGAGGCCCATGATAAGACCCTGCCTCAAACAAAATAAAAAATAAACAGTAAAGTTTTCAGAGCATAGTAAAGAATATTAAAATACAGTTCAGGTTGACCCCAGTAGCACAGATCTGTACTCCAAATACTCTGACAACTAAGGAGTTGAGTTCAAGGCCAGCCTGAGCTACAGAGTAAATTCAAGGTCATCTTAGTCAATCAGTGAAACTACTATCTCAAAATGAAAAATAAAAATAGGGCTTGATTATAGTTCAGTACTGAAATACTTACTTACCATGTGCAAGGCCCTACACTCTACACTCAACCCCCAGTACTACAAAACATAAACTGACAAAAACAAACTCTAGTCAGGTGTTAAATGAACAGTTTGCATCCTCGAAAAAGGAAAAATGGCTGAACTCTTGGTTTAAAAAAAAAAAGGGAAGGAAAGTAGCTAGCTTCCCCAAACCCCTAAATGTTCATTTGGATAATGAATAGTAAAGTAAGTAAAACAGACAAGAACGAGAAAATACAGAATGATTCTTTTTTTTTTTTTTTTTGGTTTTTCAAGGCAGGGTTTCTCTTTAGCTTTGAAGCCTGACCTGGAACTAGCTCTTACAGACCAGACTGGCCTCGAACCCAGAGATCCACCTGCCTCTGCCTTCTGGGTGCTGGGATTAAAGGTCTGCACCACCACAGCCCAGCTTCACAATGATTCTTTTTAAGCCATAATAGAATCTACCTAATTGATAACAAGAGGTTCAATGCCAGCCAGAACCACACAGTAGACACTGTCTCAAAACAAAAGCTGACCTGTGGAGCAGTCCTTAGTGGTTCAGAGCACTTGTCACACTTGCAGAGAACCTGAGTTCCCTTCCAGGCAACTACAGGGTGGTTCACAAACAGTTCCAGGGAACCAGCACCTCTTCTGATCTTTGCAGGTACCAGGCACTGATTTGGTATGTACATTTGCATACAGACAAAACACATACACACATAAAGCAATAAATCTAAAGAAATTTTAAATAGCTGATCAGCATCATGAAATGATTAGGGAAGTGTAAATCAAAACCACTGCTAAAATACTAACTACTTCCTCCCACTAGGATGACTATGACGGGGGGGGGGGGGGGGGGGGTGCTGGGTAAAACAACGCAGGCATCGATGGCACAGAACTGGAACCCTGGTAAAATGCAGAGAAACGCAGCACGGCAGGGTACAGTCTGTAGTCTCATGGTTCCTCACACACGTAAGAGTTACTGTGAATCAGCAATTCCACATATAGCTTCTGCCCAAGGCTACATTCACACATCACTCAGCATTATCCACAATAGCAGAAGCAGAAACAATGCCCACCAGATGCATGGGTAAACAAAATGCAGACTATTAATATGAGATATTAATTTATCTCAAATAGAAAGGAAATTATGACACATAGTTCAGCACAGATGAACCTGGAAAACATTCATTGGTTAAGTTAAATAAATCAGATGAAGAGCAAGCATATGATTCTACCTGTATGAAGTATGGAGAACAGACAAATTCATAGATGGAAAGTAAAGTAAGAATGCTCAAGGCTAGTAGAGAGTAAGGCAGGAGGAATGGGTATCTACTGGGTATAGGGTCTATATTGAGAATGCAGGGAGATGCCTCAGTTGGTAAAGTGCTTACTTCACAAACACAAAAAAAAAATGAGTTCCATTAGGACCCATGTAAAAGAACTGCAGTCTAAAGCTACAGTTAGACTGTAGGATCACTGGGATTTGCTAGCCAGCCACTACAGCCAATCAGTTTCAGATTCAGTGAGAGACCCTGCTTCAAAAAATAAGGAGCATGATAAGAGAGGTCTTCTAATTAACGACCTCCATATAAATATGCCCACACCTGTATGAATGCCCATATTTATACTTGGATACACACACATAAATATACACAGAGAAAGACATGTACATACACCACAACCAAAAAAATATTTTTTAAGTTCTGGAAATAATAGTAATAGCTGCACAACACTGGGAATGTATTTAATATCAGTGAATAATGATTAAACTAATAACACATTGTGTTTTATGGCAGAATCTCACTAAATAATCCAGCTGGCTATATACCCCAAGTTGATCTCAATTTGCAGTCCTCCTACTTCAGCCTCTTCAGTGTTGAGATTACACTGTGCTCATCCAAAATGATAAATCTTATGTGCATACTTTTATAGTTTTAATGTATCTTTCACATATTTTACCAAAATAAAAGATAATATAATTCAAGGGCTGAATCCTATAGAGCTCAACAGCTATCTTTGTAAAGTGTTTATGGTAGTTAAAATATGCCCTAATGTTTTAACATCCCCGTGGTAGCACAGGTGCCCTTAATCCCCGCACTCAGGAGGCAGAGGCAGGTGGATCCCAGTGAGCTCGAGGCCAGCCTGGTCTACAAGAGCAAGTTCCAGGACAGGCTCCAAAACTACAGAGGAAACCCTGTTCCAGGGAAGGATGGAGAAGGCGGGTTGTAAACACGGGGAGATATAAATCAGCAACCCAGCTTCTAGAAACACTGCATGGTATACCTTTACAAATTAGAGACCTGTCCCCCCCCAAAGCTGGAATGGTTACATTTCATCACAATAAAACTTGTGAATGTGGGATCTGATACCAGTAAGCACACAGGAAGGTAAGCAAGAATAACAAAATCCAACTCATTAAAAGTTGAGAATGAAGAGGGTTCACCTCAGTTTTCCCAAGTCATCAACTAGTTAATGATGAAGTAAGGGCAAGAAGAGCCCAAGTCTCTGCCTCCATACACTTAGTTTAGCCTGAACATATCATTTATCCTCACTCTTAAGCTATACAAACACAGCATTATTTCAAAATGGTTATTCAAATACCTTGAAATTAAACGTCAAAGAGCGCCCTCCACGTATGCTCTGGAATCTTCTAGGTGCACTCTCACACTCCTAATCACTGAACTGGTTTAGACTGGCACAATATTCTGTGAGAGTTACTTCAGAACACTGAACACAAATCCTTAAAAAAAAAAAATCCAGGAAATCAATATGCTTAACCAGCTTAAGGGTTTCAGTTTCACCTTCCCAACAAACAAAAGAGACCAAAGAGTCTTCACACCTAACTGAATGACTACAACAGACACACACTGTTCATATAACCCACACCATCGCAGAAGGCACTTGCCCATCTTAAGCACTGCACCAAGTTGAAAGCCATCAGTATAGCAGACATGCTGAGGACCCTGGCTGAAGAGAGCTACTCATTAGTCTCAGTCCCACTTAACACCATACGCAACAACAAGCAAGGCCAGACATGGTAATGTGCATCTGGGATGCTAGCACAAACTCAGTATCACTAACTTGTCTCAAAAACAAGAACCATGCTGCTCATCTCATCCAATGAAATGTATGTCTCCTACATGTAGTGTCTAATGTGGCCTTAGACTGGTACTCCATCTCTCACCCTCTGCTGCCTCCACCACTCTACCAGTGCTGGCATTCAAAATGTGATCTGACTCAGACATCCTTTCAACTAAGGAAGAAAATGTGTACTGAGCTCTTCAATGAAAGATGCTAAAAGAAGAGGCACATCAGTGACCAAGGCACGGTTATCAAGAGCCAAGACACCTACATGTAAACAATTACCAAAAGATGCTAGATGGGCCTGCATTCACACCTAAGTCTGGTATATTAAGACTTCATCTCTACAAATGTTCCTATCTTGGATTCCTTATTTCTGAAACGTGGCTAACAGTGCCCTACAGTGTGGTCATGGGAAACAATGGGGTGATCGGCAACAAAGTAAGCTCCTAAAGTTCGTTAGCAACAACAGCATTGTTAATTACTACTCAGCAAAAAGTGTGATGCCATCAGGGTACAGTAAATGACATGAAAAGGTTCAGTCAAAAAATGGCTATAATTTTCTGCTGCTCAAAGTTCTGTAATTGATGTGAGAACTATAAGACAGAAATTGAGAGACAGCATAGACAAGGCTGGAGAGATAGCTCAGCAGGTAAGAGCACTTGCTGGTCTTCCAGAGAGACAGGTTCAATTCCCAGCTCCCAATCAGGTGGTTCAGTCACCTGCAACTCCAGCTCCAGGGGATCTAAAACCTCTCTGGACTTTGAGGGCACATGCACCTACCCACACAGGGCACATACCCACACAGGGCACAGACCCACACATGCACCTACCCACACAGGGCACAGACCCACACAGACCCACACATGTAAAATAATTAAAAATAAAAACACTTTTTAAAAATAAAATTTAAAAGTCAGGCAGTGGCGAAGGTGGTACACATCTTTAATCCCAGCACTTGGGAGGCAGAGGCAGGTGGATCTCTGTGAGTTTGAAGCCAGACCACAGAGTTAGTTCTAGGATAGCCAACAGCCAGGGTTGTTACACAGAAAAGCCCTGTTTCAAAAAAAAAAAAAAAAAAAAAAAAAAAAAAAAACCAAATAAATAAAGAGAAAAGAAAAAAGATACAGCTTATAGAATGTCTTTGAATCTGAAGACATAGCTGTCCAGACATCACGGGAAGTCCTGTGGCTAGAGCAGGGCGGCCAGGGAGTAAGCAGAGGACTACAGCTGCTAGGTTTGAATTCTCTCACATTTCAAAGGGCGTTCTAACCAGCTCTCCAGTAGGAAAGTGACATAATCAAACATGAAGAGCATCTAAACAAATGTTGAGGATAGAAACATCAAAGTTACAGAATGAACTGGAAACAAAGTGCAGAATAAAATAGAAAATGGAAATTAAGCAGTGGGATTAACAAAGGACTAAGAGATGATGATACTCAACAATACACTGTGTAGAATGGGAAATGGAATCCATGGAGAGGATTTCAAAGTATCCAAGGTCTTGCCCCAAATTTTTAAAATAAACAGATTCATTGCCTTGGAAAGCCCCCAGATCTCACTTTCTTCACACAGCGTTCCTCTCTTGCCAGTCCACTACCCTGTAATTCTAGATTCTGTTATTTTTTTCTCTTTAAAATCCAGAGGTGATTCTAGTATCTCCAGGACTGAAGCCCATGCCCTAAAGAAAGCAAATTGGAAACACTAAATAGTTGCAATGATTGGTCCAGAAGTGATAGTCTGGGACTCTAGGCTACCACTGAGATGAGCTACAGACTATAAAGAAGTAGAGAAAGTACTACTCAGCTCCACTTCCTCACTCAAGAACCTGTCTCCAATTTGATCCACACGTCAATCCATACTGCCACCAGCACTCAAATGTTTCTACACAGTAAAGGAAGCATCCAAGTCATTTCACAGATCCATTTATTCCTAGCAAGGAAATAAAGTTAATAGTACATGTTGGGCTTTTCATCATTATGACAAACACCACACACAAACAAAACATAATTTTAGCTCAGCTTCAGAGCTTTGATCCACTATGGCCAAGAAAGCATGCATGGCAAGGAGCTCACATCATGATACTGAGGAAGCAGAGGAAGAACGAGTCTAGGGAATAGGATTCAAAAGAATATCCCTCCAACTAGGGCCCATCTCCTAAGTTTTCACTTCCTCTCAAAACAGTGACTCGAGCTGCAGGTCAAGTACTTGACTCATAAACCTGTAGGGGTATTTTATATTCAAATCATAATATAATCTGAACTTTATTAAAACTTGTTTCATGCCAGGCGGTGGTGGTGCACGCCTTCAATCCCAGCACTTGGGAGGCAGAGGCAGGCGGATCTCTGTGAGTTCGAGACCAGCCTGGTCTACAAGAGCTAGTTCCAGGACAGGCTCCAAAACCACAGAGAAACCCTGTCTCAAAAAACCAAAAAAAAAAAAAAACTTGTTTCATTTACTAGTTTTCATTCTTTCCATAAACACCTAGAGAGTGTTTCAACACATGCCAATCACTGGGAAAGCCTGCATACACTTGGCATTTTCAAATCAAACCTGATAGCTGCTATTAAAATCTGGGAGTGATAAAAGTGACAGCAGTGTTAAACCTATTTGTGGTGATTAGAAATCACCCACTTTCACAGGAAGCAGAGTCGCGGAAGAACTGGCTTTAAGCATATAAATTCTTTAAAAAAAATAGAACTTAGAGTCTCAACTAATAATCTTCTTTTAAAACAGGTCTCACACTATTGATGTGGGATTCCCCTCTGTATGCTGTAAATATCAATGGTTAATAAAGAAGCTGCTTTGGGCCTGCACAGGGCAGAATAGACATAGGCAGGGAAAACTAAACTGAATGCTGGGAGAAGGGAGGCAGAGTGAGAGAGAAGCAATGTAGTCCCGCCAGAGACAGACATGCTGAAACTTTGCTGGCAAACCACTGCCACATGGCAAGACACAGATTAATAGAAATGGTTTAAATTAATATAACTAGTCAATAAGAAGTTAGAGCTAATTAATAGTTTCTATGCGTTTATTTTGGGAGTCTGGGTGGCCGGGAAAAGAACAAGCAGCCTTCTACAACACAGTATAGTTCAAGTTGGACTCAAACTTGCAGCAATTCTCAGGCCTTAGCATCCGAGTGCTAAGATTACTGAGCCGCTAGCCTTAATAATAATAAATTCCATTTTATAGAATGTTATTTGTCTTTATACTTTAAAAACTCAAAGAATTGGGAAGCTCACTGGCAAAAAAAAAAGTATGCACTGCAAGCATAAGGAATGACAGAACCTACATCTTAAAAGGAAAAAAGCCAACCATGGTGTTCACTTATGATCCCAGCACTGGAGAGGTGAAAACAGTGGATTTGTGAAGCTTGCTGGTCAGCCAGCCAAACGTCCAGGAGACTGAGAGAGCATGTCTCATTTCAAATAACAAATAACTGACAATATTTGAGGAACAACACCCAAGGCCTCCAGAGACAGTGCATGTACATGCATGTGCACCTGTATACACACACAAACTCATGCACGCATGCATGCACACCTATTACACACAAGAAAACTTTAAAATTTAAGAGAGAAATGCTTTCAATAACTTTCGCAAACATTTCCAAAGAATAATGGTACATCAAGAACAATCAGATATTCTGAAAAAGTATTTTTGTATAAAAATAACAAAATAAACATATAAACAATATCTACAAAATGTATGCTGTGTCAGAGTTACAGCTATGAAGAACTATATGTAGATCTTCATTTGGATTCTTTCTTTTAATTCTTAATTTACCTGACTCTAATTGGTTTTTACTCAGGAAATTTTCATAAAAACGGCATAACTCAACTGGATGGCAATGATACACAAAATAACTGCCATTCAAACTACATACACTTTATTTTCATGTAAGAAAGTGTTCTTATAAAGGCAATCCTGCAAAATCTTAAACTACACTTATTCACAATTCATTAATATGAATGTGAAAGAAATACCAAGTATTCAGTGTTCTGGTTGCTGTCACATCTGGATAGTCACAGAAGAGCTTTATCTGCTAGAAATGACAGTATTCAGTTTCTGCAGTTCGTGCACTTTTAAATCTCTTTTCAGTGTTGGCTCTTTCCAAATAAGTTTCTTATAGTTACAAAAATAATGCTATATTTTACAAAGCTGCCTTGACTTAAGTCATAAACAGGAATATTTCTAACTAAAAAGTCAGAATATAGTATGGGTTTTTTAATTTACACTAAAACTATACTCACTGGAGAATAAACACAGGATTACACTATAGTACTTTCTATTCTTGGAGAAGAAATGGCCTTTCAAAGCACACCATTTGGTTTGTATTAGTATGGTATGCAGCTGTATTATTTGTACTGCTGCCCAACATGCAGTACGTGTTCAAAGTATTTAGAAGCTGGAGGTTCCTATTTAATACTTAAGAGAGCCATGATGGCGATATGGTGAAAACAAGGACAAACTATACAACATTAACTCTGGAAAAAAAGCCCACAAAACAAAAAACTATCACTTACATGATGACTGCAATGTGCATTAAACTCTATCATAGGAAAAGAAAAGGAACTTCACAAGCTAACGTGTGTTTTAAAACGTGAGCTCCTGTTTTCCCAGAGGTTTGGAGACATGATGTGCTCATGAAGACGTTATTCAATTACTGACCAGCCCTTCACAAACTCACATTTCAACTCCTAATGGAACTTCTTAACTCAAATGGAGGAAGCAGAGCTGTCTGCAAGAAGCTCTCAGAAGCCTATTAATCCAGCACGACAAGGCTAGCATCCAGGAAGAATGCTGAGTTATGCTTTAGGATGAAAAGAAAGGCAGAGGTTAGCATGCAAATCCTCCTCATGTCTTCTGAGTATGGGGTTTTTAAGTCTGGAGTTTGCTGGAACTCTCAGGTCTCCAAATTGAATCTGTGGCCAGGAAATCTACAGGACAGTGAAAAAATTATGACAATGTCTACATCAAAAATCTAACAATATACAAACTCTTGAGCTATTCTGTTCCAATAATGGGTGACTAGCAAAACAACACTTTAAGGGTTAAAAGACAACAAACCATACAGAGAGGCCCTGGAACTCGTCTACTCTTAAATGCGAATGATTAGTGCCATGACATTAAGCTCTCGTTCTGCTTCACAGCGCTTTGTTTATATTACAGACCAGTTTGTGTTACAGTTAATGGGGATTTGATGCTATGCTCAAATATAAAAACACAAAAAACATTACTTTCTTCAAATAAGTTCCTTGTTTTCAAAACTTGATAGGATTAAGTAAAAAAAGACCAAACTGAGGGAATGTGAAGATCGAACAAAAGAGGGACTGGCCAAGCACAATGAGTGGTACAGTCTGTAATCCAGCAAAAAGCAAGGCCCCATTCCCAGTTCAAAAGTGTTCTGCTTGCTTGAACACCTGCAGGCCAGAAGTGGGCACCAGATCTCATAACAGATGCTTGTGAGCCATCATGTGGATGCTGGGAATTGAACTCAAGAGAGCAGCCAGTGCTCTTAACCGCTGAGCCATCTCTCCAGCCCACAAAAATTCTTAAATCAATGAAGATACTCAAAAAAAAGGAACACCCTGTTTCCGTTGGCCTTCCACTGCTGTGACAAAGAACCTGAGACAAACCGACCTGTGTGGACCAAAGGCTTATTTTGGCTTGCGGATTCTAAGGTTTCCGTCCATGGTGAGCAGCTCCATCATTCTGAGGCCCGCAGAAGTGTAACATACCACAGTGAGAAGAGTAAAACAGCAGAGCTTCTGACTTCCTGGCAGCCAGGGAGTAAAGTGAGAGGAAACTGAGATCCCAAAAATGCCTGCGAGAGTAAGTCCTCCCACAACCTAACTTGCCTGTCAGGTTCCACCATCCTCCTGAGCACTTGTTCTCTCCACAAACTACAGGCTGTAGACCAAGTCTTTATACATTGGTAGTTGGGGACATTTAAGGACCAAAACCTTTTCTCTGTTAGCACAGAGAAAGAAAAGGTGTAACTATTACGTTTTCTTCTGAACTGTAATAAAGCAAACATTTACTCCGCATTTCATATTTTAAAATTATTTGATGATAACCAAAGAGTCCACATTGATAAAGGAAAGATACTCAGCAAAGAGCATGCAAATAAGATTAAATGAATAGCCAGGTGGATCTCTGTAAGTTCGAGACCATCCTGGTCTATATAGAGTGAGTTTCAGGACAGCTCCAAAACTACAAAAAAACCCTGTCTCAAAAAAACAAGGAAGGAAGGAAGGAAGGAGGGAAGGAGGGAGGGAGGGAGGGAGGGAGGGAGGGAGGGAGGGAGGGAGGGACGGACGGACGGACGGACGGACGGACGGACGGACAGACAGACAGACAGACAGAAAGAGAGAAAGAGAGAAAAAAAGAAAGATTTTAAGCACCAGGGCTGGAGAGTTGGCTCAGTTGAATAGCGCTTGCGGCTCTTGCACAGGACTTGGGGTTCAGTTCCCAGTGCCAAAACAGTTCACAACCACCCATAACTCAAATCCAGGAGATCTGACACCTTCTTCTGACCGTCACTCACTACATACATGGTGGGTGCACTTACATACATGAAGGCAAAACATTTACACATAAATCTTTTTTTTAAAGCATTTAAATACTATTTCAGAATACACAGTTTCAGTGCTATGAAGATCACAAAAAATTTAAAATTGAACTATATGTTTTAAAATGATCAAAATAATAAGTTTGCGTATTTTGACTGATTCTTTAAAAATCCTGTTTTAAAACTTTTGCTAATTTCAGTAAGATAAATGACTCAAGTAAGAGAAACTACCAATGAATACTATAATACTATATTAGGTAGACATTGGATAAAGAACTAGACACTTATGTATTGCCAAAATTTCAGTCTTCCCAGATGGCATACCAATACCAAAGGGAAAAACATGATTTCACAATGGAAAAAAAAAATCTATCATCACCTTAATCAATCCAGCTTTATTAATAAAGATTTGCATGGCTCCTGCTATGATGCATTGTGTCTGGTTATTAAACATTCTACTGAAATGTTTATTCTGAACATTATTTCAATCCATTCTTCAGATAGAACTTACTTGACAAAAAGGTGGGGGGGGGGGGTAGAGGAATGACCTAAATTCAACATAGAAACAATAAAACCAATTAAGAAAAAGAAAGTTTTAGGAGAGATTAGGTAAAATTACATCTTTCTAACAAGTCCCATCATGAAAAAGTAATGAAATTAGAAGGGAACAAAACGATTTCAAACTAAAAGATAATAAATGGCAGAGGCATGACTAAATGAGGCAAGTGCTCCTTTGCAAAATCCTGGTTTAATAAGCACACTATAAAAAACATCATGGGAATGACTAGAGATATTTAAATATACCATAAATTTGATATTAGAGAATTTCTGCCAATTAACTGTTATAAAAACAGCAGTGCTCTGATAAAATGTGAAGTTCCCTTTTTCAAAAATACATAATAAAGATGTGAAAATGAAAGGCTTTCAGCTCCATAACTTAACTGAGTGAAAAACACACATGAAAGCAATATAAGCACATAATGTAACCAAGTAATTAGTTATTTATCAATGGCTGCTAAAAACCATTAGGTAAGCCTGATAGAAATTCTTATATATCCAAGTAAAGCTCTGATCCATCTTCATCCCAAAGACAGCCAGCCACAAGAGTTATCTTTTGTTTTCATAATGATTTGTGTATGTGTGTGGTGTTGTATGGCCACGGTGCATGTGTGGGGGTCAGAGTCACGTTCCTCCTGCCAAACAGATTGCAGGGATTGAACTCAAGTCATTAGGTTTGTGGGCAAACCATGTCATTAGCCCTACTACAGTATCTCCTGATGAAAGGCAATAAAAAACAAATGAAAGAATGAAGGACTCACACAGACACACACACACCCCTCCCCACAAACTAACCTTGAATCTTACTAAGTCTAGGCTACTATTTATAGGAATGCAAAAGACACAAACATATTAAGCATTACCACAGACACTGATGCAATCAAGAATAGAGACAGAAATTCCCACAGAACAAAGAAGTTCCAACAAACTGAAGAAAAGAAAGAAATAAGCCACATATTAAAATACTCAACGGCCAGCCAGGCGCATGTCTTTAATCCCCCAGCACTTGGGAGGCAGAGGCAGGAGGATCTCTGGGTCAAGGCTGGCCTGATCTTCATAGTAATTTCCAGGATGAGAAACCCTGACTCAAAAAAACAAAAACATTCAAGGGCCACAGCAATTAAATTAATATAAATGTTACTCAGAGGCCATTTTGAATAACAAAAAAAAGACTTAAAACAACTTGACAAATATGGACCCTGAATATTTGATGACATTAAAGAAAGCTCTTTAGGTGTGGGGGTTGTTATTTTTTTAAGCTTGAGTGGTTTGGGGATTTTTGACGCTATTGCTGTTTTGGTTTTGGTTTTTGTTTGTTTGTTTGTTTGTTTTTCTTGCTTTCTGAGCTAGGTTGTCAGCTCACTACGCAGCTCGGCTAGCCTGGAACACACTGGCCTGACATCCACAGAGATTAGCCTGCCTCTGCCTCCCAAGTGTTGGAATTAAAACTGAGCTTTTTAGATGTAATTATGGAATAGTGGCTTTAATTTTTTAGGTACTTATCCATCACAGATTTAAAACCAACAACAAAAAAAAGTCAAACAATGGTGGTACACACCTTTAATCCCAGTACTCAGGAGGCAGAGGCAGGTGGATCTCTGTGAGTTTGAGGCTAGCCTGGTCTATGAAGAGAGTTACAGGACAGTCAGGGTTACACAACAGAGAAACCCTGTGTCAGAAAATGAAAAATGAGACAGAGAAAGAAAAGGAGAGAGAGACAGAGACAAAGAGAGAGCGCTCACACGTGCAATCATGTCTGATAATGACTTTACGATAATTCAGCACAGGTGCTAGAGAAGTAACTCAGCAGTTAAAAGCCCTTGTTGCTCTTTCAGAGGATGAGTTTGGTTCCCAGAACCCCTATCAGCTCACAAATGACTCCAGAAGACACCTCTGGCGTCTGAGAACATCCATATAAACCCATATACACATAGCACGTACACACATAAACACACAAGTAAATAAAAGTAAATATTGCATTTTTTCATTTTTTGTTTTGAGGTGTGTGTGTGGTGTGTGTATGTGTTAAAATAATCTGGTACAGAATTAGGAGAAGACATGTGGGTTAGATGCTACAAAAAAGAAACTAGATTAGTTATTATGTTGCTAATCAGATGAAAAATGGTATGTGAGATTCATTCCTCCATGCTTTTTTATACTATTATAAAAAGTACTTGTTTTAAGAAGAAATACAGTAGAAAACAGTTACAACATCTTCATCTATCATATAAATCCCTTCAACTGCTACCTAAAAATGAGACAATCAAAATACATAACAGAACTAGCAAAAAATACCAGCATTGATAAAAGAAAGAAAAAGGATATGCCCTGTGCCACAAGTCTGATAACAGATGGAACAGGGAAAGATTCCAATGGACAGCAGTACAGTCCCATCCCAACTCAGAAATGCATCAGGTGACATGCGGGGGATGAAGGCACAGATGTCCATCACTTTACTGTCTTCTCTATTTCTGTATCTGCAACGTTCCAGTTAAAGAAACAGGGTGGGGAGTGATGAAGGAAGGGAAAGAAAAGAAGAGGGAGGAGAAGGGAGGAACGGAGAGAGGAAGGGAGGGAGGGAAGGAGGCTACCAACGCCCTTCAGAGGCTCACTGCAGAGCAAATTTACTTGATTTCTTTACACATCTTGGTTGCTCTCTAACTTGTCCTCTTCACACTTTAACCTTTTTACTTCCCACTGCCAAGAAAGAAGAGGGAAAAAATTAAGGATAATTCCTTGGTGGGTGGGAAATTTAAGCAACAAAACTGAACCATCCCTGTCAGTGTGTGAGAGGAGCCAAGACTGCTGTAACTGCAAGCCAGGTCTGTGGGCCACAGGACTATTAAGGCAGCTGTGCTTTCTCCCTTTGCTTTCAGAAAGCAAACCTAGACTAGCAACTCTTATGTACTTTGTGTTTGGATGTGGTGTTTCAGGAGATTACCTTCTCAGATCTGTAAGTGGTTCCATCTGTTTTTATGGGAAGTTTGGGTTAGGCTGACTTCAGAAAATGAAGTAAGGATCATAGCATCCTTACAACTGGTTCTGGTACACTCCCTAGGTGGTATTAAGAAGTAACAAAACCAGAGGGCTAGCGAGAAGGCTCACAATTGAAAGAGCTGTCTGATCTTTCGATGACCCAGATTTGAGTCACAGCACCCACATTGCAGTTCACAACTGTCTTTAACTCTAGTCCCAGGGGTTTCAGTGCCATCTTCTGGTCTCCACGAACAGACTACATGTGACATACAGACATGCATGCAGTCAAAACACTCCTACACATAAAATAAGAGCACCCAACTGAAGACAAGTTCTCACCATCTACCAGTACCTTCGGCTACTGCCTTCACCAGGGTCTTTTTGTCTTTGTGACTTGTTAGCATTCCAGATGTACTCCACATTCCATTTCAGAGGCGGGGGTGGGGATCAACCAGGGTAATGGGGTAAGGGACAAAAGCGGAGATCAAGTTTCTCTTGAATATAGAATTTTGATTTAAAACTATTTGTAAATAAGTCAAGATTACACACACACACACACACACACACACACACACGGCATAAAGGTAGAAGGGATAATATGTGAGAAATAGGAAGGTCCAGGTTAGGTAAGGAAGGTAGTGGAAAGTCAAAATACATGATATATCGAATGAAGACCATGGCCAAGGTGCTTGAATAAAAATGTCTACAAAACCCATGACACTGCATGATGAATGCAGTTAATTGTTTTCTACGGTGGAAGACGAAGAGGAGTGGGCATAAAAACAAAGTATGATGATATAGTTGTATGAAAGGTCACAATGAAATCCATTACATTGTACGTAAACTAAAAAAAAAATGTATTGTAAAGGTAAAAGTTGGGTGCATGTAATCCCAGCATTTATGGGGCCGAGGCAGGAGAATTATTTATGAGTGCAAGACCAGCCTAAACCACACACTGAGACCCTGTGTCTCAGAAAAAAAGAGAAACAAAAGTAGACACCAACAACTCTCTGCCTGCTTCAATAACTTTCCTAGTCCTAACTCAAACCAGTCACAGAATAAGTGAAGAATCTCAACTGCTCTCAAGCTGCTGATAAAAACTCTCCTCCAGGGATCAAATGATTTCCTACTGCAATAAAGCAGTATTGGCTGAGGGTGGGAGGAGCACAAATACAAACAACTTTGAAGGAGCTTACACTCTTCGGGATAATACAAGACAGTATTTTAAACAGAAGGCCCTAGACCTAAACAGCCAGGTTCAAAGCCCTGCTCCATCTTTAATCAACAGAATGACCCCAAGAATTCCTAATTCAGTTAAGTTTCTGGTAGAGGTATCTTGCCCTTTTAGTCTGAAGATATGGTAGTGGTAAAAGGTCTCTCTAAGTGGTTGGCTGTTTTGCTTTTTTTGATCTTCAGGTTGAACCCCAGTATCTGGCACTGGGTTTTTATTATTCATGCTACAAACAATTTCTACCAAACTGTTACCACATGACTCAATCAATAGTACACACAAGTCAAACTGTCATGCCAGGCACCCAGGAAGGATCAAGCAAGGCCATCTGTTATCAGTGCTCATGATTCAATGCCTTTACTAAGAGATTATGATTACAATGGAACTTACAGTGCACACTAATATAAAGTGACTGTCAACATAAAAAGCCCACTTACTAGTTAAGGAAAGCAATGCTAGTCAAACATAAACATAGAACCTTTGCCAACAGAAAGAAAAGTATCTCATTTTAGTTCTCACACGAACCACAGACCATCAAAGGACAGAAGGGAAGAAAGGAAGAAAAGGGGAGAAAAAAATCTAAAATAAACTCAAATTGGAGCCAGGCAGAGTATGTATATACATCAACATAACCTTAAGAATGTACTAGCGGTGGGGGGTATGGCCCTTCAGTCAGGAAGCAATATATGTGAGAATAAAAAAGAATTAAAAAAAAAAAAAAGACTACACTAATGGCCAGGTATGGTAGTGCACTTTGATACCAGCACTTGGGAGATAAGAAAGATCTCTGTGCAAAGGAAAAGAAACAAGACAATCCCAGCCTGGTCTACATAATAAGTTTCAGGACAGTCAGAGGTACACAGAGACCCTGTCTCAAAGAGAAAAATACACTACAATTAGATCTCTTCTGCTTTGTCTTGGAGATCATTGAGAATTTCTCTGACACAGTTTACTTCTGTACTGTATGTAGTCTGTTCCATTGCTAGTACTGACTAAAGCATACACAATGCTATATTTGGACAAACCTGCTTTCAGTGACAAGGACAATTCTCAGATATTTATTTCAAACACATGACAACTAAATATGTTATAAATGAACTACTTAGTAATGCAAAAAAGAATCCGTTATGAACATGAACCTTGGATACCATGTAGTACATAACAGGGCTCCCACATTATTTACATAAGAAACTGTATGATGTTTAGGATTGGCTTCAAAATATTATGGGTAGGCAGTGGTGAGAGTCAGGGAGTAGAGAGGAAATATACATGAAACACTTCCAGGCTGGCACTGCTAACTGCTGAGGGCTCTCTATTATAGTTCGCTCTACTCATAAACATACTGTAAACCTTCCAAACAGAATGCAAAAAGGAAGCAGAGAAGGACATGTCGGCACATGTCTAAAATCTCAGCACTGGAGAAGTGGAAACAGGAGAACCAGGGGTTCAGAGCCAGCCTCAGCTAGAGGCCAGAGACTGTCGTGAGAGTGCCTCAAGCAAAAAGGCATCACTTTTCCATAAATGATAATGTTATGCCAGGTAAAATGGCTTCAAAAAATTACATACAGAAATACAAAGAAAAAAGTTCTTAAAAAGAAAGCCATCTTTCACTGTTGTCCTGTGTGTTGCACAGAACAGATAATGCGCAGATCACAGATCCATAGAATGGTCTAGAATCCACCCTAAGTCTTTTAAGCTCATAGCACCAAGGATGAAAGTGAACTGGTACCGTCAGGCAAAAGTCACATCTGCACTGCACATGCACCAAATTGACAGCCCTTTGCAGAAGTTAAAAACACGCTCCATAGACCTCATTTGCTTCCTGTTTCAAGGTGGGGGCACTTAGGGAGAAACCAGCGTTTTCACATTCCCATATGTACCTAATTTAACAGACGTTGCTTGGCATTAGGAAAATAAAGGCATAAGCTTTACTGATTTTGAGTTTAATGGCCATGATCCAAAACCAGTTCTGGCTACAAGGATATAGGGAAATCTTGATTTCTTCTTTAGACAGGCTCAAATCATTACCTGACATTCTTAACTTTTCCTACATATAATTTTTATCTACTTTATGGAGGGGAGAAAGTTTTTCTTTTCTTCATTAAAAGAAGTGAATTACAAGAAAACTTTTCCAGGAAGCCATTAATTTAGCTGCTTTTCTTTCTACTACAGAAGCGCTTAAGCAGATTAGAAGCCCAGAAAAAAAGCACAAGAGTATCATAATAAATACAGGCTCCCAAAGCCTCGGCAGACTATGAACATTGTCTAGATACAACCAGGGCCACGTCTGCTTTTCAAACACTTCTGAAAGCATTTGGCATCATTTTCTAATAACCCCCACAGCACTAGACTTCCTTGTTTTTTCAGTAGTATTTCAAAACCTTGACACTTTTATTGAGCTATTTTTGGAAGACCTCAGTCTGTCTACCTTCGGGGCTCATGATGCAAATATAAAAGCTACAGGACATCCCTTTAGCTACAAAACTTGGCAGGCTTCCTGGGTCTCCAAGAAAATTCCAATTAGCTACTTTATGAGGAGCAAGAGCACAACAGAGAAGGAACAACTGTAAGCATAAGAGACTGGCCGTGCCTGTCGGTCCATTTCTGAACCACTGAGTGACTTCCAATTAACCTCTTCCTGGCTTCTTGCTTTCCTTACCTGTCAGATCTCCTGAACAGAAAAATAATAAATAAATAAATAAATAAATAAATAAATAAATAAATAAATAAATCCTTACAGTCAAATGACAAAATGTTCTAAGAATTTCTGTTGGGGAAAAAATTAACTTTAAAATTAATAGACACTAAAGAGAAGAATAAAAGAAGCAAGCCGGGTACTCCTAGAATCCAGTTCTAAGAAGACTGAGCCAGAAATCTGGGCTGCATAGGTAGACGCTGTGGGAAGGAGAGAAGGGAAACACCTGGAAGTCTGTCACAGTCAGCATGTAACTTCACTATTACCAAGAAAAAAAAAAAAAGAACTGTATGAAAGCATGACCAAAAACATTCTTTCTTGGAACCTACCCAATGTGATTTTTGAAGGGTTCTGTTTTTACCTGAAGTAGAATCTCAAGCAGTCAAAGCTAACCTCACACACTATAAAAGAGAAGATGAAGAGAACTCTGCCTCCATCTTCTCATTCCTAAGTGACAAAATTGTAGACATGCCCACTATGCCCGTTTTTTTTTTTTTCCTTTTGCACAACAGAACCAAGGGTTTCACTAGACAAATGCTCTACCATTGGGCTATATACCCAGCCCTGTGATGCATTTCTAACTTCAGTAATTTGTGCACCTTTTAAAATTTTCCTAAATCCTGTATTAAATATTTAATGTTTGTCTTTAAGTCACTTTAAAATGTGCATCCACTTCCTCGTTAGGCTTAATAGCAATGAAGTAAAAGCTGCAAGGGTTTCATGGTCTGAGTTGGTGAGGACAATTGACCAGGACTCTTCCTTTGTGTGAGGTAGCCTTTGTCGACCTGCTGGACCTCTTTCTACCCATGTACTAAATTCCCCAGGTTTCCAGAAAACCGAGCTGCTCATTTCAAGTATAAAGATACCTTTGCATCAGGTCAAAGTCTGTGGAGAACTAAGTGAACAGTTTAAAATAATTGTAGGAGTGTTGCAGGGATGCGTCCTCTCACTACTACTCTTTAATATATTCTTGGAATTAATAATCACAACAGGCCTGGAGGATGCGGAGATAGGTGTAACCAAAGACTGCTTGTTCTTTCCCCAGCTGCCCAGACCCAAATAATTACACAGAAACTATATTAATCACAACACTGCTTGGCCAATGACTTAGGTGCACTCCTGGCTAGCTCTTACATCTTAAATTACCCTATTTCTATTATTCTGTGTATCGCCATGAGGTTGTGGCCTATCAGGCAAGGTTCCAGCACCTGTCTCCTTTAGCAGTTACATGGCGTCTCTGTGACTCTGCCTGATCTCTCTGTATATCTCTGTTCAGATTTCCAGCCTGGCTGTACTCTGCTAAGACATTGGCCAAAACAGCTTCTTTATTAACCAATGGTAATAAAACATATATTCACATCAGATAGGCATGCAGATAGGTGGTGTGCAAATCAAAACTTGTATTTCGCCAATGACACAGCACTACTTGCTGAAAGTCCAAATGAGTTGCAGGCCATGGTAAATAGAGTGATGGAAATAAGTAAATGAAACCCTTGGCATGAAAGTAAACATCGAGAAGACTGAGATATAACACATGGGAAGGGCTCACAAGGATTTTAACAGTGTATTAAAGAATCAGAACCTCAAGCAAACAGTCAGCTTTGTCTATCTGGGAGGAAACCTCAGTTCAAAGGAGGGAACTATTTCAGACGTCAATAGGCAGATAGGGGAGCGAGGGCTGCATTCCAGGCACTAGGAAAAGTTTGGTCAGCAAGAGACATAACAGTAACAAAATGACAAGTATATGAGACCCTGCTCTTGAGCTGTCTTCTTTACAACTATGAAAACTGGACAATAAAACGCTCCTCAGAACAGTGGCTGAATGTGTTTGAGATAGCATGTCTCAGGAGGATTCTAGATGTCACATGAAGAGATAGGCTGTGGGATAATGGCATTAAGAAACATCTCCATCTACAGAAGGAAGTCAACTACAGGATATGGCAACAGCACTTGAGATACTTTGGCCATGTTATGAGACCCTTGCAATATCTTCTCTGATACAGAACATAGGCTCTAAATTTATTTATAAACCTCAACACCCACTGGGCAACTTACCATGAACCACACACTTGCAGCTATTAGCTCTTCTTCCTAGACGGCTGGACCATACAGACACTCCTACTCTACAACTTTACTCAGGATCCCTTTTACACCTCAACATCTCCAAAATCCACTCACAAACATCCTTAACATCCATATTCACATTACTTAAAAACCTCCTCCTAATTACACCTTACCTAGCAATGAAGATTTTTCATTTTGCAGTACAGCTGTTCTAATGCCCAGATAAAATTCAGATTTATATACGGCATTATGTGTCCGTTTAAAGACAGGCAAATTAAGAATTTACTATTCTAAAATAAGACTCATTTCTGAAAGGTATATATTCACTAAATCTGTGGCTACTGTGTTTTGTTAAATTTCCTTCAGATATATAATTATATCATATATAAATAGTTTATATCAAACTAATCCTTGAACTACCACAGGAAACATACCTGTATGGTATAAATGAGTGTCCTGACCTCTTCTAAGAAGTGCTCTTCTGTTCAATCAGTCCTGCAACTCTATTGACTCATTTACCTGATGTTTCTATGTGCTTTTACACATAGAGTCAGCAAATGGATAGAAAAAGAAATAGTTTTATTATGGCTGCAATACGTTTGTGTTAAGTACCACAATAATCCTCTAAATTTTATTTTTAACAAACACAAAACCATAAATCCAGACAATTGAACATAAGTTAATTTCTACTTCCTTAAAAATAAAACTAGCTGGGGTCATCCTTGTGGATTCCTGGGAAATTCTCTAGTGCCAGGTTTCTTGCTATCCTCATAATGGCTCCCTCAATCAAAATATCTCTTTCCTTGCTCTCATCTCCGTCCTTCCCCATCTCGACTATCCCTTCCCTCCAGTTCTCCTCCCCACTCTCCTCTCTCCCACTCTGAATATTTGAATATAATATATTCAAATTATACCACTTCTGCTCTCCCTTCTCCCCCAACCACCATGCTTCCAATTTTGTCAGGAGATCTTGTCTCTTTCCCCTTTCCAGGTGGATCTATATATGTTTTTCTTAGGATTCACCTTGTTACTTCTCTAGGGTCATGGACTATAGGTTCGTTATCCTTTGCATTATAGCTAGTAACCACTTATGAGTATGGACATACCATATCATCTTTCTGGGTCTGGGTTACCTCACTCAGGATGTTTTTTTTTTTCTAGTTCCATCTATTTGCATGCAAATTTCGAGATGTCATTGTTTTTTATCACTGAGTAGTACTCCATTGTGTAAATGTATCACATTTTCTTTATCCAGTCTTCATCTAGGTTGTTTCCAGGTTCTGGTTATTACAAATAATGTTGCTACGAACATAGTTGAACAAATGTCCTTGTAGTATGATTGAGCATCCTTTGGGTATATATTGCTGGGTCCTGAGGTAGGTTGATTCCCAATTTTCTGAGAAACTGCAATACTAATTTCCAAAGTGGTTGTACAAGTTTGCATTCCCACGAGCAATGGAGGAGTGTTCCCCTTACTCCATATCCTCTCAGGCATAAGCTATCATTGGTGTTTTTTTTTAATCTTAGCCATTCTGACTAGTGTTAAGATGGTATCTCAGAGTCCTTTTGATTTGCATTTCCCTGATGGCTAAGGATGTGTCTTTCAGCCATTTGAGATTCTTGAGTATCCTCTGTTTATTTCTGTACCCCATTTTTTAACTGATTATTTCAAATTTTGATGTCTAATTTCGTGAGTTCTTTATATATTTTAGAGATCAATCCTCTGTCTGATGTGAGGTTGGTAAAGATCTTTTCTCAATCACTAGACTGCCTTTTTGTCTTATTGGCTGTCCTTTGCTTTACAGAAGCTTCTCAGTTTCAAGAGGTCCCATTTATTTATTGCTGCTCTCAGTGTCTGTGCTGAGAGGGTGCCTGAACTAGCCTTGCCCTGTAGCCAGATTGATGAATATCTTAGATATCATCAAAGATCCTTCATCCAGCAACTGATGGAAACAGAGGCAGAGACCCACAGCAAAGCACTGGGCTGAGCTCCCAAAGTCCAGTTGAAGAGTAGGAGGAGTGAGAATATGAGCAAAGAGATCAAGACCATGATGAGGACACCCACTGAAACAGCTTATCTGAGCTAATGGGAGCTCACCAACTCTGGCTGGACAGGGAAGGAACCAGCACAGGACCAAACGAGACCCTGTGAGTGTGGGTGACAGTTGTATGGCTGGGGCAGACTGCGGGCCACTGACAGTGGCACCAGGATTTGTCCGTACTGCTTGTGCTAGCTTTTTGGGATCCTATTCTCTTTGGATGGATGCCTTGCTCAGGCTAGAGGTAGTAGGGATGGCCTTGGACCTTACCCAAAACTATGTGCTTTATCCTCTCTTACCAGGTGGAGGGAATGGGAGGAGGGAAGGGAGTGGGAACTGGAATTGCTATGTAAAATGAAAAAAGACAGTTTGTTTTCTTTTTTAAGAAATAAAAGTAAAAGAAAACTAATGTTAAAAACAAGAGGGAAGGCCGGGCGGTAGTGGCGCACGCCTTTAATCCCAGCACTCGGGAGGCAGAGGCAGGCGGATCTCTGTGAGTTCGAGACCAGCCTGGTCTACAAGAGCTAGTTCCAGGACAGGCACCAAAAACTACAGAGAAACCCTGTCTCGAAAAAACAAAAAAAACAAAAAAAAAGAGGGAAAGCTAGGTTTGGGCAGTAATCTCAGGAGCCTGAGGCAGGAGAACCACTAAGAGTTCAAGGCCAGCGGGGCAAAACAAACTGGGGGGGGGGAGCATAAGAAAAGATAAGCAAACAGAACAGTGGGAAATGGAAAGCAAATGTGCAAAACGTCTGACTTAGAAACTGTAACCTGAATTACTGCTTTGGGGAAACCCAAAAGGAACTAACAGCTGAAGTCCCATGCACCTTAGGCCTGTAGGTTCCAGGTACCTCTGAGGGCCTGAGGTATAACACAGTTAATACAGACTTCAAAGGGCCGCAAAATAAGCCTTCAGGCTTTGTGGGAAAGCAATCTCCAGCCTGGAAACCTATACAAGCCAAACGTAAAAGCCGCCAACTGAAAATGGAAGAGTACTTTATGACACACAGCGTCTTAAACTGACCTCTCTCACGCTTGCACCTTCTTGAACAACTGCTACATAATTTCCTGTGAACTCAGAGTTAAATCAAGAAACAGATATAAAGCACAGAAGACACAGAACCCAAAATACAGAGGTTCCAGAAATAAAAAGCCCAGAAAGGATCACAGAAGGGAAAGAGACATCAGTTAAGAGCTTGCTTTGCAAGCCTGAGGATCTAAATTCAATCCCCAGCACACATCTGGTGACAACTACTTACAATCCCAGCCAGCACTGGGAGAAAGGTGGGTCCCTGGAGCTCCCTGTCCAGTCCAGTCTAATATACACACTGACAGTAAAGACAGTGACCTCATCCACATGCGCATATGTATGTACACCTGCACACACACATACAAATCTCAGACGGAAATCAAAAATTATTTTTGAGTCTACTTCAGGAATATTTTTAACTTTTTAATTTTATTATGCATAATGTTATGCCTGCACACCAGAAGAGGGTACCAGATCTCATCATAGATGGTTGTAAGCCACCATCTGGTTGCTGCGAATTGAACTCAGAACCTCTAGAAGAGAAATCAGTGCTCTTAACCTCTGAGCCATCTCTCCAGCCCCAACTTCAGGAATTTTATAGCTTCCAGAATAGCTGATATCAAGAAAACCAAACAAACGAGACAAAAACAAAATCTTCAGGATAAAATATAATAGATTGTTTAGAGAAAGTATTTTTAAAGTATAATCAAAGCACTTTACATGGTTCATCTAAGTTGAAGCATGGAAAGAGTGCGGATCTGTATGAAAACAGATTAACACAAGCTAACTCTAATCAAAATGTAAAGCAAATAGGTCTATTATTTATATGTGCAAGAAACTGGAGTGGCGAGACAGCAGCAAGACCGCTGCTCCAGCAATGAAGCATCAACTGAAGCAACTACTCATGCACAAAAATACCTCCACATGAACCGAGGACACCAGACAGTGGCTATTAAATGTCTGTGAAACCAAATTCTTGACTTCCAGCATGTCCTGTCCCTTTAAAAAATACACAAGCCTTTAACAAATAATAAAATGAAAAGTATTTCATCATTTTTTTCAAAACTCAAAAAACAAGAAAATTGTGTTACTTAGAGACCAAACACACCAGAAAACAAGATCAGAAGTATTGAAAGTCGTGGCCTCTAGGGAGCTGAAAGCTGTCAGGAAGACTTAGCACTGGTCTGCCTGCTGTTTCCCTGTATTCCTAAAGCATGCGAAAGTACTCCAGGGAGTGCCATGTCCACTGTAAGTTAAATAGCAAAAAGTGTAAAACCACATGAAAGGAAAAGCTAGTTGGGAAGGGCAGAAAGTCACACTTTATTTTTATGTTTTAAACTCTGGCACATTTTGCTAATGCTGGAAAAACAGATGAGGAGCATCACATGAAAGGCAAGATGAAGGTCATTCCCCACTTGAGTATGGAAGTGTAGCTCTGTGGTGTGCTTGGCAAGCATGCAGCCCTGGGTTCAATCACAGGAAGAGTAAAAACCACACAATCCAGAGTAGTGCTCGGTCGTGCTATACTCGATACTCAGAGCTTCAAGATCACACCTTCGGGAAGAAATGAGGGGCACAAAACCAGCCACAAAAGCAAGCCTATCTCCTCCAAAAAACAGATGAAGATGCCAACAGGCTCCATGATGAAGTCCAGTTCTTAAGAACAGCATCAAATAACTTACTGGCCCTGTTGTATAAAACTAACATTCGGCCAACATGTACACGGAGTGAATTGAATAACTCGTTCAATCCTCAAGCCTGATCTTCTCTGTGAAATGAACTGCATACCAGCTATTCCAAAGGATTAAGGATATGAACCTGTATAAATACAGTCCAAAACAGCCTTCTTATTTTCTGGTTTAGTTTTTCTAGAACTTCCTTCACTCTCTCTTTTCTAACATGCCACTGATTGTGGATGCTTCTGCCCTTGGTTACTATTAATGGAACCAAGAAAAGAAAAAAGAAGACAGCCCATAAGACCAAACAAACTTGTCTATTCTATGACAGCCCCAGAAGATATTGGCCAGGAAAGCAGCTTAGGGGGTAAAAGTGTCTGCAACCAAGTCTGAGGACCTGAATTCAACCCCTGAAACCCACAAAGAATTCATTCCCATAAATTGTCCTCTAATGGCCACAGGTGTGCCATGGTTCATGCAAGAGGCAGATAGACATATCAATGAACTGTATGTACAAATCTTAATTGGATCTTGATCCAAAGAAAACTTTTCAATTATTGGCACATGGGAGAATAGAGAGACAGCTTAATGGTTAAGAGCATTTGCTACTCTTGGAGAGAACCTAGGTTCCATTCCCAGCACCCATGGTACCTCACAACTGTCTACAACTCTGGTTCCAGGGAATCCAACATCCTCTTCTGGCCTCCACAAGAACCAGGCAGACATGCATTGAGGCGGACATTCATACACGTAAAATAAAAAAATAAGATAAAAAACTTAAAAAATGACATTGAGGGCTAGAGAGATGTCTCAGTGGTTAAAAGCACTGGCTGCTCTTCCAGAGGTCCTGAGTTCAATTCCCAGCAACCACATAGTGGCTCACAACCATCTGTAATGAGATCTGGCGCCCTCCTCTGGCGTGTGGGCATACACGGAGGTAGAATGGTGTATACATAATTAATAAATAAATCTTTTTTTAAAAAAAGAAATAAAAAATGACATTGATTAAATTGACACTTGACTAGTTGAGCACAGTAGGTATATACCTATAATCTCAACACTCAGGAAGCTGAGGCAGGAAGATTACAAGTTAAAGACAACTTAGGCTACATAAAAGAGTTTGAGACTGAACTACAAAATGAGTTTGAACTCCATGCGGGCTACACATTGAGACCCTGTCTCAAGGCCTCCCACTTAAAACTTGGGCACGCTGATTAAGAAATCAAAGCAGCCGGGCGGTGGTGGCGCACGCCTTTAATCCCAGCACTTGGGAGGCAGAGGCAGGCGGATCTCTGTGAGTTCGAGATCAGCCTGGTCTACAAGAGTTAGTTCCAGGACAGGCTCCAAAACCAGAGAAATCCTGTCTCGAAAAAACAAAAAAAAAAAAACAAAAAAAACAAAAAAAAAAAAAAGAAATCAAAGCAGCTGGAGAGACGGCTCAGCAGCTAAGAAAACTTACTGCTCTTGCAGAGCACCTCAGTTTGGACCACACGTGCCTAAATTAGGCAGCTCACAATATGGAACTGCAGTTCCAGGGGACTCTTACAACCTCTTCTGACCTCCAAAGACAACCACAAGCACTGTGAACACACTAACATTCAGGCGTGCACACACACCAATCATGAACATAAATAAAAATGAACAACCCTGTGACTTTGAGAAATGTTTAGCATAATGATGGTGTCCAATTAAGGTTACAAAAGAGTGCTTATCATCTAAAACTGAAAAAAAAGGAAAATACAATTGTGACATCTGGTAACGATCAAAATGACCAAACAACCAAGATTAGCTCACTGTGCCCAGAGATGCAAGAGGTGGTCAGACTTGTTTGGTGACCATTTTCACATGGTATACACACTTCTCTACCTTCTGTGAGTCCTCAAACTCCATTCTTTCTCAGCATATAAAAGGTCTATCAATACTGCTTGCCAATAAAAGCTTCCATTTTCCTTTCCTTTCTTCAAAATCCCTAGGACTTTACAACTTGAGTCTGTCCTGATAGGATGATGCATAATGAAACAGAAAGGATGAAATGAACAACATCATGCTGAAAAAACAATACAGAAATCAGGCCCAGCTGCGGGCTCTGGGAGTTTAAAACTAGGCTTTAGATAATGAAGCAACTGCTTAACAGTAAATGAGGAAGTCTAGAGTCAAAGCAGTGGGAGAACACGTCCATCATGACCCTGGTGATGACCCAAAAGTTATGGTCACAAAGGGAAAGGCAAGAATGACTGCTGGCCCAAGGAGGAAAGCCGTACTGCAAGCAACAGCAACTTTTCGTTCACACTGACCCAGGCGGTTTCCACTTTTCAACTGCTATTCAATAAATGGAGAATAAACTTAGTGTTCAGTTCACCCAGCGCACGGGAAGAAAATGGTCTAGAGCACTGGTTCACAATCTGTGGGTCCTGCCCCACACACCCTGCATATTAGATATTTACACTACAGTTCACAGATTTACTACTGTGAAGTAGCAAGGAAATAATTTTATGGCTGGGGTCACCACACATGAGGAACTGTATCAAAGGGTGAGGGCATTAGAAAAGCTGAGAACCACTGGTTTAGGGGTAAAATAAAAAAGAAATGGAGGGACCCGAGACAAGAAAGAATTAGCGTAAAATACAATGCAACCCTGTCTGGCTGACAATCCAGCCAGAGGAGTATGGATCCAGGGTTGCCACCACCCTCCAAGTTTCCTACCCAAAATAAAAGTATTTATATTAGATTAAAATTAAACGCTATACTGAGGAAATATATGCCTGCAGGTATATTTCACACATAAAACAATGTATTGGATTTATAAAGGTTACATTTTACTGTGTTGTTTGCCAGAGTTTAAACAATCAGTAAAACAGCCCCTTACTATGAGCCCTGTTACAAGTGAACTCCAACTACAGGGAAAAGATGTCGTAACACAGCATATGCAAACATTTTATAGTCAGGATCCGTCACCTATGGCAACACTACAAAAAGACCACATTCTCCCTGAATTGTTGAAACCAGATCCCAAGAGTTTTACTACATACTTACCACTTTGTGCATTACTTAATCTTGTCCATTTTTTTAAGTCAATAATTTTGTAAAAGTTCAAAAATGCTAAAGATACCGTACTAAAAATAGTTTTTAAAAGGCATTTCAGCCATAGGAAATTCTAGTCTCATATCAGACTTCATTTCCACACAGATAACTGGTTCCTGACTACTGCAAAAAAATGTGCTTACCACAAAATCACATGCAACCCACTGGGTCTTTTCATAACCTAACAATTCTCACAGATGCCAGGCACTATGTGAAGCATTTTATAGACACCGGCTCATCTAATCTCATATCACTCCATAAGATTTTTACACACACACGCACGCACGCGCGCACACACACACACACACACAATCACCATTAAAGAAACACCTCTGTGAAATTCTTTACTCAAAGTCCCTGGCAGAGTGGCAGCCTAGCCAACACCAAACAGCACAAACTTGTTAGTGACCCTCTCTAGTCAACAACTCTACCATGGGAAATTTCTAAGGAAATAAAGGCAGGCATTAAGCTCACAGGTAAGAATGTAAGCAGCTAAGATTGTCTATCAGAATTCAGTTTCACCTTGACAACGGCACAAAAGGGATCACCTAAAGAATTCAGTGGAAAGGAAGTAAGCACAATCAAGCAGGGGAGGAAAAAAAATAAGTGACCGAAGTACAATAGCATAACAGAGAGGGAACAGGATGTCTCGGAAGACTTTGATTCCCTAATCTGACATTTAAGAAGTAGGTCTGGGGACACTGCTCTGCTGCTACAGAGCAGCCCTGGGTTCAATCCCCAGCACCCAGTAACGGGTGCTCAAGGTCCTCCACCACTCCAAGTTCAAGGTCAGAAACCTTATCTCATATCCTAACTGTTACCTAGAAAATAAGGACACAAGTAGATCAGCAATTTGAAACTTTTTCTGTCACCCCACCAAATAATCTCATATCCGTATTTTACCTTTCTCCACGTGCCCCTCACCTCTCATGGCAACCTCTTTCATGAACTCATTCACCCAAACATAACCTAACTTCTTGACTTGTTGGAGTCTGAAGCATACTCCAAACAACACATTCTCACTAACCTTCTCTGTGTCCTCAGGGCAAGAGTGTGAATTAAGAAATGTCAAAGTTTCCTTCTGACCAAGTTTAGGGTCAGTGTGTGTGTGTGTCTTAAGAAGTAGCCTCTTTGGAAAAAAGAAGGGGAAAACAAAGAACAATGGCAAAATATAAATCACATTTGAATGTCTTCAAACTAATGAAATGAATACTGGTTAAACACTAGTGACTCTACAAAACTGAGCAAACTCAGCACTGTCGTTAAGTCTGATGGGTTCAGCTCCAAAGTGCATCCAGAGATATGGAAACCTAAATTTAGGGTTTGAAAAAGATGGCTATCTGCCATTTTTTTCTCTATTTTGCCTCCTCTTACATGCCATGTTTTAAGCCACATAAAGAATGCTAAATGAAAAACATGCTAAAAAATAAAAAAAAAAGTGAGTGAAACATACTTAACAGTACTGAGAATATGAAATTAACTCTAGTCCATCTTGAGGGGGGAAAAAACAAGAATATGAATGTACTGATAGAAAAATTAAAAAAAAAAAACCTCATTTTTTTCCAGAAAAACTCTTGTTAAAATAAATGCTATTCCTCAAACCAGGAAAACAGTGTATATTGTATAGATGATTTACTATTCTAGACATGGAAAACACCAATCAAAAAAAACTTAAACAGATCCAAAGCCAATCATAACAAGGGGAAACTATATACAGAGATTTTTTTTTTTAAAGCAAGTTCTCTTTGTTATTTACATGTTGTTTCTCCCTAAGCTATGACCAATTTCTATCAAGTCAACCCAAGCTTTCAAGGAATGCCACCACTTAAGAGATGGAGACAAGGAGTTCAAAGCTAACCTTAGCCACCTAGTAGGTTCAATACCATCCTGAACTGGACGAGACTCTAGGTTTTTTTTTTTTTATTATTTATTAAAGATTTCTGCCTTCTCCCCGCCACCACCTCTCATTTCCCTCCCCCTCCCCCTCCCCATCAAGTCCCCCTCCCTCATCATCCCTAAGAGTAATCCGGGTTCCCTGCCCTGCGGGAAGTCCAAGGACCACCCACCTCCATCCAGGTCTAGTAAGGTGAGCATCCAAACTGCCTAGGCTCCCACAAAGCCAGTACGTGCAGTAGGATCAAAAACCCATTGCCATTGTTCTTGAGTTCTCAGTAGTCCTCATTGTCCATTATGTTCAGCAAGTCCGGTACACCGGACTGAAATCTCAAGGTCCAAATCAAGAGCAGGAGACAGAGCACGAGCAAGGAACTCAGGACCGCGAGGGGTGCACCCACACACTGAGACAATGGGGATGTTCTATCAGGAACTCACCAAGGCCAGCTGGCCTGGGTCTGAAAAAGCATGGGATAAAACCGGACTTGCTGAACATAAGAGACTCTAGGTTTTTGTTGTTTGTTTAAATTATCTTTTTTGTTCTGTTTGGTAGAGACAGGGCCTTTCTATGTAGCCTTGGCTGTCCTAGAATTCACAATGTGCACCAGGCTGGCCTTGAGCGCAGAGCAATCCGCCTGCCTCTGCCTTCCGAGTGCTGGGATGGATGGCACGTGCCACCAAACCGCTGCAGACCCTGTGTTTTGTTTTGTTTTTTAAATACTCTCAAGGCTGGTGAGATGGTTCAGCAGTGAAGAGCACTTGCTGCTCTTGTAGAGGATCGAGGTTTGATTTCCAGCTCCTGCAGATCTTAACAACCACCTGCAACTACAGTGCCAATAGAACCAGGACCCTCTTTTGGCCTGTGTGAGCATTAGGCACTCACATGGCACACATACATATACACAGGTAAAATAATCACACACACGAAATAAAATAAACCTTTAAAAAATATGCAAAAAGGACAGTGAATTAATATTTCAACTAGTGTGTATAATATAAAGGTTCCCCATCTAACACATACATGTAAAATGTGTGTTGTGTTATGTGTATATTCCCTTCTACCTCACACAAATACACACACTTTACAGAAAAAACCTACCCCAAATGGTCAATTGTTTCCAGATATATTGGAGACAGTATTTTTTTAATGACTTCTAAGCAACCACACTACTAATACGTACTGTGCTGGCCATATCCCTATGACACAAAGCAGTCATTCCATCTTAGATTTTAGTTTGGGACACTTCCCAGACAGACAAATGATAGAAATCTTATGAATATCAAGTTACTGCTTCATGCCAAAACATGGCCTTCCCAAAGGATGCTCTGTCTGCAATCTGTGAAGGAATCACATACAAATTCCCTATTTACTGGGATCTTCTAAAGAAGCAGAAAAGTCTGTGTGGAGGGGAGAAGGGAGGGGGCTAAGACTAGATTTGCTGACTGCTAAAAGTTCAGCCCTGAGGTTTATTCCAAGATTCTATAAAAGAGCAGTAAATTAGGGTTGGCTAGTCCTTGCTGACTATGGAAGCCAGAATAAACACTTACTGGAGGTATTTAAATCTACTAAGAGTACCCAGTGGTTAGGTACAGCAACTCCAATCTGGAAAAAACAGCAAGCAAGTCCACTGGAACTGTTTCTAAACAGAGGTGGAGCTGAGGAGATAGGCACATTTCCTTTGTTTTCTCTAACAAACAATACAGACTTCAGAAAGGCAACATGCCAGTTGCTGGTATTGATCTCTAAAAACTTCTGCTGCCTTACTTAAAAAAACAACTAGCAATTTATATTTTAAAAATGTCGATCCACACCTACCTCAGTTCAAATAAAGAAAAAGTCCAGGCTTTATTGTGGAAACAAGCAAAAATCAAACCCCCAACTACATAAAATATGAACCCCACATTCCTAAACAAAATGGCAAAGACACAACCTTTGTAGGTCACTAGCCACAGCAACATGAGGTGGTGATTCAGAGCAGACTAAATGTTAAGCATAACTAGACAGAATTACTAGTTACAGAGAAAATTTACCAATAAATATTTTGGTTGAAGACTGCTTTGTCATCTTCGTAAGTATTTTTAGTTGAAAGCATGGGTTTGGGTAGCCCACGTGGACGTGGTTCTGATTTTTAAATATCTATTTCTTACATTCTGGTCACTGGATAGGTTTCTAAACTCCAATCTTCGGAACTGGTAATTTGGAAAGGGTAAACCACGAGAACATTACATTAAAAAGAAGAAGACACCACCCTCACCAACTCAGGTCAGCAAAGCTAAGCTGGTAGGCTAGTGTTCTCACAAACCTAAGGATGGGTCTCCCTGGCCCAGATGCTCATGTAACAGGAAACACTGATGAACAAAATGTCTGAAGCCATTTCTCAAGGTATAGCAAGACTTCTGAGTTCCTTACTTTTCTATCTGTACTTATTTTGGGGTGGGTGGCAGGCATCCATTCAGATTCTTCCCCCAAAAGCTCCAAATGGGCTTCTTTATAATTGGACTTAAAAATTCTGACTTTAAACATCCATAATCAATTATTCTGAACTATCCCATAGCAGTTTACATTTCTTACAAAAATACCAAACATGTCACTGAAAAATCTATTAAGATAAGTAATGTTAAATAATGGTACCGCTCTTGATTCTTTTAAACAACCCCCATCTAATTTAGAGTCCAAGAGCTTTGAGGGGTGTTACAGCTCAATCCACCCATACTTTTTTCTCTCTTGCACACAGTGTCCTACTTCTAGTAGAGGCAAACGATTAAAGAACTGTTATGATTAGGTCTTTCTTGTGGGGGGGCGGGGGGGAGGGGAGGTGCTTTCAAAGGAGAGAAAGTGTCCTCTCCTATTAATGAGCAGCCCCTTGTCCTCAGCAGTCAGTCTGCACACGAGACCACTACTGACTTCAGAGGGAATTCTTCCTGCGAAGTGAGGAAAGCAGAATAGGAGTAAATTAGCAAAAATCCACACCACTACTCTAAGCCATTACTACTCCTCCAGTTCTCCAACAGCCTCCAAAGCACACAGACGTCTGCCAGTGGCTCTCAAACTGAATTGTGGAAATGACCACCCTATCCCTGACAGGTGACACAGCCTCTCTCTTTAGACGTTTTGTCAAACTAGCGGCCTGATGAGAGACTTTCTGGACCTTACCAAGATACAGGATTATTTCAATGCAGCCCCCATCAGTGGCTGCCAAGGGCAAATCAGAGATTTCTCGTAGCAGGAGTCTGCAAACAAACTGAATGGTACTATACTCTCCCCCCCCCCCCCCCGCCAGAAAACCTGTACAAATATTGAGAATTCTCAACCACATCTCCCACAGCCAAGAAACGGATCAAGTTTCCCTCAAACCCACGGGGATGTCTGACAGGGTAGGCTAAAAAAAAAACCTGTCAATTCAGTACTATAAAGAATACAGAGATAGCATACCCCACTAAAGAATTACAAAAACAGGAAGGGCTGAAGAAAGATGAATGGAGAAAACTGGGACAGAAGTTTTGTTGTTTTGTTGGTTTGGGTTCAATAACAAGAGCATACAGCTCTGCTCACCAGACATTTCACATGCTAGAAAGTTCAAGTAACAGAGAAAACCTTGATTCCGAAAGGAGAAAACATATACACAACTCCCCTAGGTCCCACTTTCCCTACCACACACCCAGGGACCTTAAAAAAAAACAGGGAATGCTGTTAGGTGACAGAGATTTACTGAAATGAAGAGATTTAGTGACGGGCTTCCTCAGTTTGTACCAAAGGCTCCACACAGAGACCACTCCTCAAAATAACACACTGTGAGCGAGAGCTCTTCTAACTTCACCAAAGCCAAAAAAAAAACCACAAAAAAACAAAACTAAAACACTTGGCCCCGCCAGAGGCTGGCATCTGGGGACACTTAAAGGCTAACGTTCCCCGCAGACGTCTGGGATCAAGGATGGGGGGGTCCCCAGACGCCGACCTCAACGCAACCGGGCTCCGCTATTTCCTCCACCTCGTCCTTCCTCTGCAGCGCACCTAAATTGCTCCCATCCTCAGCCGCCAGCGCAGGAGAAAAGGAAGCCATCAGTGGTTGAGGGCCTGGTGTCGGGAGCTGGAAGGCTCGCCGCCGAAAACGTGCGAGCTAGCCCGCAGCTCCCAGCCCGCGCCGGCGGGGGCGGAGGCGGGGGCGGAGGGTCGCCCGAGTCGGCCCGAGCTGCCGCGCGCGTGGAGCCGGCGCAGCGCCTTCCCCGACTCCCGCAGCGCCCACGCACCCCTCGGGCCCGTGTCCGGCGACCCCGAGCCCTACTCGGGCAAGGCGCCGCCGCGGCCGAGCCCCGCGCCAAGGATGGAGCCGCGCACCTCGGTTGCGGCTCGGCGCGGCTCCGGCGCGTGACCCCGGGGTGGGGACGGAGGGTGGGGGGGAAGGAGAAGGGCCCACAGCCGCCCCCTCCCCCGCCTGGGACAGCCGTCCCGGGCTTCCTGCCGGGGTCGACTTCCCGCTTGCAGCCCGAAGGGACGCCGCCCGCCACCCCGGAGCCCGCTGGCCTCCTTACCCGGACACCGCCCCTCTCGAGCTTGCTCGCCCCGGGGATGCGTCCCGCTTCAGCCCCGGCCACCGGCCTTCCGCGCCTGCCGCCTCCACCCTCCGCCGGGTTTCAAATTGAAATTCCCTGACTGGGGCCGTCAGAGAACTCAACGCGCAAACCCCGCCCCCTCCTGGCGGAAGCCCCGCCCCACATCCCCCGCCCGGCACGCCCCGGGCACGGAAACCCCCGCGGGCAGGCCACGCCCACGGCGCCGGCTGGCGTGTGAGGGGGGGGCCCTTCCCGAGGGATTCGCGCGGCTCCCAGGCCCAGTGCCCCGCCGCAGGCGCCCGGTTCGGCCTCAGAGCGACCCTGGAGATAATGATTGCCAGTGCGTGTGTGCGAGGCGTTCTTTCTGTGAATCCTGGCCTTAAATGCCCTCTCAACTTCTAAAAGTTCTTTCTTCAAAGTGCTTTCACTGACTAAACCTTCGCCGGGTGCCTATTTCGTGGGAGACAGTAAAGCAGGTCCAGGAAACCGAATAAGGAAAGCTGGGTCCCCCTCAGTCTCCTGTGAAAGAAGCGCTTTCACAGGAAAGGCTTGAAAAGAAACCATTTATTCTTCCTGTGGGAGAGGCAGGAGAGAGTGGGCAAACCCCGTGAAGGAGAGGAGATTTAAGCCTTGAGAGTCAGGATTTCTCCAGGCAGAGGCTTGGGAACCTAGGTTGCAAAGCAAACGGGGATGAGGCAATGTCTTTAAAAACAGAAAAATCTAACGGGTCAAATAATGGAAAGTTTTACACACACACACACGTGGATAGAATCTCCCCCAGGTCTTTTGTACAATCAGACCTCTATCTCTTTCTACTTATTTCATCTTTACTGAGTTGCATGTCAAGCTGTTAGTGTGAGCTCGTTGCCTCCAGCATGTCCCCCCACCCATGTTCCTCTAGTCATTTGCTTCCTCCTTTAGTGATTCACCTTTGCCAAAGTTACCTTTTCTTTCCTAACCATCGTAAAATTAACATCAAATTAGCCCTAGGCAATAAACCCTTGCCTGCAAAGATACTTTCCAGGTAACAACAGGCATTTGTGTATTCTATCAGTTGCTCCTAGCGATAACTATGAAAAAGTGAGGGAGGTTATTATCTTTGCTACGTTAAAAAGAAAAGAGTAGGGGAAGTAAAGTCACTAACATCATTCTCGTAAGTAGTAAAATTATTGCAATAACGACTAGCATTTGTTGTGCGCCAGGCACCTGGGTTGCTTTCCTTAATTGCAGTCCCAGACATTGAGTACACAAAGTGTGATAAGGTGTGTATCAAGTACTGGAATCCTGATTGCATTCATTTCGAGTGAAGAAGAGCTGGGAATTCATGTTCATCTTCTGTAGCTGCGAGGAAATACCTGAGGTAAATAAATTAGAAGGGTTATTTTGCTTACGGGGTCATAGGTTTCTGTCCACGGTGCCTCAGCCCTCGGCTCTGGGTGGGTATCAGCATCTGGGTGGGTATCGAGGCATCACGGTAGGGAGCACATGGAGCAAAGCTTCTTACCGCCCTCATGGAATCTGAGAAGTCAAAATTGAGAGACCTTGATACACCTTCCACTGATGTACCCCAAGGGACCTAATTTACGCCAGCTAGGCCCCACATGCAAAAGTTCCCACCTCCCCAGGCACCTTCAACTGGGAACCTCGCCTTTCAACATTCAAGCTTCAGGGGAACCTTTAAGGCCCCAGCCGCAAATTTCAAGTATTTATGCACCTTGAGGCTGATAAAACAAACTTCAGGGACTCATTATTTGTCGCGGCCCCCCTTGTCCAGCAAGGATGACGCGACCACCGGAGCTCTTCTCACTGCAGTTTATTCCAGGACTTTATTCACAGCTTCCTTCTCTTTCTCTCTTTCTCTCCTTCTCTCTCTCACTCTCTCCCTCTATCTCTTTTCCTCTCTCCCTGGGCAAGCCTCTCCCAGCCCTTAAGTAAGCATGGGCAACCAACCCCGGATTGCCAGGTGGGCACTGCCCATAGGTCCACGCATATGCAAGCAGCTGACAATCATTGTGTGATAATAGCATAAGTCAGGCCTAGTTGATATTAGAAGTTGATTATCACAGAGCACTCGCTTTCGGGATCAGGTGCGACTCCACGCAGCTCTCTACACATAGCCATCAGGTGTGACTCCACACGGCTCTCTACAGTTCCCCCTTTTGTTTTGCAAAGCAACAGGCAAGAGTAGAGGTCTGATCTCTGTTAAAATGGAACATGTACTAGTGTCTGTCCAGGTGTCATTCACCCAGAGAACACTAGACCTGTCCGGTGTCTTTTTACAGAGGTGGGAGCTAGACACCAACCCACATGCAATCAGACTTGCTCTTCTTGAGGTTGATGTATGCTTACCCTCAAGTGCAGTGCGCAAGCCTCGCATCCTGTGCTCGCTTACATCTCTAGTCAAACTTGCTTCAATGACCGTGAAGGCCTGAATGATCATAACTGCATTGTAATGCTGTGAAACCCTTATGTGACAGACGCACCACAGGCATACCAGGGAGGCAAGCACCATTAAGCCTGCTAGGGCTCCTACTCCCGCCCACTCCTTCAGATGATCCATGGAGTGATCCAGGAGGATAGTCCTTCTGCCAGGCTGGTATCCATGCGTGTGGAGTTCACAGTCGCAATCGTCATCCGAAGCTTTTCCAGTTTTCGAATTCACCAGACCAATTACCTAAAAGATATCTAGACAATTCTTTAGACAGATTAGCTGCATGAGTCATATTGAATGCTGGTCACACACAGCCCTGGATGGATAGAAATGTCTGACAGACTAGGGTATGGACTTGCCTCTCTTAACATACCCCAGCTGCCATACCCCCGTGGCACATTCATTCTTGTCAGCTGAGTGCATGGAAGACACCTTCTCCTCGTGCACCTCTTTGGCTTCCCTAGCAGCTCAGCTGATCCTGCTTCTGCTAAGTGACCATATGCTGCATTCTTGGCACTGCTGTAGCATCCGCCAGGCTAGGTACCAACTGCTGAGGCAATGTGCCTTCCACCACAGCCACCTAGCAAAGCTCTGCTCCAGCTGCCTTTTTGCCCCAGCTGCATTCGTTCTGGGTCCAGACTGGTGCATGGAGTGGAGCGGAACTCAGGGAAGCAAGCTTGCTGCTCTGAAGGAACCCCGCTTAAATTATCTTATAGGGAATTTGGACGTTGTCAATCTCTCTGACTACTTCCTGCTGAGTGGGGACGCTGCATTCTTAAGGGTATTTAATGCAATTTACTGCCATTTTCCAGCCGCGCTTGGACACAGGTCACAGCAGTGACTGGGGAGAGGCGGAGACTCTACCTCCCCACCTAGCTGTAAGGTAGAGGCATGGCAGTGCAGAGCGGCCGGCCCCATCGGGGTGGGATGGATCCCATCTCGGCCTGTTGCCCCTGACAGGGACAGAGGTCCAAGCCAACAGATCTTTTCGCGGTTGTGCTGCGCTTCTATGCCCTGAAGCAGGTCCCGGGTGTTTGCAGCTTCGCAGACCCTCAGCACTCCTTGGCCTTGGAGCCGCAGCTGCTCACACTCCACTGCAAACTCAGGAGGTCTCGGTAATTCAAACCACATGAATCTAACTCCCTTCCTTAGCGTACCTTGTTCAGCGGCAAAATTCAGATCTCTACCAAGCTTGTCCCAGGATGACACATTAAGATTGCCAGAGACGGCAAACCAAGGAGCAATTGTGTCATTTAGTCAAAAACTTTTCCAATGCGCTCCTTAACAGCTCGTTAAGAGCCAGAAAAATCAAGTGTGATGTTGAAGCGCCCATTCTAAAATCCCATTCTTCCTTTTAGTTTTACTTTAAACCGTCCACTTTGGTCGTGGCTCTCATTACCCCCACTCTCCCTTCTACTGGCGAGAGTGGAAAACCCGCTTTTTTCGCAGATCCCCAGTCTTTACCTGAGGATTATCCGGTGCACCCCCTGACTGCAGCAAGTTCTGGGCTCCATGGAGAGAGGTTTGGAGGTTCCCCGTACACGGCACCACTTGTCTTGTCCCCGTACGGGCCACCAACTGTCGCGGTCCCCCTCGTCCAGCAAGGATGACGCGACCACCGGAGCTCTTCTCACTGCAGTTTATTCCAGGACTTTATTCACAGCGTCCTTCTCTTTCTCTCCTTCTCTCTCTCACTCTCTCCCTCTATCTCTTTTCCTCTCTCCCTGGGCAAGCCTCTCCCAGCCCTTAAGTAGGCATGGGCAACCAACCCCGGATTGCCAGGTGGGCACTGCCCATAGGTCCACGCATATGCAAGCAGCTGACAATCATTGTGTGATAATAGCATAAGTCAGGCCTAGTTGATATTAGAAGTTGATTATCACAGAGCACTCGCTTTCGGGATCAGGTGCGACTCCACGCAGCTCTCTACACATAGCCATCAGGTGTGACTCCACACGGCTCTCTACAATTATTTTCATAGACCTTGAAACTAAATATTTGCAATTTTGATTCCATGTTAAGAATAAGTGTGATAAGCTGTTTTCATTTTTGTTTGTTGTGACAGACCCTCACTGTGTTGACAAAGCTGGCCTAGAGTTCCTGGGTTTTAGTGATCTTCCTCCACAGGTAGCTAAGTCTGCAGGTTCATACCACACCCCTGAACTTAAACAGAAGTTTGGGGCTCCATAGATCTTGATGCACACAACTACGAAAGTGGCTTCATGGTGAGGAGTGCTGCTTTGCCACCCTGAGACCTTGAATTTGGATCCTAGCATCCAGGTAACAAAGCAGGCATAGGATGGCAGGTGCTTACAGAGCTCGCACTGAGGGGGCAGACACTGTGGGGGCCGACACCTAGGGGACCACCCTGAGGCTTGTGGACAAGCCTATACCAAAACACAGAAGGACCAAGTCCAGAGAGAAACCTTGCCTCAAAGGAAGAAGTCTGAAATGACAGAAGAGGACAATTGACACTCTTCTTAGGGTGTCGATTGCAGATGAATGATTTTTCAAAGACCATTGCAAAATGGTGAAATGAACATACATATAAATGATATAACAATGTTATTATAAAAAAATAGTACTATGATATTCTCTGCTGTGCTGTGTAAATAATTTCTATATGCTTTTTTTGTTTTCAGGAGGAAGAGGTTGAGACAAGGTATCAAGATCTTAGGTAGCTGTTCTGGATAGTTCTATGTCATTTTAGAAGAGGGCAACTGGACTGAGAAAAAGCCCCCTTCAGATTAGCCTGCTGGTAAGCCTTCAGTGATAGACTGTGACGGGAAAGTAGAAATGGAGTAAGTGTTTCTAATCGCAGCAATAGAATGCCGAGACTGTAGCCCGTGCTGGCCTTGAGTTTGCTGTGTAGCAAAGGCTGCCTCCATTTTTCCACAAGTTAGAAGTGTAGGCGTTTGCCACTGTACCCAGCACTGTGCCACTTTTAACGAATATTAATAAGATAATTATATCTATAAGTGGGCTGTTTTGTGTGGGAGCCAACAAGATTTAGCTTGAAGAACTGATTTAAGGTCATTTAAAACTTATTACCAAGTATGTAACAATGTGTATGTGACAGAGAGAGTGTGTGTGTACCAGGCTGGCCTCTATCTGGTAGAAAATGATGTTTTTCCCCCATGGCATTATTTCCATCCTTTACTTTAGGAAACTTTCATATATGCATATAATATCTTTTCATTAAAAGCACTTCCATTCCCTCCCTCAAACCCCTCCCCAATCTCCCACCACCACTTTTCTCTCCTTTTTTTAAAAAGAAAAAAAAAATGTTTCCTATTTTTAATTGTATGTGTATGGCTACTTTGCCTGCACGGATGTCTGCGTACTGTGTGCACGAGTGCCCACAGAGGTTCGAAAAAGGCATTGGATCCCCTGAGACTGGAGTCACAAGTGCTTATAAGCTGCCCGGTAGGTGCTAGGAACTAAACCCAGGTCCTGTAGGTACTGGGAACCGAACTCAGGTCCAGTAGATGCTGGGAACTGAACTCAGGTCCTCTGCAAGAGTAGCTGATACTTTTAACCACCCATCCATCTATCTCTCTAGTCTCATGGGCTCTCTCTCTCTCTCTCTCTCTCTCTCTCACACACACACACACACACACACACACACACACACACACCTTAAAGCCACAGAGTGCACTTAGTCCTGCCAGTATGTGTGCATGGGTATAGGGCCATCTGCTAGTCAATAGGAATGAAGCTTTTCAGCTGGAATCAGTTTGATTTCTCCTTGTCCAATGAATCAAGTAAATGGTGTCTTTGCCAATATGGTCTTATCATCAAATTCTGAAGGGGAACTGCCCTGGTTAGATTCTATTTCCAATTTGACATAACTGGGAACCAGGGAAAAGGGAACCTCAGTTGAGGAACTGACCAGATCACATTGTCCTATGACGATATCTGCAAGAAGTTGTCTTGACTCATGACAGATATGGGGCATCTCAGCCCGCTGTGGGAGAGTACAGCCTTAGGCAAGTGGTCCTGAGCTAGCTGCTCATGAATCTGAGAGCTACTAGTAAACCGCAATCCTCTCTGGCCTCTGCTTCAGTTTCTGTTTCCAGGTTTCTAGCTTGAGTTCCTGTCCTGACTTCTCTGGGCATTGGACCGTTACGTGGAAGTATAACCTGAGATAAACCCTTTCTTCTCTCGAGTTCCTTTTGGTCATAGTGTTTATAACAGCCACAGCAAAGCAAACGAAAAGAGGCAACGCTGTGGAATGTTTGAGGGTCTATGGGACCCCACTGACAAACAACTGGAAAAGAGGTGACCCAGATCGAGCACTGCACTTCTGTTTAATAGCCTATGATGTCTGCGAGGAGTGTTGTCCCCTGTTACAGGGTAGCTGCACTTAAACGCTTTTGTGGTATTTGTGTATGTCTATATTTTAGAACTCTTGAAACAATGGTGCGTTTTCATCTCAAAGGCCTTTGATGTTAGTGACCCCTCCTGGATTCCCTCCTCTACTCTGTGCTCTCACACCAACCTCAGGTATCCTTCCAACTTCATTATCTCCCCTTGCATACCACCTGCATTCTATCCCACTCTGTGGAATCCCCCCCCTTCCTCCCCCGCTTCCCACCCCATTTGGCCCTTACTAGCTTCCTGACTTCTCTGAGTACTCCAATTTAAACACAAAACTTAACACTCACTTATTCAAAAGAAAATGTGGCATTTGTTTTTGGCTTTCTGGGTTACCTCATTCAGAACAATTTTTTTCAGCTTCATCCACTTACCTAAAAATTTCTTTTTTTTTTTGCTGTTGTTATTTGTTTGTTTTCTAAGGCAGGGTTTCTCTGTAGCTTTGGAAACTGTCCTGGAACTGTTCTCGAACTCACAGAGATCCACCTACCTCTGCCTCCTGAAGGCTGGAATTAAAGGCGTGTGCCCCCACTACCAAGTTCGTTTCATTTGTCTTAACAGATGAGTCATGGTCCATATGTAAATGGGGGCCACATTTTCATTATTTATTCAACAGTTTATCAACATCTAGGCTGTTTTCATTTCCTGGCTATTGTGAATGGAGCAGCATGAACACAGATGAACAAGTGTCTCTGCAGTAGAATACAGAGTCCTGTGGGAATATGGCCAGGACTTGGTCACATGATAGAGCTACATTTTTCAAATAAAGTCTACACTGATTTCCACAGTAACTGTAACACTTTGTACTCCTACCAATAGTGAATAGGCGCCCCCTTTCCCCACACACATGCCAGAATTTAGGGTCATTTGCTTTGTTTTGTTTTAATCTTAGCCATTCTGACTGGGGTAAGACAAATCAATACGTAGTTTTAATGTATATTTCCCTTGTGGCTAAGGATGTTGAAGATTTTTAAAAAATATTTCTTAGTCATTTGTACTTTTTTAAAAAAAAAAATTCTGTTTAGTTCTATACCCAATTATTTTTAATTGGATTCTTTGTTTTCTTGGTAAAGTTGGTTTTAGTTCTTTGTATGCTCTAAATATTAACACTTTATGAGATGTATTGCTGACAAAGGTTTTTTTCCCTATCTTACAGTCTGCTTCATCACGTCACTGATGGCATCTTTTGCTGCACAGAGGATTACTATTTTTAAAAATTATTTATTTATTTATTTATTATGTATACAATATTCTGTCTGTGTGTATACCTGAGGGCCAGAAGAGGGCACAGACCTCATTACAGAAAACCAAAAATCAATCAATCAATCGTTGGCCAGTGTGTGAAAAAAACAATCAACCACAGCTTTCTTCTTAGGGACAACGGCAACCTGGAACTGCTCCCTACAGAGACTTCCTTCCAAGATTAACTAAACCTGCCTCCCGGTTCAGCTGTATAAAATAACCGTACTGTGTTTCCAGATTGCTGTTGCTATTGTTACGTCTCCATCAGAAGGAACATGGCCCACCCTACCCCAGCTTTTCTGCGTCTGCATTCCTTCAGTGTCGTTTCTTCATCATCCATGCCAGTCAAGTTTCCAGGAACAAGTCGTGCAGGGTGTTGCACAAGGGATATGATGTGCGCCCAGCGGCATGTTTCTACAATAGGCCAAGTAACAAAACCTTGAATTATTGGTACCATCAAACATGGATGCACCCAAAAATATTAATTCTGAGTGAGGAAAATAAGCCAGACACAAAAGAATACTAAATAGCATGCCTCTGTTCATCCAAAGTTCAAAACAGGCATTAATATCCTATGATGATTACAATCAATAATGATGCTAAACACTGGGGGAGAAATGACAGGGAGGAGGTTCTGAGGTACCTACCAGCAATGGTTTCTGATATGGATGGTGGTTACCTTGAAATGTGAATTTCTGCAAAATAAAAATTGTTGAATAATAAAATTGATGATCCTGGGACTTGTGAGATGACTCAGCAGGTAAAGGTGCTTGTCATACCAGGCTGGGTTTGGTCCCAAGAACCCATGTGAAGGTGGAAAGAGATAAATGAGTTCACAAAGTTGTCCTCTGACTTCTGCATGCACATCATGGCATGTACACACACACACACCAATAGTGATAATGAAATTAAAAAGTATGCTAAAAAAGAACTTGGCATTTGTTCATGTTTCTGTATCAGTGTTAATATTTCCATTTACGAGTTCAGTTCTCAACATCTAAATGGCCGCTTACAGCCATTCATGGGATTCATTCAACTCCCTCTTCTGACTTCTGAGGGCACAAGGCTCATACATGCAGGCAAAACAATTGTACACACAAAGTAAAAGCAAATAAAATCTTTTAAAAAAAATTAGTAGGCACGAGGAGAAATGTGGCAGCAATTTTAAAATTAAAAAAGGAGCGTGCCAAGAGTATGTCTCAGTCCTAATACTCAGCTAGTGGTATTAGGCCCTGGGTGTGACCCCTAAAACTGCGAAAGGGGGTAGCCAGGCGGTGGTGGCGCACGCCTTTAATCCCAGCACTTGGGAGGCAGAGGCAGGCGGATCTCTGTGAGTTCGAGACCAGCCTGGTCTACAAGAGTTAGTTCCAGGACAGGCTCCAAAACCACAGAGAAACCCTGTCTCGAAACCCCCCCCCCAAAAAAAAAAACTGCGAAAGGGGGTGAAGAAAGAAAAACACAAGACACTTTGGGATTTCTCCAAATCCTGAGAAATAACAGACATGAGAGAAGAATCTGTTGTTTGCTGTTGGTTAGTGTTTGTGTTGGGTTACTGGAGACGAGACACAGAGGTAGCTTGTAGGTGAGGGTAGCCTTGAACTAATAATCCTCATTCTGCATCCTCCTGCGGGCTGGATCCAGCACCCTCCACACCTACTTTATGAGGCTCCGAGAAATTCAATCCAACTAGGGCTGTGAGCGTGCTAGGTGAGCGAATCCCCGATGGGGCTCTAGTCCCCAGCCATCACCAACCAACTTGGTGAGCAAGCATTTTTTTTCTTTTTAAGAGAAGGGTTTCTTGCTATGTTTTGAAGGCCTCTGATCCCAAACACTTCTGATCTCAAGCAATCGTGCTGCCTCCATCTCACTCTATCTAGAAGCACAGCCTGAATCTCACATCCGGGTAAAAAAGCACTCCACTAGTAAGAGGAGTTGAGAAGGAAGAGACTTCCACCCTCTTGCAGCAAGTTGGCTTTTTGTGATTTAGCATCAGGAAATTTAAAGGGCGTAAATATTACTGGAGCAGAAAATTCCACCTGCTTAGTTAGACTTCACCCCATTATAGTCCAAATAATTGGTTAACTACTTCTTCAAAGAGGTTTTTCGGTTACTTTTATTGCCTTGTTTCCAGGGTCTTGTTTTTTCATCCTGTCCTCTGGAGAGTCTCCTTATTAGAATTGCTCCGTGATCCAATGAGAGGACTGTGTCACCAACCTGGAGAGAAATAACCCGTTTTCGCTCCCACAGGCTACCTCTCCTCTGCCCTGCATGAGTTCTTAAAAATATTTGCTGCTTTGTGTGGTAAACTTGTGATTTTCTTCACATGAGCGCATATCCACAAACATAATTGTGACGTTGCTCCTATTTCTCAGTTACTTATAAGAATAATCCCGCCGGGCGGTGGTGGCGCACGCCTTTAATCCCAGCACTCGGGAGGCAGAGGCAGGCGGATCTCTGTTGAGTTCGAGACCAGCCTGGTCTACAAGAGCTAGTTCCAGGACAGGCTCCAAAACCACAGAGAAACCCTGTCTCGAAAAACCAAAAAAAAAAAAAAAAAAAGAATAATCCCATCTGACTCACGTGGTTGTGCTGTTCAGAATAAAATGTGCGGAGCAAAGGTAGTCAGAGAAAGGCGGACATTTCCTCCGCCAGTTTATTTTAAAGTTAGTAATTCTTCCTAAACACAAAGTAGAACAGTTGTTGACAAACTTTAAATACAGTTGTTCATGTAAGCAATTAAAAGTATTTACAATACTTCATTATAACAATCAAGCCTTCTTTACAAAAAAAAATTTTTTTTTACAAGTTCTTGTGACACATTCTTATAATTCCAGCATTTGGGAGGTTGAAACTGAAAGACTGAAGTCAAGGCCAGCCTGGGCTACAAAGAGACTTCTTGGTAAGCCTGGGCTACATATGGAGCCACTGTTTCAGTAAACAAAAGCAAAACAAAAACATGCAAAATTTTCAGAAATTACAGTATGAGTTGGTAACATCCAGAATGTAGGATTAAAGTCAGTCACACAAAACAAATGTTAAAAGCCACATCTGTACTATTTTGAGTAGCTAGTTATATTTTGATATAATTTGAAATACACTCAGAAAATGAGATAATATAAATTCTTTCTGATAGGAAGGCCTTATAGAAACAATGAGTTGTTACCCCTTACAGATCATATGGACTTTTTCTCAATATCTGGTTTTTACTTAAATGTAAAACAGTAAATTTAGCTGTGAAACTACCTTGGATAACTGGTACCTGAGAGGCAAATTTTTATCTCATTTTTAAATTTTATTTTATGTGTATGAATGTTTTGCTTGCATGTATGTCTGCGAACCATGGGTGTGCAGTGTCTACAGAGTGCAGAAGAAGCCATCAAATCCTATGAGCCTGAAGTTAAAGACTGTTGAGAGCCACCATATCATGTGGGTGCTGGGAACCGAACTCAGGTTCCCTGGAAGAGCAGCCAGCGCTCTTACCTGTTTTGCGATCTCTCCAGCTCACCTTCACTAATGTTTGGGAGACCGAGAAATGGAACTCTGGCCAGTGATGTCTCAGTGGGTAAAGCGCTTCCTTTGTGAGAACAAGGAGCTCAACCGGGATACTGGCACATGTAGTTCCAGGGATGGGGAGGCAAACACAGGATTCTAAGAGCTCTCTGACCAGTCTTCCTAGCCGACTTTGTAATATCTAGGGAGATATGAGAAACCCTGTCTCAAAAACAAGGCTCCCGAGGAACAACAGGGGAGGTCATCCTTTGGCTTCTTCATGCAGGCGGCAGACTAGTGTATAACTCCCATGAACATGCCCACACTCAGCACACACGCATACACATTCAAACACACACATTGAAAAATGAATAAATAAAAACACAAAAATGAAAGGTATGGGATCCATGCAACTGACATAACAGAGGTTGAGAGAGAGAGAGGAAGAGAGAGCAAGAGAGAGAGAGAATTTACTATCCTTGTCCCAGCACAAAGCTTTCTCCTCCCCTACACAGATGTTATTTACTTTGAGGTTATCTGAAGTCCAAACAAATTGTTTAACTCTGTTAGCAATGGCCTGTGAGTTGACAAGGTACTGCCCTTGACTTCTTTACTAAAGTAAATACCCTTTGATGGCATTCAGCTTTTTCAGCTTACCAAGTTTCTCAATCAGTTGGGAAACACTGAAACGAAGAGATATCAATGGGAAGTAATTTTGTCATTATTTCTTTTTCATTTCCTTTATAGCCTTATACAAATGTCTATAATCCCATATTTGTTATGAGAGTATATAAACATGCAAACCACTTTGAAGTTATGACTTCAAAAAGTTTTCAACATTGCGAGGTCTAACATAGAGACAAGATTTACTTTATCGTAAGTCCTATTCAATCAACAAAGAACTCCAATAATTTCCAAACTCTCAAAGCAAAATTATCTAAACATCTGGAATCTATTAAAGAACTAAGGAAGCGTTGCCACAGTTATGCTCAGAAAGGCATTTTTATTATAAATTCCCTCAAAGCAGATCTCTGGAAAGGAAAACTAAATTGCCATTACCACTTTACTCCAGTCTCTCTCACTAATGAGACATTGTAATCCAAATATAAGATTACTTTGGGGAGAACCTTGGCTTAGTGCTTATCTGGAAAAGTGGACACTTGGAGATTATGAGATATTGCATATATAGTTCCTGACTTGGGTACCACTTAGCGATGTTTTGATTTGCATTAAATGTATTAAAGTATCGTTGACTTCCAAATCAGTCGGAACTTTCAGTTCTGCTTTGCAGAAAGGAGTTTAATTGAGAAGAGCCACCAACTCAGAGCCCTGGTGTTCTTTCCATAGCAGAGATACCTCTACAACGCAAAACAGGAACGTGAGAGACAGGCAGAGCGTCGCTCATCTGGAATGCTTATAACCAAAAGGTGTTCCAGACCTGGGAGTTTTAAAAATTTGGGGATATTTGCACATATTAAGTGTAGTCACCCTGTGGCCGTTGTTCAAAAATGTCCCAGGACAGCTGAGAATGCATCCCTACACATCTGCAGATGACATCATATTGTAATGCCCAGAGGTTGCAGCTTATGCATAATCAGTAGCTTTGGGATGGGATCAGAGGCCTAACATGAAATTCGCTGATGTTGCACATATTTCTTATATAAATAAAAGACAATGAAATTTTTTTCATTTGTTTATTTTCTTTGTGTTCATGTTACCACGCACATATGGAGGTTGGAGGACAACCTGTGGGAGCCGCTACACTTTTTCTGCAATGCAAGGCCTGAAATATGAATTCAGGTCCTCAGATTTGGCAGCGAGTAGCTTTACCAAATGAACCATCTCACCGCCCCTGGAGGTAACTTTAGCTGGCATTCTTACTGTGTCTGCAACTCATCACACAAGGTTACATGTGGAATTTTCCACAGTTCCTATTGTGTTAGCACTTAAAAAGCAACCTTTCGGATTTCAGAGCTTAATTTATTTACTTACCTACTATTTATTTTTGGTGTTAGAGATTAATCCAGGGCCTTTCCCATACCAGTCATGTGCTCTACACTAAGCTGTGACTGTAGACCTCTTTTACTTTGAGACAAGATCTCTCTAAGAAGCACAGACAAACCTGACGCTTGATATCCTCCTGCCTCAGCCACCCAAGTAGTTGGGATTATGATTGATCAGATTAGAGAGTCGAAAGCTTAATACCATGAAGTGATTATCAGTGTCCAGTTATTATTATGCCCCATAAATAGTCCCTTCCTCCTTTATGTCCTCCTCCCCTTTAATAGTAATGTCAACATGCTACTCTGGCCTTTCCCTTTAGGGCCTATGCGGATGTCACTTGAGAGTCTGTGATAACTTCCTGTATACTTTCCCATCATTGCTGATAGTGTGAAATGCTAGACATCCTCAAGAAGGCTATGTATGCTGGGTGGTGGCGGTGCACGCCTTTAATTCCAGCACTTGGAAGGCAGAGGCAGATGAATCTCTCTGAGTTCGAGGCCAGCCTGGTCTACAAGAGCTAGTTCCAGGACAGGTTCCAAAACTACAGAGAAACCCTGTCTCGAAAAACAAAAAGAAAAAAAAAAAAGAATAAGAAGGCTATGTGCACATTTCTGGGCCGGGATGCAAGAAGAAAACTGTCAATACACTTTGTTCACCTGCTGCTCAGGGACAAAGGAAGAAAATGCTCTGTCTTGAGTCATACATCAGGTTTATAATATTCACTCATGTCTAACCTTACTGCTCAGGGATGCTGACTATAAAGCTCATACTCTTTTTTGTTCAAAAACTCTGTCGCTGGCTTCTGTCGTGCCCACAGCTGCGATAATGGAAAAGTGCATGTCAGAATTTTCAACTGTCGAGCTCAAAATGGATACGGAAAGCCAGGACAGATGTGGGTGGTGGTGGTAGCTATTTAAAAACAAAAAAATGAAAGGGAAGGACCTAGGCATATAAATAGATCAACAGCCTTGTTGCCTGAGAAACTGCTCACTGATCCCCTGAATTGTGGAAAAGAGATGAACACAATAGCTGAGAATCGGAGCAAGGCCTGAAGCCAAAGCGTACAAAACACAAGGCAGACTGGGTGAACTGACGCTGAGCTGTAAGTGGAGGGTGCCCTGAAAGGAGGCTGAAAATGCGTCAAAGAAGAGCGTCCAGGATGAATAAAACCAGGTGACACATGAGTTATTCCCTCAGAATACAACAAACCTCCCCATCTGTGGGCAGCTCCCTAAAATCCATTATTAGTCTGGCTGTACAAATTAGCCCAGAAAGACAGCTTCCTCACAGTCATTATCAGCTCCCAACCTGCTCCCTTTCTGTAAGGGGTTGTCCTGCTCTGGGGAGGTATAGCTGCCTGTTGTTCCCACTTGGGTGCACAGCACGTTAGTTTAGCGAGTGATGGGAAAAAGGTCAGAGGAGTAGTTCTCTTTCTTTTTTCTTTTCTTTCCTTTTCTTTTCTTTTCTTTTCTTTTCTATAAGGCTTCATTCTTTAGCTGTTACTGGCCTGGCACTCATTGGGTAGCCCAGACTGTCCTTGAACGTACGTATGTCAATCCCCCTGCCTCAGTCTCCAAACTGCTGAGACTATAGGCATGTATCACCCCTGACTGAAGGGACAGATTTTATTATTCTGTGGAGGTACTTTTCTTTCTTATTTGGGTTTACCTTTACAATAGCCTGAAAACAAAGTTCAACTAAATTATATTTTGCATCTGTCTTGGAAAGCTTGTTATTAAGTAATGATAATTCAAGTTCTGGTCCTCTTTGATTCTGACTAGCTAGGTTTGGAAATAAATCTTGGTTTCTCCTTTTATAAACACACGATGTGAATTTAAGTAAATCTGACTTGTCTGAGATTAGATTTCCTCTTCTGAAAATATAGGCATTGCTACTGTTATCTATTTTAACTGGACAGAGATTGAAAAATTGAGAGAGTGTTGTTATTGAACATTACAGTCCAGCCAGATCGCCTCAACACCTCACTCATTAGCTCCACAGACATTGGCCTACTGAGGCTACTTACCCAACATTTTGAGGTATATTTCCTTTCACCATCTCAACAGTGCTCTGGTCATGGCCTAAACCGCCGCCATCTCTCACCTGGGTTATTGCAATGTCCTCCTAAGTCGTCCCCACAATTTTGAAGCCACCACAGTTCCATCAGCACTGTGAGCCAGCATGAGCTTCCAAACGAGGGTCAAATCATGTCAAAGGGGATGTGGCCCACGTGTGCTTCCTGTCTCCCAGAGCGATGTTCTCCCACCCTCTGTATTTTACCCACACTGCTCTTCCTTCTGGAGCACACGCACGATGAACTCATCTGGATTCTTCCCTTGTATAGAAGCCTCTGCTCCCTGGAGCATCCTTTTCCCTCAAACATGTCTAAGACTTGGTTTCTCTCCTCCTGCAGATCTTCCTTAAATCATGTCCTTAGAGGAATCTTCCCTCACCCTTCTAAGATGCTGCAACTCTCTCTCTCTCTCTCTCTCTCTCTCTCTCTCTCTCTCTCTCTCCACCCCTCTCTCTCCCAATTCCCCTCTTTTCTCCCTCTCTCCTTACCCTGTTCTCTCCTTTACTATTTTTCTTTGCTTTTATTACCATCTAACATTCCTATATATTTTCATTCTTGATTGTTTAAACTGCCTCCACTAGTACAGGCTCTGTAACAGCAGGGATTCAAGTCTGTTTTATACCTAGCCTATAATAAAGTATATGGCATAATACAGTAGTAGCTGAATCCATAACCCAGTCAATCTGTCTATCTAGCTTTAAATAAGTGAATGAATGTTGAAGTGAAAGAAGAACAATGAGGGAGGTATAGAGTGGCTCAGTCGTGCATGTATCCATAGCGACACTGTATATCTGCACTGTCAGATGCATCATCTTGGATGATGTTTCTTCTTGGTGGGAACTCATTCTGGTGGTCAACTGTGGCCAAACGAAAACCCTGAAATGTAGACTTGCCATTAGGGATAATGATTCCCCAAGTAAGAAGAAAAGAAAAGAAGGAAAGAGAAGCTCTTAGAAGTCCTCATTCAAATTGGAGGCTAAGGAGGAAAAGTAGGGTACCAAACCCCAGAACCACAACACCACACACACACACACACAAAACAAGACAGGGGATGGGAGGAAGTTGATATTGGTAGACGGGGCATAAAATGAGTAGGAGGAGGAGAGTCTTGATGTCAGTTGAGCCAATTGTTGAGGGATGAGGATGAAGGGAATATGTCCATTAAAAAGCCTCTTCATGAGAGGATGCCCAAACTGATGAATATCTTAAATGTCACTATAGAACCTTCATCCAGAAACTGATGGAAGCAGAGGCGGAGACCTGCAACAGAACACTGGTCTGAGCTCCCAAAGTCCAGTTGAAGAGTGGGAGGCGTGAGAATATGAGCAAAGAGGTCAAGACCGTCATAGGGACACCCATTGAAACAGTTTACCTGAGCTAATGGATGCTCACCAACTCCAACCAGACAGGGAAAGAACTAGACCCTCTGAATGTGGGTGACAGTCGTATGCCTGGGGCAGACTGCGAGGCCACTGACAGTGGTGCCAGGATTTATCCCTGCTGCTTGTACTGGCTTTTTGGGATCCCATTCTCTTTGGATGGATACCTTGCTCAGCCTAGATATAGTAGGAAGGGCCTTGGATCTTCCCCAAAGCAATGTGCCTTGCCCTCTCTGAGGAGTGGATGAGGGGTGGGGTGGGAAGAAGGTGGAGGGAATGGAAGGAGAGGAGGGAGTGGGAACAGGGATTAGTATGTAAAATGAAAAAAGATAGTTTGTTTCCTTTTTTAAAAAAATCCTCTTCATTTTGAAGTGAGCGGCCTTTATGTGGAATAGGGCTATAGAAGGAAACTTGCTCATGGGTGAGCAGAAAGACTCCAGTGCATTGCGGAGATGCCTTTGTGAACCTCACTAGTTGGACAATTTCTGCTTTTCTAGTTTATTTATTCAACTCTAAAGGGCCAGGTCATAGAGTATTTGTTTTTTCTGTCTTGCTTAGTATAAGACTTAAAGGTTCATCTCTGTTGTCGCATGTGTCAGAATTTCCTTTTTGGGAAAGCTGAGTCACATTCCACCATCATACGTATGTTTCGCTTTCATTTTTTTTCCTTCCATTAAACGACGGCTTCTTGGACTATGGTCTATCGCTTGGCAATGTGGAAACGCAGCTGCAAGCGATGGTGTGAACTACACAGAGGCAGGCTCAGGAGCTGATAGCATTTACACACACAGAAAGCAGAGAACAGGAAGTGAGCAAGGGTGTAAACACTCAAAGCTTGCCCCTGTGACAAGGATGTCCCTCCTAAAGGCCTCGTAAACTCCCCAAAGGGCAGCACCAACTGGTCATCAAGTGTTCAAGCGCATAGGCCTCTGAGGGACATTTCTCATTCAAACCATCACATATAAAATAGCATTTACTTTTTTTTTTTCTCAAGCAGTCTTTAATAAAAACTGTATGAGATGCCCCTACTCCTGCATCTTCTCGATTGTTTCTTCCTTGTATTGCCCTTCTCCTTTCCTACTGGTCGAGACCTGGCTTTCCTTTCCAGGATCTTCTTTCGGTCTTTGTCCAGCTTTAGCCTGGTGATCACCACCTTGCTGGGGTGGATGCCCACGTGGACAGTTGTGCCATTAGCCTTTTCTCGTTGCACCCGTTCAATATAGATGACGTATTTTTTCCTGTACACTTGGATCACTTTGCCAATCTGCTGGCCTTTGTAGTGTCCCCGGACAACTTGAACTTCGTCATCCTTTAGAATGGGCATCGAGCGAACATTGTACTTCTGTCTCAGCTCTTTGAAAAAGGGGGAAGACATGATCTTCCTCCGAATGTGAGAAGGTGCATTGAAATGCCATTTGCGGTTCTTGCTCCGGTCAGAAGTCACAAACGGATTGAACTTCATTATAGCTGCAAACTAGGGCGGCCCTTGCATTGCTGAACCCCTCGGTCTGGTGTGGGGAGCGTGGTGGTAACGAGCGGATGATTCCGGACTATTTCATCAACGGCATCGCCACTGCTGCCCCTGCTCCCCCCACCCCTCATCCACACCCCCCACCCCCCAACCCCTTACTCCCCCACCCCCCCACCCCCGTCCCTCTGCAGCACCGCGAGCCCGGGCTAGGAAAAACACAGACTGAGCCCGTCCCACCATGACCCTGGCTAATGTTGGGCCAGCAGGACAGTCTCAGGGCCCCAGGACAGAAAGTCTCACGGCCTAGGCACGGATGGCTGCCGATTGCCCCTAGCATTTACTTCTTAAGGAGTAGTTCAAAGACTTTTTTTTTTATTAAAAGGTTCAATTACAGTATGTGTGTGTGTGTTACTCATGCATGTCTCCCATGTGGAGGTCAGATAAAAACCTGCAAGATTTATCTTTCTTCTTCCACCATTTGGGTTTCAGGGATTGAACTCAGGTCAGCAGGTTTGGCAGCAAGGACTTTACCCGCTGAGCCATTTCAGGGTTCAGATATTTTCAAATTAACAGTCATTTGGCCTCTTAGCAAGTTTATTTCATACTGCAGTTAAAGGCTGGAGAAATGGCTCGGTGGTGAGAGGGCTAGTTACTCCTCCAGAGGACCCAAGTTTGGTTCCAAGCGCCCAGGTTAAGCCGCTCACAATTGCCTGTAACTCCAGTTCTAGAGGATCTGATACCCTCTTTTAGTCTCTGAGGGCTCACACACACACACGTGACCCATAGACACACATACATAAAAGCAGATCTTTTAAAAAACCAAACAAACCCGTGGTTAAAAGTATTTGGCAATTTGTTCTAAAGTGTAGGGAACTGAGACTGGGCAGGAGGAAGCTAGAAAGAGGCTCAGATGGAGAAGAAGCCTGAGCCTCTGGGGCTGCCCATTAGACAGGAAATCTCCCTGCATAAAACAACTCAATCACAAGCTCAGTGGTAGACCACTTGCTTAGCATGCATGGGCCCCAGGGTTCCATCCCTGGCACAGAAAAAAAAAATCAAACAGAAAAAGCACAACAACTCAATCAGCCTTTGGACATGGGCCCAGACATTTTTTTTTTCTTTTTTCAAAACCTCCCTGGATGATTCTATTATGTAGCCTGGATTGAGAATCCCTGACTCAGGGGAATCTGGTGTCATCAGAAATGCAAGTTAGTTAACTCCTATTGGAGCCCTTGGAGGACCAAGTGGGGGTGAGGGGCATTTTCCAGGTTCTATTACACATATGCTATTATTATGGCTAATCTACAGATAACTCAGATCTCCTAAAGACGTCCTAGAGGGAATAATTTCACGAAATATGGCTACCAACACCAGCTATGGATCAAAGTACTAAAACACGCATAGTAGTCCCTGAGGCCAAGAGAATTGTACCAATACAAGCGAGTGGGTGAACTATGTGCAGCGGTGCACACCTGCAATCTGACTGAGCACATGACAGGTGGTGGCAGAAGAATTAGGAGTCCAAGACCACAGCGACAGGAGAGATGGCTTAGTGGTTAAGAGTTCTGGGTGCCTTTGCAGAGGGCCCAAATTAAATTCCCTGTTACTCCAGTTCCAGCCGGGACTCCCTCTTCTGGCCAGTGAGGGAACTGCATGCACATGATTCATAGACTTACAAAGGTGACACACTCGTATACATAAAGAAAAATAAACAAATCTTAAGTTGTATCCTGTAGTAGTTTTTTAAAAAATTAAAGAAACAGAAACAAAAGAAAACAATCACCAATAAAACAAAGAATAAAGCCAGGCGGTGGTGGCACATGCCTTTAATTCCAGCACTTGGGAGGCCCAGGCAGGCAGATCTCTGTGAGTTTGAGCCTGGTCTACAGAGAGAGTTCCTGGACTGTCAGGGGTACACAGACAAACCCAGTCTCAGAAGAAGAAGAAGAAGAAGAAGAAGAAGAAGAAGAAGAAGAAGAAGAAGAAGAAGAAGAAGAAGAAGAAGAAGAAGAAGGTGTTAAAGTCTCTCTCTTTCTCTCCTGCACACCTCACTAAGAACAAGCAACACACTCTGGAAGCAGAGGCAGGCAGAACACTCACTCGTGCTAAGTGGGAACACAGTGGGGAGATCATCAGTTAAGCTGATCCCAGTGCAGGGAAAAATCCTTCTCAGGGTTCTCTCCTGACACACCCTGGTGTGGACCTCCCAGTCACCACAAGTAAACATTTAAATTTCTCCTGCTTAAGCCTCTCTGACACGGTATGACTGACAGCACAGATTAGGATACTCTGGGAACCTTAGTTTGCTTTCTATTGTTAAGATAAGACACCAGTGGGGCTGGAGAGATGGCTCAGAGGTTAAGAGCATTGCCTGCTCTTTCAAAGGTCCTGAGTTCAATTCCCAGCAACCACATGGTGGCTGACAACCATCTATAATGGGGTCTGGTGCCCTCTTCTGACCTGCAGGCATACACACAGACAGAATATTGTATAAATAATAAATAAATAATTTTTTTTTTAAAAGATAAGACACCAGGACCAAAACCAACTTGGAGCAGCAAGTGTTTATTGAGCTTATAGCTATAGTCCATCACAAAGGGAACTCCTGCCAGTAAGACAAGGCAGGAGCCTGGAGTCAGGACCTAAATCAGAAGCCAGGGAGGAATGCTACTCACTTCTTTGCTTCTTGTGACTTGCTCAGCTTGCCTTTTTATGAAATTTAGGACCATCTGCCCAAGGGTGGCAATACCCACAGTACACTGGACTCTCCTACTTCGTCAATCAAGAAAATGTATCCAAAGACTTTCCTACAGACCAATATGATAGACTGATGGGGCTATTTTCTCAACTGAGAGTCCCTTTTCTCAAACGATTCAAACTTTTGTCAAGTTCACACACACACACACATGCGTGCGCGTGTGCTCACTCACACACACACATGCACACACACACACACACAAACTAACCAGCACAGTAACACACACACACACACACACACACACAAACTAACCAGCACAGTACATATTTGGGAGACCAGGGACATAGCTCAGTTGATAGAGTGCTGTGTAGCATGCATAGCATCCTGATTCCATCTTCAACACAGAGTAAACCATGCATGGGAATGCACACTTGTGTCCCCAGGACTGGGGCTGGAGAGACAGAATGATCAAGATTTCGGGGCTTTTCAGAATGAGTTGGAAGTCAGACTGAGATACACAACACGAGAGAGAGAGAGAGAGAGAGAGAGAGAGAGAGAGAGAGAGAGAGAGAGAGAGAGAAATGAAGGAGGGAAGGAGAGAAGGAAAGGAGGGAGGAATAAAGGGAAGAAGGAAGGAAGGAAGGAAGGAAGGAAGGAAGGAAGGAAGGAAGGAAGGAAGGAAGGAAGGAAAGATCTATGCCCCCAAAGATCTTCCCAAATCCTCAGAGTCTCTTGACAATTGGTGACATATAGTAAGCTCCAGGAAAATGTCAGGATGGAACTGGTTGCCAGGGGAATGAACCACATGGCCAGATGCTTAGAACTGTCTGACCCATTCTGGAGTTCTGGGGAAGAGAAGGGAGCTAGAAATCAAATTCAGTCATCAGTGGCCAATGATGTAACTCAGTCATGCCTATATAAACTGGGTATAGTGGTTCATGTCTGTAATCTTAGCACTAGGGTCGCTGAGGCAGGAGGATTGCCATGAGTTCAAGTTCAGCCTTGGCATCCATGACACCAGTTCCAAGAGATCCAGCTGATGGGTATGTGGTGCACATACATGCATGCAGACAAAACATTCAGACACATTAAAAAATAAATAAATCTTAAAGAACAACCCCTGCTATGTTTAAAAATAAAATCATGCCTGTATAATGAGCCTTCATACACAGTCCTGAATAACAGCACTAGATAAACACCCTCATGCCAGGAGACCACTGCATCCAACACAGGGTGGGAACTGAACTAAATTATAGGATGCCAAGTTTGTGTCAAGGGAGTTGGAGAACGTCTTGGTGGTATAGATAACCCCACCCTCATTTTGGTATCAAAAATATTATGAGTAAAAGCTACTCAGGGTATTACATTTCACCTGAAAGCAAAGCCCAAGAAAAACATGAAGGAGAGAAAGTGGATAAAGTGATGTTTTCTTGCCATCACCTCCCAAGGGGTTTCAGAGTGTTCATTCCAAAGGCAGAATCTGGGGATGGGATGTGTTGGCTAGCGTCTCAGAATTCAAGGTTATCCTTGGGTGTCTCCTATGGCTATGTGAGACTCTGTCTTAAAACAAAACAAATGACTAGTTAAAACATAGCCTCCCCCCAACTCCCCCCCCCCACACACACAAGGGAATGAGAAGAGAGCATTTGTCTCCTTGGCTCTTGTCCCAGGCAACCACAGGTACTCCATAGCGCAGTCAGTACCTTCACGCTTCCTGAACATCTGGTGTGCCTTTGAATGTTAAATAGGACCCTGAAGACTTCCTATGTGCTCATTCAGGGAAGCCCATGGTTTAAAAGAGCGAGACCCAAACAATACACCCGAGGCAAAGGGCTCTGCGGTGACAATAGTGACAATTGCATGAAGATGCTAGTTACAATGACTAGAATAAAGGATGCCAAGAGGGCGTGAGACACGACGCTGGAAATGTTCAGTGCAGGAAGTTGGTGGAGACTCTGCAGGTCTGTGAATTCCAGTCCTGACTCCAGCTCCAATCACAACCCTCAATCCAAGATCCTTCCTCTGTTTCAAGCCTTTGGTGGTTAGTGTGGGCTGTATTAAGAGAGCTGACAGCTCACAAGTCATTCACCTCTTATCTCTTAGGCTGTCTGCAAGAAATATATAGTTTTAGAAAAACAAGGACAGTTATTTTCAAAAAAAAAACTGGAAAAAAAAAATGTAACCAAGTACAGAAAGCTGTGCAGAAAGGAATTCGACTACTCTAATTCATCATGTTATTGTTTTTGCCCTATGGCAGGGTTTCATGTAACCTAGGCTGGACTCAAATTTGTCATGAAGCAATGCTCGCATTGTTCTATTGGTCCACCTGTCTCCATCCAATGAGTGCCAGGATTATAGGCATGCTCCACTTTGCATGGCTTTGTTCATTTTTTTTCCATCTTTAAGCGGGTAGATATTTTGCACCCTTCTCTATTAGTAGATGAAATTGCTCATCCAAGGACCGCTAGGTTGGTTTCATCCAGAAATGGACCACAAATAAAGTAAAATAAAATAAAAAATACCATTTTTCAAAATTTTATTGTGCAAATATATTACATACTTGTTATTTCTATACTTTGATATTTTACCATGTTGCCTGTAGGTTCCTCTCCATTGACCACTGTTTTCTCCTTCACATAGAAGACAAAGCTCTTACATCAGGGACTAGCAATTTATATTTGGCTGGCTGTCTGCTTCCCTTCCTTCCTGCTGGATTGAACTACAGCCTTGCATGCTATATGATAGGCAAGCACTCAAAGGGCAAGTTATATCCTTAATCCTATTGATGCTTTTGTATGGCTTTCAAGATAAGAATGCTTTTACATTGTAAGTGGAATAAGAAGAATAATGTTTTCATTGCTTGAAAATCATATAAAATTCTAATTTATGTTCATATATAAAGTCTTAATAGGAGACAGTCACATACATTCATTTATATATTGTCATTGACTGGTTTTATTCAGAAAAGAACAATTAAATTGTGGTAAAGGGTTGACGATGTGACTCCATTGGTTGAGTGACTGCTTATCATGCATGAAGCCCTGGGTTTGATCCACAGAACCACCTGCAACTGGACATGGTACATGTATGTAATCCTAGCATTCTGGAAGCAGAGGCAGGGGGATCAGAGATTCAAATACATCCACAATCATACCTGAATTCCAGGTCAGCATGGGCTGTATTAGACCCTGCCTCAAAAATTAATTAATTAATATCAAAATGCCACAAAGACTCCTGGCCCTTCAAATCCTAAAACAATCATATGTGACCCTGTACAGAATTTATTTTTTCCCTGACCCCTGAACTAGCTGATGGCAGGATGTTCATACATTAGCTAGCCTTAGGTAACCCATAAATTTTCAACTACTTTGCAATGGAGATAATAATTTCTGTCTGAACATAAGGGGATCAAAGGGATTCAAATTGGAAAGGAAGAAGTTAAACTTTCATTATTTGCAGACGATATGATAGTGTACATAAGCGACCCCAAAAACTCCAGCAAAGAACTCCTTCAGCTGATAAACACCTTTAGTAGCGTTGCAGGATACAAGATCAATTCCAAAAAATCAGTTGCCCTCCTATACACAAAGGATAAGGAAGCAGAGATGGAAATCAGAGAAGCATCACCCTTCACGATAGCCACAAATAGCATAAAATATCTTGGGGTAACTCTAACCAAGGAAGTAAAGGATCTATTTGACAAGAACTTTAAGTCTATGAAGAAAGAAATTGAGGAGGATACCAGAAAATGGAAGGATCTCCCTTGCTCTTGGATTGGGAGGATCAACATAGTAAAAATGGCAATTCTACCAAGGGCAATTTATAGATTCAATGCAATCCCCATTAAAATCCCATCAAAATTCTTCACAGATCTTGAGAGGACAATAATCAACTTTATATGGAGAAACAAAAAACCCAGGATAGCCAAAAAAATCTTATATAATAGAGGATCGTCTGGAGGCATTACCATCCCTGACCTCAAACTCTATTACAGAGCCTCAGTATTGAAAACAGCTTGGTATTGGCATAAAAACAGAGAAGTCGATCAATGGAACTGAGTAGAAGACCCTGATTTTAACCCACAAACATATGAACACCTAATTTTTGATAAAGGAGCTAAAAGTATTCAATGGAAAAAAGAGCATCTTCAACAAATGGTGCTGGCAGAACTGGTTGTCAACGTGTAGAAGAATGAAAATAGATCCATATCTATCGCCATGCACAAAACTCAAGTCCAAATGGATTAAAGACCTCAATATTAGTCTGAACACCCTGAACCTGATAGAAGAAAAAGTGGGAAGTACTCTACAACATATGGGTACAGGAGATCACTTCCTACGTTTATCCCCAGCAGCACAGACATTAAGGACAACATTGAATAAATGGGACCTCCTGAAACTGAGTAGCTTCTGTAAAGCAAAGGACACTGTCACTAAGACAAAAAGGCAACCCACTGACTGGGAGAAGATCTTCACCAACCCTGCAACAGACAAAGGTCTGATCTCCAAAATATATAAAGAACTCAAGAAACTAGACTTTAAAATGCTAATTAACCCAATAAAAAAATGGGGCACTGAACTGAATAGAGAATTCTCAACAGAAGAAATTCAAATGGCCAAAAGACACTTAAGGTCATGCTCAACCTCCTTAGCGATAAGGGAAATGCAAATTAAAACAACTTTGAGATACCATCTTACACTTGTCAGAATGGCTAAAATCAAAAACACCAATGATAGCCTTTGCTGGAGAGGTTGTGGAGAAAGGGGCACACTCATTCATTGCTGGTGGGAATGCAAACTTGTGCAGCCACTTTGGAAATCAGTGTGGCGATTTCTCAGGAAATTTGGGATCAACCTACCCCAAGATCCAGTAATACCTCTATTGGGAATATACCCAAGAGATGCCCCATCAAATGACAAAAGTATCTGTTCAACTATGTTCATAGCAGCATTGTTTGTAATAGCCAGAACCTGGAGGCAACCTAGATGCCCTTCAATGGAGGAATGGATGAAGAAAGTGTGGAATATATACACATTAGAGTACTACTCAGCGGTAAAAAACAATGACTTCTCGAATTTTGCGTGCAAATGGATGGAAATAGAAAACACTATCCTGAGTGAGGTATCCCAGACCCAAAAAGAGGAACATGGGATGTACTCACTCATAATCGGTTTCTAGCCATAAATAAAGGACATTGAGCTTATAATTTGTGATCCTAGAGAAGCTAAATAAGAAGGTGAACCCAAAGAAAATCATATAGTCATCTGCCTGGAGAGGGGATGTAGACAAGATTGCAGGGCAATAACTGGGAACTTGCGGGTGAAGTGGCAAGGGGCAAAGGGGAAATGGGATGAGAAACATGAGAAGGGGAGGATGGGAGGAGCTCGGGGGATTGGAATGGTTGGGATATAGGAAGGGAGGATACGGGAGCAGCGAAGTATATATCCTAACTAAGGGAGCCATCTTAGGGTTGGCAAGAAACTTGACTCTAGAGGGGTTCGCAGGTGTCCAGGGAGATGTCCCCAGCTGGTACCTTGGGCAACTGAGGAGAGGGAACCTGAAATGACCCTGTCCTATACTGATAAATATCTTACATATCACCTTAGAACCTTCATCTGGCGATGGATCGAGGTAGAGACAGAGACTCAATTTGGAGCAACGGTCTGAGCTCTTAAGGTCCAAATGAGGAGCAGAAGGAGGGAGAACATGAGCAAGGAAATCAGGACCACGAGGGATGCACCCACCCACTGTGACAGTGGAACTGATTTATTGTGAACCCACCAAGGCCAGCTGGTCTGGGACTGAATAAGCATGGGTTGAAACTGGACTCTCTGAGCATGGCGGACAATGAAGGCTGATGAGAAGCCAAGGACAATGGCACTAGGTTTCGATCCTAATACATGAACTGGCTTTGTGGGTGCTTAGCCTGTTTAGACGCTCACCTTCCTTGACATAGATAGAAGACCTTCGTCTTCCTGCAGGGCAGAGAATTTGGACTGCTCTCCAGTATCGAGAGGGAGGGGGAATGGTGTGGGGGGAGGAGAAGAGGAGTGGGGATAGGGGGAGGGGACTGGGGGGAGGGGGCAATATTTGGGAGGAGGGAAATGGGAAACGGGGAGCAGGTGGAAATTTTAATTAAAAAAGAATAAAAAAGAATAAAAAAAATAATTTCTGTCTGTGGGTTGGGGCTGTAGCTCAGTTGGTAGAGTACTTGCCTAGTATGCAGAAGGTCTGGGTCCTATAGTCAGTATCTATTAAGTGTAAGGTAGTGATGGATCCCTGTCATCTCAACCGTGGCGAGGCTGATGAAAGAAGGTCAAGAGTCCAAGGTCATCCACACTATGTAAGGAGTTTAAGGCCAGGCTGGTGAGACTCTAGCTCAAAACTAGTAGCAATAAGATTGTATATGTGCTGAGCTGGAGAGATGGCTCAGTGGTTAAGAGCACTGACTACTCTTTAGAAGAACCTGGGTTAAATTCCCAGAACCCACACGATAGCTCACAACTGTCTGTAACTCTACTTCCAGAGGACCTGACACTCATGGCAAAATGCACATAAAATTTTTATATTAATAATTAATAAAAAACCCCAAGAATTTACATGTGCCAAGTGGTGGGTGGCACAAGTTTTTAATCCCAGCACTTGGGAGGCAGAGGCAGGTGGATCTCTGTGAGTTGGAGATCATCCCAGTCTACAGAGCAAGTTCCAGGACAGCGAAGAATGCACAGAGAAACCCTGTCTTAAAAAACTTTTAAAAAAATACATGGGCTGGAGAGATGGCTCAGAGGTTAAGAGCATTGCCTGCTCTTCCAAAGGTCCTGAGTTCAATTCCCAGCAACCACATGGTGGCTCACAACCATCTGTAATGGGGTCTGGTGCCCTCTTCTGGCCTACAGGCATACACACAGACAGAATATTATATACATAATAAGTAAATAAATATTAAAAAAACGTTTTAAAAAAATACATATATCACTAGAATCACTTTTTTACTAGGCCACTTAAAATCTGTGATAGGAAATGTTTTTAGTAAGTTATTTTTATCACAAATCTAGTATATCATGGTATGGGTTTAATATGTGTTTATCAGGTAAATGACTGACTCTGGTGTGACAGGTATTGTATGACCTCAGACAGATGCCAAGGAAGAACACATTTTTTTCTTACTTCATGTTTGATTGGAGCTTAGTAATGCACTTAAGGAAGCATGTCCGTGTTTAAGATGACACTCTTTCCCATGAAGAGTTTATGCAATGGGAAGGGGAGGGGCACCTCTTGTAGAGACCATATCGTAATGAGCAATACATTCAGAAGGGAAGCCTCATATAGCTGCTAACATAAAGCAGAATTACCCTTGAATCATTCCCAAAAGATAAGCTTACTATTTAATAGAAACAATTATCCAGAGACACCTTATGATTTCCTGTGTTAGCCGGCTCAGAACATCACAGCTAAACTCTGCAAAAGTCTCCCTGATCTTTGGTTTAGTCTTTATATAGTGGATGGGCATGTTTTTAAAGCGTGTGTGTGTGTGCAAGTGTGTGTGTATGTGTGTGTGCACATGTGTGTGTATGTGTATGCGTGCATGCATGTGTGTGGTGTATGTGGAACTTACAGAAGGTTGTCAGGCATCCTTCTCTATCGCTGTCCACCTTATTTCTATGAGATGGGGTTTCTCACGGAAACTGGAGCCTAGTTGACACCCAGCAAGTTGCACTGCTCCTCTGCAGCACTGGGATTACAGTGATGAACATGGCCACACCTGACTTCTTATGTGTGTCTTGGGGATTTGAACTCCAGTTCTTATGCTTGAGCACCAAGCATTCCTACCTACTGAGCTGTCCCCTGCCCTGCATCTGCTCCTGAACTATGAAAACAATCAATTCATGTGCTTCCATGACTTTTCTTTATTTACAACACAAATTCTCAATCTGGAGGATCTAGTTTTCTGACTATTGTCTTCTACTAGTAAAAAGAATCCACCAGGAACTTCTTACTTCCTACAAAACAATGGACCTCACACAGGGCTCCCGTGTCAGGGCTGGCTAATTCCCCAGCTCTCTGTCACTGTAATAACATATAGGGATCCATGGAATTTCATAGTGGCCCACTGCTTTGGTGACATCGTGGTGACTAGAGCAAGTGACAATAATGTATAAATATTCTTCATGTTTCTGTAGACGTGTCATAGAAGGTGGAAAATAATATTCCAATAAACTTCAGGGCCTGCTAACATGGTAAAATGCCTAGGACGCCTATGAATCAAGCCACGCCAAGATGGGAGCTGAGGGCCGGGCGGTGGTGGCGCACGCCTTTAATCCCAGCACTTGGGAGGCAGAGGCAGGTGGATCTCTGTGAGTTCGAGACCAGCCTGGTCTACAAGAGCTAGTTCCAGGACAGGCTCCAAAACCACAGAGAAACCCTGTCTCAAAAAACCAAAAAAAAAAAAAAAAAAAAAAAAGATGGGAGCTGAGGGAAAAGCTTTGTTTCTGTGGCTTGTATCCCCTACCGTCAAGGAACAAACTTAAACTGGATCTTGTATAGTCTCAGAAAATTACCTGTATTTTCAGTAAATCAGAAAATAATCTGATTTGTGATAATGAGTAACACAACATTTGTTGACAACACCATTTCTGGGTCATTCCCCTGCCCCCCACCAATATTCTCCCTTCAGGTCAGGGGCTGATAAATGAGAGGTATATTTCCCAGAGTTCCTTACCAGCAGGGTTCTAAATATAGTTTAGATTCTGCCCCTGAAGTGTCACATGCTTGAATGTGAAGGCAGAGGAGAGGCCGAAGCCGTTCCTCTTTCTCTGCCCACAGTGGTATATCTGTGAACTCAAGAGGGGAACTTCTAGCTGCGTGTGATGGCATTGCTGCAACTCTAGGGCATAGAAGGCTGAGTAAGGAGAATCATGAGTTCAAGGCCATCCTGCGTTACTCAGCAAGACTCTATCAAAAGAGAGGACACACTGAGGAGATGGCTCAATGGGTAAGTGTCTGATGTGTAAGTGTGAGGATCGGAGTTCAGATTCCCGCAACCCACATACATGCCAGGCAGATGTGGCATCCCATCTGTAATCCCAGCAGGAGGGAAGCAGAGGGGAAGTGGAGACAGAAACCCCAGAACAAACTAGCTGTCTTGATTAGCCATAATGCCAAACTCTGAGACCCTGCCTTAATGTGTATAAGTGGAGAGCAATGGAGAAAGACACTCAGCGTGAACTGCTAGGCTCTACATGCCTGCGCATACACATGCATGTGAACCTGTACACATACTCAAGTACGCAATAAATACACAAAAATCAAAAAAAGAAAGAAAGAAAGGAGGGAGGGAGGGAGGAAGAGAGAGACAGAAAAGAAAGAAAAAAAGAAAAAAGAAAGAAAGAAGGCAGGGAAGGAGGAAGGAAGGGTAGGAATAAGCTTGGGAAAGAAAGGAAAGAAACAAAGGAGGAAGGGAAGGAAGGGAGCTAGGGTGGAAGGAATGACCCCAGGGCTTTCAAGTTTATATTAATTTTAGTCTCTTGCATATTCCTGATTTCTACATGAAAACAAATGGTTCAAATTCTTTGGACTTTAACAAACATGAAAGCTGGATGAAGCTTCTATAAAGTCACTCCTAAAGATACTTCAAAGAGTTTTTTTATTGTTTTGGGTTTTTTTGCTTTGTTTTGTTCTTCGAGACAGGATTTCTCTGTGTAGTCTTGGCTATCCTGGAACCTGTTCTGTAGACCAGGCTGTCCTTGAACTCACAGAGATCTACCTGCTTCTATCTCCTGAGTGCTGGGATTAAAAGTGTGTACCACTACCCACTGCTAGGTGACATTTCAAAAATTTTAAGTACTGTAAATTAAATGCCATTCTGTGCATGGTGACACTTTTCTGTGATCCCAGCACTCAGGAAATGGAGCAGGAAAATCAAATTTTAAGTCAGCCTGAGCTAAATAACTTTCAATCCAGACTGGGCAACATAGTGAGAACCTGGCTCAAGAAACTTTTAAAAAATTAAGCGCTTTTATCTCTAAACGTTTAAGTGGATCTCCATTTTCTATATGCAGGAATAGGAGCTAATTCATGTTTCATTTCCAATAGTACCCAGTAGGTATTTGTGAGTACAATACAATCAGATGAGTAACTAAATTTTTTTTATATACCGTATTGTAATCATTCGACTTGGCATTAAACTCTTTTTGAATCACGATGTTTTTATTTTATTGTTTACGTTTTTCTTTCTCTTTTAAAATTACATTTACCATATAACATTTGATACATATGGCATTCCTTATAACAGTCCAGATAATTATGTGTAAGAAAGCTAGTCTTCCTAAAGGATTAGGGCATGGCATTATCACTCCCTGCCATCTGGCTGTCTCGTATGAAGATATAAACAAGATATTAGCTGTAGCAAACAATCCCTGTGGTTTTAATAATACACACAATTTGATCCTATGTTCTTACTATGTAACCTCAAGAGACCAGATAAAAATAAAATGCTGTAAAATAATCACAAAGTGATTTTTTTTTTAACAAAGTGATGTTTTATATATTCACAATCTTTTTTTGGAAATTATTAGCTTATTGAGATATAATATAATTTAATGCCATGAATTCACCCATGCAGATCATATACAATTCTTTTGTTTTTCATACATCTATATGATTGTGTGGCTAATGTAAAAATTTAATTACAGAACATTTTTGTCATTCCAAAAAGAACCTACAACTGTAAGCAGTCATATTCACCTAGGCAACTGCATATTTACTTTTTGTTTGGGGGATTTGCTTAGGCTTATATATGTATCTGTTTACTTAGGTTTAGTAATATATCTATATCACTATTATTTTACAACATATTGTTATATTTAAGACGAAATACATTCTCTCTCTCTCTCTCTCTCTCTCTCTCTCTCTCTCTCTCTCTCTCTCTCTCTACCTATCTATCTTTGTGTTTGGGGACAAGGTGGTTCTGTATACAGCAGACTTGCTTCTAACTCACTGGCTTCGCCTCCCTTAGCATCCTGAATACCGGGATAACAGGCCTGAGCTCCCACACCCAGTTCCCCAAGTAACAAAGGCTCACTCTTGGGCTTATTGTCTAAAGGTTTCATAAACACTGCTGGTTTCATTAGAACCAATTGTACATTTATAAATTTCATCTTTTAGTAATAATCAATGTTACTAGCCAGTTCTCCAAATCCTTGACGCTTTAACCAATGGTCTAATCCATCAGGACAGCGATTGCAGCTGAAGGTGCAGTGTGCAGAGGGAGCCTAGAAGAAACGCGAGCTAAAACTGACAATGGGACTGGGAGAGAGGAGAAAGGAGTGTCCCCACAAATGCAAAACTACTAGGGGGCTCTAACCCCGCTTTGCAAACCGGTCTTTCTTCAAGCAGCAATAAAACTAATCCGGGGCTAATCCTACAAGGAGGAGTCACAGGTGTGGCTCCAGAAAGGGCTATTAAGACACACCAGGTGTGGGATTCTTTCTGCCTGAGTCAGGAGACAAACCGGTGATGCTAATGGCAGCTTTAAAATGGCTTTGTTCTAACAAAATTTCCCCAAGAGATTATGCCTCTAATCCCAGTACTTGGGGACTGGAGGCAGGAGGATCAGAAGTTCAAGGCTGTCCCCAGTTACACAAAGGCTACCATGGACTGCGAGATTCACTATCTCCCTCCCTCTGGTTTTCTTCCTTCCTTCCTTCCTTCCTTCCTTCCTTCCTTCCTTCCTTCCTTCCTTCCTTCCTTCCTTCCCTCCCTCCCTCCCTCCCTCCCTCCCTCCCTCTCTCTCCTTCCTTTCCTCCCCCTTTCTCAATCTCTTCCTTCCTTCCTTCCTTCCTTCCTTCCTTCCTTCCTTCCTTCCTTCCTTCCTTCCTCCCTTTCTCCCCTTCCTTTTTTCCTTCCTTTCTTCTTCTTTCCTTTCTTTCTTTCTTTCTTCCTTCCTTCCTTCCTTCCTTCCTTCCTTCCTTCCTTCCTTCCTTTCTTTCTTTCTTTCTTTCTTTCTTTCTTTCTTTCTTTCTTTCTATTAAGTCAGGATGAGACAAAGTCTTACACTGTGGCTCAGACTAACCTGAAGTTTACCATGTAGCCCAGACTGACCTCAAACTTGCAGTAATCCTCCTGCCTCAGCCTTCAAGCGCTAGGGCTACAGGAATGAACTTGCTAGATGCCTGGCTTATAGTACTATTTTTTCCATCCTAAAAAATAAGGTATAAAAATGGACCTTTTCTCTTAGCTTCATGAATGTCCTTTCTGTACTGTTATGCCAAAGTTACTGGTCCCAAATAAATTTACAGAGCCGGGGCTTCCAATGCAAATTACATGAGGGTCTTTATTTTACAAATTTAAGTTTGGACCACACCTTTCCAGCATCCCAGCACAGTGCTGGGATTAAAGGCGTGCGCTGCTGTTGCCACCACCACCCGGCGAGGGGAGAACTTTTAAAAGAGAAACACCGTAATCAGTGGGAGTTCATGTCCTGTCATTTTCGGATTGGGTAAGGAGGGCATAGAGTAAGGTAGTTTTTTGAAACCATTGGTCAGTTTTGGGGGACAAAAACCCTAACATAAAGCCATTAATAACTGACAAGGTATCTTCAAGGACAGGATGCCTCCTAGTAACATCTGAACCTCGTTAAATTTTATGATCCTGTTCCCTAGCTCCTTAATTGGCTATTTTCAGGGTATTCGTTCAAATTCCACTATCACAGCACATTTCTGGAGCTGAGATCGGCCCCTCTCATTATATGGCTTAAGATGAAGCCCCTTTTCTGAAATGGAGTTTGCGCTGGGCGGTAGTGGCACATGTCTTTAATCCCAACACTTGGGAGGCAGAGGCAGGTGGATCCCTGTGAATTCAAGGCCAGCCTGCTCTATAAGACAGCAAGGGCTGTTACACAGAGAAACCTTTTCTCAAAATAATAATAAAACAATAATAATAAAGAAACTGGAGCTTGCAAAGTCAGGTCCCCACAGGACATATTTCAAGAAAGTGATACAAAGAATGCAGGAGCATCCAGGTTTGCAAAGGCATTCTACCAGAGAATCAGTCATTCTCACATCTTAATGACCTGGGGACCAGTTAAACAAATGATGGTGAAAATGATGGGGGTCTAGCTCAGTGGAAGAAGAGTGGCAGAATACTTCCCTGGAGTGTTCAAGGCCCCAAGTTCTACTCCTAGCACTGAAAAGGAAGAGGAGGAGGATGAGAGGAAAAACAGCAAGTGACAAATAAAACCATCATAATTTAGTATAAATAACACTACAGGTAAAAACAAAACCAAAACCAAAACAATTGAAACAACTACTTGAAAAACTGCCCAATGAAAGTGATGCAAATAGTTTTTTGTATTGCTTCTATATACAAGTGATGTCTATGAAATCCGCTACGATGTGATAAAGATTGAAAGAGATCAGAGGATCTTGGGTAAATAAGTTTGCTGAAGGGACTATTTCAGTTTGTTTACAAGTATTTCGGTGCTTATTTCACAACTGATTAAAAGACAGTGAAAGAAAGCTTTCATAAAATTTGAAACCTTGTCATACTTAGAAAAAAAATAAAAATAAAATAATTGTAAAATACTCAAGGTCTCTAAAAGAGTCCATGATCTCCAAGGAAACATTTTTTGGTTAATAGTGAATAGACTCAAGTTTTCTCCCACTTTCCTTCTATTTGACTCTTCTGCTCTTAAATGCCCCCTTTCTTCCTCATTTCTTATACCTCCTAATTCTTAATATTCAAGGAAAATCTCATAGTATACTTGTCAATTATATCCTGTGTAGAATGCAAATGGGATTCATCTTGCCAATCCTACATGACCTCTGCTTCATCTATTGGTCACAAATAAAAAAAAAAAAAAAAAAAAAAAAAAAAAAAAAAAAAAAAAAAAAAAACAAGGAATACCTATGCCAAATGTCCAGAGAGATGACTAACTGGTGAAAGAAACAAAATGTGCCAACACAGACACTAACCTCTACTAGGCGGGTAATATCTTTGAATAAAGAACTATCATAACCTTGAAAGTGGGTAAAGAGAGTTTAAACACCAAGTGCATCACTTTCTGGCTTAACTGATGAAAACTACACAGGACATAGCCCCAGTGATCCAGAAACAGGTGGTTGATTAAGCTTTTCAACCCTGTCCTTTTAATGTCTATAACATCTTAGCAAACAATAATTTAGAAAATCATAAAAAGAGAATGATCTATTGGCAAGTAAGTTAATGATGTTAATAACAATAAAAATGGCCAGAAAACATAGCATTGGGCTAAGCAATCTTGTAAGATGAACTGTTGAATGAGGAGCTAATCCCCAGCATTAAGCACATACAAGAAACCTACTTAGAGCTGCTAAGCCTAATCTGAGAACCTGGCATTTGTTCAGAATGTGGTCAAGAAAATGAACTACTCCGGAGAATAAAAATAAAGATTGAAAATCAAGTCTCGTCATGGAGGGCTCCCATCCTCAGTCTTGGGGGGTTGGAGCTGGATGATGGTGAAAGTTGAAGGCCAAGCTGGGCTATTCAATGAGTCTGGGGCAGTTTAGTGAGACCCTGTCCCTAAACAGAAAGCAAGAAGAGGGCTATAGTTGACTGGTAGAACATTTGCCTAGCACGTGTAAAGCCCTGGATTCAATTTCCTGTATTACAGACATGAAAGGATGTATGCCTGGATGGAAATAAAAATAAATATAAAAACAAAATAAATAAATAAAAATAGATTATATAATAAATAATATGCAGAACAAATAATATAAAACAAATGACATATGTAATAATATGTAACGTAAAAATAGTTCTATTACTTTGAAGAAGTACTATATAACACATCATTATCTTCTGAATAGCAAAACCACTAACATAAGAAAATGTTATCTTGCCCAACCAAGAGCCAATCAATGTTCTTGATAAAAATTCTTACAGTGATTTTCTTACGTTCACCTAAAAAGTAGAAATGTACAAAAGGAAAAAAAAGGAAAAAAAATACTGTTTCAGGCAATCAAATTATACATAGAAATCATTCAGATTGTCATTTTAGTTCTGTATACTCACTGTCTAAGTCTGAAGCCAGGGGTGCTCCTAACCACAGGAATGGTTTCAATGGCTCGGTGCGCACCTGTCCCTTCCATACTGGAAAGAGTTCTTCAGTGTCTTCTTCCTTTACCGTAGATGAATTCACTACCTATTTCCATTAAGAAACCTGACAGCTCAGGCTTGGAGATGTAGCTCAGTTGGTAGAGTGATTGCCTGCCACACGCAAAGCCTTTGGTTCAAATCCCTGCTGTCACAGAACCTGGATGTGGGGAACACACCTGAAATCCCAGCATTTAGGAAGTAGAAGCAGGATAGTCAGGAGTTCAGGGTTATCCTTGACTATTTAGGGAGTCCAAAATAAGTCTTGGATAATTCTGTTTCAAACAAACAACAAAAAATAACAAGCTAAACCCACTGAAACTGACATGTCTAGCAAAAAGTTCTTAGCTAGAGGTCTGTGGCATAGGCGTGTAACCGCACCTACTCAGTGGTCCAAAGCGCAGCAGGGTAGTTGGTCACCCTGCTTATATGTATGGCAAGAGTCCTAGGGGCAGGAAAGAACGCAGTGCTTTCTCGTGGCTAGCTACCGTGGAAATTCACAAAGCAAAAAACGGCCACACCACCTTCAGGGATGGAAAAGAGGATGCAAACGCTCAGACCTGGTATTAGGCCTAGGGGTGAGACCATCAGCTAAGCCTGCAGCCGGAAACTCTCCCTCTTTGGAAGTTTCACTTGGGACAATTTTGTTCCCCTTCCTTTAAAAAATGAACTGAGATAATCAAGGAAGGAAAAAGAAAAAAGAAATCCTCCAGACAGAGTCTTAATAAGGATAGAAGTGGGTAGAGAAAGTCCAACCTTAAGACCAAGAAGAAAATCTAGACAGGTAAACAGCCTTTTCCTTGTGCTGCTGTTACCTTAGGAACAGGCAGAATCAGAGCCATTCACTACCAGGAAAAAGAAATGAAACCCAGAAGTTAAAACCAAATTTTCTGGTGTTTTTCTGATGCCAAGTTGAAATTCAAGATGAGTTATAAAGGTTTGGAAAAGCAGCAGCCAATGAAGGAGTAAGAGAATCATACGAGAGTCTGGGATGTGCACCGCGGTCACACTGTGTTGGAGATACCAGCCTGGTACCGTGTTGGGGATACCAGCCTGGTACCGTGTTGGGGATACCAGCCTGGTCAGTGACGAAAAGAATGGGATGGGAGAACTAATATGTGTAGCACATATATAAGTAGTTACATTAAACACAGGAATGTTAAATGTAGAGACATGACAAAAGGAATGGAAGGTTCCAGAAAATCTAATTATCCCGAGGTACTACATATATTCGAGGACCGGTGGCCACACATTTTTGGTAGCTTTTTGTGTCGGTGACAAAATATCTGAGAAAAATAAACCTAAAGGAGAAACTATTTCTTTTGGTTCATGGTTTTGCAGCTTTCTGGTTATGGTCAACTGGCTTGGTTGCTTTAGGGCTTGTAATGTAATGAGGCAGGACATACAGCCTCAGGGCCAGGAGTGTGTGGTGAAGGAAGGCCGATGATGCTGTGGAAGTTGGGAGACACACACATACACAGAAAAAAAGAAGGAGAGGGAGGGAGAGGTGGAGGGAGGGAGGGAGAGATGAGGGGGAGAGGGAGGAAGAGGTAGACAAAGGGAAAGATGGAGGAAGGGAGGAAGGGAGAGAGGGAGGGAGGGATGGATAGATGGAGGGAAGGAGGGAGAGAGAGGGAGGGAGGAAAGGAGAGAGGAAGGAGGGAGAGAGAAAGAGGAAGGGAGAGAGGGAGGGAGGGAGAGAGAAAGAGAGAGGGGGAGGGAGGGAGGAAGGGAGAGAAGGAAGGAGGGAGGGAGAGAGAGAGATTGGGGGGGGATCAGGCAGAGAATGAATGGCAATTTTGGGACCCAATGGCTTCTTCAAAGGTACACCTCAGTGACCTCACTTCCATCCATCAGACCGTACCTCCCAAAGGTTAGATCACCTCTCTTTAGTGCTACTTACTACCTTGGCATAGAACCTCTGTGTCCTTGGACTTTGGGGATATTTAAGACCTGTTCTTGTGTTTTCCTGGTTGAATAATGTTTTATAGTGACTTTGGCAACCTTTTCCATATGGGTCTCTGGGGTCAAATCCCAATTCTGGGGTTGGGGTTGTCGCTCAGTGGTAGAGTGCTTACTGAACATGTGGATGCCCTGAGTCTCTGCCTCAGCATCCTCCTAAATGAACACTTCTCAGCTTTGGCCCTCATAGCAATACCATAGGCAGGGAAGCTGATAGGGTGTTGTGAACTCAGGATGCATAAAGTAAGCAAGGTTTTGAAGTTTCACCCCATACACCACTTGCATTGTACCCTGAGTGTTTGGCTTCACCCTCCCCTCTTCTTTCTCCTGCTTCTCATGAGTATTTTAAAGCAGTTTAATGAATTGTAAAATGTGAGCACTTGAATAAAGCATAAGAGTCTTTTTAGTGGATGTGCTGCTCATGCCTGTGTTTTCAATGTTAGAAGACTGAGTCACAAAGATTGCTGTGAGTTTAAGGCTGGCCGGGGCTAGAATAAGACCCTGTTATAAAATTATCAAACAAACACAGGCTAGGGAAATGGATTAATAAGTGAAGTTGCTTGCAGTCAAGCTCGACAGTTTCCCTTGGACCCACATGGTAAAAGGGGAGAATGAGCTCTTGAATACTGTGTGCACCCCCAAATAAATAAATAATGTAATGAAAATTAAAATAAACAAAAATTGTAAAGAGAAAACACTCTAAGTCATCAGAGCAAAGTTATAAAAACACTAAGTGAAATCAATATATAAAATAATAAATTATCAAGTTTTCATAAAACTGTTGCTTATAATACAAAGAACAGCCAGGTGGTGGTGGCACACGCCTTTAATCCTAGCACTTGGGAGGCAGAGATAGGCGCATCTCTGTGAGTTTGAGGCCAGCCTGGCCTAAAAGAGTGAGTTCCAGGACAGGCTCCAAAGCTACAGAGAAACCCTGTCTAGGAAAAAAAAGAAGAGAGAGAGAGAGAGAGAGAGAGAGAGAGAGAGAGAGAGAGAGAGAGAGACAGAGAGAGAGAGAAAGAAAGAAAAAGAAACCAAAGAACAAGTTTAAAACAAAGGTTTCCTTTATATATATGACAAATTATTGAGCTCCAGATGTAGCTCAGCCGGTAGACAGTTGGCCTGGTACACTCAAAGCCCTGGGTTCAATGCCCAGCACCACATAAATCAGAGGTGATGGTGCACACCTGCAGTCGTGGCACTTGGGAGGTAGCGGCAGGAGGATCAAAAGTTCAAGGTCATCCTTAGCTAAACAGTGACTTAGAAGTTAGCATGGACTATATTAGCTCTTGTCTCTTAAAAAAAAAAAGACAAAAACGAACAACAGTAAAAACTCCTATAGCTTAAAATCATTAATGAATAGATTTGTGAAGTAGAAACAAAAGGTAAGTTAGAAAAAAACAAGCAATTGTTTTCTATATAAAGACATGCAAGTGACTATCAAATGCATATGACTCTCTAGGAGTCAAAAAAATGTCCCTTCTATCTTCTGAAGATTCACCAATATGAAAGATAATAGACAAGTTATAGGAGCAAAGCCACATATATTAATATGTAGATGTTCATGGAACTTATATAAAACTCAATAAAAAGGCCTGAGCTGGGTGTGGTAGGTACAGGAGCAATCTCAGCACTTGTGAGGTCAGGAGTTCAAGGTCCTTCTCTGCTTCACAGTGGGTGTGAGGCCAGCCTGGGGTACCTGTGAGCTGGTCTAAAAACAAAATAAAACAAATTAAAACCCAACCAAAATAAACAATAAACATGAGAACAGATAATTAGAAACACTCCTCAAAGGAGAAAGGAAGAGAACTGGGTGATGAGGCAGGTTCAAAGAGGCAGTATGTGACGTGGAGGGGTAAGAAAGACTCAGAGAAAATTTCCTGTAGTGATGAATGTTTGGGTTCTCCATCATGATTTCAGTTTAATATTCGTTGATTAATAAAGTCACCGTTCGAGGGCTAAAGACAACCTGGCTCCTCTTTGGCGGATCTGGTTTTTAGATAAGTAGACCAGTGGAGGCGCTTCCTGACGCTTGCTGCTCCCCAGGGCCTTGCCGTTGAAGTTCAAAGTAGAACATTTTCTGAGACCCAGCAAAACAATATTCAGATTCGTTAACAATCAAATAAATAAGAGCTAAAATAACTGTTTGCACTTTGTAGATGAAAATAAGGGAAGAACATCAAAGTAGTAGAATTGAATGAACTTCCAAAAGCCTGTAATTTTGGTAGGGGACGGGCAGGATCTTGCTATAGAGTTCAGGGCTAGCTTTGGACTTACCGTGTAGTGTGACCTGATCTGAACTTGTGGCAGTCATTTTGCCTTAGCGTCTTCAGGGCTGGGCTTACAAGTGTGGACCACTGTATTGAGCAAGCATATACATTTGCGTGAACATTTTGGTGGTTAATTTGACAATAAGGTTCAAAAACCTTATAAATAGTCATGCTCTTTTATCTATTAAGCCACTTTGTGGAATTTATTTTAAGAAATAAAATACTGAAGAAAAAAGAAAAAGAAAGAAAATACTGGGGCTGGAGAGATTTTTGAAGAGTTAAGAGCGTGTATAAAAGGACCTGAATTCATTTTCCAGCATCCGCATTGACTCAGATCAACAGCCTGTAACTCCAGCTCCAGGAATCCGATACCTTCTGCCAGCCTTGAAGGGAAACTACATTCATATACACAGAATTAAAAATAATAAAAGAGAACCTTTTAAAAAGTAATAAAATATTTTCAAAGAATGACAAAATTTATCATTGAAAGGACTGAGATGTGTTGCAAGGAAGTGGGCCACTTGTTCTTCCCAGCTGCCTGGCTAGCTTACACACGAAATAATCACACAGAAGTTGTATTAACTAAATCACTGCTTGGCCCATTAGGTCTAACTTCTTACTGGCTAACTCTTACATCTTAATTTAACCCATCTCCATTAATCTGTGCATCACCATGAGGTCGTGACCTACCAGCAAAGTTTCAGCACGTCTATCTCTGGTGGTGGCTCCATGGCATCTCTCTGACTCCACCTTCTTCCTCCCAGCATTCAGTTCCATTTTCCCCACCTACCTAAGTTCTACCCTATCAACAGGCCAAGGCAATTTCTTTATTCATTAATGGTAATCAAAGAAAACATAAAAGACTCCCACATCAGAGATGAAATTAAATGAGACTGAATAATTAAGTCAACAGTAAAGTGAATATATATTATGTATCTTATATAAAGTTGATATTGTGATATAGAAGTGTCGACTGCCTTGGCAGGTTACTTAGTCTAGGAGTGTAACCCACCTGGCAGGTCCAGTAATTCCAGGGTCACAGAGAGGCGCTACCTGAGAAGACATGGGCAAGAGAGAGGAAGAAGGCCAAGCATAGTTCTTGTCAAAGCCTCCGTTTATTAGAGTCATTGTTACAGCTTATATATCCTCTGAATGAGGAGTTTGGGGGGCTGGGGCACGGGATCTTGCCTCGTGGTCCACGCTGGTCATGTAGGCCAAGAGGTTACAATCGGTCAGGTCACGATTCCTCGGCCAGGAGTTCGCAGGTTGACACACCTAGTTCTCTGGATAATTAGAGTGTGAGGCGGGTTCTGCTAACAGATAGCTCTCTATTAACAGACAATTTGGGTGTGGGATAGGCTTTGTCAATAACACAATTCTCAATACAATTGGGAAGTGGAGCCCTCTGCAAACTTCTCAGGGCGATGATCCCTATAATAATTTTTTGGGGGGGGCCGGGTGGTGGTGGCGCACGCCTTTAATCCCAGCACTTGGGAGGCAGAGGCAGGCGGATCTCTGTGAGTTCAAGACCAGCCTGGTCTACAAGAGCTAGTTCCAGGACAGGCTCCAAAACCACAGAGAAACCCTGTCTCGAAAAACCAAAAAAAAAATAATAATAATAATAATAATTTTGGGGGGGGAAAATGGCTCCTGACATAGAAGACTACTAAATGACATGAGAAATTGTTTCTAATATGTTGTTCAATTAGAAGTCAGGCTACAATGATGTATATATGATTTTTATGAAATGTATGCAGTCATAGTACGTGTAAACATATGTTTCTACATCAGTGCATCAATAACACTCCTGGATACTTCTGATTTATATACTGTATTGTGGTATTGAGGACTGAGGACTGAACGGAGATCCTTGCAAATGCAGGCCAAATGTTCTCTACCTCAGAGCTTCATTTCTAGGCCAGGATTAATGTGTTATTTCATTCCATAAATTCTCCTACATTTAAAGACTTTTCTATAAAACAACACAAGTGACTCACGAGAACAGGAATTTTAGATTTGTAGTTAGAGCTGTTGAAAATAGTTTTAAAAATTCAAATTCTAGCCAGGCGATGGTGGAGCACACCATTAATCCCAGCACTTAGAAGGCAGAGGCAGGCGGATCTCTGTGAGTCTGAGGCCAGCCTGGTCTACAAGAGCTAGTTCCAGGACAGGCTCCAACGCTACAGAGAAACCCTGTCTGGAACCCCCCCTCCTCCCCCCAAATTCAAATTCTAATAGTTAATATTATCAGATTGTAAGTGCATGGCTACTGAAAAAATAGTTATTAAACAGAGATAGGATCTGGTAGTTCAGTAGTAGAGCAGGTGATTAGGTTATGACAAGTCCTGGGTTAAATTCTCAGCAACAAGACAAATGGGGAGGGGGTGATGGTAGGAGGCATCTTAAAATTGTTATGTTAAAAAAGAACACATTTTATGGTTCCCTCCGACATAATGGAATTTCTTCCTGAATTACTACCCTTGGTTACCAAGAGACTTAGTTGATATATGACTATGTCTTGTAAAACTGTATGACTTCACCCTCCTTTGAAAGCATCTGCATCTGTCATTTATATGGAGGACAAGCAAGTTTCTAGAATAAGAATTAGAAAAACTGTTCTGGTGGATGTTCACAGGGAAAGGATGGTAGCCTAAAATAGAAGTGAGGGCCTTATCTAGAGAAAGGAGTCTGGTAGAATGGATGAGCCAATTATCACCAAGTTCCAAAGGTGGCTTTAGCTGCAGGAACCATGTAGGAATTTGAACCCGAACCCTTCTAGTGTAGCCATCTTGACAGTGTACACTCTTGAAGACTGAGCAGCTACTGTGTTTTCAGCCTTTTTCAGACTACTGAGACTACCTAGATCTTACTATAACACAGGATGACAAAGTGCAAAGAGACTAAGCAAAAGAAAAGAGGCTTTAGACTTGGGGGAGCAGGGTAGCAAGGGCAGATTGTGGGAAGATGACCAGCAAATGCATGGTAAATAAAGGCATTAAGTAAAGTCTGTTATACAGGGAAACTCTGCTCTCTGCTTTCTGGTATGGGAAAACAATAGTACCAAGCAACCCAGGGTTCCTTTTGGAGTCTTAAGTTTATTTAACAGAATAATTTAGAATTAGAGTTTGTTTGCAATGAAACACCATGACCAAAAAGCAAGTTGGGGCGGAAAGGGTTTATTTGGTTTATACTTCCACATCACTGTTCATCATCAAAGGAGGTCAGGACAGGAACTTCAACAGGGCAGGAACCTGGAGGCAGGAACTGATGCAGAACCATGGAGCGCTGCCGCTTACTGACTTGCTCAACCTACTTTCTTATAGAACCCAGGACCACCAGCCCAGGGGTGTCCTCACCCACAATGGGCTGGGCCCTCTCCCATTGTCCATGAATTAAGAAAATACCTTACAGCTGAATCTTATGGAGGCATTATCTCAAGGAGGTTCCTCCTTTCAGATAACTCTAGTTTGTGTGCCAAGCTGACATAAGACTAGCCACCAGAGTCTAAGAGAAAAACAACCAGAGCAGGGAAGCTGTAGATCCTGGCTGATGTTGGGAAGAGCAAAGCTGAGAGAAATCATGCTTTTTAAATTTGGCATGGAGGTCAGAGAAACAGTGGGAAAGGCCAAAGAGTCAGAGAGCATGCTTAGACCTTGGCCAGTAACTGAAAAATAGATAAAAGGAAAAGGAAAAGCACACTTAGTGCCTGCCCTTGAATCTGAGTTCACAGGGCATCCTAGTCCAGGCTCTTTTTGTCTTTGTTTTTTAAATTCTTCTCTCATACAATAAACCCCAACCACAGTTTCCCCTCCCTCTATTCCTCCCAGTTTCCTTCCCCCTCTCTTAGATAGGGTTTCTGTTGCTCTGAAGAGACACCATGATCACAACAACTCTTATAAGGAAACATTTAATTGAGGCTGGCTTACAGTTCAGAGGTTTAGTCCATTATCAGGACATGAAGCATGGTGGCACACAGACAGACATGGTACTGGAGAGGTAGCTGAGAGTTCTACATCCAGATTGGCAGGCAGCAGGAAGAGAGTGAGATACTGGGCCTGGCTTGAACATCTGAGACCTCAAAGTCCACCCCTAGTGACATACTTCTTCCAACAAAGTCACACCAACTCCAACAAGGCCATACCTCCTAATAGTACCATTCCCTATGGGCCTATGGGGGCCATTTTCATTCAACAGCTCCCTCTCTTCCCGGGAAGTGTTATAGTTCTGAAGGGAAAGGTATTCGGGCAGTCAGGAGCTAAGGAATACCACAGAATCACAACACACAACAAACCTCCCACAAGTGATTCATTGGGAAAGACACAAGAGGCTGGCAGCCTCTGCTTAGGAGAGAAGCAGCAAAGAACTGAGCAGGAGGCAGGCTTTATAAAGGGTTTCTTTGGGGGGGGGATGGAGCTCTCTGGGTGACCTGGGATTGGTGGGATACTGTGGCCTGATCTTGGGCTTTTTTTTTTCTGTAGAGTAGAACCTGGCTGCCTGGGTCTTGAGGTGCTGGAACCAGCCATTAAGACCCTTAGAATAGCCTGGGAAAGAGCATGGCCACTCACAAGCCTTGAGGGGTTTAAAGCCCCCTCTACCTCCTCTCTCCCAGATCCATTCCTCTCTTTCCCTTCAGAAATGAGCAGGCCTCCTAGGTTATACTGAACATCGTATAACAATAAGACTAGGCACAAACTCTCATATCAGTGCCAGAGGCAACCCAGGAGGAGGAAAAGGGTCCCAAGAACAATTGAAAGAGTCAGAGACAATCCCACTCCCACTGTTAGGGGACCTACAAAAACATCAAGCTAACAACCATAACGTATTTGCAGAGGACCTAGGATAGACCAACACAGGCTCTGTGATTGCTGCTTTAGTCTTTGTGAGTCCTATGAACCCTGCTCCCTGCTTAGTTGATTCTGTGGGCCATATTTTCCTGGTGTACTCGACCACTCTGCCTCCAACAAGTCTACTCCCCTCCCCTCTCTGCCTAAGGATTGACTGTGGGTCTCTGCATCAGCTCCCATGAGCTGCTTGAGGAAGCCTCACTGATGATGATTGGGGTAGGTATCAGATCTATGAATATAGCAGAATATTGTTAAGAATCTTTTCCCCCCTCTTTTTTTCTATCCTAGGTCTCTGGGATATCCAGTCCCTGATTCCTGGTCATCCAGGCAGTTTCAAACATGGGCTCCCTTTCTTGGTATGGACCTCAAATTAGATCAGTTATTGTTAGTCATTCCCACAAATTCTGACCCTCCATTGTCCCAGTACATTTTGCAGGCAGGACAGATTACAATCTATATGGCTGGGGTAGTGTCCCAATCCCACTGTTAGAAGTTATGTCACAAGTCTAAGAATTGCACCGCAGACACAGGGTTAGAAATAGAAACACTGGGAAATAAAGTCGAGGAAAGAAACCCCAAAGCATTAGACCACACATGAGGTGCAGCACCCACTTCGCCCAGGTTTGTATAGCATTTCTTTTTCTGCATTATGTTGTTTGTTACACAAAGCCCTGTGGCGGGGCGAGGCAGGGGCTCTAGCCTTTGCGAACTGGCTTCTGGCTTCTTTTGCATGTTAATTTTGCTGTTTCAGTCTGTTGTCGCTCCTCTCCAGTCACATAGATATACCTCTAAAATGGAAAAAATAAATCCTTACTAAGACAAATGTATGTTCTACTTCCCGGCAGAAGAGAGACAGGCAAAGACTCGTTTTCCTATCTGTGGCTTCTAAATAGATTTCAGCTCCAAGTGATCCTTATGACATAGTCCCTAACCTACCCAGCCCAGGTAATCTTGAACTCCCCTTGTAGCCTAGGCTGGCCTCTGAATTCAAGATCCTTCTGCCTCAACCTCCCTTACTTATTTTTGGTTCTTTCTCTATGATTAGATAATCTGCTCCAAAACAAAACAAAACAAAACAAACAAACAAACAAAAAAAACCCCACTATCTTAAATGCACAAAAGAGGCTGGCACCGTAAATATCTAGTAAAGAACTCTGCTTTTCTTTACCAGCTTCTTGGTGCTACAGGTATGGAGAAAAACAGTTAGAGGTCATAGGATCCCCCCTTTCAGGTTTTCCAGTGTGTACTCTTCATGTCAACTTTTAATTATTGTTTTTTTAAAGCAGGGTCTCACTATATAGGTCAAGCTGACCTGAAATTTGCTATGCATCCCCAGGTTGGTCTCAAACCCCAGCTACACAATTCTGAAGTGTGGTGACACAGGGTGTCCCCGCTAAGACAACTTGTGTCAGTTGCTGTAGTTATGTGGGGGTCTTCTTTGTTTCCATGTCCATTCTAGAATATATTCATGATAAGTAAAGTGTTCTCCAAGTGGGCTGGATCAATTTGTTGTTGACACTACAGCTTCCTGTTTTCTTGAATTAAAACATACAACCCCAGTTGTTGGGGAATATTATTTCCAGTTTGTTGCTTTTGTTTATGCTGCATTTGTTTAACTCTGTGAAGCTGTGACTCTTTGCCTGTCTAAAACACCTGGTGGTCTAATAAAGAGTGGACAGGCCAATAGTGAGGCAGGAGCAAGGACAGGCAGAGCGGATAAATAAAAGGAAAAACAAGAAAGGGAGGAGCAAGAGAACAAGGAGAGCAGGACATAAGGGGTCAGCTACACTGCAAGCCAAGGAGAAAGAAGTAAAGAAAGGTATAGAGAAACAGAGAAAGATAAAAGCCCAGAGACAAAAGATAGTTGGGATATTATAAGTTAAGAAAAGCGGGCAAGAAATAAGCCAAGCTAAGGCCAGGCATTCAGAACTAAGAATAAGCCTCTATGTGGGATTTATTTATGAGCCAGGTAGTGGGTCCCTCAAAAACACAAAAGAGGAAAACATTACACAGAACCCTGTAATGAGCATAGTAAAAAAACGCCCTTTAGACATGGAAAAATTGCTTAGGAAGTTCACCTGATAACCAAAGTCCAGTGATATCAAGACAACCAGACACTCGACTAGAATGCCACACCGCCCACTGGATAGTATTTAAGCAGAACAATGCTCTGCTCTGCCTATTTGGAGACACCCCACCTTGATTTGCCCTGCGGCTGGAGAGTCTCCCCCAGGATCCTGACCCACGAATCAGAGACATTCTGCTAGAGATTGGACCTTACCTTCAGCTAAGATCCACAGGTGAGCAGATTTGGGGAGATAAGCTTAGGACCGTAGTTAGGAATTTGGAGTATGAACCTTGCATGATGACCCTCAGCATGATAAAATATAACGTTTGCTGGATCAACTATGCTTAACTGCTTGCTTGCAACAACGCCCAGGCCCAAACCAACCAACCCCCACCACCAAAACCAAACCCCAAAACGCCACCATTTGCCCCTAGCTGGGAAAAACCAGTTGTAGTTTGTAAAAAGGCAAAAAGTATTCCTATCCTACTTTTTTACTTTTTTAAATTGCTTCCGCTTCTATTTTACTCAGATACGGAGGAACCTGTTGTGCAAAACTCAGTAGATGATTTCCAATTATCGAGCTATTCCCACTTGTAGCCATTAAACTGCTGTTTTTTAAAAAATAATTCAGACTAGTCCCAGTTTGGTCTTTCTTTCCTCCTCCTTTCTTTCTTTTTTTTTTTTTTTTGGCGGGGGGGGTAAAGCAAACTAAATAAAGCATCTCTTTATATCGGCGTACAAGACTTTGTACATTTCGCTCTTCCCACATATTTTGCAATCAGAACTGTGTTTTCAAAGCTCCAGGCTAAACCAAACACTCGGGTTCTCAAGAGACAACAGGCCAAGGAATGCTTCAGCCGGTCCCAATCTCGCCCCTCGAAGCGTGGGACGGAAAGGGCCGCGCCGCAGGAAATCACGGAGGGCTGCCAGAGGTCGGAGCCCAGCGTGGCCCCGGGGACGGCCCCGCCTCCCGAGCCGGGGCCCCAATCCGGGTTCCCGCGCTCCGCCGGGTCGGCCCCTTCCGGCTCCTCCCGAAGCGGCGGGCGCCGGGGATGCTGCGCCTTGCGGGGCTCCGCGCCTCCGCAGGCCTGGCCGCCGCGGCCAGGGCCCCCGCCGCCCCGCGCCCCCCGGGCCTCCGCCTTCGTCTCCTCTGCGCCGCGACCATGGAGCGCCCCGCTGCGGGTGAGAGCGAGCGCACCGCCCTGCGCGCCCCGGGCCGCCTCTGCCGTGGGGCGGGCTCGCCACCCTGCTCCGCCTCCCAGGCCTCCCGCTGCCCCACGCCCCTCGCGTTCCTCCCCCTCCTGCATCCGACTCTGTGCTGACCCTGCAGCCCGGTGCACTCCCGTGGTCAGGGTGATGTGCTTGCCCGGATGCGTCTGGATGCACCTCCCCACACCGCGGGTGGCGAGGGGTGTGATCCCACGAGTCGTAGTTTTTTATTTCTTAATCTCTTCGGATCTCGTGACCCATGGCCCAAAGTTTTTGCAACACACCCCTTCCTACTGGGTTGGGGCAGTAAACAAAACCAAGAAAAAAAAAAACCAAAATCTCCATTTTATTTTTTTATGGCAAATAGAAATGTCTGAACACCATCTTGTATCATTTAGGGTTTTATTCGAGGTTTGGAAACGAGCTCTTTAAAGCTAGCACCAATCTACTGGATCCCATAATGGACTTCAGCTTGGCTCAGCTTTTGCTATGTGCTGAATTTGGGTAGGAATTAGGGGGAAAAAAGGTGCTCATCAAGATCGTTATATTCTAAACGTTTACAAGGCATAAGAATATTAAAATACGTTGTACATGCTAAATATGTAAATATAAATAAGATAAATAGTGTAAATGTGTTTATAACTTTCATATGAGTGGAAAGATCCAAAGTGTCGCTGCTTGAGATGATTTTTTTTTTTAATGAGGTGCAGGGGCGTGGTAAATAGGGCAGATACGGAAGGAGGGAGGACTCATCCCGCCAATTTACACAGTGTGGCTTGGCAGTTTAGGATGCAGTTAGCATGGTTTACGTCTTTTCCATATAGTAACAAAGCTTAAAGTGGTTGTCAAAGCACCTTCCTGCACGAAGTGATGCTTTGGCAATTTCTCCTTAATAATATAGATTGTTCCCTTTTCGTGATGAGAATGGGGAAGCTTGAAGTTTAAACATTTCTGGAGACCTGCTATGCTGCTGCTCTTAGCTAAATCGGAGTAGCTAGACCACAATGAAAGACAGGCCCTTTCTATAGCTATTTAGCTCGGGGATTAGAAGAGAGCCTTGCTTAGTGGGGCTGTGTATCACTGTTCAGATATGAAGCCTGTTTTGTATGACTTAGGCAGTCTGTCTTTATGTTTTCTGTTCGCCTGACTTGAATGATCCCATTGGCTGACATGGACCTATGAGTTGAATATTTGAATGTAGGAGTACGGTTTTAGGAGACACTTTAAATATACATGATCATGGTTTTTCTTATAAAATAAATATTCAATTTAAAAACACTTTAGTACAGCAGTTGGAAAGTGTTTAGCATTCAGAAGTACTTTTCAGCCATTAGTCTTTTTTCTAACTGTAAATCTTGAGAGCATGCAGTTTTCCCTCTGCCTTTTAATTAATCTTCTGTTTATTTTTGTAATGCGGGGAGCAAACCTAGGGCTTTGTGCACACTAAGTCTACAAGAGCTAGACCCTTCACCACATATTTTTTGTTTTGTTTTGTAAGATTTATTTATTTATTCAGTGTTCTGCCTGCATGTAGCCTGCAGGCCAGATGAGGGCACCAGATCTCATTATAGATGGTTGTGAGCCACCATGTGGTTGCTGGGAATTGAACTCAGGACCTTTGGAAGAGCTGCCAATGCTCTTAACCTCTGAGCCAGCTCAGCAGCCCCCATATATCTGGGTTTTTTGTTTTGTTTTTGTTTGTTTTTCGAGTCACCTTTCCCCTGTTGTTACACTTGCCCCTCATAACTGTTACTGTCCATCACCAGAGTCTCCAGAGTGAGCATGCAGTGTTTCTCTCTTTGACATTTATGTTGCCCCCCCCCTTGTCTTTTTTCTTCAAGCAAGGTTGTGAGGAGTCTTGTTTGAGTGTATATGATGGAAACCCAGATTTCCAACCCTCTTCTTGCCCCTGATCTATTGGCACATTGCTTTCTGAAAGATCTGCCTCAGTTTACAGTGCTGCAGCCGGTATATGGTAAGGGCACAGGGTATTGTTGATTGTGGAAATTGTGGGTCATGTGACAGAGTCACTTGATCCAGACAGCAGTTCCTGAATCTATGTCCTCCTGGGCAAGTTACTAAACCATCTGGCTGGTGTAAGAATAGTCTTCCCTGATAGCATAGTTGTATAAATTGAGTTACTCCCCAAAGTGCTTCTAATGGAGTATGCCTGGCCTAAAGTTCCTATTTGAATGTTGGTTAGTATTAGTAATGCTAGTTTCCAGTTTCGATTCATGTTCGTTATTAGTATAACATTTACCCCTGTGGTTATTTGGATTTGTGCAAAAGATAAATTTTGTTTTAATTAATGACATATTAAATTTTGGGTGACTTTTAAAAATGTTTCGTGCCATTTAGCGCAGGCTAAGGACAGCCCATCCTCTTGCCTTTGCTCCCCAAATTCTGGGATTGCATGTGTAACTCAACATTCCTGGCCTAGGTGACTTCATTTATTTATTCACTTTGTAGAGTTGAATCTCAGCCTGGTACAAGGTACAAGGGCAAACAAGGACTGTCCCATGGTGGTATATCCCAAGCTTCATTGACTTTTAATTTGAGACAAAAATCTCACTAAGTTAGTTGTATAAGGTTCTTTTGAATTTACAGAATTTCATAAAACAGAATTTTTGCAGTTGTAAAGAAAATCTGTGGAAATCAGCGTAGAGGTTCCTCCATATCTGAAAATACAACCACTGTCTGGCCCAGCTATACCACTCCTGGGTATGTACTCAAAGGATGCTTAAGTCACTTAGCTACGGGATACCTGCACATCCATGCTTCCTTCTGCACTCTTCACCGTTGTCAGGTACTGGCACTAGCCCAGATGCCCATCAGTAGATGAATGGGGCAAGAAAATGTGGTAATTTAGAGTCTACAGAATTCCATAAAACAGAATTTTTGCAGTTGTAAAGAAAAGTAAGTCATGACAGTTGCAGAAATATCGATGCAACTGGAAGTTTTAATTATCTTAAGAGAAATAAACAAGACTCAAAAATATCTGTATGTTTTCTCTCATGTGTGAGAGCTGAATTAAAATTATATATATATATATGTATGTATTTATATATGTGTGCTTGTAGGTCATGGAATTAGAGAGGGGGTTGTGATGGGGAGGAAGGGAAGACTAATGAAACCTATGTAACAGGAAAGAGAAGGGGCTAACTGGAGGAAGATGGGGAAGCAGCTGGAGGTGGGCAGGGTGAACCACTATGAGCAAAGGACAACAATACCTATGGATGAAGGTGCCATAGTAGAACCAATAATTTGCTAACCCCCAAATTAAAGCTATAATTTCCAGTGTCATAAAGAAGAAAAGAAAAGAAAAAGAGTTATAGGTGGCATTCTTTTTTTTGGAAATAAAACTGTGTTTTTTTTTTTTTTTTTTTTTTTTTTTTTTTACAAGTAGGTGTGTATTGTTGTGTACCACTGTAATTCCTAAGAGGCCGAGATGGGGAAATTCAAGTTCAAGATCATCCTTAGCTACATGGTGAGTTTGAGGCCAGCTTAGAGTTTAGGAGACCTTGTCTCAAAAAATGCAAAACCAAAACCAAGAAAGTGAACATACACACAGACAAAAGATGGAGAATGCTATAGAGTAAATCATATTATGTCTCCATTTTTTTCTTGTATTGGTTAGTTCCTAGGTTTGGTTTTTGGTGTGTGGGATTGAACCCAGGGCCAGGCTAACATGGCAAGCACTCTGGCTAAGCTGCATCCCCCACCCCCATTTCTTAGTGTTTATTTTTGTGCCCTTTATTCGTTCTGTGAAAATGAGGGAGCCTGCCGTGTTCAAAGGCTGCTGTTAAATACCACTGTTTTTCATGGGTATCGATACAGCTGCACTACAGTGAATTAGGAACCACTCCCAGGTGTGTACTTTGTGCAGTTGTTCAGTAAAAATTTGTAGGGTACCTGCGGCGAGCTGGCTCCGTGCTAGGAGTGGAAGGATCAAAGGGGCACTGAAGGAGCAGAGAGGAAGGGACCATGTTTGCTGATAATTGTTGGAAGTTCCCACTTTCACCAAGTGTCCTGATTAAAGTGGTAGGTTGTTTCATCACTTGGGTTCAGAATCTCAAGGAGACAACAGACAAGTGGAGAGCAACAGAGTCATGTCCTTCTTGTGTGGCCAAAGGGATCTCTAGGTTCCTGGAAGGAAACTGGATTGCTGGCACCCTTAGTGGCCTTTTTACTTTGTGATTGATCATACTTTTTATTGAAATCCATCATTTAGAGGAGGATCAAGGGATAGGAAAAGTGAGAGTTTTGGCAGTGGCTTTCCAACTTCCCTTGCACAGTAGAATCACCCAGAAGTTTTTAAAGAATCGTGGAGGCTGACTTGGTCTACCCCACTGTAGACCTGGTCTGATTGGCTTGGGGTGGGATCCCGATCCTGATGGGTTTGGGGCTGCTGTGAGAGTCTTCCCTTGGCTTCATCAAGTGACTCCCTTAGCACTTGCTTTGCTTGCTTGATGGAGATGCTTAATTGATCTTACGAGATACTAAAAATTAAACTCGATCAAGGACTTCTTAAAGAATGACTTAATTCACCATGCTATTTTAATTATTCTCTTCGCCTTCAGAATGTATGACAACCCAGAAGCCAGTTTCCTCTGTTTTGTATATTGCCAAGAATCTGTGCTGTAAGTGTTCATTGTCAAGCGGCAAATACTGTAAGGGGAAAATAGGCCTTAAAATATACCTGGCCTGCTGAACATCATTGCTTAGCAACACAGTCCCCTCTAGAGTATTGAGTCTTTTATCTCAAGATCATGGGGCTACCTGGAAGTTGGGACTCCTTCCAACATCACAAGAGGGGACCATGCCTCATGTCCCTAGTCTGGAAAGAGTCAACACCCAAAATTTGAACATTTCTAATGAATGTTCACTGCTTTCCTGAATAGCTGTCAGGAAGGAAAGTTGAACAGAAAAAACAAGATTCTGACCACATCCCTCAGACTCTGTGGGTTCTGGAGACTGAACCCACCCCACACCCTGCCTCCTTGTTTCTGTGATCCTGAGCCCAACCCATGTCCTACCTCCTTGTCTCTGTGATCCTGAACCCACCCCATGCCCTGCCTCCTTGTCTCTGTGATCCTGAACCCATTCCACATCCTGCCTCCTTGTCTCAGAGATCCTGAACTCACCCCACACCCTACCTCCTTGGCTCTGCTATCCTGAACTCACCCTACACCCTGACCCCTTGCCTGAGATCCTGAACCCATCCATCCAACACCCTGCTTCCTTGGCTCTGAGATCCTGAACCAACCCCATGCCCTGCCTTTTTGGCTCTGAGATTCTGAACTCACCCCATGCTTCCTTGGCTCTGAGAGCCTGTGCCTTTCCTTCTTATCTCTGAGATCCTAAACCCACCCCACACCCTGTTTCCTTGTCTGAGAGCCTGAACCCACCCCACGCCCTGCCTCCTTGGCTCTGAGAGCCTGCACCCACCCCACGCCCTGCCTCCTTGTCTGAGAGCCTGCACCCACCCCACGCCCTGCCTCCTTGGCTCTGAGAGCCTGAACCCGTCCCATGCCCTGCCTCCTTGGCTCTGAGAGCCTGAACCTGTCCCATGCCCTGCCTTCTTGGCTCTGAGAGCTGCCCTTCAGTCACAGTAGTAGGAATGATGGCCAACTTTTGCACCATCATGGGGTTGAGAGGTTGTACTTGAAGCCATTGTGAGTCAGGAACTTTCCACGTGAAACATGGACTAAGGAAATAGTATTGGCATGCTAGGGTCATGTTGGGACTGTGTCCTGTCTCTGAATGCTTGGACTGAGAAAAAATTAGGAGAGTTGTAGTTGGGCTTATGTACTTCTTTCATTTTAATTTCTATGCAGTCTTCATATGTTATGGGTAGTAGTTTATAGGTGATATGTTTAATTGTATTCTGATTTCTATTCAGTCTTCATATATATTATGGGTGATAGTGTATAGGTAATATGTTTAGTTATATAAGCACTTTAAAAATTCTTTACTATTGATATTGTTATTTTGAGTTGCAGTCTTAGTCTGTAGCCCAGGCTAGCTTTGAGCTCAGCGTTCTTCTGTGTGCTAGGATTAGAGGCATGTGTGTATTCCTGTGCCTGGCTTACAAGTGCTCTTTTGTTGAAAGATTCTTTTGTGTGTGTGTATATATATAAGCTGCCTGGTGGGTGATGGTCCTTTACATGGAGCTGCCTGTGAAGATTCAAGATCCATATTGATCTCTTCAAACTTTTAAGTCTAAGCTGCATTTGTGTTTCTAAAATGCTACTGTCATACACAGAAAACTAACATTCAACTTATTCTCATGATGTTCAAGTACTCTGAGCTTGTGAGGAGACTTATAGTGGCCTAAAATTTGTTGAACATATATGTACCAGACACTTTGTCTTAGTTAATTTTCTGTTGCTGTAAGGAGCAGCTTATAAAAGAGAACATTTAATTGGGGGCCTTCCTTGCTTGTGGTTTCATGGGCTGAATAATCCATGACCATCATCTCAGGGAGCATGACAGCAGGCAGGCATGCATGGCACCATCATCTCAGGGAGCATGGCAGCAGGCAGGCATGCATGGCACTGTCATTCCAGGGAGCATGGCAGCAGGCAGGCATGCATGGCACCGTCATCTCAGGGAACATGGCAGCAGGCAGGTGTGCATGGTACCGTCATCTCAGGGAGCATGGCAGCAGGCAGGCATGCATGCATGGCACCGTCATCTCAGGGAACATGGCAGCAGGCAGGTGTGCATGGCACCGTCATCTCAGGGAGCATGGCAGCAGGCAGGCATGCATGGCACCGTCATCTCAGGGAGCATGGCAGCAGGCAGGTGTGCATGGCACCGTCATCTCAGGGAGCATGGCAGCAGGCAGGCATGCATGGCACTGGAGCAGTAGCTGAGAGTTTATATGTTCAGACAACAACCATGAGGCAGAGAGACATAGGGAGGGAGGGAGAGAAAGAGGGAGAGCAAGAGAGCGAGAGAGAGCACCCTCATTGGGAATGCCATGGCATGGGTTTTGGAACCTCAAGCCACTCCTGGTGGCGCATCTCCTCCAGAAAGGCCACACTTTTAATCTTTCCAAAATAATTCTACCAAGTGGGGATAAAGCATTCAAATATATGAGCCTATGAGGGCCATTCTCATTCAAACCTCTACACACTCATACTTCCTAAAGTCTGAATTGTATAAATAGCATTATTAAGAAAACACTTTTAGTGTCTTTATGATATTGAACATGACTGAGAAAGGTACCATCTTTTTTAAAATCCAGAAAACAGGTTGGGTGGGTGTGTTTGAATAATTTTAGAAATCACTCAAATTGTGATAAAATTTTGTATTTTAGTGTGCATATTAGCTATGAACTATTATGGGAATTATTATTATATTGTAAAATATAACATATACTTCTTAAAGTACTGGGGCCTTACACTTTGCTGGGAAGGCACTGTGCCACTGATCTATATTTCCAGTCTTCTTTTTTACTTATTTTCTGTCTGGAGGAGGAGAAGGTAGAGGAACTAGAGTTTATGATTTGTTTGTTTGTTTGCTTACTTTTAAAGTTTATGTTTTTAAAACCAAGACTAGTGATGTTCAGGTTGGCATTGAACTCAGGCTGTGGAAGGACTTGAAGTTGAGACCATCCTGTCTTCTAATCACTAGGATTATAGCCTGGACAGTCCCAGTTTGCAGACAGTATTCTTTTTTTGTTTTATTTATTTAGATTTTGGAGATGCCAGAGATTGAAACTAGGGCCTTGTTCATATGAGGTACTATACTTCTGAACTGTTTCCCTGAGTAAGTAAGTCACTTTATATATGTTTATGTATATATTATATATGTATATCATATACACATATATACACACATACACATTATATATACATTTATATTTTAAAAGATTTACTTATAATGTGTGCATGTGTGTGTATATGTGCATGTTTGTACATACACGTGTCTATGTGCACAAGTGTTCCTGAATGTATGTATGGTGGAGTATCCAGGTCCCTAAGGAGGCTAGAAGAGAGTGTGAAATTTCCAGAACAGGAGTTTACAGGCAGTGGGCAAGTTTCCAGATGTGGGTGCTTGGAGCTGGACACTGGGAAATGAACCCAGGTTCTCTGGAAGAGCAACAAATGCTATTACCATTGAGCCATCTCCCTAGCCCTGTAAAGAGCCACCTCCTCCTCCTTCAGATTTATTATTTTATTTTGTGCGTCTGCCTCATTTGCTGTGTCTTATATCTGTGTACTAGAAGTTTGCAGTGCCTTTGGAAGTCAGGAGAAGGTGTTGGATCCTCTGGAACTGGAATTAACAGATTGCTCTGAGCCATGTGGGTACTGGGAACTGAACCAGATCTTCTGGAAGAGCAGCCAGTTCTCTTAAACCTTGAGCCATCTCTCCAGGAATGTAAGCCATATTCTTAATGAAATGTGTTTTGCAATTATTGCATTTGAAAATAGAGGATTACAGCAGAAGGAAATGCATGTTTTCTTTTATAGTCTTCAGGGCAGGTCAGTCTTCACTGATTACACCGGGTGAAAATTATGTAAGTATTCCTGGGTTTTCTTCAGTCCAAATAACATTTGTGGCTGTCACTAGAGGTGTGGTGAATAATGGTACCGGGGAGACCACTGACAAGTAACTTGGCATTAACTTTATCAGTTGAAGTCTTCCTTTCCTTAGCCCTCCACCCACAACATTGTGGGTGTTCCACCCGTAACAAGAAGACAAAGACTAAATGTAAAGTTTAGTGCCTGACATGGCAGTGCAAAACACTGTGAGGGCGATTTGAGTCTCATAGCTGAATTTCAAAAAATGCATAGTTAGAACCATGTGTTGAACAATCTCTTGCATATGTGGGGGATATGTGTGCTGTGACCTATGGATGGAGGTCAGAAAACAATCAGAATCAGTTTTCTCTACCCATTCATGGTTCTGGGGATCCAGCTCAGGTGGCCAGACCTTCACAGCAGGAGCCTTTATCCACTAAGCTGCCTCAAGTATTTTTAACTAGATTTCCAGTGTTAAGTTTAATGGTGGAGTGGAAGAATTTATGAAAGAAAAAAAAAAGACTAGAGTTTATAGAGATTAGAACACAAAATGTGAGTGAGAAGAGGTGAGAGGGCAAAGTGTGTGTGTGCGTGTGTCTATGTGTGTGTGACCGTGATCAAAATACACTGTGTTCATGTATGGAAATGACTTAATGAAACCTGTAATGTGTAATTAATATATGCTAATAAAAACGGTAAACGATATATTTTAAAGTCCCCTATATAGCTGATATTACTGAAAATGAACACGAGAAGACACAATAAACAAGTGAACACTTTGTTGCCAGATGATGTGAAAAAAAAATGTGGCTTTTAAAGATGAAAGATTATAGATTTTCTCTGTTGTCATCTATGCCAGATTGAACACTGCATTTTAAAAAAGGACTAAAGCTTTAGAAAGCTTACTTTTTTTTTTATTAAAGATTTATTTATTAAGTACACAGTGTTCTGCTTGCATGTACACCTGCATGACAGAAGAAGGCACTAGATCTCAGTACAGATGGCTGTAAGCCCCCATGTGGTTGCTGGAAACTGAACTCAGGACCTCTGGAAGAGCAGCCAGTGCTCTTAACCTCTGAGCCATCTCTCCAGCCCTGAAATCTTACTGTTTAATGTCAAAATGCATCTTTATAAACAAACCTGTGCTAAAAGAGCAAGTCATAACCTCTCTTCATGCAGGATGCTACGTATTTTTCGCTTAGCTGAGGTGTTTTGTTTTCTGGATAGGAGTTCAACAATTGGATAATCTTTGTTTCTTTCTCTGGTTTGTTATAGGAGAAATAAATTCCCACGAATGTGAAAGTGTGTTAAGTAAAGACAAAGTCTCAGGGGAATTAGAAGCCAGCACTGTGGACTCTCTGACGGACATGCCGTTTGCTACTGTAGATATTCAAGATGATTGTGAAAGTAAGTACTGTATTATTTAAACAAATATTTAGAAGCAGTGGACAGTACATTTAGTCATGCACTTCATCTTTATTTCATTTTAAATACTTGTCATGCTTTTGAGTGCTAACAGTTATCTGATTCTTTGTTGTCAAAACTTATAGATCACAAATTGGCTAAAAACCCAGGAAACATCCAGAAAATGTTTGGTGTTGCTGCTCTTTGCTGCTGAACGGGGAGTGGGAGTTATTTTGCTGATAGGAATAGCCCAGCTTGCTTCCTACAGGAGATGGGGGAGAGCTTTAGTTTCACTGATCATAGTCATCTAGATTGTCAATTCTAAACAATCAAGCAACATTTTAAAAATTACACTTTTTTGTTTGTGTGGATATATATGTATGTCTGCATGTATGTAGGTAGATAGGTATGAGTGTGTGCATGCCAAAACACATGTGGAGGTCAGAGGACAACTTCAGGGAATCAGTTTTCTCTCTTCTCTATGTAGGTCCTGAGAATTGAAATCAGACTATCAGGCTTGGTGGCAAGCACCCTTACCTGTTGAGCTATCTCTCCAGCCCACATTTAAATCAAGATTCAAAACAAAACAAAAAAAAAAAGATTCAAAACAAAATATTTGAAAGTTGGTTTCTAGTTACATGGCTTTCCTAAATGTGAAATTCAGCTTTGTAGAAGCTGCTAATCCTTATTTTATTGTAGGAGGAGGGCCTGCTTGTTCGTCCTGGCCGCCAGGCAAGCTTAGCCCTGAAATAATCACACAAAAACTGTATTAATTAAATCACTGCTTGGCCCATTAGCTCTAACTTTTATTTACTTTTATTTTTATATTTATATTTATTTATTATATTTCTTTTTTTAAACTTTTTAAAAAAAATTTTTCCATTCAATTATTTACACTTCCTCCCCTCCTTCCATTCCCCTCCCGCTCCCCCACACTCCCTCCTCCCTCTCCCACCCTCCTTGAGAAAGGGCAGGGAACCCTGCCTTGTGGGAAGTTCAAGGCCCTCCCCCCTACATCCAGGCCTAGGGAGCTGTGCATCCATATAGACTAGGGTCCCCAAAAGCCAGAACATGCCGTAAAAACAAGTCCCAGTGCCTTTATCAATGGCTTCTCAGTCAACCCCCATTGTCAGCCACAATCAGAGAGTTCGGTTTGATCACATACTCATTCAGACTCGGTCCAGCTGGATTTGGTGAGCTCCTATAGAACAGGCACACTGCCTCAGTTGGTGGACCAACCCCTCATGGTCCTGACTTCTTTGCTCGTCTTCTCCCTTCTTCTGCCTTTCAATTGGACCTTGGGAGCTCAACTCTTTTTTTTTTTTTTTTTAAATATTTATTATGTATACAATATTCTGTCTGTGTGTATGCCTGTAGGCCAGAAGAGGGCACCAGACCCCCAGTACAGATGGTTGTGAGCCACCATGTGATTGCTGGGAATTGAACTCTGTCAGGAGCCATGTCCCCCCCAAAATTATTATAGGGATCACCTCCCTGAGGAATTTTACAGAGGGCTCCACTTCCCAATTGTATTGAGAATTGTTTTATTGACAAAGCCTATCCCACACCCAAATTAACTGTTAATAGAGAGCTATCTGTTAGCGGAGCTGGCCTCACACTCTAACTATCTAGAGAACTAGGTGTGTCAACTCGTGACTTCCTTACCAAGGAATCGTGACCTGACCGATCGTAACCTCTTGGCCTATGTGACCGGCATGGACCATGTGGCAAGATCCCATGCCCCAGCCCCCCAAGCTCCTCAGCCAGGGGCTATATAAGCTGCAACCATGACTCTAATAAACGGAGGCTTCGACAAATTTGCCTAGCCTCCTTCCTCTTATCAGCCCATGTCTTTCAGGTGGTACCTCTCCGTGACCCTGGAATAACTGACCAGCCAGGCGGGTTACAGACCCTAGACAGAGTAACTCGCCAAGGCGGTCTACAGAACTCAGGATTTTTGGAAGAGCAGGCAATGCTTTTAACCTCTGAGCCATTTCTCCAGTCCCGGGAGCTCAACTTTTACAACTTAATTTAACCCATCTCCATTAATCTGTGCATTACCACAAAGTTGTGGCCTACCAGCAAAGTTTTAGCATGTCTATCTCCAGTGGTGGCAGCTCCATGGTGTCTCTTACTCTACCCTTCTTTCTCCCAGCATTCAGTTCCATCTTCCTTGCCTACCTAAGTTCTGCCCTATCAACAGGTCAAGGCAATTTCTTTATTCATTAACCAAGAAAAGCAACACACAGAAGGACCTCCTACACCATTTTATGTCTTTAAAATTCATTTTGATCATATTTGTGTATGTTTTGAGACCGTCTCCTGGCCTTCAGAGCAGCTTCACAGTCATTATGTAGTTAAGGCTGGCCTGAACTTCTATGATCCTCCTGCCCTAATAAGCATTGGAACATAAGCATGTATCACCATGCCAGGCTTCTTCACACAGTTCTAATATAACTATTAAGGATTTTGAGATAAAGGAAATGACCATTTTATTATCTATTAACTTGTTAAGGCATATCTTTAAAAATTTAAAATATAAACCAAAAATCATCTAATTTTTTTTTGTATAGAAAAGATTTATCTTGGTATATACAGATATCAGCGATTATGCTGTGTCAGTTAAAAAGAGATAAATTATGTTCTGTGTCCTTTATATAGTTAGTTGGGAAGACAAATGCTCCATACAGTAATATGTCCTGCATAATGAATGGCTATGCTCTGAGACTAGGCTATTTATTTTTTATAATGTAATTCTTTATTGATTCTATGGAGTTTCACATCATGCATCCCATTCCTGCTCACCTCCCAGTCTCTCCATACCCTCCCTTCACCCCTGCAGCATCCTCCCCAAAGAAACCCCCATTCCCAAATCAATTAAAAACAACATACATACACAACAGTACCCGACCCTCCATCTTTCCAACACCTCTTCGCTCCTCCTAGTGGCACTGGGTGCTGCGGTGTGTCACTCAGTAGACCCTTTTGTCCAGTCAGCCCCACCCACAAAATGTTCCCTGCAGTGAGTCATTGGTCTGGTTCAAGTCCTCTGGCACACCATCTTCCCTGGACCGTCGCCAAACTCCTCTCAGACATCCTGTTGTTGCCCCAGTCTTGGGCATCCCGTGGTTATTGTTCTACAGGACCAGTCCCTTCAAGCACTGTAGATGGGGTAGATGTCAGGGTGGGCCGACCCATTGGGCTGTTATTATTCTTCTGAACATGGTAGAGAACGCTGCCGACTCAGACGGTTGTGATATCACTAGGTGACTGGGTTTTTTTTTTTTTTTTTAGATAGTGACTCTATGCATGGCCCCAGTTGGCCTTGAACTCAGTAGCTTTCCCTCCTAAGCCTTCCCAAGTCCTCTACTTGCAGATGAACAGAGTCACTCCCAGCCTACTTGAAAGATTTTTATCTGCTTAAGTAACAAGAAAGGAAACATCAAAACAAACTCTAATTTATTCTCAGCATTTTAATTAAGAGCAAGTGTGGAAACAATCAACCCACAATAACAGATGGAGTACTTAATTAAATCAAATTAATTTCTCTTCTAATTCACTCCTTTGTAGTTTTTGAATGAATAAATAGAATTGAGGAGAAATTAGATAATTTACATAAGATGGCACGTGGTGCTTTGTTAAAAAAAAATCTGCGGTTGAGAAAGTAATGGCCCTTGTCACTGACATCAAGTTTATCAGTGTACAATAAAAGGCTACTAAAGTCATTATGAAAATTAACAAGTATAATAAATTAAGTTTATGAGTTTGCAAGCTGTATTTCCACGGATGACTTTTTGCTCACCAGTAAAATTACTATAAATAATCTGGTGAAAGATTCAGGGCAGACAGCCAAAGTTTTTTGCACTTTGTGACCTCAAGTCACCGATTTTATCAGTAAACTAGATGATTATATAAATATTTGCTTTTTATCTTTTCATGTGAAAGCAAGCAAATGAAATAACAGCAAATTGGGCTTCGGAACACAAACTGTGTTTCAAAGTTGGGAGGAAAATGAAGTCAGGGAGTGAGAAAGCAGAGAGATGCTGTGTTTTGGTTCTACAGATAAACTTGGTAAATACCAAGAAGATCCTATAAACAAGAGAAAACATGACAGTGACTCACAATGTCACAAGTGGATTGTGTCAAAGGGCACTGGATTAAAGGCAGAAAACCCAAAACACACTATATGGGTATAAAATTATACCATGTGCACATGAGTGATTATTTTTTAGAATAATGGTTCTCTGACTTCTCCAGAGGTAACTGAATTCTGGTTTTAATTTTTTTCTTTTTAGAATCAATATGAAATGGTGGGTTTGATCATATCTGCTAAATTCACACTACCAAATTTTTTATTCAATTTGATGCTCATATTGTCTCCTCTTTAGCCTGTGGAAAGATTTGTAAATTGGCATTAGAGCCTGTCTGACATGATCCTCTTGCTACAGTTTGGATCATGAATATCAACAGTGGCCTCAGTACTAGGTCACCAGTTTTGCTGGGAAGCGGTGGGACATTGTGCTAGGAGGAAGTGGGCTAGCAGAAGGAAGCTAGGTCACAGGGAATGGGTGAAATAAGCAAATACAAACCAACCAACCAACAATCCACTTTTTTAGTGGTAGAAAAACCATGTTGTCAGACGTAATGGCTCATGCTCATAGTCCTGAACTTGGTGGCCTAAGAAGGGGTATTGGTTTTTATAGCAAGACCCTTCCTCAAAAAACAAAACAAAAACAGTGAGGAAAAAACAAAACCAACCCTTTGGCATGTAGTAGAGAATGCTTGTTAGTGTTGCCCTACCTAAAGTATAAATCTGTCTGACCTCCTTTTGTAAATAAAGTTTTATTGGGACACAGCTATATCCTTTGATTTGTTTTGTCAGAGTTAGGTAGCTGCAAGACAGACCCTGTGGTTTGCAAAGCTCAAACCATTTACAATTTTGTTCTTTATGGAAATTCTTGCTGACTCTTGCTTTACATTCGAAAATGATTGCTGCTTATTATATACACTGCATGACTTCTTCCTTTTTCAACTAGGTTATCTTTGTTTAAATGTGTGAGACACTTTCTCACTTTGTTTTCCTCTAGTCACTGACGTACCTCAAACAAATTCAAAAAGAAGCAAGGAAAATGAAGGCATCAAGCATGAGCACAGAAAGAAGAGAAAAAAACCCTCGAAAGATTATCAACCCAACTATTTCTTGTCTGTTCCGATCATCAACAAAAAGGTGATAGTCTCTAAGAACCTTTTACTATGAAGATTTATTCTAAACTATCTTTAAAGTGTAGTAAATGTTTATCAGCCCAGTTGCTTTGAGAGTCTAACAGTCTTTGATAACATTTTAGTAATGTATAATTTAAATGTTTAAAATCTCCTAGTTCTGCCAGGCAGTGGTTGTATGCCTTTAATCCCAGTAGGGAAATTTCACATTTAAGTTATAGCAAGTTGTTTACATAATAGTTGTGATTATTTAATTTTTTTTCAAATTTAATGATAACATGGCCAGGTGGAAGTCAGACACTTGGCGACCAAATGGTAGACAGAAGACAGTGACTTCCCTGAAGACATGACTTGTGTCCAGAAGAGAAACCAGGTTTTTTTTTTTTTTTTAAATTATTATTTGTTGCTTAGAGATCATTTCATTAAAGCCTCCCAATGTGTTCAGATATTAGGGAGATATGAGGGTAATCAGGTTGTGATATCTGCAAGCCCACTGCTTGCCAGTGTTGATTTGGTTGATCTAAAAGCCATACTCACAGGTCCCTGTCAAGATCATTTCCAAAGTCTTGCTTAGTGGAGGAGGCCCTGAGAGGCAGAGAGCAGCGAGCATGCGGGAGGAGAGGACTCTGAAGCCTTTGGAAAGATAGGAAATGGGGCATCTTAATTCACGGGCCTTCATGTGATGGCTATCATTGCAGTGTTGTTTCTTTAAACATTCTTCGTTGCTGAGTAGATTGAGTGTCCCTTGCTCAAAATGCCAGAGACCAGGAATGTGACATGTTTTGGACTCGTCAGGTATTTGTATGTACATAATGAATCTTGGGGTGACATCCAAGTCTAAACAGGGAGCATCTGTTCCTCATACTTACCTTCTTCACATATCCTGAAGGTAATTTAATGCATGGTTCCCAGTGCTTCTGGGTCTTGACTACACCCAAATGATATCAGATATGAAAAATTTCCTTTGCTTTGTGTTTTGGATTTGAATCACTTTAGATTTTAAGTTTTTGGACGAGGAGTACTCAACCTATACTAACTTAAGATTGCATATCAAACTCAGTATAAATCTATTAAAATCTGAAAAATCAGTGTTGTATAAATACAATGCAACCAGTCAGTGATTTCATACTGGGATTTTGTTTTTGTTTCTTTTTTTCTGCACATGCCTTAGAACTTGCTCTGTAGATCAGGCTGACCTAGAACTCATAGAGATTCATCTACCTCTGCCTCCCAAGTGCTTGGATTAAAGGCGTGTGCCACCACCGCCCAGCGAGATAGTCTTAAGATAGAAAAAACATACTGTATCTAACTGGAACTAATGCTGTGATGTGGGAATGAAAGCACTTGGGAAGAATACTACGTCCTCCACAAGGCTGACTGCCTTTACATTTTAGCCTAAGGGCACGGCCAGATCCGAATCTCACTGTGACTCCACATACTCTTTGACTAGGCCAGCGGTTCTCAACCTGGGGGTTGCAACCTCTTTGGGTGTCGAATGGAATCACATTCCACAGGAATCACCTAAGACCATTCATAACTAGCAAAATTACAGTTATGAAGCAGCAATGAATCATTTTATGCCTAGGGGTCGCCACAATGTGAGGAACCGTAGTAAAGGGTGCAGCATTAGAAGGTCGGGGACCAGTAGACTAGGCAGTTTTTTAGTGTTGCTGAGGATTCAATCCAGGGCTGTATATTTGCTAGGTTTGTGCTCTACCACTAAGCTATAATTTGAGACCTGCGAAGAATTTTAATTCAAATAAATAAACACCAGAGAAAAACCAGCTAAGTTTTGTTGGCTCATTCTAAGAAGTACCCCATCTTTGAGATAGAGTTTAACTAGAGAGACGACACCTTAGGGAGACAAAAAATGACCTCAGGTTCATGTGATGGGTTTTCTAGCAGTAAGGTAGTCCTTGGAAGAGTTTAGGTGACACCAACTGAGAGTATGAGCTGTTGCACATCATCTTTAGCTGCTTGTCCGTTGTTTGCCTTGGTTTCCTCCTGCTTTAGGGCTGTGTACACATGGACAGTAGGCCAGAGCAGGAAGCCAAGCTCTGTTGCTTTAGTGGGCAGATGGAAGCCAGGCCGCAGGAGGAAACCTAGTGGTAGACAGCTGGAGTGACTTCCCTGAAGACACATGACTTCTGGCTGAGAAGGCAGGTTTTGTTTTGATTCGTTGCTTAGCGACCATTCCACTAAAGAGTCTCCCAGTGTGTTTAGATATGAGGGTAATCAGCTTGTGATACCTGTCAGCCCACTGATCACCAGGATTGATTTGATTGATCTAGATGGCTAGGCAGGTGCCTCTTCCTCCCTCACCACCCCGACCGCATCCCTTCCTAAGCTGTGTGGTTGGTAAAAAAGAAAGACCTTCCCTAATAGGAGAGGGCTGGTCTTTGTTAAGGGTATGTGAGTGGCTGCACCCCTGCTAGAATCTTCAAGTAAGCTCTCAACATTTGATTTGCACTTCTTCGCCTTAACTAGGTAGTTCATTTTATTGGTTGATTGTACCTGTGGTTGCACCGAGAGGGCCTCATAATGTTAGGGATATGCTGTGCCACTAAACTATATCCCCGGTGCCCTTCTTACTTTCCTGTTGAGAGAGGGCCTCACTTCATTGTCTGTGCTGGCCTTGGACCTGTGACCTTCCTGCTTCAGCCTCCTGGGGAGCTGAGATTCCATGCCTAGGCGCAGGAGGACATTGGACTTATATTTCTCCCTTCATGCTTCTCTGTTCTTTGTATCCATCCTCGGGTGTCTCCCCCCCTTGCTGTCAGTGCTTGACTCCTCTGCTTTTCCAGTGAGGGTTGGTGGGGGGATGGGTGGGATACAGTGCAGGGAGAAGGAGCCAAGCAGAATAAGACAGAGGAACTCTTCCTGTCTTCCACAGGATGTGGTCCACAGGGCAGGAGGGAGGAAGGATGATGGAGTCCTATGTGGCTTAGAGTTCACAGACCTGGTAGCCTGCCACCAGTCTTAAAAACTCTTCTGGTTCAGGTGACTAGATTGTGAGTTTCAGTTTGGTCAGTGGATAGGTCTAACCTCAAATGCTTATTTTCCAGGCCTCATGCTGCACACCCCACCTGCCTGCTTACTTCAGGCTTTCCCCATTGACACCGGGATAGAGGTGTACTCCGAACCCCCATTTAAAGACGGCTGTTCTCATCTTCTCCAATTCAGTCCCTCTTTCTCTTTGAGCCTCTCGTCTTCTTGACCAGGTTGCCTCCCCTCTTCTCATTCCATTCTTAGTTAGAGGTCGTTATAGTTTCTGATTGTCACTTGTTATTCTTGCAGTTTAATTTTTTTCCTTATAAGATGTTTTGTTGTGTTCTCAGTGCCTAGATGGGTGCTTTCCAGGAAGGAGTAGGTGCTGGCATTTACACACACAGCTTCCCTTCCTACTGCATTTCAGGGACCTAAGAACACTTTTACCATACCAAGCTAAAATCAGAAGTCTTTTTTTTTTTTTTTAAAGTGTGGTGCTAGGGTTTGAACTCAGGTCCTCACATATACTAGACAAATGTTTCAGTTCTAGCCCCCAAAGTCTTAAAAGTAATAAATACAAATGCTGATTTTGTAATGTAATATGAATAACAATTGATTTTGAGGGGGTAGAGTACCTTATAGCCACGGGCAGTGCAGCTTAATTTAATGCTGCTGTCTTGGGAGACTTACTTTCTGGAGGGATAAGTTTATCATGCTTACATGTGAATACGGGGAGAAGACGGAAGAACTGGACAAGAGGAGGACATATGTATCAATTCTTTTGCAGAGTTTTTCATTTGTCTGTTTTAAAGTATCTAATGTCCACTTTCTTTTTAAACACTTAGGAGGCTGGGTAGGAAGGCCTGGGAAAGAAGGCCTGTTTGTCACATTGTTTCAATGGGAGAATATATTCCAAGTTCCAGTTTAGTGACCTGCAAACAGGCTCTTGGGAGCCAGTACATTCACAATGAGTTGCTCTACTTTTGGCCTCAGCTTCTTGGCACCCAGTTTTAAAGAAAAAAAAAAGAGAGAGAAAGCATTCAGAATTACATGGCTCTTTGATTTCAAACATGTTTTTAGTAGTCTAGAATTCTTTGTTGTGGAAATTTTTCATTTCATGTTTTTAAGAAGTAGGATTGGTAAATACATTAGAATTGAAGCGAGGTAATATCCTAACTGGTAGTGTAGGAGTGTGTGTTTTGCGGTTAACATGTAATTACATTTTAGTTTAAGAGAAGGAAAAGATTTGATGGCTTGTAATAAAGCTTGTTCTTTAATGGCTATGGCTGTATAATTATTTATCTGGCTGCTGCCCACGTGTGGTTTTATGTGCTTTCATACGAGAGGTAATATGTTGTCTCCGTAACAAAGTAGCTGGCTGAGATTACTGATTCATACAAAGAAATGCTATTTTGGCTCCCAGCTTTGGAAGTTGCAGTCCTTGATGGATTGGAATTTCTTTGGGGCCTAAGGCAAAATAACACCACAGCTTGGAGCTTGTGGTGGAACGAAACTTCTTTCTTGGCAAAAGATAGAGGATTGAACTTGGGTACGGAAATCCCTTCAAGGACACTCCGCCAGTGACCCACTGACCTGTTTAACTAGGCTCCTAAGGGGTCACATTTCAAAAGTGCCACCCTGGGAACTAAGGCTGACACATGGGCCTTTGGGGGGCAGTCATGATCAGAACTATCTCAAACAAATCAGCATTGAAAGGCAGGCAAGAACTCATCAGGAGCTGCTGAAATCAGGAGTATACTAATTTTAGAATGATTTTTTTGTATGCTAATGGACAAATTTTGTTCAGGACTTTTAAAAGCATTTAATGTCATGTTTCTTTAATTTTGTAATGTGAAAGTTGCTAGTCTTAATGAACTATGGGAGATTAGTGAATTCAGTCCTAAAAATAGAAAAGTATTTGAAAAAGAACACTTTTCTGTTTAAGGCTGATCTTTTTACTTTTATTCGACTATTGCTATAGTATTGGTTCGTCAAATACTTTTCATGGTTGTTGACAGGCAATGAGAGTACTTAGCTCTCTCTGTGTATTTTGTTTGCATTTATGTCTGTGTATCACATGCATGTCCAGTGCCTGTCGAGGCCAGAAGAGGGCATCAGACCCCTGGGCCTGGAGTTACAGATGGCTATGAGCTGCCATGTGGGTGCTGAGAATCTGATTCAGGTCCTCTGGAAGAGCAGCCAGTGCTCTCAATCTCTGAGGCATCTCTCTAGCCCCTGAGAGTATTTAGCTATGAAGAAAAGTTGGGTGGCATGCATATCACATGCATTTTCCCTCTTGTCTCAGAAATCAAACCTAGGTCATCGTGTATGCTAGGCAATACACTACCAGTGAGTTATCCCCAACATCCTAGATAGCATCCTGACAAAATTCTAATAACTCTTAACAAGGCAACAGACTCAGCAATGATACGCTAGCAGCTTGGAAGACTTCTAAAACCAAGGTCACAAGGTGAGGTCAAAGATAGTCTTCTACGGTGTACTAGAATATAGCATGTCTCTTTTGTAGAAGCACGCTAATTATGCCATTTTTAAAACTTACATATACGTTGAGTTAATTAGAAGGTTTCAAAGATGTAAAGATGGCTTTTCTAATTGCGTCAGTGTAGGCTTTAGGACTATGATGTAGTGGTGACATTTACCAGATGAGGGTGTGCTTTTCAGTTAACTCAGTGTGTAGAATATGTAAGATTTCAGTCAAGTTTTTATATGTGGACATTTCTTTTAGTGTCACATCTAAGTTACACTGTTAGGGTTGGTTTAGAGATGTACTTTGCGCAGTTACGCCAGTGGCGGAGGATTAGGATGATGGATAAGGTTTAATGGTGTCGGAGAGTTTTAGTTTCTTTTAATAACACGCAGTTAAGATTCTGGAGTGTTTTTCTTTTCTTTTAAAGATTGTAATTAGGAATAAAAAGCATTTAAAAAGTCTTAAGATGGCCGGGCGATGGTGGCGCACGCCTTTAATCCCAGCACTCGGGAGGCAGAGGCAGGCGGATCTCTGTGAGTTCGAGACCAGCCTGGTCTACAGAGCTAGTTCCAGGACAGGCTCCAAAGCACAGAGAAACCCTGTCTCGAAAAACCAAAAAAAAAAAAAAAAAAAAAAAAAAAAAAAAAAAAGTCTTAAGATGGTATCAGTGAATCTATAAATTAATTGGAAAAATCAAAGCATGGTTAGAAATATGTGACTTGATTAGATTAACTTTTACATTTTCCTAGATTTGAGGTTAATCCTATATTACAAGTATCATGTGGCTTCATGGAAATAATAGTCTTCAAAGCATTTTACAGTTTTTGATTTTTAGTTTTACAATTATTGGACAATTCAAAGGCGCACAGGGTCTAAAACCATCTCACATGCAAGACGTTGCCCTAAAATGCTGAAGATGAGCATGAGGCCAACTTTATTTGACCTAAAACTTGTTCCTAGTTATCTTCTCATCAAGAGGGTTCTGGAAGAATTTTTATAAGTTGATATAAAGGGAAAACTATCAGGAAGAAATTTGGACCGAGACCTGGAGTACCCTCCAAGTCCACAGAAACCTCTCTGTAACCTCTAAGCTGTCAGTCAAAGGAACCCTTGGACTGTTTTTACTCTTCCATGTGAGGGGGAAATTCCTACAGTCAGACTGGGACCTAAGCAATGGACTGTTTCTTGATAGATCTGAAGTTTCTGTATGGCGGCCTTTCAATGCTAGTAGAGTACATGCTGTAGGAGAAGAACTGATTTATTTCAGATTCTGTTTTGGTAGGGAACATAGTATCAGATTCTCTGTATGTTAAGTAAGTGAATTTTCCCTTGAATTGCAGGACTGACAGTGTAATGCTTGAGACAGATAAGCTGGGCCTTTAGTGAACCCATAGGGCGTATAGTCTGTGTGTACTGCTGATCATTAAAGGCAAAAAATACTGGTTTTCATATACCGGAATACCACAGAAGGAAACGCAGAGGTCCACTGCTGTGAACTGGTTAGAACCTGCAGACACATCAAATAACAGTGTTAGGGTCCAGAACCACCAGAATCCTAGAAATATAATTTCATTTATTACAGAGAAGTAGACAGAAACCTGTTTCCTCTTAGGTTTTTACTTAGAAGGATTGGGGTACCTCAGGCATCAGTTGGTAGGAGCTATTACATGACCTTGTTTTGACACCTACCCCACCCCCCATGCAATCAGTGATAGTGTGTGGACTGTCTACAGTTTTAGGGAGTGGGGCAATTGAAGCAATGGCCAGTCTACTTAATATTTTATACCTCAACTTTTTCCTATGCTGGTTGAAGAGGAAACCCATAAGTGGCTGGGGTTTTAGAGAGGTCTGGGTTTCTATTTTATCAGCTTCTGTTTTTGAAGAACAGAGTAGCCCTCAGACTTCAGAGAGTCAGGGAATTCTAGAAAGTTTTCTTCCTCCAAAGAGAATGTTATGTGTCCCCTCAGGTTAGAAAGCTCTTTCCAACTGTCACACAGTGTACTTTACTGAGGGGGAACTGGTCACACAGAGATTCTCTGGATTTGATTTGAACCCCATCCTCTCCCACTTTTTTTATACGGAGGAGTTTGTTGATTTACTATAGCAGAGTGTAAAGCAGGGCGGGTGGCTTTGTTTTCTTCCAGTAGTGTGTGCATGATTTCTCCATTGATTTTGGTTTGCTCAGGCTTATGAAAGTGTGTGTTACTGGAGTAATGTAGTAGCCCCATCAGCATGGACCTTGTTTCTTTCAATAGTTAAGACCCCGCAGGTTCACCTGATGGAGATGTGTCCATACCAAAAGGCATAGTTTCTCTGGGAGACTGGTGGCATAATGGACAGGGTTTTTTCTTTTAGTGTGACTGTATAATGGTGACAGAAATCTATGTTCAGGATTTCTTGGTTTAAGACCTCTTGAGGTAAGACTTGAGGCAAAAACCTCTTGGTCTTTGTCCCTATAGCTTTTTTCAATCACAAGGACATGAGGCTCTGCATTCTTTTTCTTATTTATTTTTGTTATGTTTTATTTAGCTTATATGACCAGAGTAAGCTTGTAAGAGTCATTCTCTTCTTGCAGCTTGTGGATCATGGGGACTGAACTCAGATCCTCAGGACTGGTGACAGGTGCCTTCACTCATGGATGGCGCTGGTCCTCATCTTGTTCTTATTCTTTTAGACTGTTTGGCTGCGGTTCAGTCTTAGGTTTCTCTGCAGGTCACCAAGCCCTCTGACGAACATCCATAAAAGTCATTTCAGTGCCAGTAAGAAATGCTACCACTTTGAGTCTGATTAACTTTGGTGTGTGAAGTTTTTATTTATTTGTAAGATTTTCTTCTTTTGTCATAGCAAGGTTTATAGAATTAAAAAGAGAAACACTCAAGCTGTGTTTTTAATGAAAATGCTTAACGAGCAAGAGTTGTAATCTAGCACTGCGATCTGAGTGAGTCATTTATTTGTTTTCATGCTTACATGATTGAATAATAGACCATGCAGTCTCCTGCGGGACGACAATGGGAACAGCCCACATATAATAGACCATTCAGTCTTCTGCGGGACGACGATGGGAACAGCCCACATATAATAGACCATGCAGTCTTCTGCGGGACGACGATGGGAACAGCCCACATATAATAGACCATGCAGTCTCCTGCGGGACGACAATGGGAACAGCCCACATATAATAGACCATGCAGTCTCCTGCGGGACGACGATGGGAACAGCCCACATATAATAGACCATGCAGTCTCCTGCGGGACGACGATGGGAACAGCCCACATATAATAGACCATGCAGTCTCCTGCGGGACGACGATGGGAACAGCCCACATATAATAGACCATTCAGTCTTCTGCGGGACGACGATGGGAACAGCCCACATATAATAGACCATTCAGTCTTCTGCGGGACGACAATGGGAACAGCCCACGTATAATAGACCATGCAGTCTTCTGCGGGACGACGATGGGAACAGCCCACATAGGCCTTTCGGCTGTTTGTCAGGCCTAGAAGCACCTTTGGAAGAGCAGTCAGTATTTTACTCAGGCATATTCTACCTGCTGGAGCTATAATGGGCCTGGTGCCTTCCTTAATTTGCTGCCTCAATGTCCCTCGAGGTCCCTGGGGTCCTCCTTTGAGGTCTGCTTCTGGCACTAAATTCTTAGAGGAAAATCTTGGGCCCAATATCATTTTTTAAAAGTTTGAGTAAGTAACAATTTGTGAATCGGGGACACCAGACTTAAAAGAGGTTTAGTCAGAGGCAGGTATTTATAGGAAAAACGTGGGGGTAAAATAAAGAAGTTGATTGCGCGTACAGAGTTGCCTTTTATGGGTCACCTTGTCAGAACACCCCTAGTCACATCATCGTCGTATGTTCGTTGGGCGCTTATGATTGGCTGAGCTTAATTTGTATTTCTAACAAAACCAGAAATGACTAGAAATGAGTCAATTTTTGCTGATTTTTTTCTTTTTCAGTTTAAGCAGAGTTGAGGCTATTTTTAAACTCCTTGGACAATTTTCAAGTCTCAGTTTACCATGGTCTATGGAAATGGGTATAGGAGCTAGGAGTTAGGAAATGGCCTCATGGAGAGAGATGGACGTTGTTGTGACCACAGAAAGTACAGTGGGAATTTGTAACACGGAACAGGGATAAAGTCAGTGGATAGAACATTGCTAAGAAGAAACATGGCTTGACAGAATCACTGTCAAAGGCAGGCCACAGGGAAGGTGGTCAGGATACCAAGGATGGGAGATTTTCTCCCAAAGTGACTTCACAAGATTCTCACTCAGAATGGGTTCTACAAGAACAAAGGAAAACCAGTGGGGCCCAATTAAGCAGTGGACTTGGAGCCTGGTTCAAGGGGAAAGTCTAGGTCCCAGCACAGTGTTATGATTTGCTCAGTACATTCCACAAATAATGGGGCCATTGTTGAGGATAACACAGCGGCTCCAGAATCAGAGCAGCCTGCTATGCTCGGGCCCGAGCTCTCCTCTCCCCTCCCTTTTCTGTTTTCTTTTACTGGATGCTGTCTCTGTTGCCTGCCCAGCGTTTCCTTTTCTCTTAATAATTCTGCTGTCCCAAGGCTTTTACGATTTCTCTCAGGCCTCTCTCTGGGCTTGCTGTTATACTTTAGATTGCTCTCCAGTGCACTGACATTTACAGCTGGGCTAGCATCTGTGGCTCTAACAGGAAATGGAGGAGGGAGATACATCCTGCCTCTTCCTGTTCCAGAGGAATCGGTACTGAGAGCAGCCCAGCCTGCAGACTTTCTCCTGGATGCATACTGTTATAGTTTGGGTTTCCTTCAGTTTTGTCTCCATGGTTATGCCCCACCCCTCACAAGTCAGGAAAAAAATGCCTGCAGTCATTCTTACTGGAATTCCTCCTATCCTAGAGAATCTTAAAAGCAGTGAGGAATAGGTCCAGCAATTCACTGTGGGACAAATAAATATTACTTCTAACAGAAATGGAATGTTGTCTGCTGATTTGGCCTTTCTCTGGAAGAATAAAGCTTTTTTTCTTAGGAATGGTCATGATTAGTGAGTCAGACGCTTAGTACAAGGACACATTTCTAAAAGGATGTGCTGCCATGGGGATTTTTCCCACTCAGTCTGCAAAATAAGACTGTTGCGCTCAGGGCCCGTCAGATGGACACACATCTCGTGATTGTCTAAATGTATATAGTGTTTCAGGCCAGCCCGGTCAACTCTCTAGCAAGTGTGAGAACAAGCAGTGGTTATGTGTTTGGTTGCGGAATTTTGATGTCATTTTAATTTTGTTAGTTGTTTGCTTATGTTTTGTTCTTTTTGTTTGTTTTTGATTTTAAAGACATGGTTTCTCTGTGTAACAGCCCTAGTTGTCCTGGAACTCGCTCTGTAGACCAGGCTGGCCTCGAACTCACAAAGATCTGCCTGCCTCTGCCTCCCTAATGCTGGGATTAAAGGCGTGTGCCACCACCGTCCAACTATTTTCTTATTAATTTAAAATTTGCCTTATAAAAATTTTGCTTACTTATATCTTTTTTTTTTTTTTGTAATTAGATTACAGCAGGAATTAAGGTCTTGCAAAATACAATACTACAACAGGATAAACGACTGGCCAAAGCCATGGTTGGTGATGGTTCCTTTCATATCACCTTGCTGGTGATGCAGTTATTAAATGAAGATGAAGTAAACACGTGAGTAGTGTGTCTTTCTTGAATATAGTTGAACCCAAGGAGGCTTTGAGATTCTAAAGAAATATTCTTTATCCTGATTGATAGTCATTGTACAGGGGTGGTTTTTTTTTTTAACTTTTTATTTTATGTAACATAGGCTAGCCTCAAACTTGATGTGTTAAGTGTGGTCTTGGACTTGTGATTCTCTGGCCTAAGCTGTCTCAGTGCTGAGGTTTCAGACACATTCCACTATAGTCTGTTTACATTTTTATTTTTTCGAGACAAATGTAGCCTTGACTGCCCTGGAGCTTACCCTATAGACCAGGCTGGCCTCAAACTCTTAAGAGATCTACCTGCTTCTGGTCCCTGCCCCAGTGCTAGGGCTAAGGTATGCACTACACTGCCCTGCTTGTATAAATATTCTTTCTTTCTTTAATTTTTAATTTATTTTTTTATTGTTTTTGTATAAATATTCTTAATTCAGATTTTTTCACTTCATTGTTATCAGTGGTATTCCTTGGTTGCACAGATGTGTTGCCTATGTGAATTATGCAAACTCCTCTGGAGTCTGATTCTAGAGTCTAGATTGAGACTCTAGGTGACGATTCTGGAACTATGACATAACCACCTTTTATTAGCAGTCTGACTTAAACTTGCTGTCCCAGTAAATAGTGCTTACACCAAGCAAGAGCCCTTAGCATGTTGCCCAGCATGTAGTAGGCACTTACTCTTGGCTGTCTGTCATCAGAGCTTCATTTTCCTGGGACAAGGTGGACAATTTCCACTTCAGCTTGCCTTGGTCATTCCTAGTGCCATGGTATTCCATTCCACACCTCCCATCCCCAACTTTCCCCACTCCCTAAAGGTTGACTAGAAGTTACTGATTACAAGAGTACAGAATTCCTTGCTGTCTCCTATGGAGTTTGGGGTCCTTAAATTCAAGCTTGGGCTCTTTGTAAACAAAAGCAGGGAGGAACTGCAGATTATTTGTGTTTCTGCTTTGGCCCAGATGGCTCCTGGGGGAATGAAAAGCAAGGCTTGTGTTGGGAAGAGAGTGAGAAAAAGATAGACCAAGAGAGGAAAAACAAACATAGCAGCCATTCGCAACTGGCCACAGACGATGACTCTTGACCCTCCCACGGAAAGCCAGCAGGCTTCAAGGACAGAGGGAAAGAGTGATTTTATTTGTTTTATTTCAGTTTACCACTCTAAAACATATAAAACAAATGCTTTCATGGTTTTCAGAGAAGACAAACCAAGGGATGGGGGATAGGTGAGTGATGGAGGAAGATCATTGGTTAATTAATAAAAAACCTGCTTGGCCCTCATAGGTTAGAACATAGGTGGGTGGAGTAAACAGAACAGAATGCTGGGAGGAAGAGGAAGTGAGCTCAGACTCGATAGCTCTCCTCTCTGGGGCAGATGCGATGAAGCTCCGACCCAGGATGGACGTAGGCTAGAATCTTCCTGGTCAGCGCACCTTGGGGTGCTACACACATTATTAGAAATGGGCTAGCTCCTACTACAGGTGAGGAAGAGGAGTCTCAGCTTGTGTGATGAATCAGGGTCCTCTAAAAGCACAACAGGTGGGGTGTGTCTTCTCTGTCCATGTAGTTGTATCTTTATATGTAGAGGTTTATTTGCAGAATTGGCTATGGCCCTGAATACAGTTAGGGACATTGGACTTGGGATGTGGGTGCGGAGGTTCAGGGAGAAACGCTGGCATCTACAGAGTGCTTCTGCAGTTCTGTGTTGTCGTCAGAACGTGACCGTGAAATACGTGCATGGAATCGGCTCAGAGCCGTGTGGAGATTAACTTAGAAATATGAAAGTGCTACAAAAATCTATTTTTTCACCTATTTGATGGGGGAACAGGATAATTCAATGATAGTTTTGTTAGAAGGAAGTTTGAAAATCCTCTCCTTACTGCCCATGCTCATTTCTTTCTTAAGTAACTGCTGCCCTCTAGTGAATTTAAGTTTTTTTCATAATAAGGTATATCCACCAAAATGCTTTTCAAGATGTAATTGATCATAAATTTAAAACCAGGCAAAACTTGATAATATCTAACTCATAAAGAGAAATAAAGATTTGAAACACAAAGTGGTCATAAGTGAACGTAGGCTAAACAGCTATAACAAGCATTTAGTTTTAGTTGGGAAGTACAGTTAAACTTATACTTTATTTGAGTCCAAGTACAATAAATCATTTTAATAAAGACATTGTATTTTAAGAGATAATGCCTGATTAAGTTTTTGTAGAATCTGTTGGAAACAGTAAGTTCTATTTAAGTAAGAATTCGTACTTTTAGCCGGGCGGTGGTGGCACCGGGAGGCAGAGGCAGGCGGATCTCTGGGAGTTCGAGGCCAGCCTGGTCTACAAGAGCTAGTTCCAGGACAGGCACCAAAGCTACAAAAAAAAAAAAAAAAAATTCGTACTTTTATTTTTAAAAATCCGAGACTTGGTCTGGGGACATGGTTTAGCTGGTAGAATGCTTACCTACTCCGTCATCCTAACACCTGGGAGGTGGTGGCAGGGTGACCAGAAGTCCAGAGTCATCCTTCTCCACATAAGAGCCTGCCTCAAAATGCTACCCCCAGAAACAAACCAAACAAACACAGTTTTGAACACTCCACACAACCTAACAAAGCTCTTGTGTGTGGTAAATTGTTCTGGAATGTATCATTATTTTAAAAAAAAATTAGTAAAAATTGGAGTTTTTTTGAGTTGTAGCCCTCTTTTTTCCTGGGGTCCTGGAGGTTGAATCTAGGACCTCATACATAGCAGGCAAGTGAGTAGCCCCAGCACTTTGAGTTACACAGGTAATTTTTTTTTCGGTCAGCAATATTTTGTTTGTTTGTTTGTTTTAATTTTTATTTTTTGAGGCAAGGTCTTACAGTACTCTAGGTCTTATGTAGTCCAGGTTGGCTTCAAATTTGCCGTCCTCCAGTGGGTCTCCAGAGTGAGTTGTTTACAGAAGTTTCTTGATGATTAATGATCATGACCACAGCAACACTTTTTTTTTTTTTTTTTTCCGAGATAGGATTTTTCTGTAGCTTTGGAGCCCGTCCTGGAACTAGCTCTTGAAGACCAGGCTGGCCTTGAACTCACAGAGATCTGCTTGCCTCTGCCTCCAGAGTGCTGGGATTAAAAGGCATGGCCTCACAGTAACATTTATAAAGGAAAATATTTAATTGGGACTGGCTTACACTTTTAGAGGTTTAGTCCATTATCATCATGGCAGGAAACATGTGGCATACAGGCAGACATGGTGCTGGAAAAGGAGCTGAGAGTTACATCTTGATCAGCAGGAAACAGGAAGTGGTCTGAGACACTAGGCATGGCTTAGGCATGTGAGACCTTAAAGCCCGCTTTCACAGAGACACACTTACTCCAACAAAACCATACTTACTCCAACAAGGCCACACTTCCTAATAGTGCCACTCCCTGTGGACCAAGCATTCACACGTATGAGTCTGTGGGGGCCATTCCTATTCAAACCACCACAAGTATCTGCTTTACTAGTAATTATAATTAGAAAAAAAGACTTAATTCACCTCCTCTATAGTTATTTAAAAATTAATATTGGTTTTAACCACAGGTTAAATCTGAAAGATATTTTGAACTTTGAAATAATTAGTATAAATATATAAAATTTCTTTTAAAAACTGGATTTGTTTCTTATTTGGCTTTGTCTATTACTTACCATGTTGTTGAAAAATATTGTCTCTCACCAGTGGTACTGATGCACTTTTGGAACTGAAGCCATTCATCGAGGAAATCCTTCAAGGGCGGCACCTGACTTTGCCCTTCCAGGGCGTTGACACTTTCCGAAGTCAGGTTGGCTTTGTGAAGTTAGCAGATGGAGATCATGTTAATACCCTTACGGAGATAGCAGGTAAGACAGACAGCGCTGTACTCAGGAAATCTCCTGTGTGTTTTTCTAGTGGTTGTCATAGAGATTTGGTGTCCTTGAATTTGGGGAACCAGCATAACCTCACTTTGCACACAAACTGCTTTGGTGTTGGTTATTTAAGTAGCAGCTAAAAGTGGGGTAAGTTCTCTTGAGGACACTGTTAATTCTGGAGCTTTCTAGAGAAGACACTAGACTGGTGTCAAGAATGAACTGTAAGTCCAAAGGGTCCCTTTGCTTTTCATGAGATTTGAGATATAATTGATAAGTATTGAAACAGATAAATATTGAACAAATGAGTGACCATCACTGTGGGAATTATTATCTCTGTTACAGAGAGCCAATCAATGGATCGATCAGCCACGTTTTCATTTTGTAGCTCCCTCCTCCACTCTGGCTATTATTTGCTGAGGAGGTTATTATTTGACCCTCCTGAGTGTTGAAGGCCTCACATTTATTGGGGGTGGGTGGGTGAATTTTGAGTTTGATTCATAGATAATAGGTTGGTGTTAGCCTACAAACTACAAACAGTGCCTGTGGTGTGACCTTGTGCCATCGTATCTAGGGCCTCTCATCCTTGGTCCAAACACACTTTCAGTGTTTGGTCTGTGCTTGGTTTACTTTTATGTTTGATTTTTTTTAAATATCCTTATGCTTTTCCTCTCCCCTCTTTTCTTTCCTCTCCCTCTTAACTGCACTCCCTACTTTGTTCCCTCTCCTTTTAACTATCTATTTAAGAAATAATTTAGTAACTGAACATCTGGTGCCAAAATGAAAGCCCAGGTGTCAATGAACTGTTGTTGTCTTTACAGTCTCGCCCTTGCTCTGCCTCCGTTTAATTTGGCCATCATCCTGAAGTTGTGTCTATTATTTCCCTGTATTCTCTCTCTATATATGCATATTTATTTAGGTTGATTTTCGCATAGTAAAAAGAATACCAAGTTGTCTGTGACCTTTTAAGGATATTCTTTCATTCTTCATGTTATATGACCTCTGTGTCTTAATAGTTGCATGCTCAAAAGCGCACTGTTAGTGGAAGGATGGGTGGAGTGGGAACCAGTTCTCACTGTTGGTTTTCCTTTTGTGTTTTACAGTATTTAAGATTAGTGTTCTGTGACGGCCGTGTTTTCAGAGGATTTCTCACCATTCAGTTATCTGTTAAAGGAGAGAGGCATTAGCCATGCTGCCATTAGTATGTCTAGTGTAGCCTAAGTTTGTTTAGTGCTATCCGTTCAGGTGTCTTAAGCAAAAGGCTGTTTATTTTTCAGTAAATGATTTCTATTATTTAGTTGGAAAATATCTTACATAAGACAATTTTATCAGAGTTAAGAATATAAAATTTACTATTGATGTTACTGGTCAAAGAGCCACATTCATCTTAACTAAGGTTTTGATAAATTTATATCCTCTAAATTTATTTCTTTTGCATAATGTCAGGCTCAAGGAATTGTACTTTAGTGGGAACTTCAAGCACCAAGTAGGTGCCTGGGATAGTCAACGGAAATGAAATTATTGCTCTTCTGAGAAGCGGTCTTATACAGGAACAAATGGATGAGCACGTGCGGTGGGACATAGTGATGTCTGTACCGAGGGGTGGGTGCAGTGTGCTGAGGGCACATAGGAGCAGCTTACGGACTGAGGATGTTTTCACAGGAGCCGTATAGCACTGAGCTCAGGTTTGAAGGTACTCAAAAGGCATTCTGGTTAAGCAAAATGGAGGAGGGCATTCCAGGCAGAGGAAGAATATATGCAAAGAAATCAAGACATGTTTAGGGGCTCTCAAGTAGTTCAGTTTTTATCTTTAAGTTTATTTATTGTTATTTCTGTATGTGGGACATGTGTGTGTCTATCTCTATCAGGGTGTGGAGGTCAAAGGACAGCTTTGTGGAGTGCTTTTCTCCCACTTTTACATGGGCTCTTGGAATTGAATCAGGCCACCAGCAAGGACCTTCCTGCTAAGCCATTCCCCCAGCCTGAAGTTCAGTTTTGTCTGAGTTTAAATTGCAAGCCTAGGACTATCGGTAGAAGGAGATTCATATAATAAGGGAACAAAGAAAGCGAAACAATAATTGTAGGATGATGGTGCAAGTTTTAAATAGTGGTTAAGGGAAGGAGAGGGGACTTTATGAAGCAGCGTGTGACGAGGTGGCAGATCAGTGCTGGCGTGGTTAGGATGGATTCCAGGGGCTCATAGGTTTTTATCTTGGGTACTATTTTGAGCATGGAATGTAGCAAGGAAGCTGAATTAATGTGTTTTTGACCCTTACACTCAGATGTATTGAAGGACCAAGAAAGCACGGACACTGGCGAGAGAGAGCTGGACAGTGTGATGGTGTGTTTTATAATTTCTGTTAGAGTAAAATAAAGTGGGATGGGATTGGTGTGCGTGCTGAGCAGTGTCTGATGCTGCGCGATCCATTAGTGGAAGAACAGGGCAAGGGGGCTGAAGATTAGTGTTAAGCCTACTGGTGAGTGGATCTCTGTGAGTTCAAGGCCAGCCTGGTCTACAAGAGCTAGTTCCCGGACAGGCTCCAAAGCTACGGAGAAACCCTGTCTCTAAAAAACAAAACAAAAATGAAAATGAAAACAAAAACCAACCAACCAAACAAAAAAGAAGCCTATAAATGAGAAAACTGTAAGGGTTAGTGATGTCCAGATAACACAATATTGAATTTTGAGAATTCAGGGGAGTTGTTCTTAACTGAGGCTAAAGGAATATTCTTTCTTTTCTTTAACAAAGAGGAGCAAGTGATATATAGAAATTCAAAGACAAAAAATGTTTAAAGTTCACTGTAGAGTTCAGTAAGGTTACTAGATAAAGTATCAGTATGAAAATATGGTAGATAATTGAGGTCAGTAAGATGGCCCTGTAGGTAAAGGCACTTGCCACCAAGCCTGAATTGGAGCCACTTAGCTCACATAGTGGGAGAGAACTGATTCCTGCAAGTTGTCCTGTGACCACCATAATCACTACGCATGTGGTTACATTTAATTACCTAATTTTCTAATGGGCCATCATTTATAAGCAACAAGATTGTAAGAATGCGAACAGCCTACCCAAGGATGTGCTAGTCTTTTGTGGAGAAAATATTTTAACTATATCTTTGCTAGGTGCATTTATCAAATGCTTTTCTCATTTTCTTTTCTTTTCCTTTTCATTTCTTATGAGAAAAATCTCTTCCACTCTGTGAGAAATACATTCTAGACTAAGTCAGACCATCAGCAAATTGCCTGCTTGCGTACGTTAAACCATGTTTCTGTGGAAATGATGTGGCAAAGTTGCTTTAAAATGTTTTGCCTTCTTTTTAAGACTTTGTAAGTTCATGATTTATAGAAAGTTTATTTATGTATTTAAAAGTAAATCTTAAATAACCTAAAAAACAGACTGTAAAGGGTTTTTTATTTTTTTTTCTATGTTCTTGTTTTAAGACAAAGTCTCACGTAATCCAAACTGGCTTTGTACTTACTAAGTAGTTGAGAATGACCTTGAACTTATTATCCTGACTTTATGTGCACCATTGTGCCTGGGGTATGTAGATTGAATCTAGGGCTTTCTGTGTGCTAGTCAAATTCTCTACTAACAGAGCTATAACCCTGTTCCAATGATTTTTTTTTTTAATTTCAGTATCATAGCTGTTTTAACATTTTTTTTTTATTTTTAAAGAACAGGCTTTTTGATTTTTGCTTTTTGTATCTTTTTTTAATTCTTACTCCATATGCATTGGTGTTTTGCTTGCATGTATGTCTATGTGAGGATGTTGGATCCCCTGGAACCTGAAATATAAACCATTGTGAGCTGCCATGTATGTGCTGAGAATTGAACCCTGGTCCTCCAGAAGAATAGTCAGTGCTCTTAACTGCTGAGTCACTTCTCTGACCCCAACAGATGGTTTTGACATGATGGTATTGGACGGTTAACTTGTGCTTCCCGAGATAGAAAGGCTTTGCTGGCAGAAGGCTGAAGTGTTAATTTTATTCAGACTAGAGGACACTTCATTGTCTGTCTTGTTTTAGTCTTCCTTTGTCTCATTTTCCTTATTATCATTTACCATGCTATACAGTTCTTTGGCGTCATCTTAAGTCCTGTTCTGGGGTGAGGTAAATTGAAGTACATATAAGCAGCCATTCAGACAGTAACATTTAGAAGCCAAGTAGGATGGAAAAAGCATGAGCTGACCAAAGGGGAGGCAGCTCTCAGAGCTTGGAAGGCAGATCGTTCCAGAATCGATGCCCACGGTTAACAAACCTAATCTATTTTTTTCTGACTACTCAAGAGAAAATGCTAGACTTAAATCTTTTCTTTTGTAATATAAATATCACTGAAACATTTCTAATTAGTCATTCAGTCATTGTCCTTTTAAATAATTCAATGGGCGCTTGCAACATTAAGAATTCCATTCATTCTCTGCAAATCTTCTCACAAAAATATTTTCCAGCATTGGTGAAAGCTCCATTGTGTGGTGAAGAATGTGGACTCTCACCAGCTTTAATGGGAACAGGAACCAATGGATAGTCTTTTGTCATTTTAGCAAAGGCCACTGCCCTGGTGTTTTATTTCTTTCTTCCAGATGCATTAGAGACTCCTGCTTAGAAACATTTATATTCTGAAAATTTTAGTGAAACATTGCAAAAAATGAAAGATGTAGGGAAAATATCAGTGCATGGTAAACTTACTTTTAACTTGTTGTGTGAGTATTGTATTGTTGCTTTTGTTTATAGTTTTCACATATACTTATAAGAAATCTAGATTTTTTTAATAGTCATGGGAAATTTTCATTTATCTATACATTGAAGCACAGATTTTTGATAATTTATTTATTTATTTATTGGAAAAGAATTTGGTCTGTATCCCCTACTGGCTTGATACTATGTCACCCAGGCTGACCTTGAACTCAAAGCAATCCTAGTGTCTTAGCTTCCCAACTGCTAACATTATATATGTATGCCACTGTGCCAGTTGTTAAAGATTAAGCAGTGCACTGAGAACCCCAGGCGCTGGAATTTAGTTGGCTCCTCCATTAATGGTAGTGTTCGTATAGTTTAGACATTTTTTTCAGTATTTTATTTCATTATATTCATTGGATTATTTTTTTGATACTGAGAATTGAATGCAAGGCCTTGGTATTTCCTTTTTTTTTCAGCCTTGGGAATTCTTAGTATATATTCTATTATCGAGTTCCATTCCTAGTCTCTAGATTTAGTTTTAAAGGGATTCTTCAGGATCAGATTATGTAGGTCCAACAGTATCACTACCAGGATCTCTCTCTGGTCTCCCCTCAGTTCCTTGATCTTTGAAAGGAGCCAAGGAAGGCACACATGTAGGTAAGACTTCTCACAGAGTAATGTGAGGCCCTCTGGAGATGAGAGTGGGCTGTGGCCAAAGGGACTTCTGTCCTGTCTGCACATTCAGTGGTTTCTAAGGTCTGTGCACCAGCCAGCTTCCCAGCTGATTTTTCTGTCTAGGTGATTGACCCTTTTAGGTAGAGTCAATGGTACATCCTTTTTTTTTTTTTTTTTTTTTTTTTTTTATCAGATAAAAAGTGCCAGATAGTACCCTTATAAGGGTTAGGGCTCATGATACCATCTCTAGAGATAGTTATCCATGACCTTCAGGACAGTTCAGGATATCATATTTCCTCCCAGGGCCAGAGTTATGACTCAGGTCTCATTCTTCTATCAGTAATGGAGTCCTACAGTTCTGGTCTTTGTTTATACAGGCTGTTGATTATGAGACAAGGATCTGCCCCCTAATAGCCTCTAAGCCTGCAAATATCTGACTAGCTACCTAATGGTATCAGTGTAGTAATTTATTGTTTTTATATTATATCATAATTGTTTGTTTAAATGGTACATTCTAACTTTCAGAAGAATATGTTTCATCTATCATGATATCATTAAATAACTTTGTTATAAACTGTGTGTGTGTGCGCACCTACATAGGAATATTAAATTTTCTTTGTTCAGAACAATGGGGGTAGAGCTGGTCAGACTTTATAGAAAGCAGGAGTATTTGGAAAGAGTATACATAGTGTGATTTATCTAATTTTAATCGAGAGGAGTTTTAGTGCTTAAGTTCTTAAAGAATTGCACAGTTATTATAAAAAGGAAATGCCTTAAGATGCTATTTGCACTTATTACTGAAGATTATCAGAATAAAGAATATTAAGAAACTGGGTGCAGCCTGACTCCAGCATTAGGGAGGCTGTGTCTGAAGGGCTTGAGTTAGAAGCCTGGTCAACACAGTGGAACCTTTTCCAAGAAAGAAGTATTTAGGAATTTTAGTGTATAAAATTGGGGAAAAGTCTTGTGTGCATTTAAACATAGAGTCTAAAGTAATGAGCTTTATACATTGATGGGATTTAGCATATTATGCCCTAAAATATTTTGTGTGTGAATATTCTTATGATGTATACATGTGTGTATGGTGTGTGTGTGTGATGTTCCATGTCTTGTCTTCTTTAGTTGTTCTTCACTTTGTTTTTTGAGGCAGGATCACTCATTGAAACTAGAACTCATTAATTTGGCCAGGCATGTTGGCCAGTAAGCTCTCTAGTGCTCTGCCTGTCTCTGCTTTTAATAAATGCATGATTACTGAATTGGCCTTTTCTGAGCTCAAGGCAATTGTGTGGTACCATGGCTGACTTTTTACATAGGTCCTAGGGATCTGAACTCAGGTCCTTCTTCTTGTGGAACAGGCTTTTTACCCACTGAGCCATCTCTCCAGTTTATACCCTAAGACATTTTTAATTATTTTAATGATTAATTTATTGATGGCGGAAGTTACAAAATAATCCCACAGTAGTTTAGAATTATGTATAATAAAGAGTTGCTTATTTAGGGGAGACTCGCAGATCACTGTCCTAGATCACAGTCCTCTTCACGAACAGAGACAGGAACTGAGTCTAGCAGCTGGAAGTGAGAACCAGAAGCAAGAGAGTAAGTACATGCTTTACAGCTTCATTTATAGTATAAGAGACCACGTCCAAGTGGGCTGGTATCTTAAAGACTATTGGCTGAAGGAGCTCCCACAGCACCTCTCCCTTTTATTTAAATAACCTAACATAAACTATATACACTAGGAACAGATATCAAGTATAAGATTAGAAATACAACCAGCATAAACAGCATTAAGCAAGAAACATATGCTAAATGTTTTAATTAACATTCTATCCTAAGGAGTCTAAGTTTTGTATTGGAATTGACTTGGCTAGGTCATAAGAGGATGGTAATACGACTATCAAATCTTCAACCCCATCAAAAGCCTGAGAAGGGAGATAATATTACTTGAGTAGGCAGGAATTGCAATCAAGGTGCTTCCAAAATGTGCAGTAGATGACAGAGACAACTGGCTGCCTGAGCAATCACCCAAAATCTCATTTGCAATGTTGAAGCAACCAACTTTGGCTAAGGCCTAGAGTAACTGACAGACCATTTTCAAAGGCAGGAAAAAATTCAGAACCATCTTACCCTGTCTTGGCAAGGTTTAGCAGTCTTTTTTCTTGTATCCTGCTTGTCCAGTCTGGACATTGTACACTTTGTTAGTGGTTGAGACATGGCCAAAGGCCATGTTACCCAACGGCCAGAAGAAAACAAACTCCAAGTGGAGTGTCTTTGGTGCTCAATACTCTCTCAGGAATAGATCGGTGCTACCCAGGAGCAATAGTGTCTCACTTCAACAGAACCCTAAGTTATTTAAATGCCATCTACAGATCTTTGAAGTATTTGAAGGTTATCTGTCTATGCAGAATACAATCTCTATGTATCTAAAGAACCTAATTAGTCGCCTGACTAAAAGTGTAACAAATATGAATGACTATTGACCTATAATATTTAATACCTATATAACTTAAAGATTAAGACTTCGTATCAGAATATTAAACAATCTTTAAACAACTGTTCAGTAAAGGAGAATAATGACCTCAAAATGTAAACAATGTATAAATATCTTGATCAGAGGTAGAAATATGTAATGCAATATGATAAATATACCCTAAAAATTGTATCAATATATAAAATGTCTTAAACAGAGGTAGGAACATGCATGCATACAATCTGACAAAATAACTTTGCATAGGTATAAAAATATTGTAAACAGAAATTGGCACATAATCAATATAACATAGTTTGAACTTGTATCAATCTATAAAAATCTATACCAATATAAACTGTCCATAAATAATAGTTCACAAATATTCACTGTATTACTCACTATTATTATTAGTGTGAGTAAGTTCACACTAATCTACCTATTATCCTATTCAATTTTCCCTACTTATTTTGTGATCTCTGGGCCTACATAATTTCCACATTAACTCCCAACCCTATATGACTAATAATCAACCCTGAAATGGTGTCCCTAACCCTGAGGAAAAACTTTGTTTGGAGAGGGGAATGTCATCTTCTAGAATTGCTTTAGCTGTCATGGGGGTGATGCTCTTTCTATGGGATCCTGTAAAAGTAAAATGATGGTTAGGTTTCAAGATTGCTGTTTTGTATAATTTCAAATGGTCTCTGAGTAGTCAATAGGGTTTTTTTTTGAAGTTCTTATTTAGAGTTCTGTCCAGAACACTGTAAAAAGGTGCACCATTTCTGAAGCTGGTACCCAAAGACCAGTCTCATAGTCGCACTGTCAGCATCATAACGTCATATCAACCAGGTGGAGTCATTGTTGTGGGGCCCCATTTTCTTCCTAGAAGCTTCAAAGATTACTGCAGGAAAATCTACTGTTCATTGTTGAAAACTTAAACATTATTCCATTATTTATATGGACATATATTCAATGAAAAATACAAATAGACAAAATGGGCATGGATAAACATTAAATATTTTATTAAGATCTATCTTCTTTCTGTCCCATACTAGATGGCTCCTGAAATGAAACAGAAATTCTGAATTTTTCTTTTAACAACATGCTTGGATTTAGGTAAGGATAGCCATCGTCCAACTCTAAAGCCAGCTCTGATTTTTAAGTAGAGATGTATACATGTCCAGATAATGAAATTTTACTATGCAGATAATACAACATTATAAGTCAGATTTCTCTTTGCTTGTTGGTTCTTTCTGGATAGATAGATCTTTTCACCTTTAGGCATCTAGATGTCTAAGGTCTCTCGACTCTTTGAAGATGAATATTTTCCTGCAAAGACAAGAACATAACCTGCTCCAACCAACCCTTATGAGGTTTTCTTACCACTTGTATGGTTTTCACCTCTGTGGATGAGCTGTCATTTCTCTTTCTCAAGAAGTTTCTCTTTTTCAAGCCAAATCTTTATTTTCATGGTATCCATAGTTTTCTTCTCGTGGAAACAAGAGCGAAACCCCTTCCCCAATGTAGCACATCTCCTAGTTTCCACTGTGAGGTCAACACATCCTTGAAATACATCAGCTGATTTAATTCAGAAGAGTTTTCCATTATCCAGTGTTTCTCTGCTGCTCTTGTTACTCTCTGTCCTGCCTGGTTTCCGTCCTCCCACCAGGTCCCACAGCCATTTAGCCCCAAAGAAATCACACAGAGGTCCACAAAGCTATAAACTGATTGGCCCATTAGTTCAGGCTTCTTATTAGCTCTTATAACTTATATAGTCTATTATTAGCCCATTATTTTTATCTGTGTTAGCCATGTGGCTCAGTACCTTATTCAGTGGGGCAGGTCACATCTTGCTTCTTCGGTGTCTGGGCAGGACTAGGGAGGAATGGGCTTCTTCCCAGAATTCTCCTGTTCTCATTGACCCACCTCTACTTCTTGTCTGGTTGTCCTGCCTATACTTCTTGCCTGGCTACTGGCCAATCAACGTTTATTTAAAACATGATTGACAGAATATAGAATTGTCCCACACCAGCCGTCTTTCCATCTCCAAAAACATTTTTAACTAAGGACTCTATTTGAGAAGCTGACAGGTCTCTGACCTCCTACCCACCCTCTGAAGAAGATTATAAACTCAGGAAGAGTTTCCTTACCATCCCTGGATGCAGGTTGTCTGGCTTATGTTTGAGAGGTTGTCGTCCTTGTACAATGTCTTCTTTTCTGAAGGTATGGGGGCACACATAGAGGCTTTGCCAAGTTCTCCCAGCCTGACACCATCAGTCACACTTTCCATCTGATTGTACTTCTCTGTAACTGTCCACTTAATTAAACCCACCTTAAAAGTCACACAGGTTGGGGGCCTGGAGAGATGATTCAGTGGTGAAGAGCATTCGCTGTTCTTCCAGGGGTCCTGAGTTCAATTCCCAGCAGCTACATGGTGACTCACATAATGAGGTCTGATGCCCTCTTCTGTTACGTAGGCATGCATGCAGGCGGAACACTATATACATAAAATGCATGAAACTCCCCACTCCCAACAGAGGTTTACCTGTTTTTGGGGGGTGTTGGGAAGAGTGTGGTCCTCAATTTCTTATGAAGGGTCTCAAGTCACATGAAACTTCTATTAAATAAAATTGTGTGTGTTTCTCATTACTTTGTCTTTTGTTATAGAATTCTGAGCCCTCTCAGCATAACAGAGTAAACCATGGTCCTGGGTTTCCTTGCCCCCCCCCCCCCCATCCCAATTATGCAAGCAGATATGCTGTTACTAACTCTTTCTGTTTTTCTGATCTGAGGGCTTGTTTTGTACTGGAGCAATGAGGAGGCCGAGCCCATCTTTGTGTTCTCATAACTGTGGGTTGTAAAGGGCTATTGGACAGACGTCAGTTATTTGACCTATGGGGCCCTGATTCACATCTTCTTACCTTGATTCTCAGAGTAAAACAACACCGGCTTCTTTTCTCTCAGGATCCTGTATAGCCTGAGGGATTATGAAGATACAGGCAACTGAATTTATATGACATTTCTTTACATTTGCAATGAGGAAATTTCTCTGAAAAGCTTTTTGCATAGAAATAGATATAGAATTTTGTTCATTTTTATAAGCTGAATGCGATTTTGTTAAGAAGGTTATTAGATTGAGAGATTGCTAAAACTTTAGCTGTTGGAATTGTAATGGTCTTTGAATATTTTTGTTCAAAATGAGAAAAGTGCCCTTGGTTAGCATGATAAATGACTCCAAGTACATTTTTCTCATAAAAGAGAAAATGAAAGGCTTTGGAATGCTCATTTGAGCATTATGCTCTCTCTTATTTTGACTGTCATTTTCCTCCAAGATGGAGAAGAATTTGTAAGGAATTTGTTCCATTCCCAGCATTTCTGGGCCTGCCTAGGCTGCTGTGCATGAAGATTTGGACTTCCAAATACAATCTGCTGGTGTCTCAGGAGCTTGCTGACCCTTCACCCAATGGCCTGGGTTAGGCTCTCTCTGGACACGTCAGAACAACTTTCCCACACTTCCTTCACGTACCAGAGACCAGGATGTCTGTGTTCCCTGCCCTGAGACAGCAGTTTCATTTCTGCCTGTTTGCATGCATCATTCTCCATGCTTTCTTTCTTTTCTTATTTCTCTCTTGACCCTTTCCCCTGTCCCCTCTTCCATTTACTTTTTTTTTTCAGGCAGACATATAAATGAACTTGCTTTGTGGCTGTTTTTTAATCATTTTACAATTTTTTTTTGCAAATATTTTAAAAAGATTTATTGTATCTTACTTTCTGTTGTATGCGTGTATGCTTTGAATGTATGTATGTGTACCATATGTCCAAGTGCCTGTGGAGGCCGGAAGAGGGCACTGCATCCGCTGGATGATGGAATCTGTACCCGGGCCCCCTGCAAGTCATCTCACAAAGAGGAATTCATTTAGGTGCAGTACAGCTGGTGGTGGGGCTCACCATCGCTCTTGCTTACTTGATAGAGAAAATAAGATTAAGTAACTTGTTGGTTAAGTGGCAAAGCTATCATATAAATCCGGGCAGTTTGACTCCAGAGTCTGTGCTGGGTAATCGTATGGTAATCTGTCAGTTTGTAAATTAGCTGCTGGACTCCCCAGACATTTTCTGAGAATACCCCTTGGCCTTCTTGGCTTAGCTGAAATCAGCTTCTGTTGGGGAGACCACTCATTTCCTCAAATCCGTCATACCCAAGGCCCAGAGATATCACCCCAGGCTCCTGGTACTTTGTAGCAGGTCTTTCTCTGGACCACCAGCTCCCGAATAAGACTTTTATTAATTATGCAAGTATTGCCTTATCTTAGGCTTGTTTCCAACTAGTTCTTAAAACTTAAATTAAACCTGTTTATAGTAATCTATGTTTTTCAATGTGACTCCTTATCTCTCTGACTTCCTCTGTATCTGGCTGGCAAATCTCCCACCTCAAAACCATTTTTTTTTTTTTTTTTTGTCACAGGTTTTTTATGTAGCTTTGGAGCCTGTCCTGGAACTAGCTCTCTAGACCAGGCTGGCCTCGAACTCACAGAGATCCGCCTGTCTCTGCCTCCCAAGAGCTGGGATTAAAGGCGTGCGCCACCACCGCCCTGCACTTTTATTTCTTTTTAGGTGACTGAAGAGTGATTCTAAAATTTTATTCATTTTTTTTGTATTATATATGACATAATTGTATAGTAACTTACACTGATATTAGAAAGACTTTCCCACTGAAAATCGTGGAAAGAAATCACTTGGTGTTGTAAGACATATTACTGCATCACAGGTCAGTTTTTGAAGAGATAATGACCTCAGTTATCGTTCTTGTTATAACCACATAGTAAAACAGGGTGTGCCATAGGCCATCTAGTTTACATTTCATTTGTGAGCTTGGTTTAGATAATGTTTGCAGTTATCGACTCTGGATCTGAATGTCACCATATGAAGAGAAAAAGGCATTAACGTATTTATAAAAATGAAAAAATAAATTTATTTACATTTCGACCAAACTGGCAAGATAAAAATTTTAATCTGCCTGTCTTGCCCACAGCTGTGTGTGACAGCCAGAGAGAAGTTGAGACAAAGGGTGGAATTTTGTGTGTATATAAATTTGGCTTAGGCTCCAATTACTTCCCCGAACAGAGAGGGAGGTGAGTGTCCTGAGCGAGAAGCTGGGATTTCTGAGGTTGACCATTTTTACCTCAGCATGCTATTCCCCTGAATCCTTTGTTTTATCACCTCTATTATAATTTCTCCTTATTTTGGCGCCATTCCTCAGTCTTGAGGGATTAAAGGACCTGTGCCATCTGGCTGTCTGTCTGCACCTGATTTATGTGTGGGTCCTATCACCAGCACTTGAAGTGAGAAGGTAAAAATGTAACTTGTGGCTGAGAAGAAACTGGAGCCAAGATTGGATGGAGGCTGTCTGATAGTGCCTCTAGTGGAAGGGTGGGGAACATGCTTAAGAGCTACCTTTCTGTGACCCTGCTTTGGTAGGCCATCCTGATAATCTACCTGTCTCTGAATGAACGTGTGTGTGTGTGTGTGTGTGCTGCACAAAGTGTGAGTACACATGCCTGTGCAGGGACGTGTAGAGGCCAGAGCAGGCTGTTAGTGCAATTAAATTTTTAGGAAAATCAAAGCTTACTTCAGCATTTGCCTGCTTTTAAGTTCTTTTTTTAAAATTAATTTTTAATTTTTTAAAATTCTTTTTGAGTAAAGTTCAATTTATAACTCAGATTAAATAAGATACTACTTTTAGAACATAAGTTTTACTGACCCAACTTTCATAAAAATGTTATGATTCTGGCAATCCTAAGTAGTGTCTGTTGTCTTAGCATATTCTACAAATAACAAAAACTGGTTCCCGAGTTACTGAACTCTGTGTGCACATAGTAATAATAATTCTGTAATCGTCACTCATCTGTCACTCTCTGCCTTACTGCCATGACACAGGTCTCACGGAACTCACCCTTTCAGTGAGACTGGCCAGCCATTGAGCTCGTGGACTCTGTCTGCCTCCTCCTGCAGCTGCTGGGGTTGCAGGCCAAGGCAGCCATGCTAGACCTGTGCTTGATGCTGGCATTCACACCCTGGTCCTCACGTTTGCTGAGGAAGAGTTTACTCACAGAGCCATCTCCCTAGCCCTGGATGAACTTTGTTCTTTGAAGTCGTTGATCACTGGTCCCCTGTGAGGGTTTGGTGTGGTTCCTGTGGACAGTCTGTTCTACATAGGAGGAAAAAGCAGGCAGGAAAAAAAAAGATCCTTTGCTACTCCCTTATTTTTATTTTATTATGATATATTTTTGCCAAATTAGAACAACAAAAGATGTTTTTTCAAAATTTTCCATAGAAAGAGTGGTCCTTAAGTTAACCTGTAGTCCATTCTCCATTATTAAAATGATCACGAGCATCTTTGTGTTTCTTTCTCTCTCTCTCTTTCTTTTTTGAGACAGGGTTTTTTTTTTTTTTTTTTTTTTTTTTTTTTTTTTTGGGTGTAGCCCTGGCTGTCTTAGACCAGGCTGGTCTGGAACTCAAGACCCCCCTGCTTCTCTGCATCCCAAGTGCTGAGACTAAAGGCATGTGCCACCAAGCATCTTGGAACAGGTGTACTTTCGTACAATTTTGACAGTGTAGAGTGACATTGAAACCAGGTTATCTGTAAAACCTGCGCAGTTCTATCAGAAGATCACAGCTAAGAACCACTGTTGGAGCAGCATCTAGGAAGAAAGCTCATGCTTACGGTTAACAAATTATAAAAACAAGTAGAAATATGTAAGGGGTTATCTAAAAAGTTCTGAGTTTAGCCTTTCCCTAGAATTTAATCATACAGAATATGAAGAATTAAATTTTAATAACTAAGCTGCAGTTGCCCTTGTGTTTATATTGATGACATTTTTAGAATTCCTTAGTCACCTGCCCGGGCTGTGGACTCTGAACACAGAACGGAAGAATTATTGTTTATTCATGAAGAGCACACATATAACAAAATTAAAAAGACATGATGCTTAGAGGGAGATGGAGTGGGGCCTTGAGGGAAAATTAGAGAGAAGAGATTGTAGATGGATAGGATCCATACACATTGTATAAACAGATGTAACTTTCAAGAGCACAAAATTTATTAAAAAGCATACATATCAAAACTACCACATTTTAAGTATGTTTTGCAGTATAACTTAGTTTTCAGTGCTTACAAATGAAAGTTGAATTTATTTAAGATTTCTGCCTTCTCCCCGCCACCACCTCCCATTTCCCTCCCCCTCCCCCATCAAGTCCCCCTCCCTCATCATCCCTAAGAGTAATCCGGTTTCCCTGCCCTGTGGGAAGTCCAAGGACCACCCTCCTCCATCCAGGTCTAGTAAGGTGAGCATCCAAACTCCCATAAAGCCAGTACGTGCAGTAGGATCAAAAACCCATTGCCATTGTTCTTGAGTTCTCAGTAGTCCTCATTGTCCATTATGTTCAGCAAGTCCGGTTTTATCCCATGCTTTTTCAGACCCAGGCCAGCTGGCCTTGGTGAGTTCCTGATAGAACATCCCCAATGTCTCAGTGTGCGGGTGCACCCCTCGCGGTCCTGAGTTCCTTGCTCGTGCTCTGTCTCCTGCTCTTGATTTGGACTTGAGATTTCAGTCCAGTGCTCCAATGTGGGTCTTTGTCTCTGTCTCCTTTCATCGCCTAAATGGTTTTCTTTGGGTTCACCTTCTTAATTAGCTTCTCTAGGATCACGCATAATAGGCTCAACGTCAAAATAGTTATTCTTATAAATCTTATATTAAAATTATAATTTTAAACTTACTTGAAATGAATAAAGCATGATTATTGACTTAACAGACATGACTCACACTATTTTAAAGTTATTATAACTGTGTGTATATATAGTGCTTAGTAACTCAGCAACCCAGTTTTAGTTATTTTTAGAGCCCATTAAGACAGTAATTAGACACTGTTATATTAGGAATGTTACGATCTTAAAGATTTTATAAAAGTTATGTTAATAAAATATATACTCTAAAAATAGTAGCTATTTAGTCTGAGTTATGCACTTCATTCAAAAGACCTTATAAAGAGACAGATGCCTAAGTAAGCTCTGACTTTGTTCTTTAAATAGAGCTCTTCTGTAAATCTATTAAGAACAGCCAGTATTATTAAACATAAAGGTCTAGTCTGTGCAGGAGAGATGGCTCACTGGCTGCAGAGGACCTGAGTTTGGCTCCCACAGCACACTGGGTGGTTCATAACTGCTTATGACACCAGCTCCAAGGGATCTGATGTCCTTTTCCAGTCTTTACAGACACATGCACACACATGCATGCATGCACACACACACATGTACACACAGAGAGAAACATAAAATAATTTTTTTACTGACCAGTGCGCTCACATGTTTACTCCAGACAAACTGTGCCTGTTATTTATGGATAAGGGATCCACATGTTCATGAGAAACAGTGTGAAAAGCATGAGGTTTTTTTTTGCCTCACAAAGCTTTTCTGTAAAAACACTTAAAGATGGCATTTTTAAGAATTTAGGGCTCAGGATGTAGCTCAGTCACAGGGTAATTGCCTAACACTCACAGAGCCCTGGTCTAATCCCCAGTATTTGAAAGGAGAAAGTCAAAAAGCAGGGAAGCAGCAGCAGCTCACCTATTTCAGAAAAGCAGGGAAATCTCTGTAGTCTTTGCTAAGACGGTTAGTGATGTGGGAGTCCCCTCGGTGTGCTGTGATTACCATTAATGAATAAAGAAACTGCCTTGGCCTGTTGATAGGGCAGAACTTAGGTAGGCGGGGAAGACAGAACTGAATGCTGGGAGAAAGAAGGATGGAGTTGGAAAAGCCATGAACAGATGCTGGAAATTTTAGCCAGTAAGTCACAGCCTCGTGGTGATACACAGATTAATGGAGATGGGTTAAATTAAGATATAAGAGTTAGCCAATAATAAGTTAGAGCTAATGGACCAAGCAGTGTTTTAAATAATACAGTTTCTGTGTGGTTATTTTGGTTCTGGGCAGCCAGGACGAACAAGTGGCCTGCTCCTACAAATTGGCATCAATCACACTAACAGATCTGATTGATAGGCTAAGAAAGCTGCATTTGCCAGTTCTATTTGGAGTAGTTTTTCTTTTTTCTTTTTTGGAGAGCCTTGCCATGTAGGTCAAGCTGACTTGACCCTCAGATTTTTCTGATTCAGCATCCTAAGTTACAGGCCTACATGTGCCACTCTGCCCACTGAACTACTCCTTGATTCGGAGTAGCCTTTGCAGCAAAACAGAGAGCTATCTGTAAAAATCTCACTACAATTGATGATGGCTGTTTTATAGCTCATTTATCAAGTACAGTTGCCTTATGCAAATTAAAAAGTCTAGATTTTTAATGTAACATTAAAAAATTATTTTTAGCTGGGCAGCAGTGATATATGCCTTTAATCCCAGCATTCAAGAAGCAGAGGTGGGTGGATCTCAATGAGTTCCAGGACAGACTGGTCTACAGAATGAGTTTCAGGACAGCCAGGGCTACACAGAGAAACACTGTCATAAAAAACAAAAACAAATAAAAATTGTAATGTGTATGGGTGTTTTGCCTGCATGTATGTCTGTGTAGAATGTAGCCTGCTGCCTTCAGAGGCCAGAAGAGGGCATCAGATCCCCTTGAACTGGAGCCATAGGTGGTTGTTGACTGCTATGTGGATGGTGGTAATAATGGAAAATAATATCTGTAATCATCTTAAGTCTTTATTGTTAGGTAGTGTTCCTTTGGAGGAAATAAACCATAAACTTGTCTTCTGAATCCAGCATTATTACCTGAGATCAAAACCAGATAGAGACAGAACAAAAAAGAAAAATTATTGTTCTCTTGGACATGAACATAGAAATTATCAATCAAATACTTGCAAACTGAATTCAGGAGTGTACTAAGAAGATCATATGCCACGAACAAGTCGGTTTCATTATGGGGATACAAGATGGTTAAACATAAGCAAATAAATTAATATAATATAGTACATTACTGGGCTTAGAGACAGATATCACATGTTCATCTTAATGGATTCAGAAAATCCCAGAATGATAGAAGCCTTAAAATGGAATAAATGTGCCTCAGCATAATAAAGACTATATATGACAAGCCCATAGCCAGCATTATACTATGGAGAAAATCTGAATTTTCTCTAAGGTCAGAAATGAGACATAGGTGCTAACTTTGATCTATTTAATATAGTCTGGAAGTCTTACCTGAAGCAACAAGACAGAGAGCAAAATAGAAAGGATAAGAGCAGGAAATAGTGAGGAAATAAAAGTATCCCTACTTGTAAATAACACAAACCTACAACCTAAATAATCCAGATGCTGCTAAGAAATTTGTAGATTAGAAAACTACTTTGAGCAATGTGCCAGGTGCAAATCAACAAACAGAAATCAGTGGTTTTAGCAAGGCATAATAGCATATATATGAAGCATGGTGGCATGTATCTGAGGCATGGTGGCATGTTCCTGTAAGGCCAGCACTCTGTGTTCTTCCTGCAGACGTCCAGGCCAGCCTGATCTACACAATGCTTGGTCACAACAGCAGTAATGGTTCTCTCCCCCAAATAAAACGAAACGATCAGAAGCTTTTTAGAAATGTATAATCTAATAATGAATTTGCAGAGAAAGAAATAAAAAAAATCACAATCATAATAGCTTCACACAATCAAACAACAATGAAAAGAAAACACACACACACACACACACACACACACACAAGTAACCCCCAACCTAGGAGTAAACCTAACCAAGGAGTGAAGATACTAGAAGATTCAAAGACTTCTTATACTCATGGATCAGCAAAATTAATATTGTATAGCTTTTTAAAAATAAATGCTTAGCTGTAGATTCAGCACAATCCTCATCAAAATTCCAATGATATTCTTCACAGAACTAGGAAAAAAAATCCTGAAATTCCCTAAAACACAAAAGACCCCGCCCCCCCAGCCAAAGCAATCCTCAGCAGAAACAACACTGGTGGTGGCATTGCAATACTGATCTTAAAATCACTACAGAGTGGTAGGGGCAGAACCAGCAAGATCCATGCATAGAATGGACTCATAGCTCAGTAGCGTGGAATAGAGGATTAAGGAATCAAAACACACATAGCTATAATCACCTAATCTTTGAATAGGTACCAAAAACATATATTTGGGGAAAAGAGTGCCTCTTAAATATCTGGTGTTGGGAAAACTAGATAGGCACACGTGAAAGAGTACAGCTATATTCCTGATATGCTGTGCAAAATCAAAATGGATCAAAGCCCTTAGAGAAGATCTGGAATTCTGAAAGAGTAGAGGAAAATAAGGCAAAACATTTCAAGGTCTACGCATAGATCAGGGCTTTCTGAAAAGCGTTGCAGTAGCACAGAAAACAATCCCAACAACTGACAAGTGGCATTGAGTGAAATTAAAAAGCTTTTGTAGCAGGGCGATGGTGGCACACACCTTTAATCCCAGCACTCGGGAAGCAGAGGCAGGCAGATTTCTGTGAGTTCAAGGCCAGCCTGGTCTACAAGAGCTAGTTCCAGGACAGCCTCCAAAGCTACAGAGAAACCCTGTCTCGAAAAAAACCAAAGAAGAAAAAAAAAGCTTTTGTATAACAGGAACAGAAGTAATTGTGCTCAGTAGCTATCTTATAGAAGACAGAGTTTATTTGGACACATGGTTCTGGAGGGATGAGAGTCCTTCATGACAAGGAGAAATGGCAGCAGCTGGCATGGTTGCTAAAGCAGGAAGCTGCATGCTCATATTTTCAATGGCAAACATGTAGCAGAGAGAGAACTGGAAAAGGCCAAGTCTTTAAACTGTGGAAGTGCACTCTAGCAACACACTTTCTCCATGGAGGCTGTATCTCCTAAACCTCCCCAAACAGTGGCACCAGAACTAACTGTTGAAATAGATGAGCCTGTGGGGGACATGCTCATTCAGACTATCACAGGAATAGAATTTGTGTGACTGGAAGACACCGTCAGATAATATCCTATGTGCTTTGTGTGTGTGTGTGTGTGTGTGTATTTTTATTAGGTCCGTGGCTGTAAAGCTTGGCTCTAGGCTCCAAGGAGGCCTATATTAATAGGAAGAGACATTGTGTGGATATGTCTGCATATATACACATACCTGTATGTATACCTACACACAGATGTATATGTGTATAAAAATGAGTGTATTTGCAATTTTGCACAAAATTGGGGAAAGGAATTCTTTACCTATCTTAGCTGCCTCCTCGCAGAAGTGTTGTAATGTATAGGAAAGGTGGGAGAAGAGCTAGGAAGTGAGTGCTGGTCAGGGATACCGAGAGTTAGGCTTCCCCTAAGAGAGCATTGGCTGGACTGCTTCCATTCTTAGCGTGGTGTTTCTGTCGGCTCTAATTCCTAAGGTTCCAGTTACACTGTTCTCATAAAAACAGCCTTAGGAAATGTTCAAAGAGAAGAAAGGGAAATACGTGGTTTGCAAAAAAAAAAAAAAAAAAAAAAAGGTATATAATTCAAAATATAGGATTCTGTTAAAATCAGTTTAATAGTTTCCTTTGAAATAATGTTTATGGGCTGGAGAGGTAGCTCAGAGGTTAAGAGCACTGATTGCTCTTCCAAAGGTCCTAAGTTCAATTCCCAGCAACCACATGCTTGCTCACAACCATCTGTAGGGAGATCTGGTGCCCTCTTTTGGCCTGCAGACAGAACACTGTATGCATAATAAATAAATAAATCTTAAAAAAACAATGTTTAGTGACTTCCTTATTTTTAAGTATGAGTTTATTGCTGCCACACTTTTAAAGAATTCATTTTAATAAAACCTATATGAAGATACATATGTAAAATCTAAAAAAATGAAGCTCTTTTTTTTTTAGGTTTATCAAAGTGTTTATTAAATGGTTCTAATTTTAGCAAGGGCTTCTAGTCTCTTAAAAATGTATTTAAACATTTGATTGCATTTGTTTTTGTGCATATGTGCATGCGGAGGACAACCTGCAGGAGTCTGTTGTCGCCTTCCACCACATGTTTGGACTCTGGTTGCCAACACTTTCCCTGAGACATCTTACCACCCCACAAAACATATTTCAAACAAATTGTTCTTAGGCAACTCTTTTCACCTTTATCTCTGAGATAAATTATATTATTTAGGAAGCACCCAGAGTTGACGTTTGAAGGATGCCTGATGTATTTGTTGTGTGATTTTCAATTTAGTGCTTGAGGGAATTTCTATGTTACATTGGAGGAATTGACAGCCTCTTTAATTATTCATGAGCTCCCCTCCAGAGTAAAAGTTAACACAGATGAAAAATGACGTGTAATTTTTACATTAGTGGAAAATTTATCTCAAAAGTGATGTATGTATAATCACTACCCAAAACTCAGGCTAAGCAATAGATTATGCTGTTATTAGAAACCAGATCAGTACCCCTCAGAAAGAAGACATTGCTTTCCCCGTTTCTATAAACCTAGAAAATGTACTATACAGAGAAGACACTAATGAAGTTAAATGTGCTCTGTGACAAATATTTAAGAGTATTGTGAATAAATATCACCAATGATTTTAGGCCAAGAGAGTAATCAAAGAAGTTATGTCAAAATCAGATGTAAGTAAAACCAGTAAATTCAAACATGTTTCTTTAGATGCACTTGATTGTTATTCAAATAATGTAATATGTAAAAATCTAATGCAGGTAGCAAAGAGTGGCTCAGATGCCTCCTGTCTCTGTGTGGACTGTTAGAATCCTTTTTTCCACTGCAGTTCCTGGTGATTCACAGAACCAGGAGTCCTGTGTATTGGACACTTGCCCTCAGAAGCTACTGTACCTATGCGCTGGGGGTATGTGCTCAGTAAATATAACCAGCAAATGGCGTTGTGTGTCCACATCTTTCTGCTGGATCTGTTCCCTGGGTGATAATTTTTCTAAGTGATAATTCTTTACTATTTAAAGATTGAGATCCAAATTTTCAAATTATACCTTAATCCTATGGGTCAAACCTTAGGAATTTAGTACAGTAGCCCACCCAGGTAGGGTTAAGCCATAGGATTTTGTCAATGTTCAAGTAGTTTTGATTTAAGAAAATAACACCTTATGTATTCAGCCTAATAGTTCATCTTTGATTAGTCTTCTAACAGCCAAGAATGTGTCAGTGTAGAAATGACCAAAGTGAAATTGCAGTAAAGGATAGTATGTGTGGTGAATATAGATTGCTTGCTTCATGACGTGCCGGATTCTGGGCTTTCTGTTCGGCTGCCCTTTGTATGGTTCCTCTAAACCCCATGCCTGGTCAGATGCCCTCTGGCTTCGGTGGGCCAGCTGTGGCACCCGGTGGTCAGGAGAAGAGACTTTGACTATCTTGGGCTCCATAGACCTTGGAGCATCTTCTTGACTTCATAGCCTTCCACGCTCCCTAGCCTCTCCGAAGTTCTTATGTGAACTCCTTCCCTGCTTAGCCAGCCAAGGTTGCAGTCTCTGCTCTCAGCTAACGGGCACTGATTTCCCAGCCATTTAGTGTTTTGTTGTATTTTTGTTGTATACTCTTTACTTCTGTAGAAGATGGAAGAAAAGCCATGTGATGGCAATAGCTAGCAGAAGGGTTTTTATACATGTCTCAAATTCACATAACATAATCAGGATATGTGTCACAGCATACACTGGCATTTAGAAAGCATTTGAAAAGCAAACGACCACAATAAGGGTGTCAGTACACAGCAGGACAGCCTGAGGTCGTGACTGAAGCTTCTCCTCCTGCCTCCTCTTGCTTGTCCCCGTCCACCCTGCTTCCCCCAGTGATCCAAATGAGAAACAGAGAAAGAGTAGAGATAGAGATAGTGGTTTCGACAGCAATGCACAGTAATCAGTTTTTTTTCTGTGCCTCATGTTAAGAGAAGATACAATTGTAGATGTAGTAGAGGCCAAGCAAAAGTGTGACTTCTCCCTGCCATCCTTTTGTGACCAAACTTCAGAAAACCACAGAGGCCGGAGCCTCTGATCCCTGGAGAAATGTACTAAGGCAGAAGTCAGAGTTCCCTGTACTCCCAGCTGTCAATGGAGAGGAAATGAAGGTATGATCACATATCCTGGTCCAGGTGGCCCCATAGTGAGTGTTCTGCCCCTCCCGCCTCAGTTCATAATACTTTGCTTCTTCCCTGTGCTCAAGAGTTGCAGGAAGGCAGTGAAGGACCTCAGGCAGTCTTGTTGCTGCTCTCTATACTGGGCTGGGAGGGACAGACACTGTAGAAAGTCCTTGTGTAAGGGAATAAGGGAGGATCTAGCGTTGTTACACCATGTAGAGATATGTTACATTTGTTTATGCTGCATTTGCTTACAATGTAAAGATGCATTGCTTTGCCAAACTAAGGCACCTGATGGGTCTAATAAAGAGGTGAATGGCCAATAGTTAGGCCATTGGTGGGATTGGTGGGACTTGTGGTCAGAGAGAATGAGTAGGAGGGAGAATCTAGGTTCAAGAGGAGAGAAGAGAGAATGAGGGAGAAGAAGAGGGAGACACCTGGGCCCAGGCAGCCACCACCCAAATGCTAAGTAGGACATACAGAATGAAAGAAAGGTAAAAATCTCTAAGGCAAAATGCAGATGAAGAGAAACAGGTTAAAATAAGTTATAAGAGCTAGTGGGACAAGCATAAGATAAGGCCAAGCATCCAGAACTATTAAGTCTCGGCATCATAATTTGATAGCTGGTTGGTGGCACAAAAGAAAGCCGGTTACAGACTAGCTTCAGAAATCAGATGTGATGCAGGTCTCTGTGGATCCCACATGGAGACTAAAGAGCCAGAAGCTTTCTGCCCAACCCCCACGCAACGTATTATGACAGTCTGTGAGTTTTCAACAAAAATACAGTCTAGGGAAGAAGTGCTCTTAGAATCGTCTGGAATTTCAGAATGCTTACTCTAGTCAAAATGTAAATGAGTGAAGACAGTTATTGTCACATAGAAATTTTTCTTGCTGAGCCTCCATCCCTAATTTCTTCATTATGCTTAGAATAAAATCTAAAGACTTTAGATCCCAGCACTTGGGATGTGGCATTAGTGAACGTGTCTGTGTGGTTTTGTAGTGAGGTGATTATTCAGGTGTTTCTGTCCTGAAACTCTGCTATTCTCTCTGAATTATAGCCATAGTCTTTCACATGGGCCTATTATTACAGTGAAGTCCTTTATTTTCTTAGCAAAGATGATATGTATCTGTTTATTTTAAGTTCTCTGGCCAAAAAACTGAACTCTTACACTAACATCCAGGAGGGTGTTTCTATGCCAGACTCTGTTTTTAATCCAGATAATTTTGCTTCTATTCATCATTCATGATTTCTGGTCTCCAACCGAAATTGGGGTCTACAGCTTATGCGTACAATTGACTCTAGTATTGCATAGAAAAATCCTTCATTTTTTGCATTTATTTGTGTGTGTGTCTACATGTGCTTGTCACAGCACACATGTGAAGGACAAAGGACAACTTGCAGCAGTCAGTTCTCTCTAAGCTTGGTGACATCTTGCTGGCCCAACATTTTTCATTTTTAAGGAGTTCTGTCTGAGGACTGTGGAGGGAAACATGACTAGAGTAGAAGTTAGGCCAATGCCACCCCACTTCCTTCTCCACTGCTGTAAGAGAAAAGCTGTCTTGAGCACGGGCTCATGAGGGAGATGTGCATGTGTGTGCATGCCAATGCATGTGCCCACGTACCCACATGTAGAGTCCAGAAGAGATGGGTGACTTACCCCGTCACACTCCATCTTATTCTCTTGAAACAGGGACTGTCTTGAACCTGGAACTTGTTATTTTAAGGCTCAGCTGATTGATTTCCTTTTCTGGTTGACCCTCTTGCTTCGGCTCCCACCCCCATAACAGAGGTGAAAGCCTTGCTGGACTCCTGTGGGTGCTGGGGATCCAAGCTTGGGTCTTTATGCTTGGGAATCAAGTGCTCTTACCCACTGAACCATCTCCTCTGCACTGCTTTTTGGAGTTCACCTTTATTCTTTGAATTTACTTAGTTGTATCAACCCTCCCTCACTTTTGGATAAAGATAAACTGGAAAGGTGTTTATGAACAGTCATTCAAGAGTATGAGTTTTCCATACATGGGGCAAGGAATTCCAGGTTCCTGTTTGCATGTTCTAGCATGTGACTTGTCAGTGTGGGAAACTCTAATTCTTTTTGTTAGCTGTGTAATAGTCTTTCCAGTATGGTTGTATGGTAATTTACCAGCCATATCTTTATTGGTGGAGATTATGTACAGTCTGTACTCATTCAGGATACTGTTACAGTATTTTCTATGTAGAATTTTATGTACCAGTATTTTTTCCTTTGTGTTCTTAAAGTGGAATTGCTAGTTCAGGATGCTCTATAGTTCATGTCTTCATAGTCACTGGAGAGATCAGTGTTGTGGTACTTCCACTACCTCTGTCCCCCTCATCCCTCTCTCTTGGTATTTGACCCCTTCCCTCTGAGTCTCCCTTCTTCTTTAAAGACACATCCATTTCCTTACTATCTTCTTTGTCCCCTCACAGTCCCTTTTCTGCTTTCATGTCTAATGAGCTCCTCCTTGAGGATAGCCCATCAGACAAATGGAAAAGGAAGCATTTCTGACTCTTGTAAACGCTGCCGCTGCTCCCTCCAGTGCTCAGTAATGCATGCTTCCCAGTGCCAGGCATTTTCCTGGCACAAAGGTCCAGTACAGCTTTAGACTGAGTATTCTGGGGAATGCTCTGTAGGTCCCCAGAGTGTGGCCTTGATGTGGGTTTCACGCCCAAGTACTCTGCTCTCTGAACTCAGCTGTCTTGATCTCTTTTTGCTCACCCTGGAAAGCTGATGGGCCAGCTGCATCTGGGGTTCTCCTCTTGTATACCCGAGGTTTTAAACTGTAACAATCAAAAGGCTTAGCCCACAGTGTTTGTTCTTTATTTTATAGTGTGTGTGTGTGTGTGTAGTGCTTGCTTGTGAGTATGTGGCTGCACACAGGTGAGGCCAGAGCAGGATGTTCGATGTCTTTCTCAATTACCTTCCTGCAACATGGTCTCTCACTGAAGTGTATTTCAGCTGGAGTAGCTGGCTGGCAGCTTCTCAGCCCTTCAATAACTAACGATAACTATGCATTACAGGAGCATTTGTGCTCTTATTTTCTTCAGAGACTGCACAAAGAATATTTCAAGAAAAAGGTATCCTGGCAGGAGAAAGCAGAAGTTTTAAGCCTCACTTGACCTTTATGAAACTGTCAAAAGCACCAGTGCTCAGGAAGCAGGTGAGTGCACATTTGTATCATTGGACTTATTTTCCAGGGCACCCAGGCTTTAGCATGGTTGCGAGTGTGACGTTTTGTATTTTTGGCACCCTAACCTCCCTGTTCCTGGGACTTCAGGTCAATTCATTTCTAATCCAAGGGTGCTAAGGATCTCAATGCTCCTAGGAGGCTATTACAGCCGTGCCTGATTGCTGCCCGGCTGTGGTTTGCGCACTGACACCCCTGACGGCTGCTGCTTCTTTTGCGATTCCTCCCAGGAGGAGCCTGTAGATGGCGCCAGAGGTCAGTTGTTCTGCTTTCTTGCTTCCGCCTCCTTCAGCTTCCAGGGCTTCCTGCGCCAGCCTCTATTCACTTGCTGCCTATTGCAGTCCTCTGTTCTAGCCCGCGTTGAGGGATGCTCTGGGGCTCTACTTTTTGTAGGCTTTTCAGGGATTCCAAAAGACAGCTTTGCGCTTCCAATAATCGCTTCCACTCAGGGCCTGGAACAAGGATACCACAGACTGGATGTTAAAGTATCCGTGGGACACCCCTACCCTGAGTACTTTTCCATAAGGTTGGGTAACAGTGACAAGCTAAGACTAGTGTCTTTGAACTTCCTTTAGCTATGGTGGTTTTACCCCTACACGCACACACGCACGCATGCACGCACGCATGCACTCACGCATGCACTCACGCACGCATGCACGCACGAACGCATGCATGCATTCACGTTTTCTTGATTTCTCCATTTCAGCCCAGGGTTTCTTATGTCACTTGCTGGCCTCTGTTATACCAGACTATCTGAGATAAGCATGCAGATCAGTGTCCACTGCCTGCTCCTCATTCTCTCTGCTCCTTTTAAGGCTCATTTGCAGCTCTATAAATGAAGGCCGTGCTTGTTACTAAGTATAACCTGCTCCCTGCCAGTTTAGCTCTCAGAGTTCTTTTTGTTCTTTAAAACGTGTTTGGCTGATCTATCCTGTGCTTTCAAGCTTTCTACACACTATTGTTAAAGATTCCCTCAAAGAGATATCTTGTATAATTTTGCTATCTATTTTTAAAAAGTCGCCAGTATCTACATGAGGCCTGGTTGTAAGATATGCTAGGGGAAATGATTATTGTACGTGACAGTGTTTGAAGCCTGCAGAGTTTGTAGACTGACCGTTCACTTCTTCACTCATTGTCTCTCTTGTTTTGCTTGCAATGGATTGCCTTCTCCCAAGTGGCTTCCCATTTAATCCCAGAGTGGCAAATCAGTGGTGAAGGTAATTCCCCTAATTCACAATGTTACTTTGCCTTGACAATATTAGTTTACGACGGGAGCACCCAGTGACACTTACCAAAGGGATGCGGAAATGTTCCAGGATCTCGATTTCACCTTCCAGACTGTTCTTGTGTGCTTTCTGGGCACTTCGCTGCACAGAACTGAGTTCCTCCCATTAGAGGACAAGGACTTGAGACTCAGAAGGTTTACCTGCCTTCAAGGAGGTCACATCCTTGAGTTTCAAAGTCCCAACTCTGTGTCTAAGAACCTATCTCATTCTCAGTCTCCTGTTCGTCCTGCTCACCAGCCAACTTCCATTCACTCACATTCATTTCTATATATGAGGAGCATCTGTTAGAGATTATGATTCCATAAATATTTATTTGGTATCTGTTGCATGCCAGGGATTGACTGCTTAAGTCTGAATTGGTAATCAAAATGGAAAGTTCCTGCTGGAATGGTATACAGACTTGAAATCAAATTGCATTCTGTAGAGATTAGAAGATTTAATCTATTGAAAGATTTTTATTAAATCTATCTAAAAAAATCACAATAGACTCTGTCTTCTCCACCCAGGAGATATAACAAGATCCCCAGTAAATGCCTGAAGCCACAGATAATATTAATCACGCTATATGTTGTTTTCTCATATGTGTGCTTATTCACTTAAATGATAAGTGTACTATGGCTTATCTTTGGCCTAGCAAATGCCAGCATTACTATGCACTTTGGGGCTATTATTATGTAGAGGTACGAATTAAATGTGAGCACTGTGCTGTGTGGTCTGTTAGCTGATGTGGTTACCAGTGGCTAACAGGAGGGTCCTGTGTTCTGATAGCTGATGTGGTTACCTAGTGGCTAACAGGAGGGTCCTGTGGTCTGATAGCTGATATGGTTACCGAGTGGCTAACAGGAGGGTCCTGTGGTCTGATAGCTGATGTGGTTACCAGTGGCTAACAGGAGGGTCCTGTGGTCTGATAGCTGATGTGGTTACCAAGTGGCTAACAGGAGGGTCCTGTGATCTTAACCATGTTAAACTAAATGAAAAATTCAAAGTTGGAGCTGTAACAATTTATTTAGGAAGTTAAATATCTCATTAAGATCATGGGCAGAGCCTGGTGCTGGCCCTGAGTGCTCCAGGAGTGCTCCAGGTTGCCCCAGGAGTGCCCCTCAAGAGTTCCCATGAAGATTCTCAGTGGTGGTCAGTTTGGGGTAGAGAAGTCTCTAGGGCTCTGGGGTCCTGTTCCCAGAAGGATACGTGTTTATAGGTTGCATGCACTAAAAGTCACCAACACCAAATGGGGAGCTGGAAGTTCTGTGTGTTAGGTTTGGAAGTTTGGAAATACAGAAACTCTCCCTTGAGTCTCCTGGTGTGGAGATTCCCCTGCACCAACAGAGCTGAGTGAGGTGAAGGACAGATTTGGGAAGCCGAAGGCTTTCCCTGGAAATTGCATACTTTACTAACAAGAGGAGAAATTTATTCAGTGTACATGTGAGTTTTGCTTATTTTTTATTTCACGATATTGTACTGGGTATATTGATACTGTGAAAATGAACTATTCTGATGGTCACTGTGCTGTGTAATTAAAAAAAAAACAAACAAATTTGGCCTCAGAACATCTGAGTAAATTACTCTGTGACCTCGTAAGTGCAGGGTGTTGTGTTTTCCCCGCTGCTGTCTGACATGCTGTCTGACTGTAGTATGTGTATCTCTGTGCTTTTCATAATGAGTCTTGTTGGATTTAAATTTCTCATAATGACCTCCTGCTTCTGTGAATTAAACTGGGAAACCTGCAGGGTTAGACGTGTATGCTAACACTTGGTGGCAGAAGAAGATCACTTTCAATCACACAGGGAGGGTCTCAGTGCACATCTGGATTCCTCGAGGCATAAATATGATCTCCTCCTGCACGGATCCATTGTTTTTAAATACACCTTCTTTTCTGAGCTCCAAAGTCCCTGGATTTATGGTTTTTCTAATTTACTAATATAGCATTTACTCTAATGCAGGTTTGGCTTTTTTAACTGGTACTGAAGCGTGTCCCTACCAGATGTTTGACTAAAAACCACAGATTTCTCTTTAGCCCCACACTCTATCTAAAGCAGAAGGCCTGAAATCTGACCCTCCTTGCGAGTCTACCTGTCTCCTTTGCTGTGTCTAAGGGCACAGAGGTAAATTAATATTTTCTCTCGAGTCACCATGAATTTTTGCAGAGTCTTCATGGCCTCCATGAAGACCAGGCCCTCACCCACAAGTGGCAGAAGTAAACATCTCAGGGACAACTACCTTGTCCCCTCAAATAGTAAGGACCACTTTGTAGAACTTGAGCTGGGACAGTAACTGTGACGAAGACTGCTTGATTATGCATACCCTTTACCTCCTGCCCCAAATGCTTTATTTATTTAAAACTAAAGCACATGTCAGTACTCCAAGAAAGACCTTGGATTAGCGGATGCCTTTATCTGTTCCTCTTCCCTTGTGACCATATTGAAGAAAGCTCTCGGGTCTTCAACATTACTTGTCTATTAATTACAGCCCATGGGTCTTTGCCATAAAAACTAATTACAGTTCCTTCCTGCAGCAGCTTTTCACAGAATCAGAGAGTGTCTGACATTAGAATAAAAGCATGAAAGAAACAGCCTTCCTGTGGTTGCTCTCGGTCAGCGTTGCTCTGTGCACAGGAACGGGTGAGGCACATGGGGGTGACGATCAGGAGGAGAGCAGTGAAGATGTGGGACAACCATGGTTTCCCTGCCAGTGAGCACCGGAAGAGGGTAGATGAGTGAAAGTGGAAATGCTGTTTGAAGTGGACGGGTGGAGAAACCCCAGTCCTTGGAGTCTTTGGTGATTCACGATACTGAGCCAGGATCGGAATAAAAATGTTGTATAGCACACTGACTGAACCAGACACTTCCTCTCCATGCCTCCCTCCCTGCAACCGCCGACACCATCTTGCTTCTCCTTCCACCCTTTCTGACCCCTGTACTTATCTCTCTATCTTTGTACAATCATATTTTTGTATCTTTCCACGTTACCAGTCTATCTGATTGCACATTTTCTCAAATTTTTGTAGTTTGCCTGGTGTGATTTGATTGCTGTGTGTGTGTGTGTGATATGTTTGTGGCAGGTTTATGCAGCCTGCTTGGCCTTTCACAGAGCCGTGGATGATCTTGAACTTCTGAACATTTCGCCATGGCTCTGAGTATTGGGACTGTAGGTCTCTACCAGCCTTCCTGAGCTGCGGTGTATGCTAGGTGTATGCCTTGTGTATGCTAGGAAAGCACTCCAACCAACCTTCAGCCCCGCCCAGTGGTGGCTGTCCATAACCGTTTATAAATAAGACACCAAAACTACTACTTTTTGAGGGGAAATCTCTGTAATAAATTTGAAGGAACATCAATTATCTTGTTTTATTTCTGTCATATAGCCCCAGAAAAATCACATTGTCTTTTCTGTATTTAATCATAGGGGAAAGTGAGTCTTTGCTCTTGTTCTGAAATATCTACTTGGTAAGCACTTTTGCAAATGGTCTGATTTCATTTTATATAGAATGGTTTTTGTTTTGGTTTGAACCTCCAGCTGGCTTCCTTGTATGTATAGAAGGAGAAAGACAAGGAAATGCCTTCAAGTTCTAGGAAGGTAGAGGTGATTTAGAAACCTCTCGACAGCACACATAACAATGGGGACCATGGAGAAGTAGCACACACAATGACACAGAATCTCTTTGGTATTCCTGGCTGGCTGAGAACTCACTGTGTAGACCGGGCTGGCTTCGAACTTGTAAGGACCTCCCATCTCTGCCTTCACAGTGTTGGAGTTACAGGTGCATGCAGCCGTGGCCACTGTATACACTGCATTCTTACTCAAGCTAAGAGGTGGAGAATTAATACAGATTCCAAATCACGTACATGTCTGCTGAGAATCAGTGAGGACCAGGAGGATCTGTGTGTGAAGCCTCCTTTGGGTGGGGAAGCAACCCTGATGGTGGAAGATGAGGGTCACTACAAATTCCCACTGCAGAGGAAGAAGGCATGAAGCGTATGGGAGGATCCCAGAAGCCTCCTAGAGCCATCACCTCCAGAAAGGGAGGAAGCCCCTCCAGCCACAGTGCAGGACTCACGGATGGTAGGGAGGGTAGATTTTCTGATATGAGGAACAGGATGAGTGTAGATGGAGCTGTGGGCAGGCCTGCTTTTCGTCCCACCCGGCTCCCCGCATGGCTAGCTTTACACCCGAAATAACAACACACAAACTGTATTCATTTAAACACTGCCTGGCCCGTTATATCTAGCCTCTTCTTGGCTAACTCTCATATCTTGCTTAACCCATATCTAATAATCTGTGTAGCACCTCGAGGTGGTGGCTTACCGGGAAGATTCTAGTGTATGTCCATCTTGGGCTGGAGCTTCATCGCATCTAACCCAGAGAGGAGAGGCATGGCGATTGTCTCACTTCCCTCTTCCTCCCAGCATTCTGTTCTGTCTACTCCACCCACCTAAGGGCTGTTTCTTTATTAACCTTCCTCCATCAGATGGGTAAGCTTCCCAGATCTGTAGCAGAGGAGGAGGAAGTTCTCCAGTTCTCTGTCAGAAAACCGAGAGACAGCACAGCTCCAGTTCTACCCAGTTCCTTAAAGACCAGACATAAACTGTCTGATAACTGTCCACAAAACAAGATGGAATAGCCCACTTTGTTCTTTTTTTTTTCTCTTTTTTGGGGTCTACAGATTACCTTTGTTAAGCTTTACTCCAAGCATCCACTCCAGATAAGCTCAAGACACTGAATCCTTGAAGCCAATGCTAATGGCTTACTTATGTACCATTCTTAGTTGTTTTTGAGCCATTTTTACATCAGTAAGTAGGTTAAAAACAAATCTTGATGACCTTTTAACTCTAAACATCCAATGAAGTCCAATGCCATGTGGAATCATAATTTCTCATGACGTGCTCTGCATGCCCTGTGTCAGAATGTCACTGACTGCACCAAGTGCATTGTTGTGTTCTCTTCACTTGCAGTTTTACACATTGGGCTGCCGTGTTGTCTGTTTCCATATACATGTCTAGTGATTGGAAGTGGTATGTGAAAAAGTAAACCTACCAGAATGCAAACTTTGAACCTCTCTGTACATCTTTAGGAATCATGAAACTGTTGAAAGTTTTCTGCGTCAGAATCAGCCAGAAAGTCTTTCTACAACATCAAAATTCACTGAATAGCAATATATTCACAGGCTTTGCAGGTTTCATTGGATACAGTTTGTCACATGATCTTAATTCCCCTTGTCAGCTAGTTGTTGGAAAACTAGTTTTAGTCGGAAAGACCTGGATAAATCCAGACCCCTCTAGCAGAAAAAATAGAGCCAAAAATCTAAGCAGGAAGAGAAGAGCCAAAAATCTAGGTTAGCCGGTCCAGTGACTCTGTTTTAGGAACTAGCTGAAGATAAAGTTGAGAATAATCTTGAGAAACAGGGAGTTACCCCCTTGTGATTATCACTGGTATTTTCGGAATTTTCCAATGATGCCCTCCCTAACCCCTTTGAATTACTGGGTTGTGGTTTTTTCCCTTGAATGCCCCTTTTCTCAGCTACTTGGGGTCGAACTCTCTTCCCCTGTGTGGGAAATGAGTCTCGGCCCCAGTGCACTGGCTCCTGTCCTGTCAATAAACCTCGTGTGATTGCAGCAAGGATGTCTCTCGTGAGTTCCTGGGGGGTCGTGTTATCCCGAGACTTGAGTGAGAGTCTCCTCGCTCCAGAGGTCTTTCAAGTCCAGTCTTAATTACTGATATTAACACTTAATTCACACATATCAAATTCTATCTGTATATTGTAGAATAAAGTTTTTATACACTGTAAATATTTGTCACTAGGATTGGTTTAATAAAAGACTGAATGGCTGCCAGGTGGTGGCGGCGCACGCCTTTATTCCCAGTACTTGGGAGGCAGAGGCAGGTGGGTCTCTGAGTTTGAGGCCAGCCTGGTCTACAAGAGCTAGTTCCAGGACAGGCTTCAATGCTACAGAGAAACCCTGTCTCAAAAAACAAAACAAAACAAAACAAAAAACACAAAAAACCCAAACAAACAAACAAAAATAATGGCCAGTATCTAGGGGGAGAGAAGCAGGGAGCTGATACAGAGGCAGATACAGGTCTCCTTAGTAATTAGGTTGATGAACCCAATTGAATTGTTGTTGAAAACTCAGCCAGAGTGTAAAGTCATGCTGAAGTTGGGTGTCAGAGTTGAGTTGAACTGCAAAGGTGAGATGTAGGACTGGAGAGGCTACAGAGATGAAGGGCAGGATGGGAGAATGGGGGGGATGAGCAGCAGTGTCAGTAGTGGGGTTGGACTGAGTTGTAGCCTGGAGGACAGTTGGAAGCTCTTTGCCAGTCAGGCCCTTGACACACCCCAGGTGGTCACATGACTTCTCAGCCTTAGGTCTTTTCATGGAGTCTAGGTGAGGGTCTGACGTTTGATAAATTATGTTAGGGTAATGCTGGCCTTCCTGTCACCTGGCAGGATGAACCCAGACAGTAGCCTGTCCCTTTAAGAGACAAGCTCCGCCCACCCTCAATTACTCCCTTTCCTGTAGATGGAAGGAGGGGTGTCCCGCCACCCGGCTAGCTTTACACCCAAAATAATTACACGGAAACTGTATTCTTTTAAACACTGCTTGGCCCATTAGCTCTAGCCTCTTACTGGCTAACTCTCACATCTTGATTAACCCATTTCTATTAATGAGTGTAGCACCACAAGGTGGTGGCTTACCGGGAAGGATCTTAACCTGCGTCCATCTTGGAGAGGAGAGCTATAGCGTCTGCCTCACTGCCTTCTTCCTCCCAGCATTCAGTTCTGTTTACTCTGCCTACCTAATTTTCTGTACTATCAAAGGGCCATGGCAGTTTCTTTATTAACCAATGAAAGTAACACATAGACAGATGGACTCTCCTCCATCACTTTCCAGGCAAGGTTTTTCTCTCTTTGCCAGTGTTCTGAAGAGACAGCTCTCTGTCTCTCTCCTCCCTTCCCCCCTCTCCCCTTCCTCCTCTCTCTTTCTCTCCCTTCCTCTCCTCTAGACCCCATTTTAATAAAACTTCACACCCCATCTCCCTTCGCATGACGTGTTCTCTTTCCTGCGCATGGTCCCCCACCCACAGTGGAACCTGCCAGGGTCACTCGGGCCAAATCTTTCAAATTTCTCTCCTATTTTTCTGATATGGTTTTAATATGTCCTTTTGCTCATATGGCCTCCATCTACTAAGCTGTGGGTGATGGCTTCTTACTTTTAGGCCTATGTGCACTATGTCTTATGTCAGTGAGTGCCTCATGGGTGGTACTGGGTAGGTGTTTGTTGGTGTCTAGAAAATGCTGCTTGTCAAATGGAGTTGCCCTGGGCGTGATATAACTTGAAAACCAGTGTTTCACACAATGTGGAGTAAGTTAGAGCAGGGCATAGCATGATGGCCACAGAAGTATGGGGGATGGTAAATGGAAAGCTATTTTAAGGAAAGAGTCTAAGAATTGGCTAATCAGTACCAGGATTATGACTGATTCCTTGTGGGTCCTGATTGGATTAGAGAGAAATAACACAATCTAATATTAAATCTTCAGAGTGAAGTGGAGATGTAAAACAAGTGTTTTCAGAGCATTTTTCTGGAAATTTCCCTCAGGATGTCTTCTGGTTTTGAAGAATTATGTGATAGAGCAGATGTCAACAATGATGTGTTAAATAAAGTAAATTGACTCTTAGGAGCTTGCCGTTCAGCCATTTATTGAATGTCACGTGTTTACAACAGGTTCGTTAGCACATGTCATGGGTTAAGATGGCTCTGCTTGTTGTCATTACATAGCACCTCCACTGAGCTCCCTTCAGCTGGGACTTTGTTGTCTTATGCAGAAAGAAGAGAATCGAAGGGTTCTTAACCTCTGAACGATTCTTAAACCTCTAAGTGCAAGCGTCATTCCTGGTCATGTTTTATTGTCCCAAGCAAATCTCGTGGTCTTTTGTGAGTTCACAGAGCTTGATGGCTCACCGTGCAGGGAATATTTTGAGCAACTGTAAAGTCATTTTCAAATTATTCTTCAAATCTGTTTGACCATCAAGTCCTGTTTTCTCTGAGCATTTTATAGCTCTAGTGTTTGGTAGAATGTCATTTAAGAATTTAAAAAGTATGGTGTTTATGTGTGCATGTGTGTGCATGCAGTTCTGCTAAACAAGGCAGCTCAGTTTCTGTGGTTTCACTTGACTTACAGTTGCAGAGTTAGAGCCCATGACTGTCACAGAGGAGAGCGTAGCAGCAGGCATGCAAGCATGGTGAAGCATGGTGCCGAGGTAGTAGCTGAAAGCTTATATCTTGATCTACAAGCACGAGGCAGAGAGAAGAGGTAGCTGGGAATAGTGCCAGCTTTTGAACCCTCAAAGCCCGCCTTTCCCCAGAGATATAACTCTTCCAGCAAGGCCACACCTCCTACTGTTTCTCAAATAGTTACACCAACTTGGGAGCAAGCACTTAAATATATGAGCCTATTGGGGCCATTCTCACGGACACACTATCACTTGTGTGCATGTGTGTTTATGTGTGTATGTGGGGGGAGCATGCATGTTTGTGTTCGTGCATATGGAGGCCAGAGTATAGGCTTGGGTGTTATCTTTAGAAATGCCATCCACTTCCCTTGAGACAGAGTCTCTCATTGGTCTGGAATTTACCATTAGGTTAGACTGACTGCCCACTGAGCCCGAGGAGAGCCTAACCCAACTGGAAAAACAACTCAAGTGCAGACAAAATGGAACTGGGGATGGAAGTTAGTATAAATCCGAATTTTAGGAGAAATTAGTTACCATGAATTCTAGAGTCCAGCATAGTTTCCATGCAGTCCTGAAGGGAGGAGGCTTCATGCCACAAAACATGCGCTCACCACAGCAAGGGGCATACACAGCATTAGGGAAGAATCAATGTCAAAAAGTATTTTTTTTCCAGATTTTGCTATGATTCAGTGAGCCTTTAGCAGTGATTAGTTTAGATTTTTCCCAATAGGCTGAGACTTTCTGGAAGTCTCTGAACTCAAACATCATAGGATAGCAGAGAGCTGTGCCCATAGGGATAAATGCCAGAGAAACTTGCTGGCGTGGTCCTGCAAGAAAAAGTAAGGCAGTGAGCAGGGTACATTTGTGCTGGGGGATCAGCTAGCCCAGCTTTGTCTGGCTTGGAGTTTGCTCTGGCATCTCCAGCTCGTGTTCACCAACAGCATCCCTCTGAGGCCAGGCTGCTGGTGATGTCCACAAGGCTTTGGGTCAAGGGTCTAAATGTGCTTTGAACTTCTTGTACCTGGAGCTCCCGTGCCTTCCCTGGTGTCCCTCTGGAGTCACCTTCCCAACTGTGGGTTAGCAGCCTGTGGCCCCTCAGGATTCTCTGCGCATGGCTAGTGCTGTACTGAAGGATGCTCTATCTGTGTCACATGTCACAGAGCAGAGGAATGCTTCAAACCCAAGCATCCCCAGGAGTGCTGCCACTCAGGGCGTCAATTTAAGACAGGTCACCTGCTCAGTCTGGGAGGCAAGAGTGACGGTAGGTTAGGCTTAACTGAGATGGTGTTTCTGAACGATTTACTCAGTAATATTTGAAACCATAGACAGTTCTAGTTTAAATCTACTTTTTAAAATAGAATTTTAGAACTTGCATTAAAAAGATATAATAGCAAAGTATTCAAGCTCATTAGAATTGCCTATGTTTGCTTTAACTTTTATTTATTTATTTATTTATTTATTTATTTATTTATTTATTTATTATGTATACAATATTCTGTCTGTGTATATGTCTACAGACCAGAAGAGGGCACCAGACCTCATTACAGATGGTTGTGAGCCACCATGTGGTTGCCCGGAATTGAACTCAGGACCTTTGGAAGAGCAGGCAATGCTCTTAACCACTGAGCCATCTCTCCAGCCCTGCTTTAACTTTTTAAAATCTAAATGTTCTGCTTCAAATTTTACCATGTGTGACAGGAAACATTTTTTTTTCCATGAAAAGCCATTTTCAGGGATTTTGGAATGTGCATCATCTGGGAGTTAATTGCATTTTCCTAATCAAGGCTAAAAGACAAAATGGAATCTTATACTCTTGTAGGGAACTGGCAAGCCTACAGTGGGTGAATGGTGGGTGGAGGAAGAAGAGCATCTATGGCCAGAAAACTAATAGAAGTCCCATGTAAGCAAAGCAGCTGAAGTTATTTGTGTGGTAGTCAGTTTTATCACTGCAGTGATTGGGCAGCCTCACCAGCCAACCAACTGCTGTTAATTATAATTATCCACACAATGAGAGAAACACTGCTTTCCTTGAGAGCCCCCTCCCGATGGGAGGAGAAATGAAGGTTGAAACACGGAAGTATAATTAGTTTACCTTGGAATTATATTTCCACTCCTAAATAGATGAGCCAATTTATTGTCATGATTCACTGGAGTCTTATTCTATGAAAAGTGATACTTTGAAAACAGAACAATAGGTCCTGGGAGATGGCTCAGCAGGTCACATGCTTGTGCAAGTGTGAGGACTGAGTTAAGTCCCCAGCACTGTGTTAGAAGGCCTGGCCTGGCACAGCTGTAATCCTGGCACTAGATAACAACTCTTGGCTACCAGGGTCCTAGTTTTGTTCTTGAAACCAACCTGACAACAGCACTTTTAAACTGTTCGTAAAATCTATAGCACCATGTTGAAGGCCTTATCGTGACATAATTTTCACACTGTCCTTAGGCCGATGGCCAGAACATAAACTGTCTTCTCTCCTCCCAGCTGAATTTGATTGTCATAATTGGTTTCATAACTTCATTTAGAGCAGAGCTTTTCTCTTGTCCATAGTGCCAGGTTGAGGCTCCAGCGCCTGTCCAAGAGACTGTTCTGTTGCCCCCCCCCCCCCCCCCCCGGTGCTCACACTTTTAGCATTCAGTTCTCCTTGTGTAAAACCCTTCCATCCTCTTGAGTTACATACACCTTGCATCTCTGGCTTCTTCACTTGCTCTGACATTCAGGAAACCCTGAACCAAATTAAGTCAGGGCTGGGAAATGGCCACCTGGAAAGAATCGGGATGGATGGGGGTACCCTGCATACCTCACCGCACATAAGCTTCCTGGCAGGAGCCTGCAGTGTACAGAATGAGGAGAAGGCAGACATAGGCACAGTGGGTCAGGCGTGGCTAGACTAGTCTTCTGCAAGGCCATGCTCACATGCTCACATGCCGGGTACCGACAGTTTATGGAATTTCTTCAACTCTAACCTCCTATGATGGTAATTCCTTCTGTCTGAGTTTTTCTTTTCTTACTAAGTACATTTTACAGTGCCCTGTAGGTAAAATGAAATGATTCTTTATTTTTATAATCTTTAAAGGAAAAGTGAATGTGGAAATTATTGATGGGCCCTCATAACATTTTTATTGTGCCTTTTAAAAAGCAATATGTAATCTGATTTTCAAAGATACACACCAACACCGAGTACCTTAGAACACATATGTAACATGGGTAATTATGTCTGGAGTGGAGAAGGGGACAATTAACAGTTAGACATTGAAATTTAGAATGTGGATGAAAGAAAGGTTACAATACATGTTGAAAATAAGCTAATCTTAAATAGCAGTCTGGGTCATGTTAAAAGGAAAGTCTTTGGATACATTTCTTGTTTGACCTAGAGAAAAACATTTATTTTTAAGTTGGTTTCAGGACTTCACCCAACTTCATATGTTTAATGGCTGTTCCATATTTAACTACTATTTCCTCCCCATACCAAACTTCATTTTGTTTACTGTGCTATTTAGGGAATATTTCCAACCAAATATGATGAAAAAGCCCAATGCATCAAGTGCTTTCGCTCCTGGCTCTTAGGACAGGCAGTGTACATCTGCACGCCATCAGTTGTCACCCAGATCTTGGAGAGCTAGGCTGCTGGAGCCCTTCCTCTGTCAGACTGGGGCTTCTGACCTAAACGCACAGAGAGAATTCTCCTGCAGAATTGGAGCAGGATGCGTTAGCTGAAGTAAGACATTCTGTTGAGATGGATCCTGATGAAGGGAGCGATGGGGGAGGAGAAGAATGGTGACGGGTGCGAGTCTGGGAAACTGATAGTTCCTAAGAGGGGAAGGGGGGGAGAGCACTGAGTACACAGAACAGGGTGTGCTGCGATTTGTTTCTGATCTTTCTTGCGTAATTACAAGGTATCAAAAGTGATGTCTGTAGATGCATTTGAATTATTTGTCAGTGTGCACTGCTTTCTGTGTGCACTCTGGATACTCCCCTCTCATTTAAACTGTGTCTATGCTAAAGTTAGACCTGTGTTATGGTTTCTGTCTATAGGAATCTAATTTGAATGAATTGTTCTGTACTCTGAACTTCTGACCCATAAGTACAGAATGTATTTTGTCACCATATAGCTATATTGCAATATGTAGGCCACTGTCACAGTACCAGGTAAATATGATGTGTTGAGATTTTTTGCATTACCTATTTCTAGTCTTCTGTAGATCACTTACCTGTTCAGGTCCTGGACATTTTTTTTTCTTTTTTTTTTTTTTTTTTGGTTTTTCGAGGCAGGGTTTCTCTGTGGCTTTGGAGCCTGTCCTGGAACTAGCTCTGTAGACCAGGCTGGTCTCGAACTCAGAGAGATCCACCTGCCTCTGCCTCCCAAGGGTCCTGGACATTTTTTAAGTTAATGTTGGAAATGTTGGAAAGCAGATTAGCAGGGAATGTTATCATACTGGAAGAGGGACACATTAGAACAGGTTATAAGTCTACAGAGCATCCATGCTGAGGACTTTTTATGGAGGCATATTATTTTTAGTGTTTAGAAATGAATGGGTAAGTTGGTCACTCCAGAACGCGCACCAAAGAGCAAACAAAGCCTTAGGGAGACGAATATGAGGTAGGTGTTAAGAAAAATCTTAATACGAGCTGCTCTGCCGACACAAAGAACTCCAATTAAATCAGATTAGACTAAATTAAATGCCCGTGTTTAATAAATGGCACACTCCTGGGTGGCCAGGAGCATGGCAAGGGGAAGACAGAGGGAGTGCACATGCAAACCCAAAACCACGTCTCTCCCCACCCCCACAAGCCTAAATACTCTGTGGGCAAAGTCAGTGCTTGGCAGGCTGGGAGTTGGAGTCCAAGCGCTTAGCAGGCTGGGAGTTGGAGTCCAAGAGCTTGGCAGGCCTGGGTGACACTTCCAACTCAATATTACAGTAGGCTGCAGCATGCTTCCATCCAGGCGACCACAGGGCTGCTCCAACCCAAGAAAACAGCGGAGGTTCATCCTGGGAAGTGGTTGATTCCAGCTGTCCTATGGCAGTCGTTCTTGGATGCCTACATTATAGGGCCTCTGTTTTGTTTCTTGGTTTACAAAGCCATGTGAAAGCATAATCCCCAGGCCTCTGGTCCATAGCATATGGTCTGTCTTGGTAGGGGAAACTGAGATCGGCTAAGAGGATGAAGCATGAGCATGCATGAGAAGAAAATGTGCAGGAGATGAGGGCACCTTAGTGTTCCGTCATGGATTGTGTCATGCCTGCAATGGTGAGAATGTGCACCCCAGTGACCTGTTAACCCCATGACTAACATGGCCAGGCCCATATAAAAGAGCCTCAGTCACTATAAATGTGAGTGACAGCCAAGTACCTCCCTTCTGATCGATGCTGGGACCAGGAAGCATGATGCTTTTTTCCTGGTGATTTTGTAGTGACTTTTCCCATTAGGATTTGTATAACCTTCCTTAGGGACCGTTTTCCTTGCCGCTGGATGCCACCGAGGAGCACGGGGCTCCTCTCAGGGTGTTAGGACAGAGAAAGGGAGATGCCAGTAGTGGGTCAAGACCCTGTACCTCTAAGCAGCTATTTCTGCCGTTACTTCCCGAATGTGTGATATTGTATATAATATAAGTGGAGACGGTCTGTGTTTCTTTCCTTAAAGAGCTGAGGTCAGACAGGCAGGAGTGCTAAAAGCAAGTTAATAAATAGAGGGATCATGGAGAAGGCATGCCTGACATACCCCAACTATGTAAATATTCAGGCTTAAAATAAAATAAGCAATTGAGAACTATTATGTGTTCAAGAAACCATTACCCTGAACTCTGGCAATCTCTGCTGGCATTTTACTTATTTGGATATTTACAACAAGAAAGGGATTCTCTTAAGGGACTCGATCATTTGCATATCTTTTCTGTGCTTAAACAACATCTGAGTTCTTTTAAAAATATGTATTTTTATTATTTTTACTTACGTGTGTGTACATGCATGTGTGCATGTGTGTGTCCATGTGAATAAATGAGAATGTATGTGACTGCCCACAGCAGCCAGAAAAGGGGGACAAGTCCCTTGGAATGGTAGTTAGAAGAGGTCAAGAGTCATCAACATGGGTGCCGGGAACCAAACTAGCTCCTCTGGAAGGAGGAGCAAGTGGCCTTAAGCGCTGATCTATCTCGCCAGCCCCTAGAAATTCTTTCACCCTCTTGTTCCTATTCATAGTGAATGAGAATCATTACTGTGTGCATATAGTTATCACTTGATCTAATAATATCAATGCAGCTTATTAAAGGCTGCCATTTTAGAATGCTAGAGGCTCCCAAACTAATTTTGACATTGTCTTGATTGCATACAACTGTTTCTCAAGAATGATTAACAGTCTTAGGATTTTAATGTCTTGAATAAATAGCATAGAGCTCAGGCATCATTCTGCTCTTTTTAGTTTGTTTGTGTTTTTTACTTGTCCTGATGGCTGGCTCTGTGTGTCCCTCGTAAGTGACTAGTTCTCTGTGGCATAGCTTCCTTATCCGGGATAATAATTGTTCTAATGTCAAAGGCTACTTTTTCTTTGTTTATTATGTAGTTTTAAACTTTCTTTTTTATTTTTTTTTGTGTCTTTCACGTCATGCATCACAATCCCCCCATCTCCTGTCCCCTTGCTTCTGCCCTGTGCCCCGCAACGCCTCCCACCCCCAATAAAATTTAAGATATAAAAGGAAAAAAGAAAAAAAGGAAAATCTCCTCACAGAAGCTGCAGTGTGACACAATGAGTCACAAAACAAATCCCTTCATCTATACATCTTTACATGCAGGTGTTCATCTTGAAGAGTCATTGGTTTGGTTCAAGACCCCTGGTCTCCACTACACTGTCAACACTGGGCCCTCACTGGGACTCTTCCTGAGCATCCTGTTGTTCTGTTGCTGTCCTGTGTTGGGAAGATCCTATAGTGCTGGGTCCACAGGACTGTACCTGCCCCGCAACCTGTGTTCTAGCAGATCACAGATGGGGTGGCTGCTGGGCTGGGCTGGCACATAACCCTGGCTCTGGGCCTAGGTAGTTGTGGGTGAGCCTGCCAGCTCTCCCCTGTATTCACCATCAGGGTGAACTCTCCAGCAGTATCCTGGCTAGTTCACCCCTTGCAGCCATGAGTAATGGCTGCGGCCAATTCTGCCCCTTTCACACCCTCAGGGTGAGCTCTCCCACACCTACACCTTCAGGGCCAGCTCTACTGTGTAGCCCAGTCAAGGTGGAGGGGCCACTCTTCTGAGTACAGCAACTGAGGAGGGACAGGAATAGCTCCCCTGCTCTTATGACCTTAGGACCAGCTCGCCCATCTGAGGGTGGGGGTTTCTCCTCCATTCATGCCCCCTCCTGACAGGTGAATAAAAGGACAGCTTTCCCATTTGCCTTCTCAGGCTTTGGTGAGGGGGAGAATCTCTGCTGCCCTCGCTGCCACTGACAGATGAGTAATGGGGACAGCTCTCCCCTTTGCCTCAAGTGTTGATGGGTGGGGGAGGGGGAAAGACAGGTAGGGAGTACTCTCCCTACCCATGTCAAAGGCTACTTTTTGAGTTCATATTTTCTACTACTGCTAGGTGACGGGAGGCACCATTGTTTGCAGATTGATCTAAAATAATAAAGCAGCAGCATTTTTTTTCTGTTTTCATCACTCCTTATGTTTCCACTTGTAAATTTATTGACAGGTACTAGTAGGCATGATGTCAGGGCCTTGGTCAAGGAGGAAATGGGTATGGTTGGTGGAGGACTAACTACATTGCCTGACCCATAGCGAAAGAAGAAAAGACAGCAAGGCCATTTTTGCCCAGGGTGGTTGTGTTTGCTGGATCCAGAATTCCCTCACTGGTCCTGAGCCAGTAACTGGGGCCATGAAGACACATGTCTTCTCATGGCAGTCACAAGCTAGGGTGAACCTGAGCTTGCTCGGATGTTCTGAATGGAAGAAGCTGAGGAGGTACCAGGGACCAGCAAGTGGTTCCTCTCAAGGTGCACATGCAACAAAGGGGTAAACATCAGAAACTGTAGCTACAGTAAGAGGGGCGGGGTGATGGGGGATTTTAAACCGAGCTTTCCTTCAAATCCTTATGGTAATTTTAATGTCTTTATAATTTTGAGTTTTTTTATATATATAATATATGTATGTATGTATTTAACAATCCAGCCTTCTTCTCCCACTCCTGAGAAGTATAGTTGCCATGGTTGCCTTTTAACCAGCCAATGCCAAAAGGATTGGACTAGTTTGGTTTGGCCTCTTGATTTACATTCTTAGCTTTGGTTTGTGTCAGGATTTTTTTAAATTGTCACATGTATTTCTATGAAAGCTCATTGTATCCAGGAATAAGCTGTTGAAAAACATAGCAGAGACCCTGAAGGTTAAGCTTGTTGTCAGTAGGACAAAGCCCTCCTTTGTTTTATCTGCAGACTGTGTAAATTGTGATTATTATAACAAAGAACAATAAGAAGTTACCATCTGTTACAAACAATCTCTTAACCTTCCTAATAAAATGACTGTTTCGTTGTTCTGAACACGATCACTTTGTCACAGATTGTGAGCTAATGTGAATTTTCACATTCCACTTCCCTAACTGTATTAAAGACAGATCTAGATGTTCGGTAATCTGAGTCTGAACACCCTGTGGCACATTTAAATTATGCATATCATTGAGTTGATGTAAATGATGTTGTGCGTGCTTCCAGAGTAAATAATCTCCATTATTTATCTTCAGATTCAGCCATCAGATAATTCTAAATGCACTTGCCAGGCTCTCTTGGCATCTCTGAGGAATTGGCTGTTTGGGTGCCAAGCTGCAATCTAGTGAAATGGCTCACAGCTTCACAGCACGCTGCATGCACCAAAGGCCAACAAATGACTTTGACCATCACTAATCATCTCCAACTGTGGCTCAAAGGAGGCTAAAGGGAAGCAAATTTGAGTCATCTCTGATAATTAAGATAGCCTTGAAAATTTCTGGTTTGATATCTATTTCCACTAGGTAACTGCTTCAAAATAATATCTGGTTTGTACTTTTAATAGAATATTTTTTTTATTTTGACAACTTCATACATGTAAACAATGCATATTGGTCATATCTACCTCAAAACATCTGTATTTAACTTCAATTATTCCTTTCGGTGTTATAGTGCATAACCAATGTGGTGCTTATACTGAGCACCATGGCATATCTGACATCCTTAAGACATACACCGTCCCTGTTAATTTCTAGGAAAATAGCCTTAACATGATGTATTAGATTATCATCCAGCCCACTTAAAGCACCAAGTTCACAGCGCTCTTTGCATGGAATTGTTAGAGATAGCCTCATAGAGACTTTCTGCATTTGAAGGAATCTCCACTCAGATTTTTGTCGTAGGCTGCGTTTTCCTGGATTAGCAATTTGAGGCTTTTCTTGGAGCTTTCCTGACGTGTTCACACCGTCTTCTACCTTAGACAACAGGGCGCCTTGGGGAGGGTGGGATCGGCCTGTGACAGTGAAAGCTGAGTTAGTTGGCGGTTGTGAGCCTGCATAGAATGACGTCATACCTGTCACTACAGCTTGAAGCTGCAGCCTTGAATGGTGATGCCTCTGAGGCTATTTTGGAAATCCTATAGGTTCCTTACAAAAATAGAATCCTTCTTACCTCGAGTGATGAGTTTTTGAGATAGGGTCTTCTTATACGGCACAGACCAGTCCATTTATTATAAAAGAAAAGCATCATTTGCTTTAGCTAGATGGTGAGATGAATTCCGTGTTTATTAGAAAAGAGAGGCCACCCAGTACAGTCTCTGGAGAGCAAAGATTATGCTAATATTCTGATATATATAAGATTAAGCATATTCTCATCTCTTTCTAGATTCTTTATTAAATTTTTTATTTTGATAGAGATAGAGCTTCAAGCTCTCCCAAGGCATCATGCATTTTGAACTGTACTTTCTGTGTAAGTTATGAGTTATGGAATTAATTCCATGTTACTTGTTAATAAAACCCAACACCTTAGAATGTACATCAGAAGTCAGTTGTGAAGAATTTTTGCAAAATAATTGCTGCTTGTCATCTTGTAAAATTGATTAGCCAAGGAAATTAGTTTATGGGCACTTTTATATTTTCCTTATTTCTTTTGGGTCAGTGAGATGAATCAGTGGCTAAAGGTGCTTTCAAAAACTTGAGTTCAGTTCCCAGACCCACATGGGGAAGGAGAAGACAAACTCCTCAGAGCTGCCCTCTGACCTCCAAGTGTACACTAGGGTGTGCCCCTCCAAATAAATGAATAAATGTAAATAACATAATAAAATGACACTTTATAAAAGTGAAAATGAGAACCCCTCCCTTCCCACCTTCCTAAGCACCCATGCACATGCAAACACACACACATGCACATGCAAACTCATACATACATGAATGCACACACACACACACAGAAAAACGCATTTAGGACATAAAATTGGTTTCATTTACTCATAACTTTTTTAGAAATAGGGACACCCAATTTTAGTTATAAACAAACAAAACCACTGTTAGCTTTAAAGCCACACATTATCCCAACACAGTGATAGTGAATAACTTCAATACCTGACTCTAACCTCTACATAGGTCAACGGGGGAAAAAAAAATCTAACCAGAGAAAGTCTGGAGTTAAATCACATCGTAAACCAGATGGACTTATACATATCAAAAGAGTGTTCCACCCAAACTAAGGGTATTGGATTTTATCAAGGATATCCCCCAAAGCTTTCAGCCTGAGCAAATAGAGTAGAATTACCAAACTGAGTTGGGAAGAGCTGTTAGTGTGTGTATGGGGGAGTGGCTAAGAACAGGAGGCCCATGTAGACACAGAACTCAAGCATGTTTTAAATATTATGGGCAGCAGCCTATTGTGTAAATAACATCATACAGTGGAGCACAGAGGCAAAAGCATTTTGCAAATCTGTGTGTTATTTTTGACTTGGCATACTTGCTGAAATAATGGAACTGGTTTTCAAGAAGTACTGAGGATAAAACCATATTCAGGTGAAAAGCAAAATGTCATTTTCATTTGCTCAGGAAAAATGAAACAGAACAAAAATCGCACGATTTCCTGTCCTGACTTAAAATTTTCTATAAATTTTTATTAGCAAACGAAAGGGGGAATTTTTTTTTAGTTAAAAAGTAAAAACTAGTGGAAAAGTGAAACTCGTAGACTGTCTTGGGCGTCAGGCTGAGGTCTCGGACCCTGCGTGATGATGGGGAGGGCTCTTACGTCCTGCTGGGAGGCTCCAGTAGTTCCCAGAGTCCCTCCTACAGTTCAGCCTCCAGCTGCCTCTGCTGCATTGACGAGGAAAGGCAGGCGGAGGAAGATGCAGAAAAGCTGCTGGCTTCACTGTCCCAGCTCAAATCAGGCTTGTCGTCAGGTGGTTTTTATGCAATAAAATACAAGTCAGCGTTATTAGAGCTTCGTCCTTGCCAGAAATTCCAAGACACGCATCCTTCTAAAACCATTCACTCACATCCCTGTCGTTGCAGATGATCACTCTGGGGACCGAATCATCACACATGTTCTTAGTTCTGAAACTTAAAGATGTGTGAGGTCCCAAGTGCTGCCACATCCAATTACACTCTTAATTGATGGCTCTAAATCAGCCCATCCCAGGCGTGGAGTCTTTAAAAACAACTTGTCAGAAATTCTGTGGCATCTGTTTTCAGGAGCCAGGGCAATCCTGAATCCAAAATGTAATCTCGGATTCTGAGAGACTGATAGAAATATGAACTGGCAGCCCCAGCGAGATGATTGATTGACATGATTTTGTTTTGTCATTTCAAGGGAGTGAAAAAAATAGAGCCCGAATTGTATGAACAATTCATCAACCACAGATTTGGAGAAGAAATTCTGTACCGGGTAGATCTGTGCTCCATGCTGAAGAAAAAGCAAAGTAATGGTTATTACCACTGTGAGGCTTCCATTGTGGTTGGTAAGTGCCGTTGAAAACACCGTTCAACATCTTTAGTTTTGATTTCTTAATGTCACTTCTAAAAATAAATATTTCAGGTTATTTGTTTTCCAGAATCTGTGTTTTTCCCATTTACTGTAGTGGCAAAGTAGAAAATGTGTAGAGAATTGTCCCCTGTCAGCTTCTATACTTCTATGCTTTCAACATGATCATAATGAGGTCTTGAAATGTTGGCCAAAAATTTGTTTCAGTTTAATTTTATTTATGAACACAAGGAAAGCACTTTCGTTAGGGAGGGCCACATGGCCACACTGCTCCCCAGTGACAGTGTCGTGGTATCTGACTACCATCACGGTTAGTGACCCGACCCTGGCAGCTTCACTAAAGGAAGGCGAAGTGTGGGTGGCCTGTGATGCTCAAGACTCTTCTGTAAAGAAAACATGCTTGGAGAGGAAACAGAGGGCCACACCCAGCTAGCTCTGTGCTCGTGCGTGAATGCTGTCATCTTAACCATTCGGGCCATCTCCCACCTTCTGGAAAGGGGATGCATTTCACAGGAGCCTGCTCTGTTGGACCCAAATGTACTATTCCCAGTGAGACACCATTGCAAAGAACTGAACTTGAAGACAGCCCGATTTACATGCTTTTAAAGTAGCATGGAAGCGAGAAGATAAATGTGTGTAAGTATTTCAAGTTCTTCAGCCAAAGTAATTTCTCTCCACATCAGTTCTGGGGAAAGAAAATACAAAAAGCCTGTATTGGACCTACCTACATCCTGAAAGAATCCTTATGTACTGAAGCTTTTTGAAAGATTTAAAAAATGTTCAAGAGGCAATTTTATTTGGAAATCCTCATTACAGATCTTTAGGGGAGCCATCATTTACCTACCAAAGATCATTTGGACCAGCAGGTTCAGATGTAGTCTGAGTTTTGTATTGTTGAAACACTTCAGTCCTGTTTTGGGGAGGATTTTCATGCTTTCAGAACCTGCGCAGGGGTTCTCTTGGTCAGGTTTTGTTGAGGTCCAAACATTTGCCCACAGGGGAAATGCAGATCCTTCTGTGTAGTGTGGATTTTGTCCGGCACTCCCAGTGTCCTGTGTAACTGCTGGACCAGGCTCAAATGGGGGAACAGCGCTTCATTTCCTTCCCTGCTCCATTAAGAAAAATTAGGGGATGTAGATTTTACTAAAGATCTGTGAGATTTGCATTATAAAACTAGTCGTGTGCATCAGCTCAGTTGCCAGTAGGGGGCGCTGTTTCACTAGCCCTATTTCAACTGGCTCCGGTAGGTTTCTGCTTTCCTGGTCTTTGGTCGACTTCACCCAATTACCCCGCTGTAGGGAATGTTCATCCAACCTGCCCCACATAGCCCAGCCCATCATCTCCTGATGCAGAGTAACTATTTCATTCTGTCCCAACAAATTTTGAATTCTTGCACTTTATTTATTTATTTATTTATTTATTTATTTATTTATTTATTTATTTATGCTTCGAGACAGGGTTTCTCTGTGTAACAGCTCTGGCCGTCCTGGAACTCTTGTTAGACCAGGTTGGCCTCAAACTCATGGAGATCCGCCTGCCTTTGCCTCCCGAGTGCTGGGATTAAAGACATGCGTCACCACTGCCCTGCCTTAAAGTGTTCTTTACTTATTACAAACACTTTAATTTTCCTATCATCTTTAGTGATGCCAGCATGAATTTTAAAACGATACCTGTCTCTAATGTCGTTTATTATAATCGAGTCTAATATAAATGAGTTTTTTTTCTTTTCTTTTGAGTGTGTGCATGCATGGAGGCCTGACATCAGGGCTGGGTTTCTTCCTCTGTTACTCTCCACCTTACTCTTTTGAGGCAGGGTTTCTCACTGAAGCTGGCGTTCACTGATTGGCTAGAGTGGCTGGTGTGTGGGCTCCCACAATCCCGGGTCTGCCTTTGCCGCCCCTGGAGCTGTAAACACTCCCCACCATGCTTGGCTCTCCCGTGGGTGCTGCAGATCGAGACTCAGGTCCTCATCCTTGTGCCCTGAGCACCATCAGCCTCTTCCCAGCTTATGTCTGAGCTGGTCATCATCAGGCGAAGGAGATTAACATGGAAATCTGGTGACTAAAAGTTGTGAAGCAGGGATTTGGTTTTAGGAATATTTTATTGCTTTAAAGGTCTTTGAATATTCCTCTAGCTTGGTACGGTATATGCTAGAAATCACACATTGGCAGCCCTTCATGCTGTATTTGATTGGCAAAGACTTTTTGTTTGCTTCATAATTTAAACCAATTGTTATGATTTGAATATAAAATATCTCTTAGAGGTGTGTGTGCGCGTGTACGCGCATGCGTGCACATGTTTGAACACTTCACCCCTGCTGATGACACTGTCTGAGGAGACTATGCAGCCTTTGGAGGTGGGGCTTAGCTAGAGGAGGTAGGTTACCAGGGGTGGAATTTGAGGCTCTCTGTTTCCTGAATTGTAAGAATGTGAACAGGCTCCCTCCCATCCCCACAGTCCCGTCCAAGCTGCTGTCTTGCTGTGGACAGACTGTAGCCCCAACTGTGAGCTAAAGCAAGCTTTCCTCCTCCTGTGCCGTTCTTCTTATCCAGACATGACAAAAGCAGCTGAAACACTTGCCAACGTTGGGGTGGTTTTGTATTAAAAACTTTAGATTTCTGCTTTCTTGTTAGCTCTTCGAATGTGGCTGCATTGTTCTGGTGTCCTTCAGAGTGCTACCACTTCCTGCAGGGAGTAGCGAGCAGGGCTTAGTGACTTTGAATGTAGCTTCTTTGATCACCGCGCTCATTCTCCCCTCCCACAAATCTGCTTAACTGCCCCACTCCCTGCGTGGCTCTGGAGCAAGTCTGGATATTCATCCTGTCCACTGTACATCGCCACCGCTGCCACCGCCACCACGGACCATTTCTTCTTCCTCTCCTCTGTACCTTCCCAGGGAGTAAATGTTACAGGAATTTGAACAGATATGTTGTCCCGCCCAGGCCAGTGAGGCTTGGTCTCCCAGGATGGAAGGAAATGTCAAAGATCTGTGTACGGTTAAGCATTTGAACTCGAGAGTAGTGCAAACAAAGCACATTTTATTTTTATTATTAATGCAAGCAAACATGAGGTGACTTTTCTAGTTCACTTAAGCAAATACAAGTCCAGTAAGGAATACACCTGGTGCTGTGTCTTACCATCTTTGGTCACGTGAAAAGAGCTAAGGTCTTTGTCTTCTTTTACAGAGATAACATGTGGGCATATCAGACCATCTCCTATATGTCTTTGTTTTTAAGCGTCTTCACTTAGCATAGTTTATGAGATTCTTTCTAGAAGGCCTTTCTGTGGGAAGAACAGTCTGCACTCTGTCCCATCCACAGTAGATTTACAGCTTGCTTTCACAGGCTCCCTCGTGTGCAGACCGTGCTCTCCAGTGTTAGAGAAGATACATTTTAGTTATCTCACAAATACAGCTCTGCATGATAATATGCTGCTTATCATTGAGGGCCTTGCAGACCTAACTTCAGTTATCAGCTAAAGTTTAAATCGAGGAAAAAGTAAGAAACCCAGTTTTCTTCACGTAGGCAGGAATGAAATTCAGCCCACGAACACTAGGGCTGTGTGGGCACTTACCGTGAGGTGGGCGTGTTAGTAATGTTCAGGCAGCAAGGGTGAGTGCTGCATTCACATTTCCTCAGGGAGGGCAACTGACCCCTTTCTAAGACCAGCAAGCAGTTTAGGGCTTTCAAAGACTAGTTTACTGTCCATGCCAGACATACTTTATGGGTAGCAGTGGCAAAACTGGAAAGGTCTAGAAGTTTTATTTCTAGACAGTGTATTTATGTATGCTTCTCTAAGCAGAGATAAAAACAATAATTTTGAGGTGATTCCACATTTTTTTGCTTAAATATTTATTAAACACTAATTTGGTGAACTAATACAATGTGTTACTCTTCTCTTGAATGCCACCATAGAAAGAAGAATAAGACCCAGCTCTGAAGAATGATACAGTGTTACTGGCAGCTAAGATAACTTCCGAGAAACGGAGAGGAAAAAGAGTAGAGGAAGAGAGTGTGCGTCTGACAACAGGGGCTTTGGTATGGGGCACCACGGAGGAAGTTTACTTTTGGGAGAGTGTGGGGATGAGGTAGAGGAGAGTTTAAATGGGCGGGGTGACACTGAGTGAAATGGATGGCTGGTGGAGTGAGGGGACTTTGAGAGCCGTGGGAGGAAAGCGTTGGTGGGAGGCACTGTGACAGCCGGAAACACCTTGAGTGATACCAGCAGTGTCAGTATCGCTGAAGCTGTAGGCTTGGAGCTTTCTGGGCTTCCATGTCTGAGCTAGTTGGTGAGTGCATGGGTAGGACTATCCATGCTGAGGCGGTGAATGGATTCTGAAGAGAACGGAGAAAATAGTTGAGGGAGTACATTGAGTTTAATACTCCAAGTCATGCAGATGCCTCTCATTTTGTGGTGGGGTTGCAGCCTGATAAACTCATGGTAAGCTGAAAATATTGGAAGTAGAAAATGCATTTGTAGGCATAATCTAATGAACAGCCTAGCTTAGGCTGGCCTTTCTTGGCGTGCAGGTTAACCTATAATTGGGTAGAATCATCCAACACAAAGGCTTGTGTGTGTATGTGTGTTTGTGTGAAGGTCATAGGCCAACCTTGGCTATCAATTTCAAGAGTGGTTCACCTTCTTTTCACACAGGGCTTTTCTACTGACCTGGAACTCAGTAGGCTGAGCTGGCTGGCCAGCAAACCTAGGGATCAGCCTGACTGTCTCCTCAGAGATGTTTTCAGTCTTAATTTTTTAAAAAAGTTTTTTATATAATATATTTTGATCACACTTTTCTTCTTCTCCAACTCTCCCAGACCATCACAGCTTCCTATCCACCCACTTCCATGCCCTTTCTTCTTTCCCTCTTTCTTTAAAAACAAGCAAACAAACCCCCAAGTAACACCCCCCTCCTCACACACACACACACACACACATCCACACACGTCCACATGCACAATCAGAAATCAAAGTATATAAGCAAAGTAATATGAGATCCTGAAGGACGGCTGTCTTACCCACTGAGACTCATTGGAGAGACTAATTTTTACCTTCTAACTTCTCACCAGATTTTTATGTGGGCTCTGGTGACTGAGTTCAGGTTCTCATGCTTACTCTGTTCAGCAGGCACTTTACCAACTGAGCTATCTGTCCAGCCTCCCACCCCACCCACTTTGAGACAGTCTCTGAAGTCACTAAATAGCTAAGATGACCCTGAACTTCTGATCCTCTTACCTTCCGCTCCTAAGGGTTGAGATCTACTAATAAAATTTTGAGTGTCTCATGTAATGTATTAAATGTGTGTTCAAAAGGCACTGGCTTCCCAGCAGTGTGTGTAGGGTGCTGATTGTTTGTGCTTATGATCATGTGACCTTCAGACAGCTGCAGCTCCACCTAGTGTCTGGAGACAAGCCATGCTGCACATTGCTAGTCCAGGAAGGGATCATAATTCGGATATAAAAGTATATTTCCTGCTGAGTGCCTATTGCTTTTGCTCCATTGTTAAGGAGACTTGGAGTTGAACCATCATTGTAAAGCAGCGTAGAATACAGTGTGTTGAGTCTGGTTGGTGCTAGGGGACCAACAGAGTACCAGGTCCAGACTGTAGGCTTGAATGCTTAGGAGGATTCTGCGTGAGTCAGTGAATTAACACAGAGGTGCTTCTGGTTGAGAATCTCTTCCTGGAGACATGGTTGTTCACTGTTAGTAACAGTTTACAGTTACTGTTAGTAGCCTGGCTCCTGTTTGTCTGAAGGGCTGGCTGTGTTCTACCTGGGCTTTTCTGTACTTGAACCAGGTGACGGATCAGCTAAAGGGAAGGGCTTTTGTTTTGCATGTGGAGTTGGACCTTTCTGATTGGGGACCCTTCGCTCTGACTTGAGTGTCCTCCTCTTCAGCACTGTTTGACTTGGGGGCCAGGATAGAACCCTGGAGATGGGAGCTGCCCTGTTGGGCTTGTATCCAGTTACAGAGTGCTGGGAGGGTGTGCGCTCCTTCTCGAAAGGTGTACTGCCAGGGGTGGAGAGATGGCTCAGCAGTTAAGAGCATTTGCTGTTCTTCCAGACCTGAGTTCAGTCCCCATACCCATGGGGGCTCGCCACTGTAAATAACTCCAGTTCCCCTTCAGGGGATTTGGTGCCCTCTTCTCTCTGCACGCTCCCTCTTCCCCCCTCCCATTCCCGCACTGCCCAGCCTACCCCTGCAAATGATCTTAAAAAATATAAAAATAAATCTTCAAATAAAAAAAAAAAGCCTGTCATGCTGTCAGTGTGACTTACCACTGGTTTGTACTTCAGGAAGGAGGAGAGGAAGAAGATCAGTGGGTTTTGTTTAGCCCCATTGGGTGAATAACAGAGAAAAACTATGGAAGCTTTCTAGAATCCTTGAGGCTAGACCGTTGTTTGATAAACAACACATTTAGCACGTTTAGCTTGTCAGTGTTTGTATGACTCATATCCACATGCCCGCTGACGGTCTACTCAGTGGAGAGAATTCCTTGATAGATACTACCTTAGCAGACTCTCTTCATTTTCTTTCTGCAGGAGAAAATACACTTCATTGTGTTTATCTTATGGATGAGTCACTGTTTTAATAACTTGCCAGGCTAAATACCTTTGTGGGTTTTAAATTCTTTAGAAAAATATTTTTGGTTTACCAGCTCTTCACAGTTGGTCTCTTAGATACTCTAAAGGTGTCCTTGAAGGCAAAGTTATTTTTTTATAAAAATATAAGACACCGTTTCCCCTTCTCACTGGGTCAACAGTTACACTGGTTATGCTACAGCTGTGATGGGTAAGAATGCAGTGACTAGGAGAAACCAGCATAGTGTAACTAAAAACACTTTAAGATTTATTAGTTTTTTAAAAACACACACTCTCTCTCTCTCTCTTTCTCTCTCTCTCTCTCTCTCTCTCTCTCTCTCTGTGTGTGTGTTTGCGCACGCGCGTGTGCATGTCTCTGTGTCTGTGTCCATGTCTGCGTGTGAGATGCTTGGGTGTGGTACATGTACTGAGTGTTCTAGCACATACGCATGCATGCAGAGACCAGGGCAGGGCACCCAGCATCCTCTGCTGTTCTTTGCCGTGTTACCTCTAGGCAGGTCTCACTGAGCTAGAAGCTTACTACGTTGGCCAGGCTTGAAGCCCATCTCTGCTCACAGCACTGAGTTATAGTCATACTCACTCATGCCCAGCTTTTCATATGAGTGTTGGCCGTCTGAATTCAGGTTCTCATGCTTGCAGAGGAAGAACTTTTATCCACTGAAACATCTGTCCAGCCACCCCAAGTCCAGTTGTTTTTAAAAAAGCATGTACTTTTAAGAATACTCTTGCTGAGTAGTTAAAAATTAATACTTCACCTTAATCTTTGTCATTTTTATACTTCATGTAACAAAAATCGCAAGTTCACACGAAGCATTTCTGATGAGTATCGAATCAGATTGGCTTGAAGAGAATTTCTTGAGTGATTGTGGATGTTACAATCTGCAGAAGCCATTTTCCTCACAAATGTTTCTTTTGAACAATTGACAAACTGTGGTATTGACAGACGCTTTCTTGAAAATAGAGAAGCAGACTTGTCACAGTATGTACAACAATTGGCCTTACTTATTATGGATGATAAAACTCAGACTTTGACGTAAAATTTGGGAAACTAGCTCTGGTGAGATGACTCAGCGAGTCAGGGTGCTTGCTGCCACGCCTGATGTCCTGAGTTCCATCCCTGGATCCCACTCATCTCCTGGCTTCGCAGATGCCATGCCGGGGCACACTCGTCTTCCAGTATAAGAAGAGTATTGGGAATCTCACCTGTATTGCCATGAGCTTGCTGGCATCCTAAAACTTAATCGATTCCCCCAATTTTTATTAGAGGAAATTGTGCACAAGGTTGAGATGGTAGTGTATGATAATGAGCTGTTTCCCCAGTTTGTTTTTATCTACCACATCATGTATAACTTAGAAAACTGTGTTTCTTGATATGTAGTGTGAGGCCCACACATTCTAGGAATGTAGCTGAGGAGGTCTTACCTGTAGATTTCCCTGGGAGAGGACCATCACCGTCAAGATACAGAACAGTTTTGCGTCCCAGACTTTATCCTGCCCTTGCCAGTCCACACTTACAGCCTTTCCAGCAAGTTGGGTGTGCGTTTTGATGTCATAAATGAAGTTGTGTTGAAACCTAGACGGTGTCCAAACTCAGTGGATCAGTATTTTCAAATGACCAGCTCCTCACACAGGAAGCAAAGATCCCCTGGAGGACTGAGACAGATGTGAGGATCTGAATGGCAAGTCAGAGAAGTCCACTGAGGCACAACTTGAAGAAATCACTTGTCAGGTTTGGGTACAGCATGAAGGGCTCTTCATGACTGTCTGGATCCAGTAAATATTTATAAATATAGCCTGTATAAAAGCTCTTTGGAAGGAGGGACTGTAAAACATCTTCTGTTGCCCAAGACTCCTTAGGCAAAGCATTTTAAAGGCCCTGCAGCAGTGCATGGGTCTAAAAGCCTTGAAGACTGTAATCTTTAGACAACTGTCAGAATTTTGGTCAATGTTTCCAGCATAAATAAACTAATTTTAATGGCTATTTGCTATTCTGTATCAGAATATAAACTACTTTGGTTTTCTGTCTTTTTTTTTGTAGCTGGAATTCTTTTCTTTATCTGGTCCAGCTGGCCTGGTTTCTCTCCTGCCCACCAGTCCCTGCAGCCACATAGAAATACTCATTCGGAGGCTTAGTAGTAATTATCATTGTTTGGCCGATGGCTCTGGCTTCTTACTGGCTAGCTCTACATATAAATTAACCCATTTCTAATAAACTGTATATCGCCACATACCCCATGGCTTACTGGTAATGCTGTGGTGTCGTAGTCCTCCAGTGGCTTCTGGTGTCTCCTCGACGCTGCCTTTTTAACTTCCTATATCTGTTTGGACTTCCTGCCTAGCTATATTCTGCCCTGCCATAGGCCAGAGCAGCTTCTTTATTAACCAATGGTAATAAAACATATTCACAGCATACAGAGGGGAATCCTACAGTACTTTTTTCTCTTCTCCATTTAATTTTCACCTGAAAGTTCTGAGGTAGAAATGTCACACCTGCAAAATACAGCATACTCTCAGAGACCAATCTCTAGGACATAAGTATTTTGTGAGATTTATAGTCTGTAATCTAAGAATGTCTGTTTTGTGATTTTTGCAGAGGCCGATAGAGCAGTGGCTGAGAACATTCTACATCTTCTTAGACTGAATAAGATGAACCCATTGTAATCGTGTTAGAAGAGAGAAGAGTTAGGAAACTGTATATCATTTTTTGTTTGATAACTTTAGTTAACTGGATATTTTCTTTGTTTAAAATTATCAAATAGTTTAACGACAACAATATAAGATAGCTATTTCCTTTGTAACACAAATTGGCCATTATTTAGCATCTGCATGGTATATTGTGCAAATGACAAAGAAGGCTCTTTTACTATTGTACTATGATAAAAGAAGAAGACCCAGACTCCCCTGGCTTGGCTGGGACTCGCATCACCTTTTTAGCAAGTACAGTGTTGTGGAAAAAGCCAACCTTTGACATGTTAAACACTGCCATTTCTTTTTATAGCTCAATTGTCCTCATATACTTTTTGATGAAATACGTTTCTTTTCTTCCTTCCTTTCTTTTTTACTTTCCTTGGGGGGCGGGGTTTGAGACAAGGTCTCTCTGTAGCTTTGGAGCCTGTCCTGGAACGAGCTCTTGTAGACCAGGCTGGCCTTGAACTCACAGAGATCCGCCCGCCTGCCTCTGCCTCCTGAATGCTGGGATTAAAGGTGTGCACCACCACCACCCAGCGGAACCATGTTTTCTAAGAAGGGAAAATTCAAGATTCCATTGTTACATGCCCCACATCCAGATGAAAAATACCTGAAAGTTGGAACTCTTGGTTCATTTCTTTTTATTTGTACAAGTAAGACAAAGGTTCAAGACAAGTGATGGAGAAGATACTCCTAGTGAGGCTCCTGGTATTTTAGCTGGTGTATCAGGTGTTAATCTGGATGCTGGCACAAAGTGGAAGCTGTGGTCCAGGCCATTCTGAAAATCCATTCATTTGTTATCTGGAGTCAAACATTATGGTTTATTGGGTATCTTGGGGGGCCTATATTAAAAATCTAGTGCTAAGTGGGAATTCTCTTCTGACAGAGTAAGCACTGTGAGAGGAAGGATGCAGTATTAAATTACCTTGTGAGTTATTTGTAAAGTCTTCCATTTTAAGTGTGTTTTCAAACAGTTAAATATTGAACTCCCAGTTAAAAAAATTAAACTATGTGAATAGCATTCTAGTCGAGGGAAATAAGTTTTCTTTGTGTGGTCACGGGTAAGCTGACCATGCTCTATGGGATGGCTGTGTGTTCAAGAGCATATGGGCAGCACAAACCGGAGTTGGCGGACTTAAAAACAAAACAACGAGAACACAATTTGGGTGGCTTGGGAAAGGGGTGGGCATGGTTGGTACATGTAATCAAAATACAATCAATGCATGAAATTTTCAAAGAAGGAATAATAAAAAACAATACAGGGGATTATATAAGTACTAGGAGATAAGCTGAGGGGCTGCAAAAGAGCATTCCTTAGACTTGGCAAAATGAATGTAATCATTAACTCACATGGATTGTAGTAACCTGCATGGAGCCCACACAAAATGAGCCTTAGCAACACTCAGTCAGAGAAGGCAGGGAGGGGCTCACAGGACTCTACTCTTTGCCTCTGCACTCTTGGCTTTCCATAGACTCTGGGCAGGGGAAATGACCGTCTATAGTTGTGCACCCTATTACCCTATGCTGAGCCAACCAGGCTCCAGTGGAGGCGCCAACCCCACAGGCACATGGATGGTCCTGGTTAAACTTGGGTCAGAAAAAGTAACAAATAGACATGAGTGCCAGAGAGAGATTTGTGGGGAGGGGAGTCTGTATGCAGAGCATACATATGTGAAACTGTAAAAGTATTTAAAAATATAAAAAGAATATAGAAAATTAGTATTGCTACCAGTTAATGTGAGCTAGCCCATCGTATCACCATGGTGCCTATGAATAAAAATTTTTACTATCCTAACTACTGTTTCTTAATATTTTCTAAATGCTTGGCATATAGTTTCCGACATCTGGTATTAAAAAGACTATGTTGTCATAGTGGATTGCTTACTGCAAACATATTCTTAGTTTTCTAATAACAGAGCACCTTTTTAAAGACTTGCATTATTCCTGAGCTCACTTAGATTGGTTCATGATCACCCTGCATTTCAGAAGCAATGATGCACATATGGGTTTCTGTGTAATGTTCGATGTTGCGTATATGTATTAGTTACCCTTTTCATTGCTCTAACTAGCTTCTAGCAGGTGGGGGAAGGATTTAGTTTTGACCACAGTTTGAGGACGTATACATCTCCATGGCTGGGAAGGCATGGTGGCAGGCATGGCAGCTGTGGCGAGATAGATTGTGAGATGGTTTGCTCACATCCCGACAGCCAAGAAACAGAGAAAGTCTGGGCTATCTGGCTTTCTATTTTTCTTCTAAGGAAACCCCAAACAACTAATTTTCTTGTGTGTGCATGCACTCAGAGGCCAAAGGCTGATGTTAGGGTCTTCTGCAGTTGCTCACTTAATATTTTGAGACAGTCTTTTGCTAAACCCTGATCTTGCAGATTCTACTAGATCAACTGGCCGACAAGCCCCAAGAATCTTCATATTTCTGTCTCCTCACTGCTGCAATTACAGTTGTACACCACTGTACCCTGCTTCTTTACATGGGGACTGGGGATCAAATTCAGGTCTTTATGTTTGTGTAGCCAGCACTTTATAAGAACACCATCTCCCCAAGCCTTCTTTCTTCCCCTTTCATTCCATCAAGGCCCCTAGCCTATGGGAAAGTACTCTTTCAGGGTGGTTCTTCTTTCCTCAGTTGATCCTCTCTGGAATCACCCATCAGAGATACCCAGAAGTACATCTCCTAGGATATTGTAAACCCAGTTAAGCTGACAAAGATGGGTAACCATCATGATGCATGTGTGTATACACACATGGAGGAAGAGTGTTTTTAAACCATGATAATAGCTGACGAATTTATATATTTTTGAAAATAATCTGAAGATGGGTTGAAATCACAGGAGACATGGTTGCAAAGCTGAACTAGCCCTCTTCCACCTCAGTGAGGTGTGGTAGAACCTAAGAGCAGAGAGACAGCCAGGAAGCCAGTGAAGTGCAGAGGGAGGACACAGTGAGGGTTTCAATACTCAGACCTTGTTCTACAAAACCCAGCTTTATGCACATTGCTTACAGACTCCAAACCATCTATAGGATTAGGAGAGTAGTGTGACCTCCCGAGTCTCCTGTAAGGTCATGGAGATGCTGTTAGCACCTGGCCTGACCACACTGTGCTTGCTGACTGGTGCTTGTGGCTGATGCTTTGTGACAAGTGTGTGTGGCTTTCCTAAGCCCAGAGAGGACTTGAGGAAAAGGTTAGCGAGAGAAAAAGAAGCCTGGGTTCTTCTTAATCTCTCTTGGGAGGACACGCCACAGGGATGACATCAGATGCTGAGAGGATGCTGAAACAGTGCATTGAGGGATTTGTAAAATGTCTTTGCTGACCATCTTTTCTGACGGGAGAGAGCACCATTGGTGTTTAAGCTGAGGTCTGAATCACCCTGTCAAATTCTATGATTAGGATCTAAACTTCATCTAAAACTGCAGCTTTTGTTGCAGCTGGACTTCGGTTATTACTGTATCTCTCATTAAATGCTAGCTAAATAAAATTCTCATCCCCCAGCTCCAGGTGAAAATCCAGTTTCCAGTCTTTTTTCTTGTATTTCTATCCTTAAAGCAGGAATGGGGAGAGGCACGGTGGTGGAGAGTAAATGGCTCTGGTTGCCACACTAGTAGACTGTGTTCAGTACTCATTGATTCCGCCTGCATTAATGGTTCATTCATAGCTCCCTGTAGGCAGCTGAAACACTGCAAACTATTGTGTATATAAAGACTCCTTCAATTTAGAACATCTTCAGTCCAGTTTGGATTGTTATAACTTCTCATTCAGCTTATTAAGCAGATAAATTGGAGTGGGTTGTGTGCCAGGCATTACGTTGTGTATTGAATATCAAAGATGGGCCAACAGGAGCTGTGTTCTCAAGTCGCCTTGCTAGTGGGAGGTCAGGCAGACAGTTACGGTTTAAAGTGGTGGTGGCTGTAATGGAGTTTATGGGAACTAAGCAAGGGAACGTCTTCTTGGGCCTTGTCTAAGAATAAGTACTAGCCTACAGATTGAGTATACTTGATGCCTTTTCTTTCTTTTTAAAGAAAGTTTTAACATCCAACCATTTAGCCTGCCCTTGAATAAGTAACATATCTTGTAATGGCATTGTTAAGACTCGCAAAGGACAGAGTACAGAAAGCATGACTGATACTGCACTTTGTTTAGTCACTGCTGGGCAGGCTTCGTTCCTTGGGAATTCTGGGTTTCCCGTTGCTCTTCTAGGTCTGTGTCTGAAAGCGTAGGACTCACCCACCTTTGGACCTGGCTTTCTCACTTGCTCTGGTTGAGCTTCTTCGTTTCAAAGTTGATTTCACCTTGAGTGCCTTTGTGCCCTTGCACTGGCACATAGAATGTGTTCAGTGTGCTGCACTGTTGGCTGCAGGCTGGAAATGCTGAGTGTTGCAGGCCTGCTGTGATTGTCAGTCGCCTTCTACCTCCTTACTCTATTGCTTCATGCTGTCCATCCACTGTGCTGGGAAGTAAATTCCCCCATGTAATTTATTTCTCAACAAAGAAAAAGACTTTGGCCACAGGTGTTGGCTGAAGTTGGACATGACTTGCAGAAAAGAACAGACTGCTGATAACCACAGAGGAGACATTTGAAAATTGACACCAAGCGGAACTTCATTAGCTGAGATTTGGAAACCTGTTGTGGATTGATGGGAAAAGAATGAGCTGGCTGTGGTGGCCCTTGCCTACAATCCAGTCACTTGGTAGATTAAGGCAGGAGAATTGCTGGGAGTTTAAGGCTGGCCTGCACTACAGAGTGAGACTTTGTATCCAAAACACAAACCAAAAGCCAAATAAAGGGATTTATTTTATAGCCTTAGTTTTCTACTTCTCTCCCTTTCCATAATGCACATATGCTTTGCATGGTATGTTCTATTTTCCTTCCCTATGCTTTACAGAAAAAAATCCCTTTCCGATTACTGCTAAAATTACACAGTGGATGGTAATTACTGCTACACATTTCTATCTCTTTTAGCTTTCAAGAAGGAGAGTGCTGCAGGGGGGGGGGTGTGCTGGATCACACTCATGGGAGTTATGATGAGACAGTGAGTCCCAGATGTCAGCGTTGGTCAGACCTGTACAGAGACACTGAAAGAAGCTCCTGGAGCTGGTGGGGGAGAATTGTCTATATTCTGTCAATTTGTTTATTTTGAATAAATGCTGATTGGCCAGGCAGGAAGTAAAGGCGGGCCAACCAGACAGGAAGTAGAGGTGGGGCAATGAGAACAGGAGAATGCTAGGAAGGAGGAAGCCCATTCCTCCCATTCCAGCCCAGACCACCAAGAAGCACAATGTAACCTGCCTGACTGAAAGGTACCAAGAGCCATGTGGCTAACATAGATAAGAATAATGGGTTAATATAAGCTATAAGAGCTAATAAGAAGCCTAAGCTAATGGGCCAATCAGTTTATAATTAATGCAGACTCTCTGTGTGATTTTCTTTGGGGCTTGCTGGCTGTGGAGTACCGGGTAGGAGGAAACCCCAACGAGCAGGCCCTTCATGTTACATGGAACATTTAGAGACTTTCTGTTCTACAGACAGACCCAGAGAAGGACAGTTGTTTGCATATCAGTTTCCAGTGATGTCGATTCAGAACCTTTTTTTGGTGTCAGATTGACTGCAAAGATGCAGAAGTAGCATCTTTTAGGTCTGGGCAACAGACAAACATTCCTTGTGAGTTTTTTTTCCCCATGTACTTAGAGAAATCAAGCCTGGATGTAGCTCAGTTGGTAGAGTGCTTGCCTAGCATGAACAAAGACTTGGGTTTCATTCCCAGCACCATATAAACCAGGAGTCATGGCACGTGCCCATGGTCAAAGCCTTAGGGAGGTGGAGGCAGGAGGATCAAAAGCTCAGCATCATGGTTAGCTCTGTAGCTATTTGGAGACAGGCTTGGCCTAGTGATCCTGTCTCTAAACAAACACAAAGAAATAAAATACAATATTGAATATAGTTACCCAATATTCTTCAGGCTCAATAACTTGTCTTTTGAGATCTTAGTGTTTGTGATTTATTTCAATAAATTATTAAGCATTTATGTGTGTGTGTACATGTTTGTATATATGCATGTGTTTGTGTGTGTGCAGGTACATGGGCACATATGGTGTGTGTGTGTGTTTGTGTGTAGACTAGTCAAGTCAAGGTAGGATGTCATCCTCATTTTTTTTTCTTTTAAACACTGCCTGGCCCATTAGTTCCAGCCTCTTATTGGCTAGCTCTTACATATTGATCTAACCCATTTCTGATATTCTGTGTAGCACCATGAGCTGGCTTACCAGGGAGGATCTTAACCTGCGTCTGTCTGGAGTGAGAGAATCATGGCGACTCCTCATCCTCATTTTTTGAGGCAAGGTCTGCCACAGATCTACAGCTTACCAATTTGACCAGACTGACCAGCAGTGGACCCCAGGGGACATGCCTTTCTCTCCCTTGCCACACCGGGACTGCAGACACATGCCGCCATTCCCAGCTCTTCCATGATACTAGGGATCTGAGCTCAGGTCTTTTGATTGTACAGCAAGTGCTTTGCTAACTGAACCATCGCCCAGCCCTCCAAGCCTCCTGGCTTACATTTCTGTCAAAACTGGCAATTTTTTCTTAATGGTTTCCTTGCATGCTACCTGCTGTGTCATGCAATCTTCCTGAAGTGTCCCTTGTTTTAAAGGCATGCATGTTTCTTAAGGCTCTGTTTTTGTTTTCTCAGAATTTAGAAGGATAAAGCAGGCCTTCTTTCTCTTTATGCTTTGTGGTCTAATTAATATCTTTTTTCTCACCACTATTTTGAATAAAAGACACTTCTTACTTTCTTTTTTACATGTTTCCATAAGTTATTAAACTCACACTTCCTTTAACCAATGGATTAGCAAAAAGGCCAAGAATAATAAATAATAAATAACAATAAAATAATAGTGATTGTAGTAGGAGCTGCGGGCTGTGTTTCTGCTGCCCCAGCTCCTGGTCGCCTGGCTAGCTTATGCCCCAAAATAACAACACTGCTTGGCCCATTATATCTAGCCTCTTCTCGGCTAACTCTCGAGACTAGCCCATTTCTAATAATGTGTGTAGCACCCAACGTGCGCTTACCGGGAAGATTCTAGCCTACGTTCATCCTGGGTCGGAGCTTCATTGCATCTGCCCTGGGGAGCAGCTGCATGACATCTAAGCTCACTTCCTCTTCCTCCCAGCATTCTGTTCTGTTTACTCCACCCACCTATGTTCTAACCTATGAGGGCCAAGCAGTTTCTTTATTAGTTAACCAATGACCTTCCTCCATCAGGTGATGATAATAACAGTAATTTTCCTAGCCTTATAATCATATTATTAAAGTTTGGTTTTATGAAACAGAGTCCCTCTATGTAGCCCAGGCTGGCCTGGAACTTGCAGCCCTTCACCCTCAACCTCCTGAATGCTGAGATTGCACGTGCTCACCAGTGACTCTGGCTTTAGGGTCACAATCATACAGAAACATTTTCCTCTTTATTTTGAGTAGAACTTTTCCTTGCCCTGAAATCCAATCACACACACACACACACACACACACACACACACACACGCTTAGTTGTTGATGGAAAAGATGACGCAGAGAACAGTTTCATCATAGTTAGGCATTATATTTTTCTATTAGAGATAGTACCTGGACCCAGTACTTCAGATTACAGGCACATGAGGCAGTTGCCACCTCCCATATGTTTTGGTTTTATTCCTGCCATTTTAACAGTTATAAGAAAAATGCAAAACCGTACAGCAGCTATCAAGTGTCCTGACTATCATTTGGTTGCGCAAGCCAGGCTCCCGAGAAAGCAAGCAGGAAAGGCTAAGGCTTTGAGGTTATACCAGCCATCTCGTGCTATACATGCCAGACGCGTCTCCTCATGGAGGTCAGCCTTTTCCAGCTTGATATTTTAAGATGGCCTTCATCTTATAGTCCAGACTGGTCTTCAGCCTCCTTAGTGTGAGGTTAACCTTTGAAAAATCTTCTGGTCATAGTGTATCTCCGTATTTGGCTAACGTGAGGATGTCATTCCTTCATAAGACACAGTGAGGTGGCTCAGGAATGGGCATAGGTTGTTGTCTCCCCTGCAGGTTAGCACCTTTCTGGGATGTTCTTGCTCTTGACCATGAGTGGGAGGTAACATTTCTAGACTTCGTCTCCAGAGGGCTCTTTTGTTAAGCCCTCTATCTTGAAATGGGATTATATCATGGTAGCAGTGCTAATAAAGGCATTTGGTGGTAAAACTTAAGGAACGAAGTTAAGATTTTAAGTGTACTCTTGTGGAAACCAGTTAAATTTTATAGTGTAATTCCACACATTTTGATTAAAAGCCAGACAATTTGAGATCATGCCCCACTCTAAATACCCCCAGATTTCCCCCTGACTTACCATTCTGAGCTTCAGTTGGAGATTGTGTTAGCTCTTGCTTCCCAGAGCTTTTTTGAGGATTAATTGGATGAGTAAAATATTTTACAAAGGACTTTGCAAGTACCTGCCATGTAGTAGTGTCAATGGGGGTTAGATCTTTAAATTCCTACTTTCAATTTCTCCATTGTTTTCTACCTTTTCATCGTGGTTTGATGCCTTTTTTGTTACCAGATCAGCTTTTTGTTTATTTGGGATGGGATCCACCTGTGTTGCTTAGATTTGCTTTAAATTCAAGATCCTCTTGCCTCTGCCTCTGAAGTACGGGATCACAGGCCTGTGCCACCATCGCCAAGGAGCTTAGCTTATGCTGGGTGTGTGTGGAGAAGTCTGTAACATTATATAGCCCCCCTTAGAATATCCTTATGAATACTGACACTTAGCTATGGACACATTTTTATACTTTGTGCATAATTTCGTGTTTTCGGAAGCAGCAGCAGTGGGGGTACTTAAAAAGGTTGAGCTGACAACATCCATCACAAGGCTATCCCCCACTGGATACTGTGTGTCAGGGGCCTTTTATTTGGAGATCTGGATCAACCTGGCACACTGGCAGGGCGGAAAGCTGCCAGAGGTGTAGGCAGGATTGCTAGCTGGGGCTAAAATATCTGAGGTGCATATAGATACAGACATTGTGTTTTCTCCTTCCTTATTCCCGAGTACTTTCTACTCTGCAATGATGTTTTAGAACTTGATAATGAATTGACCAGTGAAGGTATTCAGATTCTCACAGGTTAATCTTCCATAGTTGTGAACACCTGGCAGATCTTGGATCCAAACTTACGGTTTTATAATTCTAAAGGTCATGTCAGGTCAGTTGGTAAAGTACTTGCCACTCAACATGAGGACATGAGTTCATATCCCTAGAACTTGCAAGATTTGCTTGCTAGTCTTAAGAGGTTCATATATACTATCATTTTATGAATATTTTATAGTCACACACAAAATCTTATTTTGTAGTTTGAAGTTTTAGCCTCAAGTATTGGTGAATTTGAAAGGAACTAGTGGAATAGCGCAAACTGGTTCTGACGATGAAATTTGACTTAAACAATGGCTATGTTCATTATATAATCAACAGAGTACTCCCTTAAAATACACACAAACTAAGCATTCTATTTACAGTTAAAGTACTCCAAAAGGAAAATCCAATTAAGAATATGTAATGTTTCAAATATTAGTTTTAACTATGTAGACAGATGTGGGAATTTCACTTTGTCAAATAATGTTTGTTTTTATTACAATACCATTATAGTATTTAGAAGCTTGAGAAACTGAAGTACTTATTAATGTGCCCCACGAGCCACAGAAATAGCTCACATCACTTGATACATGCTAAAGTGTTCTCAAGATGCTTGTGAAACCCTTAAGTATCAGAATTCTAATATATATGTTGCGGTTCACACCTCCAGTTCCAGCTACAGCTACTGGAGTGGCTGAAGCAGGAGGATAACAAGTGTTGCCTGGCTACAAAGTGTGTTCAAGGCCTGCCTGTCTAATAGGGAGACTGTTTCTCTCTTATGGGGGTGGTGACTCTGGATGTAGCATCATGGTATATAAACTACACAAGCTAGTATGCCCAAGGCTCTAGGTTCAGGCACAAGTGCCATCAAAATTCTTTGGGAGAAGGCTGTTGAAATTGTATTCTACTGCAGGTCAGCTTTTTTTTTTTTTTTTTTTAAATGCAACACCTAGAATTTTTAAGATTAATGAATTTATTTTTCTAAAGTATACACTCTCCTGGTGTGCGTGACTATGAAGGTAGTGGTGCTGTGTTCAGATCCACTGGGAATTTTAACCGTGTTTCCCTCTCCTTGGAAGCTCGGCAGATTGATGTGTATGCCTAGCCAGGTCATGTAGGAGTGAAGGAAGAAGCTGCCCAGAGACCCTGGCACTAAGAGTCTTTCATTCCTGCCCTGACAACACACATGGCCACACCCTGAAGGAGACAACAGCTTTTAGATAGCTACAGGAAGTCTATTATTACCTTATAAATCTCAAATGATATCGTGCCTTTTGAAATTAGTAGTTTTGCTGCCCTTGAATTTGGCAGTCACCTTGTGGCTTCTTTCAGAATGATGCCCTTATTTGTTCTGGATCTGTTTCTCAGTCATACATCAAGATTTGTGGTTATTTTCTAGGCTACAGTTTCCGATTTCATTCATATTGACCAGTGCTTTAGTAGGAGAATAAGGGAGTGTTTCGTCAAACAGATATGGAACTTTAAAGATACGTGTTAAGTGCAAATAAGTTGATTCCCACCTCCCCCCACCCACCTCTATTGTTTATACAGTTTGTTAGGTATTTAATGGTACTTGAGACAAGTGGAATTTCCAGTGTCCTTCTGTGCTGGGTTTCTCTGTACACAGACGACAAACAAAAGTCTCTTGGGCATTAAAGAAAGCTCTTCCTCTTTAAATAGCAGGCAGAAATGATGGTTTAGTTTTTTTTCTTAAACCCGGGTTTGAATTGCGTGTGTAATTGCTGTATTGATCTGTGTGAATAAGGACTCGGTCTTTCTCCTTTACCTTTTTAAAGACACATGCTGACAACCTGGCTTCCACATGTGTCCTTATTTTCGGGTACTGGGAAAATTAGGCGAGCATATGGCCACTTCGCTCTCTAGTGCGTCCCAGAGCAGTCGCTGGAGCTGGAGGGCCGGGAGGAGGAGCCTTTTTGCAAGGCAGAGTTCCCTTCCTTTTCTCTCCGCAGAGGTGCTGAGCGCTGGGCTCTCACTCAGCACTCCCGAGCTCCAGCTGCAGGCTGCCGCCAAACAGACGCGGATTAGCCGCAGCCTTCCGGTGGGGTGCCCTCCAGGAAAGCCGGGGCCATGGGCCAGCTTTGCTGCTTCCCCTTCGCCAGAGACGAGGGCAAAATCTGTAAGTACCGCTCGCGCCTGGGTGAAGCCGTGGTGCTCGCCTATAATGTGGAGGTAGCCTTAGGGTTAGCTTTGGGCTTTTCCCGTGGGAATCAGCAGGGAAACGAGCTGTGGTTCTCAAATATGCATATAATGCAGTTGTGAAAGTACAGTGTTAGGCTAACACTGGAAACTCATTCCTGATTCTCCTCTGCTGATATTCTTACAGCCCTGTTTCATGGCACTATCTAGCCAGAGTTTAGTTTTGAGTTTCTTTAAATCACTGCATTCGGTTCATACATTATACAAGTCAGAGCCCCTTCCTGGGGGCTGAAACTGGCCAGCTTTGGGAGCAGCATTCAGTCATAGCATGCCGGGGTGCTGTTGGTTCCAAAATGATGGGGACTGGACATTTGCAGATACTTTCACGTGTCCTCTGCTTTGTTCTTGCGGGAGGGTTCAGGTGTAACCGGAAAGACATATCAAAGGAGTGGTGCTGCTTTGCCCCTCGCTAAAATCTGGGTGAAAAAAAAATACGCTAAATATTGTATAATACATTTTAGCAAATGTCAGATAGATTCTGTATCTGCTTCTGGCCCATGAGGAATTCAGGTAGTGGTGTGTGCATCTGAAGACCCCCCTCCTCCCCAGGCTTGCATGCATTCACTTACGTTCTAGCTACTGTGTAGGCTGCTGGCTTCAGAATTAGTGTGAACAAGCTGTCTTATGCTACTTACCCCGAAATAGGGAATTTTGCTTCCCTTCCAATGAAGTCTTTCCAGTCATACCTCTGAATTTGCAGCATCTATCTGTCACTCCAGTGTGAATCTCAAGTAGGTTCACAGAATTTCCTATCTAGCTCAGCTATTCTGAAGATCCCCATCTGGTTTGTGTTTCCTGCCATTCGTTCCTTAGAAAACCAAGCAAGGGCAGGTTTAAGAAGTTCATAGACCTTCCATGCCCATTATTCCCATGGGAGTCCAGTCAGTTTTCCTAGGAAACCCTTTGGGAGGACTTTGGAATAAACGTTGAGAGACTTTGGCACATTCAGCTTTTAACAAGGGCCAATAAATGTCTCTGAATTTACTTAAGAAAGTGACGCTGTGCAGTGTGACAGACACACAAGTCACTTTCTAAGAGTAGGCATAAGCATGGACTGGACAGCTGGACCCTTTCCAGTGTGTCAGAATGGCTTCTCTCTAGTTCTGGAGATCTGAATGCATGGAGTCACTTTCTGGAGGCCATCCCTGTCTAAAACGCCTTGGTGTGGACAGATACAAGGACAGGAGTTCCTGTCTGATCCTCTCTCTGTGCCTACTGTTCCTTTGTGTGGGCTTTCTGCCTGCATGGATTTGCTTTTGCTTCTGTCTGTGAGCAGTCTTCTTGATCTCAGTGCAGTGACTGTGTCCCTTGCCGTTATCTGGAACTGCTGGTGTGGTTTTGTGTTTTAGACACAGTACTTCTAAAACTGATTCATAGGAAGTTCTCTTTAATGCTTTTTGGGTTCCCTTTCTCAAGTTCCAACCTTCGTAAAGGAAAATAGAAATAGCACTCTGTGCTGGAAGAACTTGAAGCCCAGTGCGTTCGCGCCCTGCTTCCTTCCCACTCTCACCCAAGCTGACCCCTGGTCTTGCACATCCTTCCACATCATTCTTTCTCCTTCCTATCTTTGGTTTTTGTCTTGACTTCATCGGTTTCTTTCCCCACACTCATTTACACATCTCATGCACAATGCATGTGTATTGTAGACCAGCTTCTGAAGCTGTATTTCATTTCAACAGAGTGGCCTAAAGAGAAAGCATGTTGGGCATGACTATGCTGTCAATAATATATGCCTAATGGGACTTACCAAGTAGGGGGTGAGTGTGAGAACATGGAAGAGGTTTCATTGCCCAGTGCATCTCAAGACGAGTGTAAGTCAGCTCTGATTGGACATATCAGTAAGTTGTGTTGGTAATGGATGGGGAAAAAATCTACAAAAGGCATTCGAGAGGGCCCAGAGTCATTTTGCTCTTGTGACTGGGTTGTACAGTCACATCTGAAGGCACTGGCACATTTTCTTGCTGTGTTCCCAGATACTGAGTAGCGCTGGCAGTCTGATCCAAGGCAGCTGCTCTTTGATCATCTACTGGGGGCAGAGCACAAAAGTGCTCATGCCCATGTCCCTCTCCTACTTCTGGCATAAAGGGTCACTCTCCTACTTCTGGCATAAAGGGTCATGATCCTGCACTATTTTTCCAGAGGGTAAGCTCAAATTAGAGATCTATGGGATTTTGGTGAAAACTTCAATTTGTGGGTATCATTCTCAAAACACAGGTGAGTTGGGAAGCCCATCCTCCGCAGTCCTCCAGAGATACAGCAAGGATAGACCCAACGGGCTGAGTGGTAAGAGTCAAGTGGTACCTCTCTCCTCTTCCTGTTTTACCTTGTTCTGGTCCTTTGGTGGTGGTGCTGGTGGAGGAAAGGGATTCTAATTTAATTGATTCATTAGTGCTACCATTTTAATCAATTAATAGCAAACAAAATGATTCTCTAATTAACCAGCTGTACAAGGGCCCAAGTTCATGCTGAAAGTTATCTGTTCATACCTGGAACTCTTGTAAATGGGGTATTAGCAGAAATCATCATGGTTCGTGTACCAGGCGATCAACTACAAGCAGCAACACCATTTTTGTCTGAATCCCAGTGGTTGAACACACACACATACACACACACACACATATTATTTTGGATCACAGTAAATAGAATATGTTGAAAAATTAGTTGATGATTCTTAGAAAATTCTATTTATATATTTTATATAGGAATATTCCTGACATTAAAATCATTTCAGATGTGGTAACAATAACAAATGTTTTAGTTATTTTTCAACATCACTTTTTTTATAATTCAAAAAATTTCATAGATTTTTTTTTCTAGAACTTTTTTCCCTTAAATTACCGAGTTGTCAGTATTCTGAGAAGCAGTCACTTTTGCCTGAACGAAAGTGGCATGGCATAGATGTACCTACTATCACTTAATTCCTCATTAAGGAAACCTCGATGGAAACTTGACAATTAGATACCTCTCTAAGTAATTAGGCACCTTGATAACTTATTGCTCAGCATTCTCATTGTTCTTTTCCCACTGCACATTTTTCTGTTTTGAAGCACTCTGCCTTTGTGTAGAATTAGTAGGTGAATAGCCATAGATGGCATGAACTGCGAATCGAGACAGGTAGTCTCTTACTGCAAGTGTGCAAGCAGAAGGGGCCAACCACTCGTTATTAGGGATTTTACAAGGGCAATGGCCAACGAAGCAATAGGCCGACAACTTGTTTACTCTCCCGCATTGGGGTTCTGTGACGCTGCTCTTCTGTTTTCTACTTTTTACATGGCTTCATGGTTATATTTCACATGTCTGCTCCATCTTAGCACATGGGTTTCCAGCATTTCACATTCAGGACATGCTATGTGTTCCTGTGGTTATGTCAGACTCTGAAAATGTCTTACCCCCAGGAGCCATATTGTGAGTGCTTGTCGATGAAGAGGATGGTACGAATTTCCTGTTAGGCTGCTAGTGTGGGAGAACCTGGGATGCCTATGTTTGAAAACTATGGATGGTTGTTGTGGTAGCAGAGATGAATTAAGAGTTAAGAGCGCATGCTGTTCTTTTTTATTTTACTTTTATTGAAAACAGATCTTTTCCTACACAATATATTCTGATTATCATTTCCCTTCGCCAACTCCTCCCAGTTCCTCTCCACTTCCACATTCTTCCTTTCTCTCCTCAGAAAGCAAACAGGCATCTAAGGACCAATAATGAAATAAAATAAGATAAACCCCAAACAAATTGTAATAGGACAAAGAATAAAAAACGAAAAAGAGCCCAAAAAAGCACAAGGAACACGTATAGACGTAGAGACATAATGTGTTCTCACACAAGGAATCCTATAAAAGCATAAAACCGGAAGCCATAATATATACACAGAGGACCTGTAAGGTTAAAAGAAAAATGCCCTGACACAGCGTTATGAGACAAAGATCCAAAGATGCCATCGAGTTCGTTTTGTGTTGGCACCCACTGCTGGGCATGGGGCCCGCCATTAAGAGTGGTTTGTTTCCCCAGCGAGACTCTCTTGGAGAAAAATAGTTTTTAATTCACAAGTGGTTATCAATTGGAGATAGCTTCTGGGTTGGGGTTGGGAGCGTATGTCCACTTCTCTCTGCCCTGGGACCCCATCTGGTGCAGACCCGAGCTCAGTCTCTTTGAGCTCATGTGCGAGCACACACTGTTCCTCCAGAGGACCCCAGTTTGGATCCCAGGACCCACGCTGGGAAACTTATGACTGCCTGTAACCCCAGGTCCAGGGAACTCTAATAGCTGTGGCCTCTGAACGCGCTTGTCCTTGTGTCCACTCACCCAGTCCTCTCTCACACAATTAAAAATAAATCATAAACAACAACAATAAAACCCACAATACCCCAAACCCCCAAAACATACTAATGACAAGATAATAGGTTTTTAATCAATCAAAAACTACTATGGAGCTGGAGAGATGGCTCAGCAGTTAAAATCACTAGCTGCTTTTCTAGAGGATCAGAGTTCGAATCCTAGTACCAAGCTCACAACTGCCTGTAACTCCAGCTCCAAGGAATTCAGTACCCTCAGTTGACCTCAATGGGTACAAATGCACTTGTGGCATACATTCATGCAGACACAAAAACATAAAAATCTTTTTTAAAAGTATTAGGATTTTGAAAGTTTATTCATTCCCCCATTTGCTTCTTAGGGCTAAAAGGCTAGGGACTACAGGATTCATGCAGATACAGCTTTTTAAAAACTCTCTCCTTTCTCTTTTTCTACCTCCACTTTGGCTTTTTTTTTTTTTTTTATCGGCTATCATCTGCCAGGTACTGTGCCAGGATTATTTTCAAAATGTTCATGAGCTACAATTATTAGATATATGCTTCCCGGCTGCCTTGTTTCCGAGGGAAAGTTATTGGCAGCCAGAGAAGTGGGGAATTTCTCAGTTATAGTCCTCTGGGATATTGGGACTAACGCTGGCAGAAAGCCTGGATCCCAGGCTGCTCAGTATCTATTACCCCTTCTGACGCAGAGAAACCGGTGTATGGTGTAATCCGAGACTGCACTGTGCATAAAGTCTCTTTGGGTAATGTAGTGGTGGTGGCCATCATGTCATACATAGTAAAACATTTAGCCATAGTCAATACTGATTAGATTTCCCCTTGCTAAGTGATGTCTGCCCAGGTTTGTTTCTAAACTTGAGTATGGGAGTGTGAGAGCAAAGGCCAGCAGTTACTGCTCTTGCTCCACCTCTCTGCTTGTGTCAGTTCTGCGGGCTGCGGCACCACTGGATTTCTCTTCCTTGGTCTCAGGACTTTTGAACATTGCAGGAAATGCTGGTTAATTTTCCTTGGGAGAACCTGGGTTGTAGGAATATTCCCAGTCTTCAGGGCAGCCATCAGCTGCTGTTAGCCACACACAGACGTCCCATTCTCCAGCAGTGTGCTGTGACCTCCTTTGGTCCCCTTTCCTGGAGGTACAACAGAAAGGAGTCAGGGCTTCTGATGGATCGCGTTCTCCGGCAGTGTGCTACGACCTCATAGTCTCAGAGGAGTTTCAGGAGCTCGTCTAAACCTCACAACCTTTGAAGGCTTGTGGGAAAGCGTTTCCCATAGATTGTTTAATTGTGGCTGTTTTACCCACAGTAAGGAGACTCGGAAGAGCTTCTAAGTGTTTAGTGTTATGTGGTAGACCATGCAGGGTTTTGGGAACAGACTGACCCAGTTTGTAATTTTTGTTCTGATATTTACCGTTTAACTTCTTTACTTTGTACCCTGATATTAAGTAGTATATACTTGTCATGAAAATTAAATAACCAAGATTTGGCACATATTTATAACATGCCTGTCTGCTAGCTGTCCTTCTTTAGTATACTTGGTGAGTGTGGATTTTCTACAATAAATAAGGACAATGGTAATGGCAACTCAGTTTGGCCCAATAGTGGCTTTATTTTTCCTTTGCCACAGACAGGGAATTAGGATTTAGAATTTCAAATTCATACAATATCCTTTCTTTGAAAAATTCCCTATCTGTGTTCCCTAGGTCCTGTCTATCATAATGTTTTGTTTCCTGCCCTGGGAGAAAGGTGTGGTCCATACATTGTCAACCCAGTTTTCTTAAGATTCCATAGAGAGCCATTTTAAAACAAACTCTCAAAGATAATAGAGCCGGAAGAAGAAAGGCCACGTCTGAGACCTTCTCCACTCCCTCCATAAAGCAGTATATACTTGCCCATTCTTTGTTGAACTTAGTTCATTAAACTTTTATCACCCGCAGCCACAGACTTTGGATGTATTCTAGTGGACTTTCCATGTGTATAGTAGGTATGACTCCCAAGTTCTGCTAAGCTGATTTAAAATATAGCTGTGATTATACAATTAACACATACTCTTTGTTGTCAAGAAGTTATATTTACCAAGTTTATTATGTGCCAAACTCCGGTGTGTATTCTGGTAGAAAGATCATTAACCCCAGTAAAAAGCGACAACTCCGTGATTACTCCCTCTCCCCCTCCCCGCCCCCAGACAGGGTCTCTCTGTGTAGCCCTGGCTGTCCTGGAACTTACTCTGTAGAACAGGCGGGCCTCAAGCTGACAGAATCCACCTGCCTCTGCCTCCAGAGTGCTGGGATTAAAGGCAGGCACCACCACTGCCTGGCCACTCCCTGTCTTCTTATAAACGTCCATTCTGCATTTGGCTGCAGTGAGACCTGGCCTTTTGTGAGAGGCGCTCAGCAGAACGTGTCCTGTTTCAGCTCACATGCCTGAGCATTCCCTGTCTGGAAAGCTCTGACCGGGTGTTCGGAGGACCCGGGGATGAGTGATGCAAAGTTATTGTTGTTGGAGGTTTCTTTTTAAACTTACACGACTTTTAAAAGCTGAAAGCTGATGGATTTATTTTATTTTATTGTCCTCTCAGTAGTACAAGTCTTTTCTGTCTAGCAGGTGATGCCACGCCCTTCCTAGGCCAGGAAGGTTGCAGAACCAAGTCAGCCAAGGCCAGGCAGGGCAGGTTAATTGCCACAGAGATTGGCAGTTGCTTTAAGCCTTTCTTATAGGTGGCTTTTACAACCTGACATGAGCAAACACAGCTTCTGCAAAACACATTTTAGGAAATTAATTGCCCCGTGACGAACATTCATAATGTCAGAGTTAGAAGTTAACAGACCTTGGAACTATTAAAATAAATCTTTCAGTTGGGAAACAGTCAGAGACAAAACCTGAAAAAAGGAGTAAGTTTAACTTGCATTTCAATGCTGTAGTAACTGGGGTGCAAATGCTAGTTTCATTATAAGTCAAATATATTTGAAACATTTTTTGTTTCCATGTAGTGTTTCTCAACTTATTAATTTAGCTAAGGATGTTTATAAACATATGATACATGTATGAAAAACTAGGGAAGAAGTAATATGCGAACAAGATGCTTGGGATAGAGGGAAGTAAGGATTTTTTTATCCCCCCAGACATTAAATGATGGCGTTGACGGTGATGCTGCTGGAGAAGGAAGAAGGACCCTGTGGAATATAATGGTCCACACTTGCTTTCCTGCCCCATAGCTCCACCCCCATGTGACTTTGTGGTCAGAGAGCTGTCGTTGGCATTTGCCATGTGAATGACATCAAGCTTTAGTTGTATGTCTAACATATGTCAGTTAGAGCAAAAATAAAAAACTCACACTTTCTAAGCATTTTAAATGCATTTAAAACATTTTAATTTAGAGTCAAAGTTAGCTATAAAGTCAGCATTTTCAGAACTTTGAATGCTATAATTTATGGTTGCATATAAACTGGCAAATGGATGGTTTGTTAACCTAATGCTTTATGTCTAACTTTATTGTGTCAAGTCTTCCTTAAAGTCCTGTCAAACTGGAATCCATCCTAAGGGAGACCAGGATGGGGAGGAGGCTGCAAATAGACCCCAGGAGGCTAGCTGATTCCAGCTCCAGACTAGATTGAGAGAAGGCAGGATTATCTGTCTTAGAGCGTGTGAAAGTTGAAAATGCAGAAATGTCCTTTCTGGTTCTTTTGAGACAGACTTAGGAATGGTGGATGTTTTAGCAAGTCCATAGACTTATGGCCTTAGACAGCAGGTGGTTGACTGCTGAGATGGCTCAGTCAGTACCCATGCTTACTGCCAAGTCTAATGATTTCATTTTATCCTACATGGTAGAAGGTGAGACCTAATTCCTACAAATTATCCTCTGACTTCCACATATGTGCTATGGTATGTACACACACACACACACATATACACATGTCCACACACACGCACACATAAACACACAAATAAGTGAAACAAAGCCAAATGGTAATGGTAAATTAAGTCCAGAAACATTCTAGTTATGTTTACAGTAAGTTTTATATTAAACAATAAAAATATGTAAATGGTTGTTAATAGAGACATCCAAGTAGAGTTTGTATTAATAACTTACAATATATTGTGTGGCAGAAGGTTTTAAAGACAGAATTTCCAAACTGTTTTGTCACCAAATGTTAAGTAGAAGACCAGAATTTTTATGACTGTATGTACTTTTAAATTAGTTTCTAGTGACTATTGAGTTGCGTTCCAATTAATGTTTTTGAGATCAGCAAACTTGCTTTAAAATAGAGGCTAATAACAGTTTGGCAATCATGTAGGCACTTCATTATCTAATCTGTGTTGTGTTATAAATGTGGGTTATGAACTCAGTGATTATAAGCAAGTCCTGGTGCTAGCAAGCCTGTGTGTGTTGCCTGCTGTGTGATTGTCTTTGTAATGAAGTTGTTTTGAAATGTTAGATTTATTCTGAGATACTTTTTAAATTGGCATATTAAATCCAAGCTAAGAATTCACTGAGTGGTAGTATATATTCACTACTGTATATAATAGTCTACTTAACTTCTAATGCAAAATTAGACCCGTGGTTTTTTTTTCACAGAACCTAAAATGTGTACAACTGCATGAAGTTTGATGTTAAAAGACTATAATAGATTAATTTATGAGGAAGTTTATTCATGAAATATCCAGTTGTAGCTGCTTTAGCTTTGCAGCTGTCTTTGCCTTTGTACCCTTTGTTTCCGTACATGTTTGAATCATCTATGAATGCAAAACTGAGTGAGGGGAAATTCAAGAGAATAGCAGATATTAGTTATGACACAGCTAAGAAAACAGGGGCTACACCAGGTATTTTAATCGAGAGAATTAAAACTAGTTGAATGGATTTTGAGTAATGAGTGTAAAGTCCAGACTGACTTAAAGATATAGTAACTCTCGGGCTTGGGCTTGTGGGAAGGAGGGTCCTGTGTAGCTGAGAGCTTTGAGGAGGGGTTTTTGTCCCTAGGAAGGGGCCTCTGGGACTTGAAAGAGGGGCCACTAAAGCTGGGATTTGGGCCCATGCGAATAAGACATCAGTCAGGGAATCATAGAGGCCACCTTCAGGAGTAAAGAGAAGAAATGAAGACTGGAACCAGCTGCTTCTGGAACCTGTTGCCACCTCTGGAGGGGAGCAGTGAGGAAGAGTGGCAGGTGGTTGGAGCAGCAGGGACGGGGACAGTGAGCAAATGGCAAAGGGATAGTTCTGCCTCCTTAGCACAGTTTCCATTTAACCTCCATCCATCCTCCTGGGAGAACCTAGCAGATACATCTGGCCAAGGGATGACTTTGTCAGTCTCAGGCCTTGTGTCTTCAGTCTCAGAGAGGAGGGTGGGGTTGAAGCTCAGAGACCAATAGTTGTTGGCTATGTTTTAATAATGTCTATATTTTCCATTGTTCCAGGATAAACTTTTAGTTTGTGCCAATTTGTAGTTCTTATTTATTTATTTATTTATTTATTTATTTATTTATTTATTTATTTATTTATTTATTTGAGACAGGGTTTCTCTGTAACTTTAGAACCTGTCCTGGAACTAGCTCTTGTAGACCAGGCTTGTCTCTAACTCAGAGATCCGCCTGCCTCTGCCTCCCAAGTGCTGGGATTAAAGATGTGCGCCACCACTACCCAGCTATGTAGTTCTTATTTCTTTGGTGACAAAAGTATCAACCATATTTAACAAGAATGTAGCTTTTTAAAACCTATCACATTTATAGTTTAGATCAAAAAATTAACTCTATAAAATGTCTATTTCAAAATAGACATTGTATATGATGATTCAAATTAGTTAATATTTTTAAGGAAAATGCTTACATAAAATTAACAAACTAAAGATGGCCAGATTACTGTTTACTTTTTAGTTGGTATACTGAATTCTGGGTTTAATTATGGCATCTGCATACATGTGTGTGGATGTTGCTCATGTTCACCCTGTTACTCTCTCTTGCTCCATTCCTCCCTCCCTGGTCATCTCATCTGGTCACTTTTCTCCCACTACGTATTTCTCCTGTGTTCATGAAAGAGAGAAAATTATTTAAAAACTAATTTTTCAGCAGTTTTTGAATATCATTTTTAAATGCCTTATTTAGTTAGATACATGTCCTGCATTGTTGTTTATGCTGTTTGTAGGGGATAGTGGCTGTCTTTCATTCTGTGTTGAGGATACTCACTGTCAGTCCCTGTTGTGGGGACTTAGGCCTGCAGCCAGTGCAGATCAGCACTGAAAGTAAAAGATGTTTTTGCCCATCATCAGAGTTAAAGGGAACCAAAGGCCCAAGTCAGGGCCTAAGGCAGCAGAAAGTCTGAGGAATTCTGAGAAGTATCTGGGGATTGATCACAGTAAAAATAGAAAGGACAATAAAATGTATTGAGGCAGTGACAGGAATCAATATATCAAGACAGAGTCTTAATGAAAGGGAGGATCTGTGAGAGGATGCATAGACTCCTGAGTGCAAACAAGAGAGCCTGCTTGCACACTCTCAGCCTCCACCTCTCCGTCCCTTATCTCATCATGCACATACTCGTGTCCATGTGTGCACACACGTGTGTGGGGAGGGGAGGCTTTTATTTGTTTGTTTAGAGACAGAATTCCTGGCCTGGCTCTTACTCAGTTTGGCTAGGCTGTCAGTCCAGCTAGCCCCAGGGATCCTGCCTCTCTGTTTCTGCCTCCCTGGTGCTGAGATCATGAAAATGTGTCACTGCCTTGGTATTTTGTGTGGCTTCTGGGGGTTGAACTCAGCTCCTTGTGCTTGCGTGGCAACCACTTACAGTAGAATGGGCTCCTCCCCAGCCCTCTTTTCAGCTTTTGTGATCCAGCTTCTCAGCTTCTGCTGGGTGGTGGGGGGAGTGGCTTTGAACAGCTTCTGTTGTACTGGCTTCAGTTGTGGAGGTAGGACTTCCTTCAGCTCCGGGAAACAATGAGTTTTTTTCCTTCCCACGTGTGAAATCAGTAACTGCACTGAATAGCCTGTGTGCCACTGCTCTCTTACTTTGTACCGGGCTCCCGGAGAGCCATTGAGCTGGGCTGCCAGGGTCCGCAGGGTAACCTAGGTGAAGTTTAAACAGCTCTGCAGGAGCCTCGGGGAAAGTGGGGGAAGCTGGGACACCAGGGAAAAGTGAGTGAGTGGTCCGTTAGTCTTGTTTGCTTGAGGAAAAGGTGGAAGGAAGATATGGAAGGTGAAGGGGGGTGTGGAATAGATGTGGCCCCAAGGTCTGTGTAGCAATAAGCAGGCTGGTCCAGAGGGATCTTTGGGCTCCTGACACGGGGAATCACCATGCTGCTGCTTTCCCCTCAAGTTGAGGACATTGGGAGTCCAGTGGCTCTCTGATCCATCCCTCTGTGACCTGGGGTCTTTACTTGCTTATTAAAATTGCTTTTCATTGGTCCTGTTTTATTTTTCTCCTAGCTTAACTCTGCTGTTTTTAAGCTAATAACTGTATCAGCCCTTTTGGGACTTGAGCAAAAAGGAATGAATGACTGGAAGGAAGCTCTGTGATGGAAGGTTTGTCATGATTACCAGGAAGATGAGAGCAGCAAAGCTGAGAAGGGAATGACTGTGACATCTATCACAGATGCGTGACACACGTTCTGTAGTAGGTGTGTTCTTGGAGGGGTTGCATACAAATGGAACTTGAGTTTTACAATGCTACACATTTCAATTAGTGCATCTAGAAACCCAAGACCATCTGTATCATGCTATTTCTGGTGTAGTCTGTTTATATATCTGCTGGACATCTTTTAATTAACATACAGTAGTTTTTCTCTATATCAAAATGGTACATCATGTGATTGTAAAAGAGTGTAGTTTACGCTGTACAGAACAATATATGACCTTGCTAGAAGGCAGCTCCACTTCCCACTACACCACCTGCACATGCAATATAAACTCCTTGTTTGCAGTCATGTCCACACTGTTTCAAGAAACGGTGGTGATGCTGGAGAGATGCTCAGGATGCTGGGTAAGTGGGAGTACTGCTCTTGTGCAGGACCCAGGTTCGGCTCCTAGCATTTAGACTAGAGAGCTCATAATCATACGTACTCCAGCTTCTGTGGATCTGACAGTCTTCTGGGCACTACAGGCACCTGCACGCCCACACGCGTGTACCTACAGTCAGGAGACTGCTTGTTCTTTCACGGCTGCCCAGACCCAAAATCATCACACAGAAACTATATTAATTACACCGCTTGGCCAATAGCTTAGGCTTCTTATTAAGTAATTCTTACATCTTAAATCAACCCATTTCTATTAATCTGTGTATCGCCATGTGGCTGTGGCCTACCAGTAAAGTTCTGTCCGGCATCTGTCTGTCTCCTTTTGGTGGCTACAGGTGTCTCTCTTGACTCTATCTTTTTTCTTCCAACATTCAGTTTAGTTTTCCCACCTAGCTCTATTCTGCCCACAAGCCAAAGTAGCTTCTTTATTAACCAATGATAATAAAACATACTGACAGCATACAGAGAGGAATCCCTCATCACATAGCCTGCTCCTTTACAAATATATACAATTAGAACGGAATATCTTTAAAAACAATGGAAAAAAATGAAAGTGCTTACTGTTAAGTCAACTGCTTTGGTCAGAGCTTTGTATTGTCTTAATTTTTACAACAGCTCTGGACTGTAGAATTGCTGTTATCTGTATTTTATAAATAAAAATCGGGAGACATAGGAAGGCTGACTTCTACAGGGACACAGGTATGACATTCTGACTCTATAACTTGAGAAGAGGCAGTAAAATACTTTATGATTGTAAGTCTCATTGTAAAGAGAGATTAGCATTGTGGTACAGGGTCAAGTGTGATGTGTTAGGGCCACACTGATTTCACATTTGAGTTACAGTTTTGGCAGGTTTTAGCCAAGTGGATATTTACATTACGATTCAAAACAGCAACCAAAGTACAGTTATGAAGTAGCAATGAAATAACTTTATGGTTGGGGGTCACCAAAACATGAGGAATTGTATTAAAGGGCTGCAGCATTAAGATGGGTGAGAGCCACTGCTAAGCAGCTGCAGGGAGGCCTGATTCTGACTCTTCAAGAAGGGGAGCAATAGGATTAGTTCGGGTCATCTCTGGTCTCCTTCTACCCATGTTTCCCACACCCCTTTCCCTGTGGGAACCAAGCTTGTGGCCTGCAGAGGAAGCCTAGCATAGTGGTGACTGTCCCTTGTCCACCTGGTGCTATCTGTGCTTGTCTCTGTCATTGGCTGGTGGCCGTTCTTCTGTACACGGAACTCAAGTACTGCTGATGGATCATGTGCATGTCCATTTACACACCACCTGTGCAGTGTTCAACAAACATACATACTAGCTTAGTTTTCTGTGGAAGGTTTCTGATAGAAGTTTCTAGTAAACTGGTACTCATAGACACTGAGAAAAGAAAACTTCACCCTATATTACTGTCTTCGATTGTTTTTTTTTTCCCCTAATGTTAAACACATAAAGAGGTCACTAGGCTTCAGTTTTTCTAGGAAGGTGGTGCTGTGTTTCCTTATTCATTTTTACTGTATATGCTCAGAAAAGGTGGCCAAGGATGGTGCTTGTCTTGACTTTGTTTTGCTGATTGGTCACCTTATCTTTCATGCTAACTATCTCACCCATCGTTATTGCTTTGTAGATGTGGACTTTGTCCACAGTTAGCCAGGGTTCACAAGCAAGTGTGCTGACCAAACACTTTTGTTTACCCTGCTTCTCATGCTCAGATTTTAAAAGGGGTTTACTAGCCATCAAAGCAAAACAGGGGCATGTGACCTATTTTATGTGTTTATACCTGAGAAACTAGAAAAGTTTGCAGTCAGAATCCCATTCTTCTTACCCACCAGACATTTAGTTTAGGGTTAGGTAGGTGGTTGAGTTAAAGACAGATAAAGTGGAATAACTTAAAATATTTCATTTTTTGTTTAAATATGTATTTTCAGGTTCGGGGTGTAGATCAGTTGGTAGAATGCTTGCCTAGAATGCATGAAACTCTGGAGTTGATACCCAGTGTTGTATAAGCTGAATGTGATTGGCACATGCATGCTGTCCCAGTACTCCTGAGGTAAAGTATGAAAGATCAATTCAAGGTTTTCTGCAGATACATAGGAAGTTTGAAGTCAGCTAATATGCTAGAGACTCTTTAAAAAACAGAAACAAACCCATATGCGCGTGCACGCACATAATCACACACCTGTAACATGTGGGCCTGCTTTTCACCCTGGCCGCCCTGCTAGCTAGCCCCAAAATAATCACACAGAAACTGTATTAATTAAAACACTGCTTGGCCCATTAACACAGACTTCTTATTAACTTTTGTAATGTTAATTAACCCATTATTCTTATCTATGTTAGCCACATGGCTCAGTACCTTTTTTATTGGGGCAGGTCACATCCTGCTTCTTCAGTGCCTGGACAGGACTGGGGAAAAAGCTTCCTCCTTCTCAGTATTCTTCTGTTCTCATTGCCCTGCCAATACTTCCCTGCCTGACAATTGGCCAATCAGCGTTTATTTAAAACATAATTGACAGAATACAGAATTGTCCCATAGCACACATAATACAAATGTGAAATATTCATGATGTTCTCAGCTACTTTGTAGTTATCCTGATAGTTTAGTTCTCTCCCAAGAAGGTGACTACTTATTTACAACAAAATTAAGACAAATGAAGAGAAATCACTTAATCAATAGCAAATGTAGTATTTTTTTTTATTAAGTAAGAGGACTGTGTGAACCAAACCAGACTTACACACATTGCAGTGTTCTGAGAATTGATATTATACCTTAGTAGCTGGCGCAAGTCACCATTCCTTGCAGAAAAGCCTTACAAATTTGTGTATATTTTAGAATATGAAAGTTTAGTTTGGTTCTGTAAGGGAATGTAAGCTGACACCCTCCTCAGCATGGCCTCAAGCTTCCAAGCCTTGCCATTCTCCTTCTCACTTCCTTTGTCACCAGGCACTAGAGCAAGATGCCATTAGCCACACAGGCCACACTCGTGGTGTGCCAGGCCGTGTTATGTCCTGCCAAGCTCTTCTACTTGGTCTACCTGAGAAGCATTGACTCAAGTGTCATCCCCTTCCTTCTCCATGAGGACATGAGGTGTGGAGCACTTTGTCTTTGATTTGACCAGTCTTCTTTTTATTTTATTTATTTTTTAACATAGGGCACTTGGCCTGGAATTTGAGATATCTGTATAGCCCAGACCTTGAACTTACTGAGCTCAGTGCTCCTGCCTCTTAATTGCTAGCTAGGATTAGAGATATGCCCCAGGACCTGCAGTTTATGACCAGGGCTTTGGGCATATTAGACAAGTGCTCCACCAGCTAAGCCACACCCCAGCCCTTGTCTATAGTCTTTCAAATTTTTGGGTGTATTTAACATGTACAGGTGTTTTGTCTACATCTGTGTCGGTACCCCATGTGGATGCCTGGTATCTACAGAGGTATAGGAGGGTGTCAGATGCCCTGATGTTGGAGCTACAGATGGTTGTGAACTGCCGTGTAGGTGGTGGGAATTGAACCTTGGTTCTTTGGATGAGCAGCCTGTGTTCACCTGCTGAGTCACCTCCGCAGCCTGCCAGTTTTTATTTGTGTATCCAGTCTGTATTGTTCCTCTTTTCTGCGGAGTATCTGTGACCTTTTATTTTTTTACTGTCGTGCATTTCTATTGAATTGCAGGTTTTCTGCAGGTAAGGCTAGATTGGGTTCAGTTCTGTATTCATAATGCAGCTGTTCATCACAGGGAGGGTATGTAGTGGATGTTTCTGGAAGGAAAGATGGAAGTATGGAGGAGAGAAGGTAGAGAGAGGAGGGAGGGAAGAGACAAAGACAGAAGGAGGGACAAAAGAAGGAAGGGAGGAACGGAAGGAGGAAATATGCATACGCAGGCCTGAGAATTTACGGTGAAGAATGATGTACTGGGAGTGAAACCTAATTTTCCATTCTCCAGTCAATCATCTGGTCATTGGCATTTCTCACATTTACCTGCTTTGTCCTAGGATGAAAGTTCCACAGTCTACCTACCTGGGGTAGGTGTTCTGGGCGGGCTAAGTTTCATAGTCAGAGAACTCCAGATTTCTATTTCTGTGACTGTGGAATCCTACACAGGTTTTGTAAACTTGTGGTCTCATTCTTTATTTAACACTTATGAGAAGCTGGTGAAAACCAAGTGGGATAATGTTTCTGACCCTGCTTTGCAAAGCAGGGATCCCTCTAGGTGGATAGAGGAAGCTTTCCCTGTTATTGGTGTTGTGACTTATCGTCCTCCGTTGGTATTTCGTCTGACCTGGGTGTGCCTGTATTGCTTATAAAGAGCCAAAGAGGAATATGGCATATGTTACCTGATTAGATTGTTTGGCAGCATTTTTTTGCCTGATCGACCTTGGTGAGCATTGCGCTCAGCAATGGGAAAGTACCCTTTGTTTCTGCTCCAACTGAGCCTTAGTTTAGAATACAAGCTTAGAAAGAAAGGTGTGTGTTATCAGAAATAACCAAGAAATCAAAAGCTGGCTCTTCTGTTCAGCTCTCTTGAAATAGATGGCTAATCAGATAGATGTGTGCAGTAGTTAAGATTCTAGCATAGTGTCATCTTCAGGCTCCAAGAGACAATTACATGAAGATTTATACTTATGACCTGTTTCTTTGTCCTAAAAATATGTTTTCAATGGCATTCATCCTTTTCCTGATACTCCTGTGGACCCCGATTTGTATTGATAATACCTATCTAGTTTTTTCTATTCAGAATTGTCCATCTTAGTCTGTGTTGCACTGGGTGACTCAGAGTGCTCTTAATGACCAGTCAGGGACCTTGAAAACCCCCACATTCCAACTGGAAAAAATGCAGGGACTGATATTCAGGGAGGAAGCTCTGTGGTTTCTGTATGATAGTAATTTGTAATGTGGACTCATGGGTAGACTCTGCAAACAACACGGAGCGAATCCCGAGGAAGACCAACTGCAGAGAGTCCTGCTCCCTTTTGAAGCAGATTCCAACAACAGATCATGATCACCTGCCACTCCCACACAGGGAGCCGGTTTTGTTTTCTCTTGAGCAGATTGCAGTAGCTGATACGTCTGATACACAGAAGGGAAGAAGAAAAACAGTTTAGTTCCCATTTACAGTCACAAGTCACTCCAGTCAATTTTACAGAAAATATTTTGATATTGAACACCACAGCAAACTGTGACTCACAAGGAAAGCAACCAAGAAGCAGGCCTGCAGCTGTGAAGTTACACACTTTGCAGTTGAGGTGTGTCTTAAAATAGTGAGAAGTCAGGAAGTCCTCCTCAGGGGCAGCCACAGGCTGATGTCAGAGCTGGTCAGCGAGCCCTGTTTGACCCCATAGAGGCTACACTGGGTGCTCATCATTGGGAAGAAGCTGTTCCCAATCGCATTGTGAAAAGCAAAGTCTATTCTACATTTGGTCAATCTGCTCTTGCTCGTGTTTAGTTCTGTTTGTTTTAGTGAATGTAAGATTCATAGTAACCACTGCAAGTGAGAGCATAGACAGCTCCACCACCCTCCAAAATGGTTCCGTTCCTTCCTGTTGATCTCCCAGCTCCCGAGAACCGCTGGTCTGTTTCCCATCTAGCTCTGCCTTTTTTTTGTAATATCAAATGTGAAACCACATAGTATGTGACCTCTTCAGTTTGATTTCTTCACATAATGTATTTTAGAGATCTTTGCCGCATGTGCCAGCATTCCACTCCTCTGTACTAGTCTTTCACTGCATGAAAGTATCACAGCCTTGTGGCTCAGTTCATCGATGAAGGGTAGTTAGGTAGTTTCTGCTTTAGGGCACGTTTGAAGAGAGTGACTGCGGACACTGGTGTAAGTGATTTAGTGGGATACACTTTTGTCTCACCTGTTTTCAGGTCAAGCTAGAGGTGAGAGAGATTGCTGGAGAGTGTGGTAAGAGATTGTCAACTTTTATAAGAATTACCCCAAACTCCCCAAAAATGGGATTTTGTGTTTATTTAACATGTACTAGTAATAGTAGCGCTGCTTGCTTGCTTCATGGCCTTAGCAATCCTTCATGTTGGGTGTGCCTTTAACTAAGTCCTTTGAGTGGGTGAGTAGCGTCATCTTATTGTGACCATAATTACCTTTTGCTGGTGACTATTGATGTTGACTGTCTTTTTGCCCTGCTTCTTAGCCATCCATACATTTTTGTTGTTGTTTTGTTTTTGAGACAGGGTCACTCTATATAGCTCTGACTGTCATACAGCTCATGATATAGACCAGGCTGGCCTTGAACTCGGAGATCTTCCTGCCTCTGCATCCTAAGTGTGGGGATTAAAGACATGTACATCACATCCAGCCTCCATGCATACATCTTCAACTTTTGGGGATAACTTTTATATTTGCTTTTTTATTCCATTTAAAATTACTTTTGGGGGGAGTTTTCAAGACAGTGGTCTGTCTGTGTAGTTCTGGCCGTCCTAGAACTCACTGTAGATCAGGTGGCCCTTGAACTCACAGGTTCCTCCTGAGTGCTGGGATCAAAGGTGTGCACCTCCACCACCCAGCTGCTGTTTGGCTTTTTGGTCAAATTCTTTAAAGGCTTCACTTTGCAGATATTTTTTCTCACTCTGTGGTTTACATTTTACTTTATTTTCTTAGTTGTATTGTGAGGGGAATAAAAGTTTTATATTTTGATGTAGTCAGGAGTATCTTTTTCTTCTTTTTTGTAGTCTATACTTTTGATGTCCTAGGTAAGAAACTCATGGCTACCAAGAAGTTCTTGGGTAATCTCATCTACATTCTTTGTGTTTGAGACCTTACAGTCAACTATGCTCCTACTTGAGTTAATTTGTATGTGTGGTCTGCAATGCAGGATAAGAGGTGTGTTTGCTTGCTTATTTGGCATGAGTATCTAGTGATTCTAGTACCGCTTTCTAAGATCACCCTAGTATATTTAATTGCCTCCGCACCTGTGTTGACAATCACTTGGCTTCAATGGCCTTGGATCTGGCTTTTATTTTGAGACTTACTTTGAAATTACAGCAGCAAACATGGTATGGTATTGTATGAAGGTAGACACATGCATCAGTGAAAATAAAGAGGCATTTCAAAGATAGGCAGAAATCTGTAAGATCGCCCTGGCAAATCAATTATAGTAAGGAGTATTGGTCTGTAAAGGTTTTGTTTGCTTTTCACAGTGTGGTCTGGCTAATCAGGACGGGTGTGTGTTTGTTTGCACAAAACTGAATTGCTACGGTTTCTTCCTAAAATGTTTGGTAGTTTCTTCTTTCTGCAGTGTAGCCAGCTTTCTGGTCTCTTTTCCTGATTTTTAAGAATGGTTTCTTCCACAGGTGCGGACCGTTCAACTTATCAGTTTTCTTTTCCCCTCTGAAATGCTGGGGGCAGTTTGTGTCTTTCAGGGATATGCTTGTTCGTGGTGTCACTGAGATGAAATTGCTCATAGTATTTAAATATTGATCTCAGCATTCGTGTAGTTGATGGTAATGTGCTCCATCCCATTTCTGATATTAATGCATACTTACTGATTTTTGTTCCTGAAGAAGATCTACACAAGCTTTATCAGTTCCACTGATTTCTGTTCCCCAAACCAGCTCCCCATTTAGTGTTACTGACTTTTTATGGAGTCACCCAAGCTAAAGGCTGGTCCTTGGAGCGTGGGATCAAACCTAGCTCAGCATTCTTCCTGTAGCTGGCCTTGGGTTAAATAATAGCTCTCGTTCTCTGTGTTCTTCATGTGGCAGCTCTTTTAGTGGATCTCTATGTCTTCTCATTTTTTACCAAAATTCTTAGTAGTGTAACCTTTGTTATAAATTGGGGTAGGTTTCACATACATTCTCCCCTTTAGATAGTCTCTTCATATCTATCTCTATCTCATATCTATCCTTAGTGCTGAGGATTGAACCCAAGACCTAACTTACATTTGCTAGGCGAGCACCCTACCATGAGCTAAGTTCTCAACCCTGCTAAAATCTTCGGACCATATGAGTTATTTTGAGTATCTTCATTTCTTGAGTTATTTTGAGGGGCGCTGTTTTACTTCTACATTATTGAAGGATTCTCGAGATATCTGTTATGAATTTCTTATTTGATTCCATTGTAACTTGAGACTGTGGGTTGGGTGTAGTCATTATTTCTTCATTTTTCAACTTATGACTGAGAAGATGATCTCTCTTTGGTAAAAGTTTTCTATGCGCTAAAAATAATTTTATTTTTCTGTTGTGGAGTGGGGTCTCATAATTTTTATTAAGGTGGATTTATTTGTTAGTGTGGTTCACATAATCTGTATTTTCATGAAACTTGTTCATGTTTATTTCTGTTCTTGAGAGTGGTGTTGAAGTTTAAAACTGCAGGAGAGACTTATTAACTTCTTAATTCTGTCAGTTTGCCACACGTCTGTCGGTGCTGTAGTTTGAGGAGGCTCCTCCAGCTCAGGTGTTGCCAGTGTGAGGGATAGAGAGGTGAGGTGTTCAGCTGTGGCAGGAGATGAGGTGCTTTCATGAAGGCCTTGGTACCTGTGTGCCTTTCTGCTCTTTACCATGTCAGGACATAGGAGGGGACCCTCAGAAGTGCAAATTCCAGAGCCTTCATTTTGGAACTCCCTCCAGAGCTATGAGAAATTGAATTCTGTTACTTGTGGGTTACTCAGTATTCTAGAATAGAAGTATAGACAGACAACACAGTCCTCTTTAGGGATTTTATTTCCTCTTGCATTGATTCCTGTGTGTTACATGATTGTTCTCTCTCTCTCTCTCTCTCTCTCTCTCTCTCTCTCTCTCTCTCTCTCTCTCTCTCTCTCTCTCTCTCTCTCTCTTCCGAGATGTGCATTGTCTGGTATGGATTACCTGGCCTTCTTTTGGTCATAGTCCCTGGCTGTGGTGAATCTTCCATCCTTTACCTTTGATTTGTTTTGTGTGTGTGTGTGTGTGTGTGTGTTTATATTTGATTGAATCATTTTGGTAGATATTATAGTTAACTCTTGGTTTTACCCAAATTAAAAATCTCTGACCTTCAATTCGTGAGCTTGAGTCATTTGTAGAGCCTGCAAAACAGAAACACAGAAACATCTCTTAGGAAAATGAAGTCAAGAGACTCCTTAGGGAGACTGGCTTACAAATACAACTTTGTCTTCTCCCATCTTTGATATGACTACATGAACCATTGTCTATAAGGCCTAGGTGATAGGAGTCATCCTAAGTCATGTGACTTGGGAGCTCTTATGAGGATGTGTGGCTTGGGAATCTGGCTCCATACTGAAATTCAGGGATAATGGGACAAAGTGCAGGCACAGGCGGGCTGATAAGTGTGGATGAGAAGTCCCTTCTCCCTCCAAAAAGAAACCCAAAGGGCTCCTAGCTTTGTCCTTATTGACAGCTTTGGCTGTGGTTGCCTGGACAACTGCCACAGCCCCTCAGACTGTGAGACCTCATCTGCTCCTTATTTTTCTGAAGATAACAGTTGATACTCAGTTTAGTTGCTTTCCAGTTCCCTATTACAGTTTAAAATTGACAAGGGTGTGGTAAATGGAGGGACATACTACATGTGGCCCCTACCCTTGGATGCTCTTTGTACCTGAAGCACAATGCCTTTCCCACATACACCCTGTTACAGAATCCGGAATCAAACGTACCTGTATGAACCTGTGCTCTAAGGGGTTTAGCGCTTTGCTTGTGTTGTGGGGAAAGCCTGGGTGCTGACCAAGAACAGCTTCATTTATGTGAATGGTTTCCTAGGATGTACAGCCAAATTCTTTGACAGACAAGGGTCTAAGGACAGTATCAGTTTAACGTTGAGAATGTGGAGAGAGAAGCCTCGCCTGTCTTAGCACATTTCATTGTAGGGAGGGAATGTGTAGGGTTGGTGTGAGTGCTGTGATAGCTTTGTGAGTAGCCCACAGGCCTGTAGTTAGTGCTTCGTTAACTCAGTAGACACAAGACAAGATGGCCACAGTTCAGAACAGAAGTCCTCTTCTAAGGCAGACGTGATTAGGATTCTAGAGCAGCAGGTGTAAAATTATGCAAGTAGTGGGAACATGTCGAGGTAGCCTTCTTTCAGACCAACTGAAGTTGTGTTTTTCTTTCATTTCCTCCTTTTTTTTCAGCCCCCAGTCCTTCCTGTGTAACCCACACTATCACCTAACTTTTAGCCCTCCAACCTCGATCTTCCTAGTTCTGTGATTCTGGCATGGGACAGCGATGCCTGGCCATTTTATCAGCCCTGACTGAAGAACTGCGAGGTCATCTGTGAGAGTTCAGAAGCATCACAAAGGTGGCTTTCCCACTGCTTTGCGGTTCTTAGTGGCTCTGAACAGTTGTGTGGGGAACTGTTGTCACGCCTTACAGGCTACACACACACAGGCACACACACACACACACACACACACACACACCCCGGTCACTCTCAGGCTTGTTGGCCACCTGGCACATTTTCCTCGCACAGTCTTGTCTCCTTGTGTCCCAAGGCCTACCTTGCCCACACTTGCCTCACTGACTTCACCTTTGTTGGCAACTCTCAGGAGTTTTCCCTAGTGGAGGGGAGGGACTCTTTTCACACTAAGTGTTGGCGAGCCACAGGTGACTTCAGTTCAGTGTGAGATACAGGCTTTATGGAAGCATAAAGCCCATTCGGCTACTGAGCCTCTTCCTGTTGGGTTTCTCCCCAATCTTTCCAGAAAAGCTTGCCTCAGTAACAGCTTCTCCCACACCTTCCTTTTCTCCATTGCTGTTTCAGTAACTGGTTCTGTGCTGTTTTTGTTTATTTTGAATTTTGGTACAATATGTCTTGTAGCCAAGGCTTGTCTTGAACTTACTGTATAGCCAGTGATAACCTTGAACCGTGGCTCCTCCAGTCTCTGTCCTCCAAGTACTAGGATTATGGGCATGGTTGCCATAAGTATCAGTGGCTTTTAATACTTATATTTTTCCCTGGGTGCAGCGTTTCAGTTGAGAGATTTCCTTCCCATTTTCTGACTTTCCTTTCTTGCTATTATTATTTTAATCACATTGTAGAGCCCCTTAGGTCAGGTGCTGCTTCCTGGGGAACCTTGTCTTCTTCTCTTGCTGCACGTCTTTCCATGCATTCTTTTGTAGGTTTTCAGCATGGTATGGTGTGATAGAGCCCAGACTTCCTACCAGCTTCCCTTTGTATGTATGCCTTTGAGCACTCATAAACCTCTCAGCTTTTCTTTTGTGTTTTGTCTTGATAATGCAAACAGTATCTATAGGGCTTATGGTATAGTACAATATGTTCCTTTTGTGACATGGTGACAGCCACAGAGCTGCTGTAGGGGGTCAGAGGAAATTTGCTCTCTTAAATAAGGCTTTTGATGCTTGGTGTGTAGTGACAACTGCTAGTGTTCTCAGTGCGACTGCTCCCATTTTGATGTCTCCTCACTGTGTGGCTGAGTGTGTGTGTGTGTGTTTCCCCCTCCCTTCATCCTCCATTTCACTCTCTCCCTCTTCGATTCGTATGGTTTATTTTCTGCTTTTTAAAAAAATCAAATCGCTTTCTATTGATTTATTCCTGTCAGTACAAATAGGCACTTAGATGTTGTCAGTAGGCAGTGGCAATCTCTAGAGCCTTTCATTTGACATCAACCCAGCTTTTGTTGGGTCAGCTCAGCTAGCATGTTAAGATCAATGGAGCTACATGAAGACTCACTTTAAATTATCCTAGAAGTTCTAAAATTTTCTTCCTGCCCCTGAGGAGCTATTTTCTTTTTATGGTCACAAAAAAATAACCCTTTTCACTGGCTTGTATTGGTACCAAAGCTCTCAGGTAAATATAAACAGAGCCAAAGCAATGGGTGCAGTCCACGAATAAATGGCGCCACACTCTTATTGACTTGCTTACTCCTAATTACTCGTGTAAAGTTTGCTGAAATTATCCTAACTTTGTGCCTTTCGGGACATACCGTATTGAATGGACTTACTCTCCTCGAGTGAATGATATGTTTGGATACGTTCATTTCCTAGTCCAGAGCGGTCCAAACTCGCTATAAAATATAGACTAGACTTCAGCTTATCCTCTGGTGATGGTCTCCCACATGCTGGGATTATTGGCATGAACCATCACCTTTGACGGTGTTTTGTTATTTTAAAAGATTTTTCATTACTTTTATATTATTTAGGATTTTCTCGGAAATAATGTAGCTGGGTCTAGTGTAATGTAATTCCTGCATTTCAAAGGTTGAGATGGGGATTGTTGTCTTTTCTAGCCATTCTAGGCTATCTGATGAGTTCCATGTCTCAAACACTACCACTAAACATATGTCAGGGAGATTTCACAAATGCAGTATCAAAGGCAAATGTTAATCTGTTAAGTAGGTATGAGAGTCAGTAAACCAAGAAAGGATATTTTTGATCATGATTTTGATGCTTTTGTTAGGAATAGGAATATTGTTGTAAGTATCTTGCTGGAATTAAAAGAGTTGTGCATGTTGCCATCCTGTGGTGAGCTGCCATTGTTAAGGAGGCATCCGGGAGTGACCTGTATGTGGGAGGTTAGGGTGAGAGACTGCTGTCCTTCTGCAAGTATTAAGCAGAGGAAAAATATAACATAAGTTTAATCTGAAAATGTCTCTGACATTGAATTAGCTGTAAGTACTCGCTGGAATGAAGATTCTGGCTTCTTGGACAAGTGCATTCTTATTCAGCTCTGCCTTCCCAGGACAAATGTGTATGCGTGCATACATATGTAAAAATGTTTACAGGGTGCATGTATCCCAGTCTGGCCCTAAGCTCCCTGTGTAGCGCAGGATGGGCATTTCTCATCCTCCTGCCTGACCCTCCCCAAGTGCTAAGATTATCGTCATGTGCACCATGCCCAGTTTGCTGTGAGACAATATTAATAGCCTGAGTGGGTTTGCAGAAAGTATGTGAAGCTTGAGTCAGGTCTGATCTGGAAGATTTGCTAATTTGCTTATTTGGGGTTGGCTAATGTAATAATTTGTTATTGTGAATTGTTAATTTCTGATCATCATTGGGAGAAATATTTTGTTTTATTGATCAAGTTCATCATGTAAAACTAATGCAGATTTTTACATAGATATTTGAATTATTCTGGAATTCTTTGCTCTTGTTTAGATTTAATTTTGCATTTAAATTTCTGGCCATGTAAATTCCTGGCCGTGGTGTGCTATTTATATAGGACGATAATAATATTCAAAACTGTTGCTACTGCTTTCAAGGATTTCAATAAAAATTCACTAGGCAGAACCCAAAAAAAAACATTTATTGAGCTCTTATTGTGATGGATAAACTGTGCCATCTGTTTAGCACAGAGGAAGGGAACAGACTTACCATATTTTCTGTCCTCAAGCCTGTGTATGTGTGGGGTACATGTACATGTAGGTGGATGTATGCGTACATGCAGGTGTACACGCATATGTGAATGCATGCATGAGCGGCCAGAGATAGATGTCAGCTGTTTCCTTGGACATACTGCAACCTTATGTGAAGACAAGGTTTCTCCATGAATCTGGACTTTACCAATGGGTAGAATAGTTGGCCAGTGAGCTCCAGGCTCCTCCTTCCTCTGTTTCCCCAGTGCCAGGGTTACAGATGGGTACTACTGTGCCTAGTTTTTTATGTGGGTGCCTACCATCCAAACTCAAGTCTCTTTCTTGCATGCAGGCATGTTCCTTACTGGACCATCTTCCCGGGCATCAGACTATCGCTTTGTGAATGAATTCATAAAGAATGCCCATAATTTATAAAAGAATTAAAAAGAAAGTCAATAGGATCTCATTTTGTTTTGTTCTCTGTTGTATTTCTATAGGCTGAGAAAATGTAGGCTGTATTTCATAGGCATTTGGTAGGAACTTTAGGCATATTTGTTGAATAAATGACCAAATAGCCAAATGGCGATGCACTGCATACACAGAGTCCCTGGAGTCTAGAAGCAGTTTGCCATCCAGCTAGCAAGGCAAGGAACATTTCATGGAGTAAGTAAAATTTTAATTAGAAGGAAGAGGGTAGGGTAGTCTGGTAATAGGAAATGATCTGGAAGCTTCTACGGGTGTTGGAATTCGATCACAGAACTGAGGCAATAGCAGCTGTTTAGGCAAATTTTGGGAAATCTTCAAATGCTAGCTTGTTTCCCTGGTAAATGGAGACTGAAAGGGACATTTTATCTTATTTTTCATTAACAAATTAACTTCTTTCTTTTTTCTTTTTTTGTTTTTGTTTTTGTTTTTTGAGACAGGGTCTCACTGTGTAGCCCTGACTGACCTGGAGCTCGATATGTAGATCAGGCTGGCCTCAAATTCACCGAGATCCTCCTGCCTCTGCCTCCTAAGCACTGGGATAAAAAGTGTGTGCCACCACCCCCAGTCTGAAAGGGAAGTTTTAGAAAAGTTAATCTAGAGGCATTTTGTCAGGTGCCTTGTAGGCAGGAGAGATTGTGAAGCACATATTGACAGTGTTCTGCAATTAAGTGTGCTCATGAAGGGCAGGAAAGCCAGAGATAATCATGTCTTAAGTTTGATTGACTTGGATAATAGTAACAGCATGACCAAAAATAAGACAGCCAGAAGGGAAATTAGCATTCTATGGAAAGACTTTTTATATTTCAAACTTCTTTCTTCAGGAAAGGTGTTGAGGCAGGGTCTCCTCTGTAAACCATGCTAGCCTTGAACTTTTGTCCTGAGTATGGGAATACAAGTCTGTACCACAAACTCAGGGTATTTCAAATAATCTGAACATTTAAAGCCACAGAGACACTTCACTGACAGAAATAACAAGTTCCATAATATTAGACCTGAGAGGGATTTTGGAGAATGAGTTATTGATTAATTAAATCCAATCTTGTTATCTTATCAGTGAGAAAGCTGACAAGGGTTCTGGAATGGTCCACAAAAGTACAGTCACTGGTGTGGGTGAGAGATTTCGAAAGTCCTTTCCAGGGCTTTGACAGGCACTTAAATAGCATCTCTTCATTTGCATCTCATTTTCCGTTTTAAATTTGAAGAGCCGCTATACAAATAGTTGCATGTAATGCGTATAGAAATATCATCTGCACAGTAAATGCTGCGCTTTAAGATTGAGAGCAAATAATTTAAATATTAGGCAGCATTTCCTTGTGATCTTACTAGTAAAATCTGAACTTTTGCCAAAAGTTGTATTACTAATTAGTTAACGATTGCTTTCTTCTTTTCACAATATCATGATGTATCTGGTTTAGTAGATCCTCTGAAATTATCACCAAATCAAAGCTAACTCAATTCTGATCATGTTTTGCATTGTACATGTGCTTAAACTTCTGTTCTTTGTTGCTATATTGCCAGATTTGAGGGGGAAGCAGTTGCTAAGGCATTTCTCTAGGTTGATCCTAACCCATCCTTGCTTTCCTTTGCGATGTCTGTCCCTAGGCATTGTGAGTGGATATTCAGTAGTCCCTCATGCATGTTGTAGACAAATGACAGGACTCTGAAGTCCGTCTGGGGCCAGGCTTTACCTTTGGCACCTCTTCTTTTGTTCTCCAAGCCCTGTTATATATGAGGATGGAAAATAACATCTGTCTTCCTGCTTACACTCATGGTATCCTCCTGTCCCAGAACCCAGCATGCAGGTGTAGCACTGGCTTTGTGGTCATGAGCCCTTGGGTGATTGTCCCACACTGAGCTTGTCTTACTGTGGGCAGTGTGATGACTTTTCCAACACCATCCATCTGCTTTCCAACCTACATCAATGGAGGGAGGGAGTGCTCTTAGCGAAAGCTCCTTTGCCTTTCCCCAATAACGAGAGGATTTGGTTAGGTGGCAGGGTGATGTATAGCAAGAGGACTTGGGAGAAGTAACTCTTTTACACAACAGTAAAGTGAGTATTTACTTACACCTGGATCATCATTAGCGGGATGCCAGAATGATCAGAAGACGGTGACATCTAGGAAGTTACCATAAGGGTCTTAACTCTTTTTGGGAGAATTTCCTGCCTCTTGAGTTACAGTGAGAGCAATGAGATTCTAAACACAGAATGCTGGTCTTGCAGTCCTATTTTAAACCACGGCTACTGGCACTGGTTACTGCATTTGCCTTGGTGTGAGTGCTGGGAGCTTATCGACAGCCAATCTCCATGCCAAGTATTTGAGAATGAGTGATCCTAAGTCATGAGATAAGAGGGGACTCTTGATTCCCTGGTAATTAGAAGTGGCGAGGGAGCAGCAGATCCGGATCTTCTTGGTGAATTCATGTGCCTGAGACCTCAGGTGTGGGCCAGAAGTAGCTGAATGGCAGCCATTAATTAGCCTTGGGCGAGAGAGGAGCATGAAAAGCCTTGTAGAAATGGGAAGGCCACAGGCAAGGGCATGCCTAATGGACTGTCTTCAGCAATAGGCAGGCTCATACTTGGACAAATGTCATAGGAAAAGGCAACCCACTCTTGTTGGATTTATAGATCCCATTTGCCAGAGTGAAGGACACTTGCTCTTTTAACTAGCTGAACTAGCTGGGCCCCAGTGGCCTCGTTGCTATGGCAATATGAGCTCAGTGACCTCTCTTCTCTTGTGGAATGTAGGTGAGAAGGACCGAGGGGAGCCTGAGGATGCTGAACTGGTCAGGCTCAGTAAAAGGCTGGTGGAGAACGCCGTGCTCAAGGCTGTCCAGCAGTATTTGGAAGAAACGCAGAACAAAAAGCAGCTGGGGGAGGGGAACTCCACCAAAGCTGAAGAGGCCAATCAGAATGGCAAAGGCAGTGATAATAACAGGAAGTGAGAGTGGAACCTGTGCCCACTGCTCTGTGAAAAGCGTCCCTGCCCCTCTGCTAGGACGCAGACTGACTTACGATGTGCTATCTAAGTGTCTTGTTCAAGCCCCGGAGATGGCCTAACTCGTCTATGATTGATGTGTTGGCGTTGCTGCGACACAACAGAAGAGAATGGGGCGCTGGGGCCGGCAGAAGAAATTAATTCACAGAAGAGCAATCCCAAGTTCATGTATCATCAAGCGTGCACAAGGGAGAGTGGGCACTTTGGGAAGGCGTGCCAGGCTGAGGGAGAGGACTGGCCACCGCTGGAATACTGCCGTTTGTTTACATCGCTTAGAACATTTGACTACTTCATCTGAGGCCAAAACTTGCACACAGCTGTCCAGTACTGAGTTCAGTTTGTCGCTGTTGAGACGATCATGAGTGTACTGAGTTCACAATGTTTTACGTTTGTCCCCAGTGTGTTGTTACCATGCCGTGATCTTTATTTACAGTAAATTAAGTTTCACGTAAATTATATATTTTTGGCAAAATGCAACCTTTTCTATGAAACGTGGGTAACATTTTAAAGGTTTTTTCAGCCTTATTTTGATAACTCAGTGTGCCATATTTAACGTATTTCATTGATATTTGTACTTTAAATGTGTTATATAATCTTTTCCCTGTAGGCAAGAAGCCAGTTGGGATCCAGGACTTAATTAATGAAGCTTTGCAGCGAGAAAGGATGGAGCTGAAGTCCAAAGTGAAACAGATCAAGGAACTTTTGCTAAAGCCTGAGACTCAGGCCATGATTAGGAAGGAGCTTTTTGAAGGAAGAGTTCTTAATGACGGTAATCACACAAGCGATGCTGATTCCAGCATGACTTTGCTGTAGCTCTCTGCTGCGGTTCCGGCGGTGGAAAGTTTCTGACTCTCAGCCCAGTCCATAGATAGCCCTTTGGTAAATAACCAAAGTGTTCTTACAGTGTCTACCCGGCCCACGAACTAACATTTGGTAAGGAATTAACAACTTCTTGCCAAAGAAAACATATTTTTGCCTTATCATCATCATCAGCTAAAGTTGAGTTTTTGAATGTTTGTTTGGGTGTTGTTGACTCATTTTATAGAAATAACTTCTTAATTAGCTGTTGTGAGATGTTCCATGGGTCCTCGCAGATAAAAAACAAAAAAACGTTGACTATGAAAGATCCTGTATAGTCAAAACCAAAATGAAACCAACAACAGTATTCTAAGGGTCGCCTGCCTCTGTTGATATGGCCCTTTTCTTACTAGCGTTGTCCTGGCTTGTCCAGTCTCACATCACGTTCGATGACAGTTTGAATGCTTATTGAGTATCAGTACTTGAATGAACATTTGTAAATGTAATCATTGCAGTTGCTGGTTAAGAATGTTTTTTTTTTATAATATCCACATGTATTATTTTTCACTGATGAAAATGTAGTTTGCATTTTCATTTCTTAGTTAGCAAATGTTCAGTGTTTTTCTCCTTCTGTGAAGATGAGCCCCGAGTCTCACGGCGGTCTTCACAGTTTGGATAGTTTGCACTGGTTCATTTTCAAAAGAGCATTCTTAAAATGTTTCTCCCCATGTGATGTTTATTTGTAACAGCTTTTTCAGTCATCATTTAAAAATTGCTGCTACTAATAGATGATGGGGGAAGGAAATGATTAGAGATCAAATGTGTAATCATCTCACTTATACAATACAGTTTGCTCATGGATTTTTGGCTATTTTTTCCACTGGGTAAATGATACTACATTAATTCATAATGTAATACTTTATGAGTTCCTGCATTTTCATGCCTCTTAATAAATGTACTGCTTCCCCTGTTGCTTTTCCTTTTTTTTCTTCTGGAAATCACTGGGTCCTTGTTGGTGTCCCAAAGTCATGATCAGGGTCACTGCAGTTTAACTGCTTCCTGTCTTTGCACTAAGGAAGCAAGCACACTGTCACATCATAACCGACTGTTTCATGGATTCAAATCAGTCAACTTCATACACAAGTAACCACAGAACAGAAAATTCAAAGACAGGCTAAGTGACATCTTCAAAATAACTAATCCCCTGCCACTAGAGTTTTCATCACAATGAGGAAGAGAGCAAGTTCATCTAAATATACAAATCTGCTAGCTACTGGCTGTGAACCCCTTCCCAGAAGCCAGCCATGAACCCTGTGAGAGGGGCTATCCATGAACCCCCCTTAGTAGCTGCCAATAAACCCCCTTGAGCAGTTGGCCATGAACCCCCCCCAACAGCTGGTCATGAACACCCCAATGGCTGGTTGTGAAGCCCTCCAGCAGTTGGCCATGAACCCCTTCTGAGGGACTGACCATGAATCCCCTCCGTTGCCTACTGGGAACCGTCACTTAGCAGTGAAGGTCATTACAGATCTCCTTGAGTAACCCTAAAGGAAGGAAGCAAAGATGCTTAGGCCTTTCCTTGTTTTCCTAATGAGGACACGGAGTCCGAACAGAGTTCCGAGGTTGGGCTCCCTAGCCAAAGCCACAAGGATGTTAGGAATTTGGACCTGAGCCACAACCCGGTGGCCCCAGTGTCCCATTGCTGCTTTGGTGAAATCCCATAATACACATGAACAATTTCAGATTGGCATTTCTCAGAATCATCTATATCTTTTCCTCAAGGAGTTATCCCCAGTCTATCTGAGTAGAAAAGTATTGTTTTCAGCCCTGATTCCATGTCTTTCTGTTAGCTTTAGTTGCCCGTCTATTTCCATTGTTAAATACCCATGAAGACCTGGGCTATGTGCCAGGTGATTTGGGTACATGGTTAAATTCCTTCCCTTAAGTGATCCTAATAGGAAGTAATTAGTACTTTCTAGATTAGGAAAACTGGAGACCTATATGCTAAAATGGCTCAAGGACGTAAAACGAACAAAAGATAGGGCTAAATTTAAACTCAAATATGTTCTACTTCAAAGGTGACACTTTCTACAATGGAGTATTTCCTCCCTTTACCAAATATTTCAAAAGTTAAAGATGAGTAATAAAGGCCCTGAAATGTGCGCGCACACACATACACACACACACTGGAATTCCCATGTGAACTTGTTCACAAAAACACTGGACCAGGCAGCAACTGTTGCTGCTCAACTTGGCTTCAACACTGATGCACACAATGTGTTCTTGAGCAAGCCCATTCACTTTCTAAGCCTCCCTTCCCAGGCCAGGTGGTTTCAAGGAGCCTAGGGCTATTTGCTTTGGGACTTGCCTTGATGCTGCCAGTCCGCTAACTGCTCAACTGGGTCACATCCTTCTACCTTGTGAATTAATGCTTGAATTAATCCTGGAGAATGTCTTCTATTTTGCGTGTTGGTTGTCAGTTTCATGAAGGGAACCCCTCGGGGGAATATTCTCAATTAGAACCACATCCAATGTTGTAAGAGTTAGTCACTAGAAAAATAGGTCCCCTGAGAGTAAAAAGACATCAAAAGTAAAACTTTAAACGAAAGGACAATATTTTGTCAGCTTTGAACTTGGCCTCACTTGTAGAATCTTAGGTTTTATCAATCTCTTCTCAGCATCCTGTGTCCTGTGGGCACTCAGGTTATATGGGATTTCTGATTGTAGATTTTTTTCAGATTTTGGAGCATTTGTGACATTTTAGGTATGGGTCCATGTCTGAACATGAACTTCATATGTTTCATATAACATATTATATGTTACACTTCATCCTCAGGGACATTTTGTGCAGTTTTTAGTATTGCCTGCATTTTCAATGCAGCTCATCCCATGAGGCCAGGTGAAGAGTTTTCCGGTTATGTCAGCATTCAAAACATTTTGAATTTTGGAGCCTTTAGATTTCCTCTACATGTCCTAGGTTTGCATCTAGAATGTAGTTAGAATTCAAATGATTCTTTACAATACTACAAACGTGTCAGTCCGGAAATCTCATGTTCTAATAAGGAAGTAGTGACCACATTTAGACTTTGTGTCATTTCAGGCATTCAACCAGTCAGACATGTTTTGTCTTCTGTGTACCTAGTCACACATGGAGAAATGAGCCATCACCTTATAGAGCACATTAACAGTTTCATGCCATCGTCAAAACCATCACAGATATAACTTCTTTAAGTGTAACTTGGTGTGTAGATAACATATTGTAAGTTATTGTTCTGATCATTTTTTTTCAAGTTTTTGAGATTATTTTTGGTTTTGAACCTAGCCTTTTTATTAGCTGAGTCATCTTTCCAACCCAGGTTTTTGAGATTATAATTGCATCATTTCATTCCCTTTCTTCCTTCTAAATCCTTCCATGTTACCCTGCTTCCTTTATTATCTTTCAAATTCATGGCCTCTTTTTTATTGTAATTATGCATATATGTGATAAATCTCTTTCACACACATACATTCATATCTATACACACACACATACACACACATATATATGTATATTTCTAAGTACATAATGTAACCTGTTCAGTCTGTATAATGTTACTTGTATGTATACATTTTCAGGGCTGACCACTTGCTGTTGATAGCTAATTGAAATGTTCTTCCCTAGGGAAGACTGTTTCTCCTGTTCTCAGCATTTCTTAATTGCCTGTATCTCTTTTTTTTATTGAGTTATACATTTATCTCCACTCCCCTCCCTTCCTCCCTCTCCCCTGCTACTCTTTCCCATGACCCCCATGCTCCCAATTTACGCAGGAGATCTTGTCTTTTTCTCCTTCCTATAGATCCATGTATGTCTTTCTTAATGTCCTCTTCATTGTCTAGGTTGTCTGGGGTTGTGAATTGCAAGCTGGTTTTTCTTTGTTTTGGGTCTAAAAGTCACTTATGAGTGAGTAATATGATTATTTGTCTTTCTGGGTCTGGGTTACCTCACTCAATATGTTTTTTTTCCCTAGATCCATTCATTTGCCTGTAAATTTCAAGATGTCATTATTTTTTTTACTGCTGTGTAGTACTCTATTGTGTAAATGTAACACATTTTCTTTATCCATTTTTCAGTTGAGTGGCATCTAGATTGTTCCAGGCTCTTGCTATTACAAATAATGCTGCTATGAACATAGTTGAGCAAATGCCCTTGTGGTATGATTGAGCATCCTTTGGGTGTATATAACCAAAAGTGGTATTGCAGGGTCTTGAGATAGGTTGTTTCCTAATTTTCTGAGAAATTGCCATACTGATATCCAAAGGGGCTGTACCAGTTTGCACTCCCACCGGCAATGCAGGAGTGTTCCCTTTACCCCACATCCTCTCCAGTGTAATTTTTCATCAGTGTTTTTGATCGTGGCCATTCTGACATGTGTAAGAAGGAATCTCAGAGTTGTTTTGATTAGCATTTCTATGATGGCTAACAATGTTGAAAATTTCCATAAGTGTCTTTCAGTCTTTTTAGATTCTTCTGTTGAGAGTTCTCTGTTTAGGTCTGTACCCCATTTTTATTGGATTATTTGTTCTTTTGATGTCAAGTTTCTTGAGTTTTTTGTCCGAGGTTGAGGCTGCCTGAGCTTTCCCCCTTCTATGTTAGCATGTCTGCTGGTGTCATCCTTGTTTAGCTGGTCATGTTGATGAAATTTCATGGGTACAGCTTCTGACATTCATAGGAGACACAATCTCATAGCAAACACTGTCTTCTTCTGGCTTTCAATCTTTCTATTTCTTCTTCTATGACCTCCAAGTCTTAGATGTGGGAGTTGTGATATAGATGCATCAGGTATAACTGGGCTCACAACTCTGCCTTTTAACTGGTTGTGGTTTACTTTAATGGTCTCTGTCTGTTGCAAAGAGAAGTTTCTGCCAGGCGGTGGTGGCGCACGCCTTTAATCCCAGCACTCGGGAGGCAGAGGCAGGCGGATCTCTGTGAGTTCGAGACCAGCCTGGTCTACAAGAGCTAGTTCCGGGACAGGCTCCAAAACCACAGAGAAACTCTGTCTCGAAAAAAAAAAAAAAAGAGAGAGAGAGAGAGAAGTTTCTGTAATGAGGAGGGAAAAGTACAGTGTGTGTAGGTATAAGGACAAATATTTAGAATCTCTTCCCAGCATTTTTGAACATCATGTGTAATTTTATCTTTAAAAATGCTACAGATGCATTCACGAATTCTAGATATTCCAGATAGATTTAAAAAAATCTAAAAAACAAAAAGCAAACTCAGAATACATTCCAAACATTTCCCAGTCCCTACATTCATTTGATAGTTGTGCACACACTAACAATATAAAACCTTAGATAATTTCATTCACAGTTAAAATGAGGATTAGAGCCATTATTTTGGAGTCAGTGAATTTAAAATTATGATGGTAATCCACAAGCTACTCTTCCCTGGATCACTGTATTGGGGATGGTGAGGCTCATTTAGAAGGTAGTTTGAGTACTTCTGAAGGCAGGCACTCTTATTTTCTACAGTGTAATATACTCTAAACCACTAATTGGTGTTTATTTAAATGCAGCTGATCAATTCAGGTGATGGTTTTAAGATGGAAACTGTACCATCTAAACCTCTGTAAATCTCATTACTAGGCATGTGTTGGAAGACCATGAAATTCTCTTATAGCAGGAAAGCTAGGGATAATACACTAGAGACCGGACAGCAGAACGGAGGAAAGTCATTTGAGGTTCCCTGGAGACCTATGCTGCTTTCCCTCTAATGATCCAAATTATTTGAAATGCTGCTGTCATATGGTAATACCCCATATCCTATGTGTTACTTTCTTTGACTCCTGCTGGAAAAGTTTCAGAGTCCTTTTTGGGCTCCTGCCAGCTCAAGTAGCTATGCTGCTTCCACTGCTCTTGCTCTTTAAAACTGTATTGTAGATTGCTACAACAGTCCAGAATGTCTCCCTACAGTTCCTGCCCCAACCCACCTGGGTACAGGACCTCCATGGTGTCTTTGTACTAATGGAAGCTATAATTTCCTCACTGATTTTTTTCCCCTGGAGTATATTTCACCTCACCTATAACTTCAGAAAAATATTTTTATATATGCTTATGTGAGATATAAAAAGTTGTGGGAGGTGAGAGGACAAAGACACAAGAATCCTACAGCCAGGCAGAAATTATAGTGCTGGAAGAAACAAAAATGGCACATGTACACCAATGCACATATCTGATATGGTAATGGGAGCGGAGGAAATCCCATAAATATGAACTAGCGGGGAGAGGCTAAGTTTATCCTTCTGAGATCCTAGAGGACAAGTTTGTAAGCTGTTCTTGCTGCCTTCAGGGAAAGACTTGAAATGAGGGCTTCCGGTGACTTGGTGGATATTTGTCACAGTGACTGCTCGTCAGTTTTAGAATACCTTTCCTATATCTATTAAGCTTCTACCTGTAAGCCCTCTGTTCCCGGGGAGAGGCTACAGGGAGAATCCTGGAATTGAGCATCTCATTGGTGCACTGAGATTCCTATATGGGATCCAGGCTTCACCAAGAAAGAGGGAGATCCCGAACTGAGTCAGCCCAGTCTGGATGAAGACAGTGGCTGCTTACTGGGGCTGAGAGTGTGGCTCATCAGTAAAGTTCCCACCATGCAAGCTTGAGGACTTGAGTTCAAATCTCCAGCACTCACATTAAACACTGGAGGCATTTATCTGTAACCCCAGTGCTGGGATGGGTTGTAGAGATAAGTAGATCTTTGCAGTTCACGGACTAGCCAGTCCTGTCAATCAGTGAGTCCCAGGTCCATTGTGAGACCCTTTCTCACAATGTAAGGTGGAGAGCTATTGGGGAAAACAGCTGACATCACCAGACATCCTCATGCACATGCATACACACACATGCGCCTCTGCATGTGCATATGAACACAAGAACATGAATATGCATCACTCCCATATACATCCATAGCTTGGGTAGGCCTGATAAACTAACAGTGGTAGTGACATAGTGTTGCTCAGAGTAGCTGACAATGTCATGGGCATTGCTTTTTCTCTTTGCTTCCCAGCCTGATTTTATGTGTCTTATGGTTAGTCTGCAGCTACTGAGTTCTGGTTCTGCTTTAAAGTGGCTAAGGTTGGGCTGGGGAGAGAGCTCAGCAGGTAATAGCCTTTGCTGCTTTTGCAGAGGACCTGGGTTCAGTTTCCCAGAACCCACATGTTGCCTCATGACCATGTCTAACTCCAATTCCAGGGGTACAGCATTTGCAACCCCATCTCTTGGCCTCTTTGGGCACCAGCCACACATATGGTACACATGCATACATGCAGCCAAGACATTCATACTCATGAAATAAATGAATTAAAGAAAAAAAAACTGGCTAAAGCTGGTTTTAGTATTTGCAATTAAATATCCAAACTAGCACAGCACTTCATTACAGCGACTAGTGGACACTTTGTATCTGATTCTTCTGTGCATTATAGGAATGGTGTGTACATTACAGGAAGCCTCTATTCCTGAGCTATAGGCACTAAATGCCAGCAGCAGACTCCAAGTGTTATGACAATTAAATAGCCCCATACATTCCCCAAATCCCCTCAAATGAAGGTCATCCGTGCCCCAGTTGAAGCCATACTATTAAATTGCTCCCCCAACAGCACAAGAGACATCTTTCTTCATTTCCATCCTATCAAGAAGTAATTTAGTGTCCAAGAACGCAAGCTCACTGGAACACTCTACACATTAGCAGGTACCTAGATAGAAATGGGAAATAAAACCACTTGCATATTTTGTGTGACAAAGTCTTGGGGTCCTCTGAGTACCAATCTCACTGTCCCCTCAGGATCCAGAAGAGAACTCACATCAGCACAGGACTTACAAGGATCTGAGGGCCAAACTCTCCACTACATGCTTTTCTGCATCAGTTTCTTTATTTTTCTCCATCAACTCTCTTCTCTGTTCTGTGAAGTTTCCAGTTTATACACATACACAAAACAAAGACAATTCTCTGAGCTTTGGACGTCCCGCTATCTTTGAAGGTCCCAAATGTGATCTGTATGAAAGACGTTTTTCCTGACTGCATGTCCTGCCAGAGGAAGAAAGTTGCAGGGAGGTGGCTTTTAATGTATCTCAGGAACAGAACAGAAATAAGGCTGTGGGAACCAAGGTTTCTGGCTATGTGACTAAATTTTCTCATTGGAGGTCTCACGGGGTGGGGGAAGCCATCCAGTAAGTAAAAGAAGAAGGCAGTTTTTTAAATGTACGCAGTCCTTGTGGGACAAACAGATCCAGTTATGAAGCTTGTGCCAGTACATATTCTATATATCAGAACTATATAGCTAAATAAAAAGTCATCTTCCTGACCACCCACAGATACATGTGCCCATAAGATTGAGATACAATCATGAGATTACATATACACATCACATGAGATTACACACTACAATGCCTACAATGCAGGTATTGGGGAGACACCAGGCTGTTTCAGCAAAATTGAGCAGCAGCTTTCAGAGTCGATGGGGCTGCAGACCTTGTCTGGATAGGATTAATCCTCCATCAGATAACCACGCCTCTGGTGGGTTGACATCTGAACACTAGTTGCCACCTGCTTCTCATGACCTGTGACAAAAAAGACCAAAACACTTAAATTATTGCACTTAAAAATAATTGAATAAATCAATTATTATAAAGTCATCATTGTATCTATTTTCTTAGTTTACGTGATTGGGGAGCAGACTTACATAGTGAGAGAAGAAGGCAATCTCCAAATTCTAGCACCGTGTGGCCTGCTGAAGGTACTATTATTATGTAATTATAACAACAGGGCTACTTCTTGTTCAACTTCATCAAAACACTTAAAATATTATGTGCCAAATGAAAAAAGTCTCATTTTCCAATAATGATAAAGCTGTGTAAGAAATATGAGTATTTTAATATAAGAAAAATGTTAATTTTCTCTGAGTGACAGAGTAGAAAGATTTTAGATAAAAATAATGAGAAAAAACTCTTCTGTAGGCTTTCCTTCAACTTGAAGGGTGTCTTCCAGATTAAATGACATATGGAGAGGCAGAGAAGCGAGCCGAGAGTACCGTGTCATGGCGAGGCCTCCGAGAAGTTTGATGGAGCGTTCAGATGTTCAGATCAAAGGCGTGGAACAGAACAAAGAGTGCGTGTGCATCACCTTGAGCAGATTGTGGGGACTTTAGACTTTAAAATAGAAACCAGCCGTTTTCAGTGCATTCAGAATGTCATACTTGAAAATAAAAAAATCTGTGTGGTTTGTTTCTCCCCATAATGGATTATTTTAAGAAGTCAGTGAATATCTGACACTTACCTCAAGGAAACAGTTTGAGTGGGGATGCTGGTCTTGGGACAGCCTAATCTCTGTTTCCAGTTCTTCATCTCTCTAAATGCTCATTTTCTTGTGACTTCTCATGGATGGCCTTTTCTGTGTAATTTCATAATAAATTCCTCTGTTCTGTTGATAATGTTGCATGACCATGTGACTTATCTTGGAACAAGTCAAGGCTTAAACTCTGGAGATACATGAGGCAGACGGAACCAAACCTCTATCCTGGGAAAGACCTATTGCCTAAGGATGTGACTAGTGGCCCTTCCCTTGAATGCATAGGACTGAAGAAGAAAAAGGTGGTTCAATTGCTATGCAGCATTATTCTGGCAAAGACCGATGCTGTGGGACCTGTAAGTCAAACTGAAACACAAAAGCAAGCTTATGAATGTAAAAGAAGCCCACACTGTGGCATGACCATTTTGGAAGTAACTAAATCTCTTCTGATTGAATTGAGCACCTGTAACACAAGGAGTAACCCGTGCTTGGTACTTTAAACTGTGTCCAAAAGCTATGGCTAGGGCTGGAGAGATGGATAGCTCAGTAGTGCAGACCACTTATTCTTGCAAAGGATCAGGAGTTGATTCCCAGCCTCCACAGGGCAATTTACAACTATCCATACCTCCAGTTTCAGGGGATCTGGTGTCCTCTTTTGACCTCCGTGGGCACCAGGGATACACATGCAGTAGGGGCATACTTGCATGCAAAATACTCATACAAATAAAAATAAAAATATCTAAAAAGATTAAAGAAAAACAATCCTATGGCTATGGAGGTCATAGGCCCTAGTGGGGAACTTACAATTATTGTTGAGGTAACAGTGTGTCAGACTGCCTTCTAAATATCGTCGTTTGTATCCATAGACAAATGCTACTCTCACTCTTAATCAGAGAAGACTCTTGGTAGTGAAGGGCGGAGACTCACGGCTGCCCACAGTGCTAAGAACAAATGAAGGCTGAGGGCTCAGCCCTAAACAAGGCAATCCTACCACCCTTCTAAGGCTCAGGGAGCACCATGGAGGAGGGAATGGGAAGAGTGGTAGCAGCAGCTGATGTGGAGATCTTGGAAATGCCTTCTGGGTGTTTGCAAACACAAACACGCAGCAGCTGTGGTTCCCTGTGCTGAGCCTGCATAAGACTGGTCCTGGATGGAGGGATGGTCATACACGGGACCCAACCTTCCTTCTGCTGAGTTATTAGCTATTGTATAATAATAATTACAATAATTATATACAATAATATATATTATATATTATTTATAATAATTATAATCTATTGTATAGATTCTGGGAGAGGCCAGTTCTTGTGACATAGTCAGCCCTGGATAACCTCAGTAGTCACAAAGCAAAAAGATATGACTGTGGGAAAGGGATCTGTAGGGAAGAAGGGAATTGTTATGTATTGGGGTGAAAGTTATCAGAATGCATTATATATGAATTATAAAATTATCAAAACAAAATTGAACTAATAAAAAAGAGCTCTCTCTAGGGCAGTAGTTCCTAACCTTCCTAATGGGGTGTGACCCTTTAATACAGTTCCTCATGTTGTAGTGACCCACAGCCATAAAATTATTTCTGTTGCTACTTCAAAACTAATTTTGCTACTGTTATGAATTATAATGTAAATATCTTACATGCAACCCCAATGAAATGGTTCAGAACTGCTACTCTCGGGCATATTTACTACTGAAGAGAGTGAAGTTTCTTTGTTCCTGAAAAAAACAAAACTCATAACATTCAGTGTGGACATACTGGCTATATCAACGAAGTGTTATATAACTTAATTTGACATTTAAATTTTTTTTATTTTTTTTATTTTTTGGTTTTTCAAGACAGGGTTTCTAACATTTAAAATTTTTAAGTAATATTTTTTAACATGAAAAACCAAAGTGTTAACAGCCATGATTTTGCAGTGATTTTATTAAAGGTGTGTTTACTTCTTAGTTTATATAATTGGGGATTTTTGAAGATGTAATACAAAGTATTGTTATAAACCAATTCGTAAATGCTTCTTTAAAATAAAGAGCATGTAGTCATATAATAGCTAATTTATTTCATTTCAGACACGAATGCATGCTGTGTGAAGACCACATACTCTGCTCTTTCCTACACTCAGGTATTTATCGAACATTTGTAGGCCCAGGTGTGGCCCTGGGTGCTTAGTATGCAAAAGAGCCATCTGTTGGGATGAGGCAATGAGTATTGACATGGGTGTATTTTATTCCTTTCTCTGTAATCTCTTTGTTTCTCCATCACTCATTTTATTTGGAATAATATTCCGTCTTCGGTGAGAGGCTCGGAACAGATGAGAAATGAAGGAGGCCAGTTTTTACAGATTTGACATGTGATCACCGAGTGCCCCAATTATTAGTTTGGACAGTGCGATGAGATGTTGTGTGCTGCTGTGGCCACAGATGCTTCAGAGACTCCGGGACAGACTCTAGGTTCAGAATATTTGTGTGCGCGAGAGACAGTTCCTTGCCCATAGTTGCATGAGCAGAGAGAGTGTCACCCAAGAACACAAGAAGGGCCACAGAACTTGTGAAGACAAGGTATATGGAGCAAGCTGTATTTTTACTTTGTCTTCTGTATTGTGGGGATCACCTGCTGAGAATGACAAAACCCTTAAAAGGATTCATCTAAGCCCTCTGCATCATGTGACCCGACAAACTCTTCTATAGACTTCTAGAAGCTGAAGCCTGTGTCCCTATGATGTCGTGGCCACTCTTTGGGTTTCTGTCTGGGAAAGGACAGACCTGCTAAAAGAATGGCTCTTTGTTTTATCCAACAACAGGCCATGGGCCATTGCCTTCGTTTATTGGAACATTCACTAAAAATAAGTAAATAAATGAATATTAAATAAACCTTATGAGAACTCCTTCATTTATCCCTTTGTGTGTGTACTCATACAACTCTGGAGTGTCTGTGTTCTCTCTGGGAGAGTAGGAATCTATATCCTAGATGTCCATGAACATGACAGAGATGGTGGCCTACATGTTTTCTTTGGAAAATCTTATTTTCTTAAATATTTTTTGCCAGTCCTGAGATTGACTTTAAGATTCCGGGCCTGCTATCTAAATGCTCTGCCACTTAGTTATACTCCAAGTCTTTTTTCTTTGGGAGACAGGCTCTTTCTAAGTTGCCCATGCTGGCCCTGAACTCCCTTTGTAGCCTTGGCAGGCTTTATATTTGTGATCTTGTTTCAGCCTCCTAAGTCGCTGAGATTACAGGTCTGCCTCCACCGAGTCTGGCCAGCTGGAAAACTGTATCCCTCTCGAACTCTAAGCCAAAATAAGCACTTCATCTTTAAATTGTGTTTTGTCAGGTATCTGGTCACAAGGATAAGAAAATAGCCGGTACAGCTATGTTCAGGGGTGGGTACATAAGATACCACATGACAGGAGAAAGGTGCACAGGTTCATTTAATATGTTTCGTGTGATTGATTCTGCTCCAGGACTTGCTGCCTATCACACATAGAAACCAATGCTATGTCAAGGGTGTTTGCAAAAAGAAGCAAGCTTAATGAAGGTCTACAGACACGGAGACTGGAAGCAGCCTTAAATAGCCTTTCTGACTGGCCAATGATCATTTCAAGGTCTTTGAGGATAGTGCTTCTGATGTTTTGATCTCAATTGAGCAGAGATGCGTTTTGTTGTTTTAATGTGAATTCAAGGTTAGCTCCCTGAACTCTTCAGCCCACGAAACTTCCAGTTCTTAGTCTGTGATTCTGTGGTCTTGGCCTTTTAATCCCACCCAGCTCTAGATCATTCTTAGGTCATTTAAGGTGTCTGCCAGCAACTACTCTATAAAACATCTTATTGACAGTTAGAAATGCGGGAATTTTAAAATATCATTGACTGCAGAAAGGGGGTCACTCCAAGTTAATTTGGGGGTTCAAATGAGGGCAGGATACGGGGGCTTAGTAGAGTGAGAGAAGACAGAAGAACAGAGCTGGTTACTGTAAGCGACAGAGATGAAGCCAGCTGTGTTTGCTGACTGGGAAGTAGGGAAGTTAGGATTCCGTTGTCCCAGAATTCTGAATACAGAGGCTTTATTCATTGGATGTTCATGTTCTTAGGAACCGTTCTTTAGGTCCCCAGGGACAACTCTGGGTTACAAGAGATAGATTCACAATTTTAAATAAGCCTTTTTTAGTGAATGCCAGCTGACAGTGCTGGCCTGTTGAGGAAGGATTCAGTTTCAACAAACCCTTCAGTACTGGAGCCAGAGGAATGCCAAGTTTGAAGCCCTTGGATAGCTGCGGGGTCCCTGGGTTGGACAAAGGGACAGACTTTCTAATGATCCTAACTGGAGGCACACAGTCTTTGCATTCAGATTCTTCTCTGATCTCCAAGACTTCAGAGACTGCCACACCCCCTTCCTCTGTGTGGCTCAGCGCATCTCTCAGATGAGAACCTTATGGTCGTCACCTGAAGGAAGGTCAAAGCCTTCACCTGTGGCTTGCTTTCGGGGACAGGAGTGCCAGAAGACCATGGTATCTTCCTGCTTTTGTGGTTTTTTGATCTATTAGTGTGTCTTGGCCCACAGCGTCTGTTTATTCTCACTTTAACTGACACCCAGAGGATGACACTTTGTTCATCCTCTCTGCTCCCTTCAGCTCAAGCTTGTCTTGGTGGAAGCTTCCTGAAGACCACATGGATAGCCTGGGTCTCTAATTCCAGTAGTTAGGATACAGCAGGATAAAGAAGGTTGATGCCTGAGGCTTCAGAAATAGTCAGAGCTGACCACAGAGGTAACAGAACTGTCCCGAGTGACCTGGAGGAAGGTAAACTTTAGACTGGCTTCGGGAGGGTAGAGTTGGTGGGGACCTGCCTGCAGCCCCAGGTTCACAGCTGCTCCCCATGGGGTGGAAGCTAATCTAGGCTTTCAGTGGGATGCAGAGGGTTGCCGTGGCCGGAAGAGGTGGAGTGCTGGAAGGGATATTTGGCCACTATTTGGAACAGAGTTCCATTCTTCAGGGTAAGACGGAAGCTTGTAGGAACCCATAGCTGGGGGGATACCCCAGTTTCTTCTTTTTCTTTCTTCTTTTCCTCTCCCTCTCCTCATTTTTCTTCTTCTTTTCTTATTATTAGTTATTATTATTCTCTTATTCCTTCTCCTTCCTCTTCTGATCCTCTCTTCCTTTCCTTTTCCTCTCTTCCTCCTCCTTTCCTTCTTTTCTTCATCCTCTTTCCTCCCCTCCTCCTTTCTCTTTCTCTTCTCCTCCTTCCTCTTTCTCTTCTCCTCCTCCTTCCTCTTTCTCTTCTCCTCTCCCTTCTTTCTTCTTCTTTCTCCTTCTCTACCCTTCTTCTCCTGCACAATTTTGACTATGTAGCATCTAAAAGTATGCCCAGCCACAGTCCTGTGTGTCTCTTCCTGCTAAGAGGGTGAAGACTGGAGGAGGGATAGATATAACAGGGTTGAGAGGCCAGACTTCCTTCTCCACTCTGCACCCTCTGCTGCAGTACCCCAAGTGTGGGGCAGGGGAAACACTGGGCACCAAGCAGCATGTATTTAACTATTGCAGCACCAGGCACCGTAAGGCTGTGTTACAGAGGGTAGCTGCAGGAACCTATAACTCAAAAGAGGAACCCCAAATCTAAAGGACTGCAAGAATTTAGTCCTGGCACAGATTGCCAACGCAGAATGAAGTATAATGGAGCAGAGCAACAAAAGCAAAGCTGTGTTTGGATAATATCTCAAGTCCTGTTTATTCAACAAACTGGTCACAGCAAGATGGCTTGGCTGAATTAGACTCCTGTTGTCTCTACCCAGGGCAGAGAAAAGGCTCACTTAGAAGGGAGGGTTGAGAAGGGAGTGGAGAGTGGACTCGGGCTTTGGGCAGTGGCTGCCAAGCAGGGTGGGCTGCTATTTTCAGTGCTTTCTTAGGTGTGCCCTAGGCAGTTGCTTAGGAGTGCCCAGGGACCCTCTAGTTCTTTAAGTTTGGTAAATATGACCGTGTGCTGGGAGCCGATTCTAGTGGCCGCCATTACAAGATGGCGCTTGGCCCCGGCCTCGCTTGGTGAACAGCTCCATATTAGGCAATGCAGTGGAACTGTGCCTCTCGCATGCGCAGTGGCGATGATGTGCTTAGGGCCAATCCCGTGGCCAGGAGCATCAACAGGTGCGCATTGGCCAATCCAGGCACGACTTGTTCCCTTACCCCCTATATAAGCAGCCACCGCTTGGCGCTCGGGGCCCCTCACTTCCGCTCTCCCTTCAACCAAGAGGCTCCAATAAAGCGTGATTTGGGAAGAATCCTCGTCTGGTGGTCGTCTTTTCCTGCTGGTCAGGGAGTTCGCCGCAACCGTGGAGAGGTCTCTGCTTCATTTCTGGTGGAAGTGCTAAGTATGGCCATCTATAAGAGAAGGGGCCTGTGCTGTTTTCCTGGAGGTCAGCGCCATGAGTAAAAATGGCAGGGGCAGTGCCAGGATGTGAAGAGGCAAAGGAGGGCCCATGGGCCCCTGCCCTTGAGGTTGGTGGAGTCCCTGAGGCCCAAGTACCAACATCTCACTCAATTCTAATCATTTTTAGATCACTCATTAGTCACTCATTAATACAGCTGCTCCACCCTTATCTAGGGGCATATATATTATCCATCGTCCTCAGTGGAACCTTAAAGTTATGGCAACAACACAATCTTATATATACATTTTCCCTGTGTAGCCTATGGATAAATTTTAATTTTTTTTAAATTGTGCACAGGAAGAGACTAACAATCCCTAATAAAATGGAATAACTATGCTAGAACAATAACACTAATATGTTCAAATGTGTGAGCTACTGTGGGTAGCTGAAATCTCGGGAGAAGGGTGATAACAAATGAAGCTGGGGTTGATCAAGGGATGCTAACGCTAGAAAGTCAGACATATTAAAGCAACAATGAAATAACTCATAAAACCTGCGGGAGAAGATTAAAGAGTTGAAGGCTTGGGGGCAGGTGTGAGGATCCAGAACGCTCATATCCTTTAGGTTGGAATAGAAATTGATGTCACATTTCGGTAGCACAATTTGGTGAACTCTAGGGTAGTGAAGGAACTGGCAGTGTCAACCTTGAAATTAGCTCCACTTCACTGTTGTTCCACAATTACATTTGTATGATTCTACAAAATGATAAGTATTATAGTTTATGATGGCAACACTGGAAAAACTAGGAGAACCCAATGTTTCTTTAGGAAGTTAGTATACTGTTAAGAAGAATAAAATGATTGGGCATCACGGTCCATGTCTGTGATCTTACCCCTTGGCAGATGGAGGCAGGGAATACAAGAGTTCAAGGGCATCTTCAGCTATGTGACTAGTTTGAGGTCATCCTGGACTACATGAGATCCTGTCTTAAAAATCCAAACCCAGGGTCTGGAGATATGGCTCAGCAGTTTAGATCACTTGTTCTTGCAGAGAACCTGTGTTTATGGTGGCTCACAGCCATTATTAATTCCAGTTCTATGGGATCTGATGTCCTCTTTTGACTTCTGAGGGTACTAGGTACACACATGGTATACATATAAGCACATAGGCAAAACATTCGTACACTTACACAATTAATAAATAAATCTAAAAATGAAACAACAAAGGCATAAGGTGCCGCACAATTATTTTGAAATACGAAGTTCAGTAAATATGCTAAACAAGATGTACCATACAGGGCAATATGAATAAAGTGCTTCTATTCACAAGTAATATTTTCAAAATGTGACTAATGCACTTATATACAAAGAACATTCTAGAAGGATTACCCTCCTTCAATCACTGAACATGTTTCCTTTGGAAAGTGTGACTGAGAACACAGAGGATAGATGAGGTCATTTTCCACAAGTGCATGCTGGGAATTAAACAAAGCCTGCAGACGTATCTTTTTAGTTATAAATTTAAAAATAGTGGCCGCAACACTAGAGAGATGAAGTGGAAGCTGAGAAGATGGAAAGTCAGAGCTTCACAGGAACAGCTTGGGCTGTGTTACTTCGACATGAGGCACAGAGAGCTTAGCTGGCCCTGAAGTAACACTGTTGCAGTGATGGCAGACATAAGGCTGCAATGACATGCACATGATGCTGACGTAGAGATGGCACAGTGGTGCTGATGGAGGCTGGAGGTGGGATGCATGGCATCAGCATCTTTATCACAAGGGGAATCGTACTGACACACTGGCACAGAAATAGGCACCTAATACTTAAGTCAATTTAAAGTTTTTCTTTACAGTAAAATTGTTTGGGGAGGCTGTATACATTCTGATTATTACACCTGTGTAGATTCTTGTCCCCACCCTGTACAGCCAAGAAACAGAGATGTTAATGTCCTAATACTTTCAAACCGCCCAAGCATCCACAACCTGTCTTCTTAACCCTAGGAAATCTCTTATCCATCCCTATCCCTGTTTTTTAGTTTTAGTTTTTTTTTTTTTTTTTTTTTGCTTTTTCCAAAATGTCACAGAAATGGAAATATATAGTTGGTAATTATTTGAAACCTGGTTTTTTCACTTGGTCTAACACAGAAATGAAATCTTTACTGTTTTTATTTTTTAGAATACAAGATCAAAGGACGAGATCAGAAAAGACCCAGGGACTGCAGACATCTCAGGCATCCAATAAGAAATGGAGGAGTCAATAAGGCTCCTTCATGGGACAAAAGCTCCATCGAGTTAAGGCATATACATTCCAGCTTGCCCTTTCTATTTTGGGCATATTCTGATTCAGGTCCTCTAGAGACATTATGGAAAAAACTTCCCTCCCTGTAGGCTTTCCCTGTCTTAGGACATGGAAGCATTATTATCTGGCCTATAATTAAATTTATTTGTTAGCTGGGCACTGAGCAGCTATCTGTCATCAGTGAGGTGATCCTCACAGCACATCCCCTCGTTCCTAGAAAACCGCTGGCCGTCTTGGCTGTCACACAGTTATCCAGCATGGGCTGTATGGCATGGGCACAGTTGTGCACACTGCAAAAGTGAGCTGGAAATCTCTACGAGACGAGAAGAAGCACGACTCAGTCCTTCTCACTGCCCAAGGGATTACTTCTGGCTTCCATTTTGAGTAACACATTCTCTTTGCTGCTGAGTTCTGCTTTTTCATTACTGGAAACCAGTATTTAGGGAAGGGATTAGCTTTGGAATGCCTATCAAGGTAAGCATATTGAGCAGACGGATCAATACTTGCTGAGCAAATAAAAGAGCAATCTCCATTTCCAGCTTTCTCTCCTCTCTCCTTTACGCACGCACGCACGCACGCACACACACACACACACACACACACGCATGCACACGCACACCGTTGTCTCGGGATGGTGGTTTGCAATTTTGGATGAGGCGGCTAGGGACCTATTTGCAAACTACTGCATTGCTAGTGTTTTCCACTGGTGTGCTTCCACAATGCAGCAGATGTGTTGTGGGATGAGGAAGATGGGACACTCAGCTCAGATAATAGCTGTGTGAAAACCTGTTTGATTTATCCAAAGGACTCATATCGGGTTATTTGAATGGATCAAGTTTGCCAGCGGGCTCAATTCTGTTCTTCCTGGTGTTTTTCTTTAAAATACACTAGAATTACAAATGGCTTTGCTTTCGGTTTTAATTTTCTATCGCATTTCCTTTGAGGTTGACCGTGTTCTCTATTTGTGATAAAAAACTTCATGTCTGGAAATACGAGAAACTCATTTTATGGAAGAAGAGCAGTGGGGTGATGGGACAGGGCAGTGGGGTGATGGGATAGAGCACTTGGGGGCTCATTGTCCAGTGCTACCCAGAGAGGACACAACAAATTGCTGTAACAACAGTAGTACCCAATGTTATAAGGCATAGAAATTCCCTTAAGACTTATTAATACCTACTAATTACCACCAGTGATAATAAAACTAAGACGCAAACCTATTATAGATCGTGATATGAGCTTTTAAGTTATTTAGGGTAAGTATAGGAATAATAAATGGATGGGATGACAGAAGGAGGCGGGGAATGAGAAATCAGGAGGAATGGGGTTAAGTAAATGAAAGGAAAATGAAGAGAAGCAGAGAAAGTGCCATCCATTCAACATTGGACTGTGAGGTGTAACCAGTACAATGGAAAAGTAGAAACTGAGAAGATTGTTGGTGGAAAAGGTAATTCGAGTGGGTTTTGCTCACAAATAACATGTCTATATACATAGACATTTCTATAGACTGCTAGAAAGCCTATAGAATCAGCAAGAGTTTAATGAGATCATAGGAAACAAGGTCAGGGTATAAAATACATTGTTTCTTTAAAGACTCACCAATGACAGACAATTGGGTCAAAACTTTTAGAACTATTTGCAATAGCATCTCAAAACATGGTCAATTTAGAAAAGATGTAAAGCACGTGTTAGATTTACAGAGTAATCATTATAAAATGTTCCTGAAATAAATAAAAAAAGTCCTAAACAAATTGAGAGAAATCAAGGTTATGAGAGAAGGGTCGATGTTCTTCTCTAGATAACAGTTTTCTTCAAAATGACTTATGGGTTCAGCGCATCCCTGTAGCTGGAGTTTGCGGTCTCGTTAGGGAGAAGGTTGTCTGCCTTGGACATGTTCAGCCTTCCAGTCTGTGAGCTGGGATGTAAGCACTGAGCTCATGCTCCTGAGTTTAGACTGCATGCAGGATGTGACATTTTTATGTCTTTTCCCATTACATTCAATATTTTGAAATGTGTTTATCTAGGTGGAATGTTTTCTTTGATGGAAAAGGTGATGATCCTTAAAATGAAATATTGTAAAATTTTCTGGCTTCAAATCAAAGTTCCATTAGAAACCACCAAAGACCCTAAAATGATGGGTGAGCGGGTAGTAAGCACTCATGCTGAGGTGTTTCAAGTCTGTGGTGGCATTTCATTTGTATTTTAATAAATAAAGCTTGCCTGAGGATCAGAAAAGTAAAACAGCCATACTGGTCAGCCTTATAGACCAGGTAGCAACAACACACACCTTTAATCCCAGTAGCCATAGAAACCAGGGGATAGTGGTGCATGCCCTTAATCCCAGAACTAGAGAGGATTGTAAACAGGAGACATCTCTCACTCACAGTCTCATTCTGAGATTCCTGGAGGCAGGATCGCCATTTCAGCCTGAGGTAGAGGTAAGAGCCAGTGGCTGGCTGTTTTGCTTTCCTGACCTTCACATTGAACCCTGAGATCTGTCTCTGAGTTTTTATTAACCATGCTTTGCAAGTTATTTGGGGTTGCTATTAAATTTACATTTATTCTTCTTTTTTAATAAAATATATCCAAAACCAGAAATCATGGTCACATTGACAGTAACCCAGTGCTCCAGATGTAGTATTGGGAATGGAGTTGATAATATTAATTTTCTTCTTTGTGCTCTTATTTCCAGACAGCTGTCAATGCCCCAGGAAAATGGACAGCCCTCAGACATCTATTAGAGGTAGACAACTCAAACCCCATCATCATTCGATGATGATTCACAGGGCATTCTCATGGGTTTTTTAAATTTAGAAATGTTCCATGTTGAGTTTTTGCATAAAGTCCCCAGCCGATCTGGCTGGGAAGATCCTGTTCTAGGAAAGAGATAGCAGAAATAGTAGAAACAGTCCCAGTGTCTTATCCTCACCTGGACGACTTTCTTCTGGAAAGAACACATCAAATTGTCAATAATTTTGATTCTCTACTTTCCCCGACAAGATTTAGAAGCAAAAGAATTATTTTCAATGCACATATTCTAGAAATTTTACAAACTTTACATTTTGGAACTAATATCAAATACCAAATATAAGCTTATAAATGTTCATATATATGATTTCAGGAAAATTTCACATATAATTGGGCTATAGAGAGGGAAAATAATTTTATGATATGCCTTCTAATTTAGTACAAGCCATTCAAAATATTTTGCATATTAGATTCACTCATGCTCGCCCCCCCACTTTCCCTTTAACCATAGTTTTCTTATGTTTCATTTCACCCCAGTTAATTCATTTGATAGGTCACATTACCATCCTGGTTCAGTCCCCAGGCACTGGGTGGGGACTTGTCCAAGATTAATCAACTCAATAAGTCATTTCCCCTTCATTTTTTAAAAAAGGTTTCCTCCCTTGTGAATCTCACTATTTCCTGCAGCTCCTTGGAATATAAACGAAATTTTATCCTGAAGTCCAAATTGTTTTCCCCCTTCTCATTTGTTTCATAAGTTTGGTGGAGACCAGACAACTTGTACAACCTCAAATACAGACGTTCCTTTACTAAGAACCTACCATGTATTGGGTACTGCATCAAATGTGAGTTGTGGACACAGTTCTCGCTTTTGGAAAGATTTACAGCCTGGAAGAAATGCCTCGAAGCATCAGGGACTATGATAGAGCAATGTCAGGCTCCAGAACTGAGAAATTTTGCCTTGTTGAGAGCGTGTTTATCAGGGGCTCAACAGAGCAGATAGATCTTGGGTTGACCATCGAATGATGTTTGGGAAGGGTCAAATACAAAGGGGAGGTGATGACAATTTTTAAAATCCCATGTATTGCTTGAGTCTATTTATAAAAAATAATGTGTGAGTGTGTAGGTTTGTGTGATGAGCTTTGCAGATATAGAGAGAGTTATGGAAGAACAGCCACCAAAATGTAAGTGGTGCTGTATCAGGGTGGCTGAGATTCCAAGGGTGGGGGAGGAATAAATCCGGAAGGAAAACATTTGTCATTAGAGCAGTCAATTCTAAAATCTCTCTCCATTCCTTAGTGAATAATACTAGTATACCTTGTGAATTAGGCATCTCAAGAATACGTCTTATTTCCTGATTCTCATGTCAACCTTACAAGTTTGGGAGTATATATACTATTATCGCTATTTTACAGATAGTGAAATACAGACTCATAGACTAATGTCTCGTACAAGGTCTCCTGGATAGTGCACAAAAACTGGTGCACACACTTCCTAATACTCAATGTCTACAGTATTGTAAGACACTTTTGAGAGCTGACCTTAATACCTGTGGTAAATTGGCATATGGCATAGAATAATGTTTCTGTATCCTTTACAGATACAGAATTTAAAGATTTCATTGCAACAGATGTGCAGAACACAGTATTTCATCATTATCCATGTTTCACAAAAGAAACTGAGGCTGCAAAATTAAGTGACTGGCATAAAAGATACAGAGAGACTTGGAGACTCCCTGTTAGTTTCTTATGTTCTATTTCACCCCAGTTAATTTATTATGGTTCGGTACATTACCAACCTGGTCCAATCTTCAAGCACAGGATGGGGACTTTTCCAAGATTAATCAACTCAGTAAGTCATTTCCCCTTCATCTTTTTTTTTTTTTTTTTTTTTTTTAATTAAAGGATTTCCTCTCTTGTGAATCTCACTATTTCCTGCAGCTCTTTGGAATACAAACTGAGATTTATCCTGAAGTTCTGACGAGTGAAAATTGCTTTCCCCCTTCTTATCTGTTTCATAAGTTTGGGGAAGACTAGACAGCTTGTACAACACCGTATCCTCCATAGCACTCCACACGGTGCCCTGCAGATACAGACAGCGTCCCAAGAGGACTGCTGAATGAGCAAACGGGTGGAATAATGGGGTGGGTGAAACTGTGGCCTTATATCTGGCATCATTTGGAGAGACCGTCGTGAAGGCAAAAGCAGGGCTAGAGTCAGAGACCTGGAGATCTGGAGACAACGCAGTGCTGCTTAGTTTCGTGGCAAACTCCTGAGATACAAATCTTCAGCAAATAGTACTGCAGAGCCAAATTTAGACCTCTTGTCTGAGTTTCTCTTTATAGATGACACCTGGCAGACTCCACACTCAGAATTCCAATCTTCGGTTCAGCAGCTGGGAGAACAGACAGACTGCAAATGTGAGATTAGAGCCGGAACCAAACCCCAACGCTCCATCACGCACTCGTTAGATCAGTTTACGCTGGAGCCAGCCCCTTGTGGGCACTTGTTTTCCAGCTACGCTTCTGCAAACCAATGCCTGTTCACGCAGTCGTAATCCAGTAATCCAACTTCCTGTCAATGTTGATTGGATTGTTTGAGACATAAGGTGTATTTGATGGCATGTAGGATTTGTTTATATTCTTTTCATTTTTATTTTTTGATTAGTTTACAAAGTATCAGGCTTCTTATGACACTTGTATACGTGTTCAGTTTTGGTTGACTCACTCCACCTTCTCCCCATCTCACGGCAATATTATCTCCACTTACCTTCTTCCATTCCCTACATTCTGTCTTCCACTTTCATAACTGTGGGGGCCCCAAAATGTGAGCCTATTTCCACCTTGTCTGAAGGTCAGAGGGTTTCGTCTTACCCAAAGTCATTAACACGATTGTGGCTACACACCCTGACTTAGGGCGTGGTTGCTTTGTGTCTTGGACGTCAAGATGGCCCATTCAGGTAGATCCCCTCCACTCTGACCAAAGGCCAGAGAATTCAAACATGCTTCTGCTCCTTCTTTAGAATTAAGAAATTTGACCTAGGGAGTGGCCACCTTTAGGATACTTGGTCTAGGGTGGGTTCACTGCCTAAACAACAGAATGTTTTTCTCAATAATTAATGACTTGATGTCTCAAATATTGAAGCAAGTAACTATTCTGCTTGTCCTTTGTATCATGTTAAAGCAGTCTTTTGCCTTCTTCCCCATTTTGTATTGGGGTATAAAAGTGTATAAGAAATTAAATAAGGGCAAATTTCAGTATTCACTAGAACTCCCTCCTGTTACTATCCTATATTCTGTTTTATTATTTTCACTCCCATCTTTGTTCTCTTTACTAATTTCTCTAATCCCCAGGCCCCTGCCCTGGTAAGTGCTATACTTGTGGAAGATGGTCTCCGACACATATCAAATGTATTACTTTCCCCAGCTCTTTCTTCTCAAGTCCCTTTCTCCTTCCCCCATGGGCCTGAGTCCCATTTCATGCACTGCCACATAAACATACACATATCAAAGTTAGGAGCTCGGACCCACATAGGAAAGGGAATGTGCAGTACTTGTCTTTCTGAGCCTGGTTTGCCTAATCACAAAGATGATTTCCACATCCTTCCATTGTCCTTCAAATCTCACATATTTCTACTATCAAATAGTAGTCTGTTGGGTTATGTACCACATTTTCCGTATCTGTTCATCTGCTGATGGACATCCAGGCTGGTTCTATTTCCTTACTGTTGTGAGCGGAGCAGCGATGAACATGGATGTGGAAGAACCTCTGTGCTAAGATACAGGGCAGTGGTGGTGCACGCCTTTAATCCCAGCACTTGGGAGGCAGAGGCAGGCAGATCTCTGTGAGTTCGAGACCAGCCTGGTCTACAAGAGCTAGTTCCAGGATAGGCTCCAAAAAAACCACAGAGAAACTCTGTCTCGAAAAACCAAAAAAAAAAAAAAAAAAAAAAAAGATACAGCATTCCTGTATGTCTATGTGAATTTACCTGGCGCGAGTGAGAAGGAAACACAGAACACGCAAGAAGCCTGCTTAGGAGTTTATTAGAGGGGGCGTGTACAGGCCTGGGGAAGTCAGTGTGCAGAGAGTAAAATGACACATCCAGCTCTTAAAAGCTGCCTAGCGCATCTGTACAGGGGATTGATATGGCTACATATTACTCAGATGATGGGGCTCACGCATGTGCGCAAGGGCTTAGCTTAGTCGTACGTGGATGATGTAACCGCGCATGTGCACAAGGGCTTAGCTAAATCACAGCGGATGATGCAACCATGCATGCACGCAGGGTTTAGCTGAGTCATGATGTAATCCACACTGCATGTGGGTCACAGGGGCCCTTTAACATCCCAGGGGGCCATTAGGCACTTCTGCCTGAGGGCTTGTCTGCATATGCATGGCCCCCAGAACCTGGAAGTATCCAGCCTTATTGTGGCTGAAATCATTACACTATGTCTAGGAGTGATTTAGGTGGCTTATCTGCTAGTTCAATTTTTACATTCTGGCCTCCCTCTGATTCCCACATTATTGCACCATCAACTTCTGCACCGTATTTATCCTCAGCAAAGGTAAATAAGAATTCTTCTTTCCTACATTTGTTTTCTTTATGGTAGCCATTCTGACTTGGTGAGATGGAATCTCGAAGTAGTTTTAATTTGCATTTCTAGGCAGCTAAGGATGGTAAACATATTTTAAAGTGTTTATTGGCTTGCATGTAGAGATTTCTTAGCTTTAGTATTTTGGGATTTTATATGTAATTCCACTAGTGTTTTTTACAGAGATAGAAAAACTGTGAGCAAGGAGACTCAAGCACATATGACTGCTAATAAAAAGTGTTATACCTTAGAATATTTATTCAAACAAGTCTATGTTGAATCCCCCAATTGCTAAGCCCTAGGATGGAGGATGAACAGAAGTTATTAAATTATAAAAATTAGTGATAAGTCCTTTAGAAGTGGACATAGGTCAAGGAAGAATAACAAGTCTAAAGTCTAGAACTGGGGAAGCTGAAAGAAGTGAGTTTATACAGAGAGAGGATGAGTCAGAATGTGGGACGTCACAGCTTAAAGGACAAGTAGGGTATCGTCTGAGAACTGGTGGGGTTCAGCAGCATTGCTAAGGCCACTTTGGTGGAGTGGGTGGAAGATTATCCTGGCAATGAAGTCACGGATACCATACACTGAAACCCTTACTCCAGTGTGATGATAAATGGGGCGGGATCTTTGGGGATTATGGTACTGCTAGCATGATCCCATTCCTCATACAATAAATCCCAGAGTCTCCCCCAACCTCTGTTTTTAGACAGGGTCTTGCTCTGTAGCCCAAACCAGTCTGGACTCACTATGGAGTCAAGGCTGACCTCAAATTCATAGTAATCCTCCTGCCTCAAGCCTCTTCTAACACCATACACAGTATCTTATGAAAGCAAGGGTTGTCACCAAGAGCTTAAACCTGCTGGCACCCTGAACCCAATTTCCAGAACCATGAGAAATAATGTTTGTTGTTTAAACCTCCATATTCACAGTGTTTTGTTTATCAGCTAATACTAAGATAGAAATGAAATTGGTTGTTCTTTTCCCCTTTTAGTAGGAAAAGTTAAAGACACACACAGAGAGAGAGAGAGATTGGGATTCTGAAAATTCTATCCATCTACCTATCCATCCACCCATCCATCTATCCATCCATCCATCCATCCATCCATCCATCCATCCATCCATCCATGCATCTGTAACACCCGATTTTGTGTTACACCCTCGGTACAGTTTGCGCGCCACTGTACAGTACACGAGTCGGGCAAGGGCCTGGAGATTGAAAGAACACACAAAGAGACCTGGGTCATTTGAAAGGAGATCAGCCGAATGCCATTTATTCAAACTTGGGGAAATCCTTATGTACCTAACTGTTGCACAAGGATTTCCACCCAGGCAGGTGGAAAATTACCATACCAACAATGGAGTCAATGACCTACAGCTAATCACCAGGCGGGGCAAGGGGAGCACAGGAACAAACAGAATGTTTTAGTTAGCTGACCAGAAACTGTCCTCAAGATGCACCCCAGGAACAAGGGTAGACCGGGGCCCTACAGGTCCCCCTTTTATATAAATTATATGACTAGGCCTGTCTTGGGTGGCATTGGACGTCGGGCAATACCCTTACCCGTCATGGGAAAGCATCCAGGTCAAAACACATTCCCCATTGTCTCAGTATGTGCAGCCCCCCAAAAACCTTTTTCGTCATTGGCTCACTAGTCATCCATCACTGAGTTTAGCCAGATTTGTGCTGAAAGATTCTCTGGGGCAATAGCCAAGAGGACTTGCCATGTGGCAACATTGACCTGAGCATGCCTTTGGCTCTGGCACCATGAAACCATGAAGATGATGTTTTAGACTATATAAGCATTTCTAAGGAGACTGTGCCTGTTCAATCCTTAATAAGTCTGTCCAAATTGGAGCCCTTTAAGTAAGGTCTCAGTGCTGGTGAAATGAACCCCGGTATAGCTAACTAGAATACTCTCAAGAGCCAATTTGATATGGAAACTGTTGTTGTACCTTTTCAGAAGCAATTATATATGCAAAAAATATATGCATATATTTATATATACACAGATCTTCTCTCACACACATATACACATATATGTAATTGCATACATTTCATGTGTTTCAGATTCACGGTTATTTATTGAACTTGGGTTAAGCACAGATTCAATAGGCTGGAAAGGACACAACTGACATGGAGCCGGTGACTGTGGGGGTTGGAGGGTTTGCATATGAAAGTCTGTTAAGTCTATTCTGTTTATTCTTAGGCGTGTTTGAAATTCTGTGTAATGAAAGGTTAAGCAAACAATACCAAAACAGCAGTTCTTAAGATAAGTTCAGCCAACCCATGGATGGATTTTAGTGTCCAATAGCCAGCCTAGACCATAAGCTGTTGTGTGTGTGAGCACATGCACATTTTCTTTAAGGGAGGGCACCCAAAACTCTAATTAGAATCTTAGCAGTCTATTTTGCTGAAGTGTTAAGAACAATTAAAGTAAATAGTCTGCTTAACCTTTAGCCAGCCTTCTTTGAGGATTATTTCTTGCAACTGATGTTTATAATGGAAATTGGAAAACAGACATTTTTAAGCCCATAATCCTTTGTAAAGACTCTGAAATACAAAGGGGACTCGCCAAACCTTTTTGCATGAGGGTTCTTGAAATTATTGCAGCAGAATAACCAGAGCTAAAAGATTTAAGACTTTTTAGAGAACACAGAGTTGGGAGGATTGAATGTTGCAAGAGAAGCTGTGAGAACTGCCGCAAAATGCTGTAAATTTATTTAAAACAAAATAATTGGACAAAACATTAAATAAAGGAAGTGAGAGGGACGTGCTCAGTGGTAATTATGAGCCTCAAACAGCTAATTTCCATTTAGTTTCTGGAGAAACTTACTCATGGGCCTCTATTGAGCTCCGTTCAAATCCATTTGTTTTGCTGCTCATAGTAAGCACTCTAAAAGGCTCTCCCCCATCACACCTCCTGCTCATTGGCATGCCTCAGTCTTGGCTCAAGTGGTCAAGAGCTTTAAATTTTTGTCACTGGAAGGTGTTGATTTCCACCTCCAAGCCCATGGTGTTCTAGAGACAAAGAGAAAGGAAAGATTTCTTCACAAATGTTTCTCTGCCCTCTGTAAGAAAGGACTCGAGTTTGTGATTACTTTTCTCAACGTCCAACAGCACAGATGACTGCATTAGAAAATGGCTAGAGACATGTCTCTGTTTGTAGAATGTGGAGCATGAAGTCCCGGGTGTGGTTCCTAGCACCACATAAAACTAAGTATGGTGGCACATGGATACATGTGATCTCAGAACTCCAGAGGTGGAGGCAGAAGGATCCGGAGTTCAACTCTCTGCGTATAGTGATTTGGTGGCCAAGCTAGGATCCTTGAGACCTGGTCTCAAATGCAATAACAAAACACAAAAAGAATGGCTTTAATTAATAATCAAAAGATCTCAAAATACAGCTAGAAGGTATTGATGATGACCACTAGTGATTGCTGTAAACACTCTCTGTGTGCTTTGCATGTGTTAATCCATGCAATTTATACAGTACTCAGAATAAACCTGAACCTTGTAAACAGAAAAAAGAGACAGGCATCTTTCAAAGACACTGCAGCATCGATTTTTCTATGGCCTTGGCAATTTCCCAACTCTGTAGGTGCAGAAAAGTTAACTGGGAGATTAGGGTCAAGACACTGGCAATACCTATAATGTAGAGAGTTGGTGATGCGTGTTTGTGTGCACGTGTGTTGATACTCCTAAAAGTTTTGGTTCATTGCCTTCTTGGACAGTAACCAATTTTGCTTCTAACCCAATAATCTTATCCTAATATTCCTTTATTAAATTGTCTTTTAAATGCCGGCCTCTCAAATGCTCTTTGAACCAGTTTAAACATCTTACTATTGTCTCATTAATTTATGAGTTAAGTATAACGCTTGGCAGATGTTCTTTTTCCCCTCTATCTTTGAAAATTAGTTTTTTTAGTTAGTGTATAAAATAATGGCTTTTAGTATATTTTACATTGCTTTTTCTTTTAACATTTTGAAATTTATACTCTATCACTGGATATGATGCTTACAAGTCTGTGTGTGTGTGTGTGTGTGCGCGCGTGTGCATGTGTGTATCTGTATGTAGGCATACATGCATGTGGGAAGCCAGAGGTTAACCTTGGATATGGTTCCTCAGGTGATTTCTACCTTATTTTTTGGAGACAGGTTCTATCATTTGCCTGGAGCTTCCAAACATGGCTGACTGTCCACTGAGTTCAAGGGAGTTAGTTATGTAGTTCAGTGGGGGCTGATGAGTAAGTTTCTTCAGAGCAGAACCTAAATGGAAACTAGTTGTATGAGGCTCATGATTACCCATTGAACACATCCATCTCACTTCCTTTATTTAACGTTTTGTCCAATTATGTTGCTTTAGTAAACTTACGGTATATTGTAACAGTTCCCACAGCTTCTCTTGCAACCTTCAATCCCCCCAACTCTGTTTTCTTAAAAAGGTCTTAGATTCTTCAGTTCTGGTTATTTTGTTGCAATAATTTCAAACCTAGCTATTTGCCTTCTTAGTATTGGGATTATAAAACCTGGCTAACCATGCCTGTTTTTTGTTTCCATTGTTTGATTTTTTTTTATAGGTTCTGGGGACCAAATTGGGACCTGCATGCTTACATAGGAAGCACTTTACTGATTGTGGTATGTCCCCAGACACACAAAATGTTATGGTAGCCTTTGAGATCTTTGAGGATGTCTGGGCTCTATTGAGACCAGTTTGGAACAGCTATTTCTCTATCAAAAGAATGGAATTTATCTCTGGCTCTGAGTGGAGACAGTAAGCAATTCTAGAGGACAACATCCCTACTCCCAAAAATGTTTGTCCTTAGGGTTGTAAATTATTTACGGGTTGTTGATTATTACTTGTATCAGGTAGAGGGTTGAGCTGGAAACTACGTAGGTTCAGAAATAAAAAAAAGGGGGGATATAATAGTGGTGATACTTGTGAGCTATTATTTATGAATAATTTACATTGGTATACTTTTGGTATACTTTTTGTATATTTATACAAGTTCAAATTATATTTGTTATTTCTGTTTACAATATGTATACCTATGCAAAGTCATTCTGTAAGATTGTATACATGCATGTTTCTACCTCTGTTTAGGACATTTTGTATATTGATACAACTTTTAGGATATATTTTTGTATTGCTTTATAAATTATTCTTACCTCTGATCAAGATACTTATACATTGTTTATATTTTGAGGTCATTGTCCTCATTGGCTGCATATTTGTTTACAGATTATTTAATATTCTGACATGAAGTCTTAGTCTTTAATTATACAAGTATTAAATATTATAGCTCAATAGTTGTTCATGTTTGTTATACATATAGTCAGATTAATTAGGTTATTTGGATACATAGAGATTGTATTCTGGCCAAATAGGTAATCTTCAACCACTTCAAGGATCTGTAAAACATGGCATTTAAATAACTTAGGGTTCTGTTGACATGAGATATGATTGTTCCTGACAGCACCAATCTATTCCCGAGAGAATTTTGAGCACCAAAGAGCTCTTGTTTAGACAAAAGGGGAAGGTGATGGTGAAGCCTTGTTAAGCAATTATCTTTAAGAAGTGTGACCAAGTCAGGGTGTGGCTTTCTGGGACCTGGAGAAAAAATGTGGGCACAGCCCAGGTTCTCTCTCTCTCTCTCTCTCTCTCTCTCTCTCTCTCTCTCTCTCTCTCTCTCTCTCTCTCTCTCTGTGGTTCCCTTGCAGCACAGCTGAGCTTGGACTTCCTATTCTGGTTTTATGAGTTTTCCCCTTATAAAAAATAAAAATATAATTGTTTATCTTTTAGCTAGCCTGGTTATTTTCCAAATCAAGTTAACTTCTACAGTCTGGGTCTGACCTGCTCCAAAGATTAGAACATCATATACCATTATCTCATTTCTCAAGAGTTAATCCAGTTTGTCCTGCCAACCACCTGGCTAAGCTACAACCCCCCAGGAGAGTTGATTCACCTAAAGCTATGTTAAGGACATGGGAGGAATAATTATTGCCCTTCCCAGCAATCTTTCCTCTCTGTAGACACTTACAGAACTTCCATCACGTGGCACTGGAGCCTGTCCACTCTTCCGAGTGTCCTGGAAAATGTCCTTGTCTTTCTTCTTTCCCATTTTTTCTGTGTTATATTTGCCAAGTCCTGGGCATGTTTTTCTGGATGCTCTAGGCTTTTTTGCTCTTTGCTCTTTCTTTGAAGCTACCCTCTGTTTGCTTCCACCATATAACTGATTACAAATGACACAATTTTCTCTTCTCTATATTCCTTCTCTGGGCAGATGTCAAGATTTACAGCTGTTTTCTCTTAAATGCGAACAAATTGTCATCAAGCTTTCTTCTTTGCCTGCTTCTAAATTATTTTCTTTTTAAAGATTTAAAATTGTTTCATGTGTGTGTTTGGGGGAAGTATGCTTAAGTGTGTGTGTACACACTACATGCATGAAGGTGCTTGTGAAGGCCAGAAGAGGGCGCCATCCTCTGGAACTGGGATCACAGGCAGTTGTGAACTGCCAGATGTGGGTGCTGGTCACCAACCCCCGTTCCTCTGCCAGAACAGCAAATTCTCTTAACCAGCACACCTTCTCTAAATTCTCTTATTAACAAGGCTAAATACTTTGAAGAGGGAACTCCAATTTCTCTGGCAACAATGCAACTTTTGAGTGATTGTTTACTACTGTATTTTGGGACCTCTAAGAAATTTGTTCTATTTATACCAACATAGTAGGATGATAAGCTTGCTTTCAATATTTTCCTTTTAAGAAATGACATATTAAATGTTTTATGGATAAATATTTCATTATCTCAAGTTATGACAGCACAAATGAAATTTCTGAGTCAACACTACTCACATTTTAACAACTTCATTTAGATTTTGCTTCAGAGAGTTTGGGCCAGTTTATATTCTAGCAGAATCACAGAACATACTTGTTTTGTCTGGATTATTTTCAATAAGAGTAATTGGTATGAGGTAAAGGAAGGAACAGATGAGAACTCTTACCTACTGTTTTGAAGACAGGTCATATAGCTGGGGACAGCAGGCTGACTTACAGTGTAAGGGTGATGAGGTGATCTGAGAATCAGCCAAGTAGGGCTGGCTGTACGGAGCCCCAAGGAAACCTACCCAGCATGCCTGGTGCCTGCTCACCCCTGCTGTGTATAAGAAAGGGCTATGGGTTTTTCTCAGACAAAGCACAGTTCTCTTCCTTCCTTTTTCCTTCTTTTTTCCTGACCTGAAAACAAAGCTGAAGCTTTCCAAGATGTAAGCTTGTGATATCATAGAACATGGTAGCATTGATTTCAGTTTGGAAAATTTCATAATACTTGGGATGACTACCTATGATATTGCACAAATAAAAATATGGCACAATTGAGCATCCTTTGGGTATATACTCAAAAGTGGTATTGCTGAGTTTTGAAGAATGTTGTTTCCTAATTTTCTGAGAAATCGCTATACTGATATCCAAAGGGGCTGTACCAGATTGCACCTCCTGATCAGTTGTTTTTACAACTAAAATCAATCTTTTGCTTTTGCTTTAATATCTAAAAGGTGACTTCAGACAAAGGTCGAGTAACTGGTAATTTGTTTCTGGACTAAAAGACCTGAGGAGAGAGGGTCAGGGTCAGGACAGGAAGGGACAGATGCATGGTACTGCCTCCAGAAATACATCCAGTCCACTTCCTTCTTGCAGTAGAAAGGATTCTAAGATGGATGCCAAAAGCATTCACAACTGGTGTTCACCTTCTCACACTTTCTCATTTTAGACTCGGAGTGATCTCAAGGTGGGAAGGAGATACATGAATCAGCTGATATGAACTCACAATTAAATAAACAAACATAAATAAGCCCATTCGGAGACATGGAAAATAAGATTCCAGAGTAACTTGGATAACTCTGGACCCATCTTTAGAATTCTTGAGGAAGATAAGAAGTGAGCAGAAAAGAGGAAAAGGAGGTGGTGATGGTCACTGAGGAACCCAGAGAGCACACTCTCACCACCCCTAACCTTTCACGTCCCCTAATCTTTTTCACCTCCCCTAACTTCTCTGCTGACAACAGAAACAACAGACTTCTGTTTGAAACAAAAACAGCTTCCTGATGTAGTCCTGCAAGCCACAAGTTACCCTTTTGTGTCCCTATGGAAGCTCTGCTAACGGTATTTTCCAGTCCTTAAACACGTCACAGACTTTGAAAACTACTAAGGTGAATAACAACAAAAGGGTCGTCAAAGTCAGTAACCACAGTGGGTGCTCCAACATCCAGGATTGGTTGTTCATCAGAGGCATATAGAAATGACTCAGATGGCTTCGGCACAAGGTACGGGTGTCCTCCCAGAAGTGTTCTTAGAAATCAGTCCTTGAATACCCACTTGGGCAATAATTCCAGACTTGAGGCAAAAGTGAAACATTAAAGGGTTCTTTCTAATTGAAATATTTGAAGACGGAACGGAAGGTTTGATCAGAAGTTAAAAGTCGGGATCAGGGTAAGATTTAAATGGCAAAGAGGGTTGGAAGGATTGAGTTCTCTGCCTTCTATAACCCAGAACTTGGGAACATTCCAGTTCAGTTTTTGTTTTTTGAAATGGGTTGAACAGCATGAGGCAGTGAGCAAATGTTCTGAACTTTAAATTCATACTTTCCCCCAATAACTTAATTGCAAGTCTTCTGCTCCCCAGTTCCTATGAAAATCACTTCTCCCAGGAAGGCTGCTTTCTTTGAGGAGATATAAGAAGGGGTTATAGGGGGAGTCCCTCAGAGTTGGCACAGGACACACCCTGATACCAAGTTCTCAGCACAAAGGAAATTTATTACCCTGGAGGAGCAAGCAGTGTGTGTGTGGGGGGTGCCTCTGGATCGGGCAAAGGCACACAGTAGGCAGCAGATTTTGTTGTTGTTGTTGTTGTTTTAGGAGTGGGTTTTAAGGAGAAAGGAGGGGTGAGGGAGTCTGTGCTAGGGTGAGTTGGTAAGTCCTGATTGGACAGGTTAGCCCAGTGTAGCCAAATAATGCATTTATAGTTGGACTTTGATGATCAGTCTCAGAAATGAGTCAGTGGTCAAATAAGGGAATGAACCTTGGGGGCTAGCTTTAAGAATGTAATCTAACGGTTTAGCAAGGGAGAGGGAAGAAGGAACAGCAAGACTTGTCTGAAATGCTTGGGCTTGTTAGTGAGCCCTCCAAAAGCCTTTCCACCAAGCTCAGTGTTCACAGAACTCTACCTCATGTATTCCACTCCTCCACTCCCAGGGAGCAGCCAGCATTGCAGTTGGGATGCTTTTCCTGGGGACAATCTCAGGTAAGATCGGCTTCAGCCGCCCAGAATTACCCGGAACTGGTTGGGTGGTAGAGATGGCCGTGCTGAAGTGTTGATCTGAAGCACAACTGTAGGGGGTGACGTGTGACAAAACTTTTCCCGGGGGACACAACACATGCATCTACTCACCCCAGATAGGGATCCCAGGGCAGATGAAAACACGAAGACCACCAAAGTTCTACTTGGTGAAGCATGAATTTTATTGGGGTTACTTATAGGAATATCGGTGAGGGGCTACTTACCGGAGCAGAAGTGACTCAGAGACAGCTACATTTCCCAAACATACCCCAGTGTGGGTGACAGCTCACAAAGCTGGGAACCTGGAACATAGTGCACAACAGGTTTCTACTTCGTCCAGACAACAGGTCTGGTCTCAGACTCTTCTTTTCAGTTTGGCTTGATTGACAGTCTTTGCAGGTCAGCCTTCCACCTCCTCTTGGCTTTTACTGCTTACTCTGGCGGTGTGTGTGTGTGTGTATGTGTGTGTGTGTGTCTAGTGAATCTGCTCAGTTTCAGGGGCTTCCGGAAGTTACTTGGAGTTGTTTACCTTCCTGCTTAAGGAGCTTTCCTGCAGAATGGAATGTTTCAATCTCTGAGGAAACAGTTGTACAAACAGAGGTGAGGTGTAACAGGAAGAGACTGAGGGAAGGCAGGATTAACAGACTCCTGAAGGTTTGCTCAAAATGAGGTTAGATAGAACGAATTTGTTGATTGGAGAAGTTGTAATAGACATCTATTTTTCTAATGATGGATGAACTTAGAGTGGAATTTGCCTCGGTGAGGGAAGCCATGAAAGTTGAGATGGGAGCTAGACAGGTGGTTCAGTGGTTACCAGTACTTGTTGCTCTTGTAGAGAACCTGAGTCTGGTTCTTAACTCACAACTACCCGTAGCTCCAACTCCAGGATATCTGACACCCTCTTCTGATCTCCACAGGTACCCCCACCCTTACAACAAACAATACTAAACATTTATAAATTGAGATGACGCACCTCATGTGTTACTGAAAATGTTATCTTTTAGGACAGATATTAGGCTTTTCTTTAGACAGTTGGACAACTGCTTAAGTTCATCGGCTTGTGCAATAATGCCTTTATCATTGAATAGAGAACAAGGGGGAACCAATGGTGCCCTTGTCATTGCAGTGGTGGAGCTGAGAACGGGCTGAGAGGGTAGGGACTGGAATTTTCAGAGACACAGAAATGTCTTGGTCATGGTCTTTGAGGATGAAACAAGGGTTACCTCTGGACATTGTCCTGTGGAGGCAGCAAAGGATCCTGGGTAGCACAAGCAGGAGATCTGCCATCTCCAGGCCTTTCCCTGACAGTCTGCTCTTCTACCCTTTAGGCTCCGAGGAGAAAGTGGAAGAAAACATCAGGGATGGGCTCATCTGAGTGATGGCTGTGAACCTGAGGGCACAGAGGGAGCCCTTAGAAAGCTCCCGTCATACAGAGGTCTGAGACCCTTTGTTTCCAAATCACATTCTTACAGATACTGCAAGTTGTGATTCTGAGATAACAGGGTGTGGGCTATGCATGACTTTCCAAATAGAAGTTCACTGCCTTTGGAAAAGCTCTTAACCAAACCTGATTTGATTTTTGTACATGCACCCTGTGTTCTTTTCATTTCCCAGAAGGCAATTTCAGAGGTAAACAGTTATCTGTCAGATCCACTAGATTTAACAAATGTAGCATAATTCTATAATTCTTTGCGATTTCCCAATTACTCTTTAGCCCATGCTTCAAATTGCTGAAGGAGCGTATTTACTCATGACTTTAACTTGTTGGTCTAAATCCTAGGCAACTTAGCTTCCAAATAAATTGACATTTATAATCATTTAGTGCAATATTGCAAGTGTAAGGCAAATATTTATTCTGAGAATAAGTACTTCCAGCTCATGGGTTTATTCTAATTTCCTGTCTTCTTGTTGCTTTGGGGTTATTTTCTTCTGTTGGTTTTCACATTCTTACATAACCTTTAGGGAAACTCTTTGTAAATTTAAACATTTTTCCTTACGGAAATTTTTAATATTCAGATATGTCAGGTAATGAAATATATAGATTTATGCCCAATTTTTGGTATTAATGTAAATATAAAGACCAATTAGTGTGTGTGCGTGCGTGCATGTGTGGTGTAAGTGTGTGGTACAGTTATAGAAATGGAGCTTTATAGTTCAAAACTTTATCTAGTTCACACAGTGTATGAGGCAGACCCATGATCTGAATCCAGGCTTTTTTTTTTTTTTTTTTTTTAACCAAATGCTACATTGACAGAAAGACTCCTTAGGCAGATTTATAATAATAACATAAACACAGCCATACATCTCCTCAAGATTTATTAGTTATCGTTTATATTCAGATCTTTCTGGATTCCTTGTGCAAAACTCCATCTACATGAAACACCATGCCATTATGGTGTTTAGTATGTAAGACATAGGTTGATAGATTATACATGTACTCAACTTGATAACCATGGCTTTAAAATTAATTCATTAGTTTTTGGTGGGTTTAAAAATCACATTATGTGTGTCTGCTTCCTTGTCTTTGCGATGTCTCTCAGTTTTTATTTGTAGTTATGAAGATAGGATTGCAGCTGTGTATGTACCTCATCTAGTTATTTTAATTCCCAGGCCTTCTTTATGGCTGTGTACTTTTTTGCCTTGCATTTGACTTTCCACATAGGTAAAGCGAGAAGAGTGAGGACCTTTTAATACATTTTTTGTCAGCTCTGCTTCCAAGCCCATGTGACCTTGGTGGGTTAGTACTGAACGGTGCTCCCAACTGGCTTTCAGAAGCATGCCCCCTTCGTCTCCTGTCTCTTAGCTACATGGTCAGCATAAGCTGGGGTTGATAAAATTAACTTCTTCCTCTTCTACCTCATTGTATCATCTCATCCTGGTATCTATCTGTCTTCTAGGATAATGTTCAAGGGTTTATTAGCAGCCGTGTAGGTTCTGAATGATCTCATTTGCAATGAGTCAAGACCTTAGATAGCTAATAAGAAGGTTCCAGATTCCAGTTAGATAGTTTTTATTCTTAATTTTGGTCCAGAGATATAATTTCATGCATATGATATCTTACTTAGCCCATGTTCATTGCATAGCACACACGCACATACACACACACACATACACACACACACTCTACACAATCCTCAGTATGATTTCTGAGGTTATAACCTTTATTTTCAAGTCACTTCCAGATATTTCCACTATGATTGAATCAAGTCACTGTTGAACAAATTCAAAAGAAGATTCTTTCAATTTTTAAGTTTATTTCATGTTATTGTCTTGAAATAAAATATACTTGAGAGAAAAACCAATATAGAAAATAAAACCTACAGTGGAGTCTGTAAGAAGTGAGCCTTATGTTCTTTGCCACTTCCTCAAGCACATTTTCAACCTGCAAATGTTTCACAACGAAGTAACCGGTTTCATATAACATCTTTTGCTTTGGTCACAGTGGGACAATAGTAGCTGGAAAGGGTATGGTGCCTTTTCTAACTTGGCCTCTGTAATGTGGAGCTGATGTGGAAGCAATGGCAAGACTGTCAGTAGAGGAGAAGTAAATGAGCTCCCAGGATGACATCTGTTTCCTAAATGAGGAAGGACAAACGCCCTTCCTGACTGGCCTTCTCGGAAGTAATATCCAACTGTTCTGCCTTTGATCTCCTGGGGTGCCTATATTCTCTGAGAAAGAACCTGATAGAGAGGGGGAAATATAAGTAGCAATATTAGGCCTTCAGCATGGCATGTGTAAGGCAGGAGAGGGTGAGTGAGAGTCAGGAACGAATTAGATCAATTGCAAGTGTCGCTGAGATTACCAAAACTGTGAATGGCATTGACACCCTGCACACTTACAAGGGGCTTACATCACACTGCTGATTCCTGGGCACTTGCTACGGAGGGTTTTACCTGACCATGTCAAGTGAGGACTAAAAAGGACTGGATGACGACAAGTTGGTTCTTCTTGCTGTCACTGACATCAGTTGTCGATCTTTCCTCCACAGTGTTCAGTGGGATGACATGGAAGGGAGAATATGGTGGTGGTACATAGAATCATTTTCTGTAGCACAGCCAGTGCCATACCTAAGAGAATGGGCTACTGTATGGTAGAAGAAAGTATTAAAGTCCTCTGTCTATCTGTTTCTTTCTTCTGGGGCAGGGTTTTATTGTGTAGCTCTGTCTGACTAGGAACTTACTATGTAGATAAACTTGTTATGCAAAACTGGCTTCAACTTACAGAGATCCACCTGCCATTGTCTCCTGAGTACAGGGATTAAAAATATGTCTCAATATGCCCATCCTTTTTTTATTGACTTTTATTGAGCTCTACATTTTTCTCTGCTCCCCTCCCTGCCTCTCCCTAAAGATTCATTTTGTCACTTTTAAATTATATGCACATATGTCTGTGTGTGAGTCTATGCACGTGAGTGCAGGTCCTTGAGAAGGCCAGAGGTATAGCATCCCCTAGAACGGAGTTACATGTGCTTGTGAACCACCTGCTGTAGGTGTTGGGAACTGAACTTGGGTTCTATGCAAAGACAGTACAAGTTAAACAATATATTTATTATTTTTTATATGTGTAGGTGTGTATACATCTATGTGAATGAATGCTCTGTGTGTGGTAGTGAGAAGAGGGTAACGGATTAGAGTTAAAGGTGGTTGTGAGCTGGTCCGACATGGGTGCTGGGGACTGCACTTGCTCAGGTCCTCTGGAGGAGCAGCAAGTGTGTGTCATTGTTGAGCTCAGGTTCTCGGGAGGAGCAGGGGTGCTTGTCATTGGTGAGCCATCTCTTTAGCCCTTGTGACATTCTTGTAGAAGATTAATTTTCATCTGCATTAAGTTGTGCTGGTGGGCTGTACAGTAAACTTCTTATGCAAGGTGGCACAATTGGAATAATGACGTCTACAGAGAAATAACTTGATTCCATTGGTTCTTACTATCTAATGGGCCTCCCCAGATGTTTATTTACCACATCCCCAAATTAGTGACTTAAAATAATTGTACATATACATGTGTATATATTATCATCATAATATATATGCACATAATATATTTTTGTCATTCTTGGTTTCTGTGCAGAAATTCACAAAGGGCTTAGTTGAGCAACTCTGGTTCAAGATTTCTCACAGCTGGAGAGGTTAGGGCAGCGAAAACCCTGGAATAGCTGGGCACTGAGGGTCTCTCTCTTTCTTTACCCTTATAGAATTTATGCACATACAGACACTTATTTCTGTATCTAGATGCATGCATATATGTGCATATAAGTATACCCACATAAAATATATGTAGTTATATGCAAGCATACATGTGCACATATACATATATGCATATACACATCCACATATATGAACATACATAGAAACATATATGTGTGTATATACCTAGATCTGTACTGAAATATGCACACATCTATCTATCCATCTATCTATCTATCTATCTATCTATCTATCTATCTATCTATCTGTATGTATGTATCTATCATATGTGTGTGTGTGTGTGTGTGTGTGTGTGTGTGTGTGAAATGTCCAATAACCTTCCTAACAGTTTGATGGTGACTAACATAACTGCTTCCCCAGCAGTGGAAGACCTCAGTGCCAATAAAGTAGAAGGTGCACCATAGTTTTTTTCAAACCCAAGTTTTGGAAAACAACAGACGCACATCTGGAGCATCCAGTTGTTTATGAATGACTCACAGATCTGCCCAGACTCAGGAAAAGAGGAAGCAGACTCCACTTCTTAGTGAGAGAGTAACATGGTTCTAGAAAATGCATTGTATGGGAGATATGGCTGTGAGAGTCTCTGAGGAATACAATTTATGATAGCAGCTTTATAAGGAAGTATTTCACGGCCATGGTCATGATGTATGATACTGCTCTAATTTTTGTGGGTGTGCATGTTCATGTGGGTGCACATGTATGCACACACATATGGGTAGGTGTGTATGTGTAAGTATGAAGTCCAGAGATCAACTTCAGGTACTGTTTCTCAGGAGCTGTCCACCTGATTTGTTTTGTTTGATTTGGTTCGGTTTTTCGAAAAGGAACTTTACTGTGTAACAGCACTGGCTGTCCTGAAACTCACTTTGTAGACCAGGCTGGCCCAGAACTCACAGAGATCTGCCTGACTCTGCCTTCTGAGTACTGGAATTAAAGGTGTGCGCCACCACTGGCCAGCTGGCCAACTTTTTTTTTTTTTTTTTTGAGACAGCATCTCTCATTGGTCTGGAGCTCCCTGAGTACGCTAGGCTGACTGTCAGGTGAGTACTAGAGATCTCTCTGTCTCCTCCTCCCTGCTCTGGGGTTACAAGTTTGTGCTATTAAACCTGCCTTTTCCTGTGGCTTGTGAGACTCAAGGACTTCAAGACTCTTTCAGGCTTTCATGGCAAGAACTCTACCCATGAAGTCAGCTCCCTAGCCTGTGCTGCGGTATTTTAATGAGAAGCTGTAGGTATATGTTCAGGACATAACAAGTAACAGGCCCTTGTGCTGTAAGTTTGCTGTCCCTGATTTCTGAACTTTCTTCTCTCTAGAACTTCTGAGAAGTGAAGGTGACCTAGCTAATAGTTCTCAGGCTAGTTTCCCCTTTGGCAGGACAAATGAAAACTGCCAAACCAAACAACATAAAAACCCAGACCAACAACGAAAACAAACACCTCCACCACCCCTTTTGATCCAGGGAGAGTTTGTGGGTGGAGCAAGGAAGCCAATGTGAGGAAATGTGCAGAAAAGGATTCTGGGAAAGGTAGTTTATTGTGGAATATTATTTTAACTAAGCAAAGATGTGTTACATTAGTTTATGCTGTAGAATTTTACTTTAATTGTGTAAAAGGTGTGGAACATTTGTTTCTGCTGCCTATGTTAAGGATGTAAGGATGTGTTACATTTGTTTATGCTGTGTTTGTTTAATTATGAAAAGATGTGTTACTGTTGCACCTTGCCTGCCTAAGGCCCCTGATTGGTCTAATAAAGGCTGAACAACCAATAGCAGAGAGAGGGATAGGCAGGACTGGCAGACAGAAAGAATAACTAGAAGAAGAACTTTAGTCTCAAAAAAGAACTAGAGGAAGAAGAAGGAGAGAATAAGGGAGAAAGAGATGGACAGGCCTGGGGCCAGAAGATAAGCAATCACCAGCTAGACTTGGAGATGGCAGGAGAGTAAGATACACAGAAAGAAAGGTAAAAGCCCTGAGGGAAAACATAGATAAAGAGAAACATTAAAACAAGAGCTAATAATTCCAAACATTCAAAACTAATAATAAGTCTCTCTGTTGTGATCTGGGAGTCGATTGGTGGTCTAAAAGAAAGCCTGGTGCAGTAGTTGAAGACTGGCCATGAAGAACATTATAGGAAGCCAGGCGGTGGTGGTGCACGCCTTTAATCCCAGCACTCGGGAGGCAGAGGCAGGCGGATCTCTGTGAGTTCGAGGCCAGCCTGGTCTACAAGAGCTAGTTCCAGGACAGGAACCAAAAAGAGAAAGAACATTATAGGAAACTGCACTCATACAAACTATAGAATGTAGTATCTTTGGGGTGAAGATTATAGGGACTAAATGTATTAAGTAGGAGAAATGATGCCATATATGATTATACACAAATTTTTTTAACTCAGAAATTAAAACCTTCAGGATGACAAAAGAAAAAAAAAACAGGAGACAAACAAGGAAATAGGCAGGGAGAAATGTGTGTAATATCCCTAACAAAGGATTATATTTCAAAGAGCTCTGTTCCATGTGCAGACAGGCAAATTATACACATGAACAATGAGCTAAGGACATCAGTAGACAGCCACAGGGAAGAGAAAATGTTGGCGGGGAGAAAAAGTAGTGTCCTTCCGTTGTTCACCTATGGTTTATGTCCCCATAACACTAGATGGGCATAACACATTTACCTAAACAAAATATTAAGTGACACAGGAGTTTAAAAACATGACGACTCAAAGACTCAGGGAAAAATGTATTTTTCTGTGAAGACTGATGAACGAAGTGGGGGTTTCCGGCATCCATGTTGGTATCCGTGGTCCTCTTCCCCAGGCAATGTTGAAGCCCAAGGTTCATGTGCACATCTGTGGTCAGAGCTGCCGCTGGAGGCCACGTCAATGTCCAAGGCCATTGCTATTGCCTGAGGCCAGGTGGACTTCTATAACATGGATTATGAACCATGGTCTGGAGCTAATGGAGGCCATGTTGATGCTAATGACCTGTACTGCCCCGTGGGCAGTGTTGGCATCAGTGTTGGGGTTCACGGTCCTGCTGCAGCAAGGGGCTATGCTACCACCTGATGTGGGAGTGATTTCTTTATAATCTGTTGCTTTCATTGGTTAATTAATAAAGAAACTGCCTAGGCCCATTTGATAGGTCAACCCTTAGGTGGGTGGAGTAGACAGAACAGAATGCTGGGAGAAAGAAGCTGAGTCAGTGAGTCGCCATGATTCTCCCACTCCAGACAGACGCAGGTTAAGATCTTTCCTGGTAAGCCAGCTCGCTGTGCTACATAGAATATTAGAAATGGGTTAGATCAATATGTAAGAGGTAGCCAATAAGAGGCTGGAACTACAGAGAAACCCTGTCTCGAAAACCCCCCCCCCCAAAAAAAAAAAAAAAAGAGGCTGGAACTAATGGGCCAGGCAGTGTTCAAAAGAATACAGTTTCTGTGTAATTGTTTCGGGTATAAAGCTAGCCGGGTGGCAGGACGCAGCCCGCCGCTCTTATTACTACAATCACCAAAGGTTATATGGATGTCTGTGGTCTGTGCTTCTGCCTGAATCCACATTGATGTCTGTGGGCCACATGGCCACCAGGGTTGGGGTAGGGTAGTGGGGTGGGGGTGGAGTGGAGAATGAGGGCTTGTTGATATGATTGGGCTGGGCTACCTCCAGAGACCATATAGGTGTTTATGACTGGTGTTGTCCTGGAGGTCATGGTAATGTCCTTGACTTGTTCTGCCACTGAGGGCCACTGTGGCCAGTGCTGCAGCAGAGGGTTGTGTTGATGTCCTTGGTCTGTGCTACCTTGGAGATCATTCTGAGGTCTGTGGCACTTGTTGACCCTGGAGACCATGTGGATGACCATGATCTGTGCTCTTGCCAGAAACCATGTGGAAGTCCATGATTCAACTTCTCCCTCACTGTAAGGGGCAAGGAAGCTGTTTTTGCCGTGGTATTGATGACTGTGGACTCACAATTGAGAAAGAGGCTTCTGTCACAACACCTACCCCTATCCTACCCTTACCCTACCTACTCCCTTGCAAAAAAGTAACAGCCTAGACAGGAAACCATTGAGGAGAACTCTTAAAAATGGTGATAAGGATGCCGAAGTGTAGTTCTCCATAGCTGAGGGCTTCTTGTGGGCTGTTCAGGTGGGGAGGGCTCAATTTTCTTGAAGGAGCTGGCTACTGGAAGTTTGATCATGCGCCAGTGAGTGTATGGGCAACAGAAATTGGACTTGGGTTGTTTTTGTTGTTTGCTTTTTTTCTTCTTTTTCGGGGAGCAGAGCACAAGGGTTGGGGGTTGCCCTGAGTGGGGACTGAGAAGTGATTGTGATCAGGGTGCCTGATGTGAAACTTATAAATAATTGATAAAAATGTTATGATAGGAAAAAAATTCACTTAAAAAAGAAGTGGGGGTTTAGGAGAAACATTACTGATAAAAAGGCCCGTGATCTATTGCTGCTCATATACAAAGAAATGCGGCCCTGTTCACTCAGGTCTCTTGTGTCTGTAGGGCACCCTGTCTTCCAATGCTCAGTCCCATGGGGATTTTCAGAGAGAATGGAGGGAGCTGGAAAGTGACCTGCTAGGTAGTACAGCTTTGTTCCAGGGAGGAGACTTCCGGTTTCTGTGACCCGCTTCTGGGGGAGAGGATTCTAGCTTTTACAAGCCACTTCAGGGTAGTATACAGGGATGCAGTGGTCTGCCTCCCTTAGCTCAATCTGCCAAGGAAGCATTATACTTTGGGTATCACGTTCTGAGTCCCAGCAAGGCCAATGAACCTTCTTAGTCATCTGGGAAATAAAAATGGAAATGCATTATCACCTTCAACAAGTATTATATTTAAACTTGGAATAATATGGAAGGGAAACACAATATGGAACCTGAAATACACCACTTTGGCATCAAGATTATTTTGAGCTAAGTGTAATTGAGGAAACACAATGATAAGGACATTGTCTGCCCTCTACTCATTTGCCTAAACGCAAGACATAAACGTGGCCAGGTGTTCTCCTCTTGTGTTCTTCCAGGAAGGGTGGAAGGTCATCATGGGAGACAGACAACCCAAGACCCTTCTCCGGCCATCAGAAGACTAGATGTGGTAAAATTTACAAACTAGCCTTGATCTGCCATTAGCTTTATCCCTAGAAACCCAGCCCTTTTCTTTTGCTGTGCATTCTCAAAACATTTCTTTTCTTTTGCTGAGATGCTCTGCAAGCCTCTCTACATCCCTCCTGCCTGATGCATGTGTATGCATCAGCGCAGCACAATTTACTCTGATGATTCTGTTTTTTTCTTACTTGAACTGCAGGGTCCCAGTTGGACAGCCATGAAGACTTCCCCTCCTACAAAACCAAGTACTAGTCTGGGTGTGAGGAACTCACGTGAATTGTTGGTATGCTTATGAATGGCCTTATCTGGAATTAAAATTATAAGTGGAGAGCCAGTGAGATGGGTTAGTGGGTCAAGGTGCCTGCTGCAAAGCAGGGCAACCTGAGTTCCATCCCTAGGACCCACATGGTCGAAGGTGAAAGGAGTCTTCAGAGACAATAAATAAATAAATAAATAAATAAATAAATGTAATAATAAGTGTAAAAATAAATGTAATGGAAATTAAAATATAAATGAATATGTCTTTAACAAAGCAATTATGTTTTTGAGTATCTATTCAACAGGATGTATTTTCATAGAGATGTGTATGTTGAAGAATACTTATTGTGATCAATTTTTTTATTTACAAAAATCAGAGGAAAGGAAGATTTTTCAGTAAGTCAATGGCTGATTCTTTTTAATTATGAAATTTTAGATCATGGAGTACTTTAAGTAAAATGAGGAGGCATAGTACAGCTCATTGTTGTCTTAGACATAGCTCAATATGCCTAATGTAATAAGGTGAACAAAGGTATAATAGGTAATGTAGTTAAAACATAGTATTAAAGAAGATGAAAAATATATGTTCAAATGGTTATTTAAGTAAAGGAAGAAGCATAATCAGATTAATAAAGATTGATTAGCTTCCATTTGAGGTGTAGTTGGAGGGAAAACATTTTACAAACATTTCTTGTCCTTAGAAATGTTTCTGTATATATTATTGGGGTTTAAATCAAGAGACTAAAGAAAAGAAATGGCTACTAGATGTATAAAACTATCTCAGTTTTAGGTATAAATTACATACCTATTTAATAAATATAGGAGCTTTGTGGGCCTATTGTCATACTTCCTGGATTACAGCACCCAGGAGGTGGAGGCAGGTGAATCTCTGAGTTAGAGGCCGGCCTGGACTACATATTGAGACCTTGTCTCAAAGAAGAAAAGTATGGCACAGATGTAACCGAGTGTGGTGGGCCACGCCTTTCTTTCCAGAACTAGGGAGGCGGAGGCGATCATGAGTTGGATAGCCAGGACTACATAACTACCACCCTGTTTTCAAACAACGTGACAACAAAACTCAAATCACAGAAGATTCTTGAGAAAGGTGGTTTAGTAAATCCACACTGACAAATCAATCCTTTGTAGAATCCATTGCTCAAATAATCTGGTCAAAAGCAATGGCAGCGACTGGGAACAGGTCTGCTGGTGCTTTATTTAGCTGAGGAGCAAAGATTTGCTGCACAGATTTCCGTCTCGATCTGGTTCTCTGCCTAAATGGAGGAGAAAGTTCTCATTTCATGCAATTATAGGTCTTTATTGCCTTTCATTATAGAATGTTTTCCTTAAGAAACACATTTTTTTTTGAGAAAGAGTAATTTTCTAGAGTGATTTAAAAAATTGTAGCACCTCATTCTCTCAAAATTGGATTTGAAAAAAATGCAAGAACGGCTTCAAATTCAGCTCCTGCTCTGGAAGACATTCAGTGGAGATCTGTCAGTTCCAACAAAGCAACAGGTAAGAGGCTAAATTTTGACTCATTATGTTGTTTTCATCGTCTGATTTCAGTAATGGCTTAATTTTTAGATTAAAATTTGTTCTTCCAACCTGTATAATCTTTATTCCAACCTGGGTGAGCACTCAATGCACCTATTCCCAAGGAAGCATAAAAGGACCTTCTTCAATGTCACTGCTTCTGCTGCAGGTGACCTGGTTTGTGCCTTCCTTCTCCCCCATGCAACAAATGGGAGCCGCAGCAGCTTTGCACAAACCACATGAACGCCTTTGCCTCTGCATACAGTGCAGGCCACACGTCTGGACCAGTGCCTCCTTCCTGGGCTGCTCTGGAGAGGCATGTTGTACACTAAGTGAAGATCCTTCCCATGAACTTCTGTGTTTCTGGTTCCTTTGCTCCTGTCACCATCTGGGTGCCCTGCAGAGAGCCATGCCCTTCAAGAAGGGACTTAAAACTTCCCCCTGCCTGCAGACAGGTTGGGAAGAATATTCAGGTCAGAGTAGTGGACTGTATATGATGCAGTTGAGAAAACCTCAAGTGACATAGAAACAGGAAACACAAAATGCAAAGGCTTTGGGGTAGAAAGAGGATTTTCCCAGAAGAGACCCCCCAGTTTGTGCCTTCTCACATACTAAAATGAGCACGAAGCCCCCTGTGGTGACAGCAACAGGCAATCTGCAGGATACTCAGTCCAGGGCACTGAAAACTATACATTTGTCTCTGGGGACAGACAAGTTACATTACTACTGTGTGGTTAGGGCATGAGATAGAGCAGAGAAGCCCAAATGATGCAATCATCCACATGACCTCAGTATGTAAGACCAAGACTTTGAACAAGAGGAGAACGAGGAGATGACGGTTCCCATGGAGACCAGTCTGGAATAGAGGAGCAGGGCACAATGAAGGCTCTGGACAAAGGAAAAAAAAATCAAAAGTAGACCTAGAAAAACAGAGAATCTCTCTAATCGTATCTGATTAATGATTTTTATCAATTCCCAGCAAGGAGGCCTTGAAAGTTAATAAGAAAACAATCCACAGGGTACACATCTTGTGGTTTTAATTCGTGTGTGTGCACGTGTGTGTGCATTTAAATTGCATTTAAAATGCATCTATGCTTGCAGGACTTGAATTGCCTCACGTAACTGTCCCTTCTTTATGTGTTCTTGTCACCTTTCTCAAACACATATCAAATGGAGGGCATCTCAGTCTGCAGAGTCCCGAAGGCATGATCCCCACAATCCCACTATAGAGAAATTATTGACTCAGCCATCCTGGTGTGTCCTTCCAACCCTGGGCTCTGGCTGCTCTCTGTGGAATGAGGGGCTATGTGGCTCCCTGCCCTAGTCTTTGTCTTGGTCCTGGGTAATAGAATGTAGGGAAGTGATGTGTTCACTACTGTAGTTCATCCATTACAGAACTAAATAAAGAAGTCCAACTATAAACACATCTGTGATGCGTCCTCTCCACACTGCTGGCCGATGGAAAGGGATGAAATGCTGTGTACAGCCTGGTAAAGTCAAAAAAGCAAATCCCAAAAGCTTACCCATCCCGTGATTACATTTACAACCCACTCTTGAAGTGACAAAATTACAGAGATTTGCATTGTGGTGTTTGGGGTTTTTTAATGGAGAGGGCAGAGGGCAAGGGACTCTGTGTGTGAGCAGATGAAAGATCTCAGGGGACAGAGCAGTGCTGTACCAGCCTGTCGGGGTGAGTGCTCAGGCTATGACTTCGGTCTATAAATTTTCAGGGTGTTACCTGGAGGAGGAGGGTGGTTATGATTGCACAGGATCTCTGTCTTATGCACATCTATAATAACTTCAAAATGTTTCCTCTTAGAAAGGTTTGTTCTCTAAGACAAAGTTTGGAAACTCCTTTTTAAATTACAAATTCCTACTGAACAGTGTGTCTGAAGTGGGGCTGAGGAGTCTACTTTTCCGGTTAGAATCCTGGAGAAGGTAGTTGCAGGTGACCTTTTGTGCAGCATTGCAGGGAAGCTCACAACTGCATGAAAATGCAGCACTGCAGGGAAACTCATCAATGCAGGCAAGTGCAGCATTGCAGGGAAGCTCACCACAGCAGGAAAGTGCAGTATTGTTTAGGAAAAGGAAACTGTCTTATAGAAGGATCAGCAAAATACACTGAAAAGGAAGAAGGCATGGACTTCTGGGTATAGCAGGAATCTTCAAGCCCTTAGGATTTCTGTCTTTTTATGGGGACATCCTGTGCTAGCCATACGTGCAACTCTAAACAATATGTTCATCCCTCCCAATATATTTACAACAGGTAAAAGACGGTTTTGAAGTCAATTTTAAGAAATTTCAGAGACTGTTTTCCCCCCCCCGATATGGAGTCTCATGAAGGTTTGAAACTCATTATGTAGCTGGGGGTGATCTAAAACTACTTCTACTGATGGTGGTATGACAGATGTGTGCCATCATACCTGGTTTAGGACAAACCAGGGGATCAAACATAGGGTTGTATGTGCTAGGTAAGCACTCTGTCAGCTGAACCACACTCCTAACCCGTGCAATTTCTCTGAAAAGACCATTAAATGATTCAAGACAGGAGCCCCTGTGAAGTCAGTTGGGGTTTGCCCACCCAGGAATGCCAGAGTTTATTCTTCTTGAACCCTGTGTCTGTGGCTGGTGATTTTATGTTGGCTTTCTCCACAAGGACAACTCTGATCCAACTCAGAGTTGGCGTTGCAGTTCTCCCACCTTGTTCTTAATATCATTCTTGGCAAAGTGACATTTTGCTGATTATTCTAGCTAGCCTGGGCTAGTGAAATCTCAAAGAGCATCTGACTCTCACCTCTAGTGGTTTGTTAGCCGTCAAAGGTTAGACTAAGTGCTGCCTTCTCTTTTCTCATTGATGAACATGCTAAGAAATGTTGAGGAACAAGAGAGCTAAAAAGTGGGGGTGGAAGATACAGTTGCCAGTAGAACACAAGAGAATGTTCTCGATTCTGACTTTGACAGTCTAAATATTCTGCATAAATTCCTTCTTATTCCCCTACTTCATAGCCACAGGAGGCAAACTCCGTACATATCACCTGATAGATAATAATGCTCTATCAATATTCTGTATCACCATTCAGATTCATGGTGCCTCAGTCTGCATGTTTATAGTCACTTGTCTTGTTTTAGGTGGAGAGGGTCTGTAGTAGCTACAGAATTCAGCTCTACCTCTTCTTTTTCATGTCAACATTCATTTGTGCTTAGGTAACTATGGGCACCACTTCAGGTCTGGGATAATTGACAGTAAAGAAAGGAGAGTAACAAGGCTAAAGAATGTTCTTTGGGGCACTATGGAGTCTTCAGTTAAAAACAAAACATGACATAACAGTAAGTTTTACAGTGTAAGGTGTGTGAGGTTAGAGTATGTCACCTGCTCTGGGCATCAATTGGCTCACCTGTGCATCTTCTCCAATTAAAGGACTATGGCTGCAGTAATTAGCAAATAAAAACCATGTTTTAATATAAGTTTTGTCCCATGTAATATTTAGGAGCTACTAATACTAAAACATCTGCTGTTTATCTGAAATTCACATTTAACCAATGTTCTGTATTTTGTGTGACGTCTCCAGGAATAATGTGTGGTAATGGCATTCATTTTCTGTGTGTGCATTTTATGTACTGGACACCACCAGGTCCTTTATTTTGATCATAATGCAAGCAGCAGTTAAGGCATTTATTACTAATGATGATTTTGCATCTGGGCGCTGAAAATTTTCCAACACTAAGTAGCCAAAAAAAAAAAAATGGTAGCAAAGGCAAGATACAAATCCATTATTTCATGCTGCTTGTTCCAGAGATGAAAGCCCTTTGAACCTGGAACATTCCTGAATGCTTATGGTCCTCCATTCATTACCTCTATCCTGAGTCTGCCAAGGAGCTGTGATGGAAGTATGGGGATCAAAAAGCACCAGGAAGTGTTGAAAATAGCCTTCAATCACTTTTCTACATCCAGAATGTTGGTTTCTAGGGTTGCAAGAGCAAAGGAAGTAGGGGCTGTGTAATAGCACCACCCTCACCAAATGGAAGATTTATTGACTTAAATTGGTCTTAAAGGAACCCTAGTCACCTTTTTTTTTAATTATTATTTTTATTCTTTTTTAATTAAAATTTCCAACTGCTCCCCGTTTCCCATTTCCCTCCCCCTCCTCCCAAATATTGCCCCCTCCCCCAATCCCCTCCCCCTATCCCCACTCCTCTTCTCCTCCCCCCACACCATTCCCCCTCCCTCTCGATATTGAAGAGCAGTCCAAATTCTCTGCCCTGTGGGAAGACGAAGGTCTTCTATCTATGTCCAGGAAGGTGAGCGTCTAAACAGGCTAAGCACCCACAAAGCCAGTTCATGTATTAGGATCGAAACCTAGCGCCATTGTCCTTGGCTTCTCATCAGCCTTCATTGTCCGCCATGCTCAGAGAGTCCAGTTTCAACCCATGCTTATTCAGTCCCAGACCAGCTGGCCTTGGAGAGCTCACAATAAATCAGTTCCACTGTCACAGTGGGTGGGTGCATCCCTCGTGGTCCTGGTTTCCTTGCTCATGTTCTCCCTCCTTCTGCTCCTCATTTGGACCTTAAGAGCTCAGACCGTTGCTCCAAATTGAGACTCTGTCTCTACCTCGATCCATCGCCAGATGAAGGTTCTAAGGTGATATGCAAGATATTCATCAGTATAGGATAGGGTCATTTCAGGTTCCCTCTCCTTAGTTGCCCAAGGTACCAGCTGGGGACATCTCCCTGGACACCTGCTAACCCCTCTAGAGTCAAGTTTCTTGCCAACCCTAGGATGGCTCTCTTAGTTAGGATATATACTTCGCTGCTCCTGTATCCTCCCTTCCTATATCCCAACCATCCCAATCCCCCGAGAGGAACATGGGATGTACTCATTCATAATCGGTTTCTAGCCATAAATAAAGGACATTGAGCATATAATTTGTGATCCTAGAGAAGCTAAATAAGAAAGTGAACCCAAAGAAAATCATATAGTCATCCGCCTGGAGAGGGGAAGTAGACAAGATTGCAGGGCAAAAACTGGGAACTTGCGGGTGAGGTGGCAAGGGGCAAAGGGGAAATGGGGTGAGAAACGTGAGAAGGGGAGGATGGGAGGAGCCCTAGTCACCTTTTTAGCATTCTTTCAAATGATTAGGGTACTCTAAGTACCACTGCCATTGCCTATGGCAAGTGACAGCTAGGCAAAAGTGCCACATAGATTTTTCTACAGGTCCTCCCTGCCAAGTTGCAAAGGAATAAAATAATGTAGGGGCCTGGAGATGTAGCTCAGTTAGTTGTCAGGGTGCTTGACTAGCATGCACGAAACTGTGGGTTCAGTTCCCAGCACTGTATAAGCTGAGTGTGGTGGTCCACACCTGTTACCCTAACACTTAGGCAGAAAATATAAGCAAAGCAACCAGAATAGGAGAATTCTGGGAAGAGGAAAGCCTTAGTCTGCAGTGTTACCCAGACGCAGAGGAAGCAAGATGAGAATGCCTCACTGATAAAAGGTACCAAATCATGTGACTAACACAGACAAGAATTATGGGTTAATTTAAGATGTAAGAGTTAATAAGAAGCCTGAGCCAATAGGCCTACCAGTTTATAATTAATGTAGGCCTTTGTGTGTTTCTGTGGGACTGGTTGGGACAGAAACCTCTATCAATAAAATATGATCAGAATTTCATTCATTTATGCATGTATACATTCTAGATTCCATTATATGCACCTTCCAAGTAACTTATTTAATTCTCAGCTACCCTATAATGTATCTAAACAATGTCTATTCTTCTTCTTTTAAGGTCCCAAGGAAAAACAAACATTTGATCCCACAGAAGTTCCCCTGTGAAATGAATGAGTTTATTTGGCTTACTTACAGATCATGAATGAGGGGTTCTTAGTGGGAGTGTTTGTGACTCCAAAAGCCTTTACCCTGCACAGAAGACATTTTTCCCACAGCCACACAAATGGAGCCTTCCTACCATACTACTTACTCTAGCCTCTCCCTGAGATCCCAAGGTCGCTTGCAGTTGTACAAAATTGCATACAATTGATAGAGAGGAGTAGCTGGATGCTAGGTAAGGGTCTTGTAAGCCTCACCCCTCCTGCAGCCAGCAAGCCCAGCTGGGGTGATCTTTTACAAGCAGGTACAGCTAAACTCCTGAAGATGGCCACGCTCCAGTTCAGAGGCTAGTGCTGTACAGTGTCCTCCAAGGAGACTTTGCAGATATAACTAAGCATGAAGACTGTAGTATAGGGGTTTACTCTGTTGCAGGTGATTTACTAGAAGCAGTAAGTTGGGAGAGGCTCCATGAGCTCGATGGTTTGAAGATGCAGGCTGTGCAAGTGGCCTTTAGTTGCTGGGGTTGGGTCGGGTGGAAATGGGAATGGAGTGTGAGACAAGCAACCTAATTAAGGCAATACCCATGACAACTGGAGGCAGTTTCTTCTCCTGATGAGAACATGGTCTCAACTTCCAGAGTCAAAAAAGCTCATGTAAAATTCTGGGCCATGCAATGTGGGGTCGTATGTTTGTATTGTTTGGAGCTATTCAGTATGCACGGATTTTTATAGTAACAGTGGGAAACGAATGTGGGTGATGTCATTTTGCATTTCAAGATGGCAGCCACAGGATCCTTTGTAGGCAGAGTTTTACTGCCCTACCAGTCAGTTCCCAAATAACCACACAGAAACTTAATAATGATTATAAATGCCTAAATTTTTATTAACAATGAGAACAACAGGTCTTCACAGTGTACCAAAGGATTATTCCACAGCAGCCCTTATTTAAGTGACACATTTCTGCTGTAATTGAGTTGTACTACACAGATGAGAGGCTCAATGTATCATCCTTGGAATATCAATCCCCACCCAATTCTGTGATTCAGTTTCTACTCCATTAATTTAGCTGGGAGGGGAATGTGGTTTGGGGGTATAATGTACATTATATTGGTAAACTGTCCTGTGCTGTTGAAGTTAATTGTAAGTAGACTCTAGAGTGTGAAAGGCTGTCTTGTCCCAGACTCCATCATGCTGACTTCCAGTGTTCTCATGATGTCTTGTCTGGATGGGTTGTCCCCAACCCTGTAACATGGAGAAGGAATAACCCTAAAATACCCCAGGAGAACAACTAAAAGATAAATTATTCCAAATGAGGTTAGTATTTTTATTTTTATTTTTTATTTTTTGAGACAGGGTTTCTCTGTAGTTTTTGGTTCCTGTCCTGGAACTAGCTCTTGTAGACCAGGCTGGCCTCGAACTCACAGAGATCCGTTTGCCTCTGCCTCCCGAGTGCTGGGATTAAAGGCGTGCGCCACCACCGCCCGGTTGAAGTTAGTATTTTTTATCCCATAATATAAAAGTGCTGATAGTGGGAAAGAGAAGAAGGAAGCTTGTCCACGCAAAGGACAGAGGACCCTCTGCCCCCATCTTGTCCTTGGTGCGAAACTCCAGCACCTGCAGTCGTTTTCTGCTGGGCGACTCAGAGTGCCTGATTGACGATGTCACCTTCCTACTGTTGTTTGTTCTTTCACTTGGAAGCTTGGCCCAAGGGGACACTCTGCTCTGCCCAGGACTCTGGAACTACAACTGGTTGCCTCACAAAGCCTTTCCCGGTCCATCTTCTGGATGTTTATGTGTCCCTGATTTTATGACGCTACCTTCTATTTGTTCTCTCAATTGGGCTACTCCGGTCACCTCTATGGGATATTTTGAGCACCTGATTTGTCTGCTGTTTCTATCTGCATCTTGGGAGTCATTCATTTATTTGTTTTTACTTTTGCTTACCATATAATTGGTAAATCCATTCACTCAAAATGGAAAGCACTGCTGTCAGAAGTCACTGTCTGGGCTTTACAGAATAGGGGGACACTATAGAATAGAAGAGGAAGGCACACTAGCCATTTCTGGGCCCGCTTCTGTAATCCACAGCACTTGCTCCTTTGTTTTCCAGTTTTATCTACAGCTATAAAGCTATCCTTCTCCATCGCATAGGGATAGAGGTCACAGAGAGAGCAGTGCAGGCTGCAGACTTGAGAGAAAGACAGAGGTCAGATTCGGGTAGGTTGGCTGCCTGCACATCCTCAACTGGAGAGGGCATGCATGTGCATGGGCTGAGCCCAAGCCAAACCAAGAGGGGGACGAGGTGATGCGAAGCCGAGGAGAAAGCTGGAAAGGGGAACCATGTTGCAGCAGCCCCAGGCATAAGGTCAAATGCTGGAGACTGTTTTGTCCTGTGATGAGTCTGTTAGGAGTATTAAAGTCGATGCAAAATACTAAATATAATTTGAAGGTATCTATCACTGACGATGGCTCAAATTTGTATTTTAATATAGTTTTTATATAACGAGCGACCTTGAGTTTCCAATGAGGCATAGTTCTTTTCTCCTATTCAGTGTCTCTACATCTTAAACTCTCATTTAAAAAAATCTTATGCATGAGCCAAGAACAGCCTTGCCTTTTGTGGTTTCCAGGGAGCCCATTGAAAATAATAAATAACCATTATGGAACTAATTGTTTCGTTCGGCATGCATGAGAAATTCATCGATTCAAATTTAATTTGAAAAGCATAATGAATTCAAGGGCCTATTTCCCAGCATAGTTGTGTAGATAAGATTAAAAAGTCATAATCTGTAAATTTGATGTTTTAAGGGTATATTGTACTGTTAGTTAGAACATGTCCCTGAAACAGCCTGACCCTGATAAGAAATTTCCAGAAATTGCTTTTGAAAAAAAAATCACACTTGCGGAAGAAATTTAAAAATGGGGCTTCTGCTCTAAGATCAGTCTGTGGGGGGTGGTGGCAGCAAGGATTTGCCCGAGGGCTCAGAAAACCCAGCAGTATCTGTAGTTCGATTTTAAAGGTCTTATCTTCAATCACAGGCTGCTTAGTTCTCATGAGTTGTATTTGTAAAGCTCATGGCTCATCTACTCAGCGAGATGGATGGTAAGATTATTTTTGCCTTCTTAGCTATGTGATGCTGGACTGTGATCCAATGAAGTGTTTCGCTGTGGCAGAATGCCTTCTCTTTGCCAATGTAAAAGGGGAAAAAAATCCTATTAAATGGCAAGTTAAAAAAAATCTCAGAATGGCTCCCAGCTGAAATATTGTGTTTGTATTCTCCACGATAGATTCTCCCTTTGAAGTCATTGCTATTTCAAAGGAGATTGTAGGCACTTAAAAAAAAAATCTAGGTCATTCCTCACAAATTCCGGAAAGGAAACTGTGCTAGGCAAAGGCCCGAGGACCCATCTGGAGCTATGTGGGAACTGATGAGATTGTAAATAAAACCAGTGGGGAGTACAGGGCAGCCTCACACTCTGACCCCAATGCCAAAAGGACCGCTTGCTCAGAGCTGCGAGTGGAAAATAAAGCTGAGAATCTGAATCTCTATGTGAGTTCCTAATTAGAACACCAATTGTATTCACTTAATAATGAGGATTTTAACATTGAGGGAGGGTGACAAGCTCAGCAAATAATGATTTGCTGACAATCGACCATTCTTAGCAGCAAGAGTCATATTAGTTTTTTTTTTTTTAAAGACTGATTAGCTTTTAGGACAAAAGATTATATTGATTGGTAAATGAAATATTTGAATGGCAGCAAGTGGAAGGTTTTTCTCTGAGCTTTCTGATCTCACACATGCATATGCACACAAAATTGGATGCTTTTTAGATAGTGTCTGTGTGCGTATGTGTGTGTATGTATGTGTGTTCAGACGTGAACTTCTGTGTGTATAGTTGCACCTGCACATGCGTGCATGGACCAGAAGTCAGCATTGTGTGTCTTCTTGATTTGTCCTTCATGTTATTATTTTTTTTTTTTCCGGTAGGGTCTCTCTCATTGAACCTAGGGATCACAAATTCATCAACACTGTCTGTCTAGCAATTCCAGGAATCCTCCTGTCTCTACCTCCCCAGTACTGGGATTGCAGGTGAGGGCTGAGATTTGGCATTGGATGAGTGTTGGGCATCTGTGCTCACCTTCCTGTCATTGTGTGGCTCAATGTTTACTGAGGCACGTCCTCAACACCTCTTCCTGGGACTTTCCACTTTACTGTGCTTTTCCTATTTTGTCCTTTTTCTTTCCTTTTTTTTTTCTTTTTCTGTAGCCTAAGCTGGCCTTGAACTAGAGACGTAGCTGAAAACAACCTTGAATTTCTGATCTTCCTAGCTCCACCTCCTGGGTACTGAGATTATAGGCATGGGCACCGCTTCTGGTTTATGCACCATTGGGGATAGAACTCAAGGCTTTCCACATGTTCGGTGTGCACTCTATCAACTGAGCTACCTCGTTAGCCCCATTCTTTCGTATATTTTAAGGATTTGTAGTAATCGCAATGGATGGTGAGTACAGAGTAAAGGGTAGGAATACAGATGCTGGAACCACATCGAGTTTCAGTCTTGACTGTGATGGCTGTGTGGTCTTGAGAGAACTGCGTCCCTCTCCGTCTCTCTGTTCAATGGCGAAGGAGCTTTATGGAAAAGCATAAGTAGAGTGCTATCACCCTCATATCAACAATGGGCATTTAATATTGATAGGGTAATGCATGTCAAAGGAGTTACCACAGCTGAGTGTCCAGCGTGTTACCAGCTGCTGCATCGTTGACTATTGCTTTAGTACATTGACTGGTGCCTTAGTATTCTCTGATAATTGTGATTATCTGTGAAAGAGCACACTAAATTCATTTTTACTACTTAACAATTTCTCTCCATTATCTAGAAAATAAAAATGATTGTTTGCCTGTAACTCCAGACTAAAATACAACCAGCCACAACAAATGGTAAAGAAACAGTATTCACCCAAAGTGAATCCCGGGAGAACTGTGATGAGCTGGCCCATGTCTGAAGTGGTCGGGGACAGGGCGTTGTAATATACATGCTTACTGGGTCCCGACATATTTGATACTTGAATCTTAGGGAAGATCAGGATGCCATTAGCAAAAGAAAAGAAGGGATGTAGGTGTTCAAAGCCAGGAGGTGCCACACAATGCCCTTGATGGCTAACGGATGTGGAGGGTGAAGCCTCCTGCTCCAAATGAGTAAGGGCTTCAGTCCAGTACTTGGAGCAGCATCATTCGGCACAGGACAGTTCTCTCTCTTGAAATGCTTTCCCCATAGCTTCTGTCACCTCAGTTACCTAGTCTTCCTCCGGCCTCACTGATCCGTTTTTTCTCATTCTTCTTCGTTGCCTTTTCTATTTAAATGTGACGTGTTTTCTGCCCTAAGCTTTTATCTTTTCCTTATGAACATTCTGAAATGAGTGATCCAGGCAGTCTTAATTCTCAAATTACAACGAAATAGTAATGATACTGATAATAAGGACAGCAAATATTCTAACATTCAGTCCAAGTAGACTTTAAGTACTCAATTATGTATGAAATGAGTTAACATATCATAGTCCTGATGAAGTAGGCAGTAATATCCCTGTGGATAGATGAAGAGGCTCAGCTACTTGTCTGAAGTCACATAGGATGAGAAGAGCTGGATTTAAGGACACATGGTCCAGATTTCATGGTTCTAAAGGTTGCTGCAGACATTGCCAGTGACACCTCTATGTTCTTTGCACATTTGGGTCAACATTGGCTGACTCCATCAGCTGGTATCTGCATCTCTGAGTCTGGGCATGGATACCTACTCTGCTTGAACATGCAGCAGGCTAGGATGGTGTCTTTTGTAATGAGTCTTTCTCTGTCACACCTGCCAGCTCCCAGATAACCACATGGAGACTTCTTATTAATTATGAATATTTGGCTTATAGTTTAGGTTTGTTTCTAACTGGCTCTTATTGCTTAAATTAACCCATACCCTTTAGTCTATGTTCTTTTACACAGCTTGGTTACCTTTACTTTGTGATGCCCATACTGCTTGCTCTGCACCTCCTAGGGACCTGTCCTTCTTCTTCCCAGTGTCCCCTGGGCCTGGAAATCCTGCCTAGCTTTTGGCCATTCAGCTTTTTATTAAATCAGTCAATGACACATCTTCACAGTGTACAGAAAAGATTATTCCACAACAGTTTTTGGCTAATGACCTTAGGAAGTCACTAGTCATGGTGGTGGGGCCATTCTGGACATTGCATTTGGTACCTCCTCTTTGTTTGGCATGGTTTCTACCTACTTTGGTAACTGGCATAATTACATATTACCAATTGGATGACTCCCTTGTTTAAATCCCTTCCTCCATTCTCTGCGCATTCCCACACTTTTCAAGCAATCTGCTGGCATCCAAATCCTCATCTTAGGTCAGTTCCCATGAGAACTCAAGCGAAGATGAATAGATATTGTGGAGGTCACCATACTGATCTCTCCTAGTAAAGTGTCTTATACGTATGCCCAAGTATCCAATGGCCTCTACTGTGTGGTACGGACATGATTATTTTATCTCCTATTGAGTTAGCCCCTTTATCATTATATAATGACTATTTATACAACAGGTTTTGATTTAAAATATACCATTTTCTTATACCATTTTCTCACATAAACATAACTACCTCTGCACTCTCTTGGCACGACTTCCAGCTTCCTGAGGTTCTTTCACATAGCAGAAGGGAAGAAAGCTCCCTTGGGACTCTTAGAAAGATTGTAATCCAAAAAAGAGGACCCCATTCTCAGGAACACATCTAATCTAGATTTTTCTCCTAAAGATGTTGCCTCTTAACTGCATTACATCAGCAGCCAGGATTTTCATACCTAACTCAGTGGAGAGAGGGATACAAGTGCTCAGGCCCTAACATCTTTCCTTCACTTTCGACTTACATGTGGTTTTAATTCTGGGATGAGTCAATTGTTGATGGTTCATAATTAGATCTTGTCTTCAAAGTCCATTTAGCTATTTTATGTCTTTGATTGAAGAATTTAATCCATTTTCCTTTAATTATTGATAAGCAAAGACTTATTACTGCTATTAAATTATTTTCTGCCTGTCTTATGGCTCCTTTGTCTTTTGCTCTTTCCATCTGCCTTTGTGATTTGTTGAATTTTTGTGGTGATAAGCTTATCTCCCCCACTTATGGGTAATTTCCTCTGGCTTCTATGAGTCTTATAGAAAACACATAATAATTATGACAGCATATTTTTCAACCAACAACTTAATGGCATACAACACTGCACACATTTATTTCCCCTCAACTTTTTACGTTCTTGATATCATGCCTTTCATATGTTTATATTGTTTGCCTGTTAATGGAATGTATGTATTTGGGATGTTTTACTTTATTCTAGAATGAAAAGTGATTTGTATATGATAATTCACATTGTTATAATCTCTACTTGTGCACAGCTACTTCAATCAGCGACGTTTATACTTTTATGTTCTCATGTGCATATGACACATTTAGTATTCTTTCCTTTCTAGATAATTCCACTTAGCATGTCACGTAAGGCAGGCCCTTCAGCTTCTGTTTGTCTGAAGAAATCACTATCTCTTCACTATATCTGAAGGGCAGTGTTGCTCAATTTAGAATTCTTTGATGCCAGGGTTTCTGCTTTACGTATATTTTAAGTATACATTCTCATGTATGGCTTCAAAATTGTCTGTTCTATCTTCTTCCTGTCAAACAAGATAGAAACTGCCTTCTCCTACAGCACACTCGAAGACCAGGGACATTGAATACATGCTCCATTCTCCTCTGGCTTTTGAGTGAGAAGTTGTGTGCTTATGCAGAATCTCTTGCTAGTGTGGGAAGGGGACAGCATTAGTGAAGTGGAACTCTCCCCCTCACTGATCCCAGAGCAGCTGTTCTGCAGAATGCTCCTTTAACACCTGCAGGGCCTGTACTCCTTGACAAAAAGATGACTGTATCACACTGGTGTTAGTTAGATCAATGTTCCTTTATGGAATGAGGGCTAAGACATCTTGTTTTTCATCTTGATGACTAAACCCTCATCTTATTTCAGTAGTTGTTTGAATCCCTAAGGAATTTCAAAGTACGAATGGCAATTATTGTCAGTCACAAGATGTATTATTGAAGATCACAGTTTGGCCCTTCCTTAACTGTATCACTTAAGAGAAGATGTCACCGAATACATAGAGCATGTATATGACGTCATTTATGTCTCTCCGTGGCTTTGCTCCTAAGGATGACTTTGAGTTTGATGCTTTTAGAGCACACAGTGGCCTCTAAACTGGAAACATTTTAGAAGATAATGTGGAATTAGGCTGAAATAATCACTATTTGTTCCTAACCATTAAATTAGAAACTAACTTAGGCTATTTAATAAACATCAGGGCAAAATTGTTCCTGAAGCCTCCTTTCTGCACCGGGTTGAAGGAATACTGCAGCTAGACACAGGCTCCTGGGACAGACCTGTGCAGATAGGGGGTGGATCTCACTATGGGGAAAATAATTTGCTGTGCTTTTTCTTCTGGCAAGAATGGGGGAAACCAGTGAAAAGTGAAGATGAAAAGAGAGAGAGACTTAAAAGATGAGGTAGGTTCAGATAGGTTAGATGATCAAGTCCATCAAAACAGTGGGATAGAAGTAACACTTGAAGCTATTTGGAGGCTAGACCTGGTGGTCCAGGCCTGTAGACCAGACAGTCAGGGAGCTGGGGCAGTAAGATTGTAGATTCCAGGACAGCCTGGGACACATAGTAAGGATGCCTGTCTTTTGCTCAGCCATCATCAGAGAAGTTTCTTTCTGCAGCAGATGAGAACAAATACAGAGATCCACAGCCAGACAATGTACAGAGAGTGAGAGAACTTTTAACACCCATCCCTAAAAGGGATATATCCATCAAATTCCTCCCATCAGAGCTCAGGAAACTCTGTACCAGAGGAGGAAAGATTTTGAGAGCCAGAGGGATTGGAGGACACCACGGAATAAAGACCTCTAGACCCAGGGGGACTGGTACACATATGAACTCACAGAGACTGTGTCAGCATGCACAAGGCCCACAAGGGTTTGCACCAGTAGAGGTCCTAAACCTGAAAGAAGTGAACACAGTCCCATCCCTAACTGCGGAGCTATTTTCAATTGATAGCCACTTGCAAATGAAAGATCAGATTTCGTCAAGGGAGTATCACTGGGGAAACAAGCTCTTAAGCGTGAGTTCCATGCCAGAAGTAGATGATCAACACAACACAAAACAAACTCAACGACACCTTTGGAGGCTCTTTCTTTCATAAAGTTTATCAGGATGAACATTTCTTTTAATTTTGGTTTTCTTTTGTTTTTCTACCTTACAGATCCTTACATACTTATTATGCCTTCCACTTTTGTTTTTTTTTGGGGGGAATTTTTGAGTGTGCAGAAGTGAGTCTCTGCATCTCTGTGTTTCTTGTGTTTTTTCTTTGACTCTTTTTCTTGTTTATTTTGGCATATGCCAATTAATTTTTGTTTTGGAGTCATCTCATTTTATTTTTTTATTATTCCTTTTATGCCTGTTCTTGCTTCATAAAAAGAGACAGAAAAGGTGTCAATCCCCATGAGAGAGGAGATGGGGAAAAACTGGGAGGAGTTAGGGGAGAGGAAACCATTATCAGACTATACTGTATGGGAAAAACCTATTTTTAATAAAAGAAAAAATTTACACATTAGTGATTTTTCACCTAAGGTTCTCATATGTAATAGCACAGAAATAATTTTTGCATTTAGAAATGTATTCAAGAATGTGACTGTTAAATTCTCAATTTCCCTGCGTGAGTAATGTCCTTAAAAATGATGCTAACTAAGGGAATAAAAGAGAGTTTTAATTTTATTGAGCTATACATTTTTCTCTTCTTCCCTTCCATCCTTTCCCTCCCCTCTCCTTCAACCCTCTCCCATGGTCCCTATGTTCCCAATTTACTCAGGAGATCTTGTCTTTTTCTACTTCCTATGTACAGTAGATCCATGTACATCTCTCTTAGGGTCCTCATTGTTGTCTAGGTTCTTTGGAATCGTGAAATTGTAGGCTGGTTTTTCTTTGCTTTATGTCTAAAAGCCACTTCTGAGCAAGTACATATGATATTTGTCTCTCTGTGTTTGTGTTACCTTACTCAATATGATGTTTTGAGTGATCCATCCATTTGCCTGCAAATTTCAAGATCTCATTATTTTTTCTACTGTGTAGTACTCCATTGTGTAAACGTACCACATTTTCCTTATCCATTCTTCGGTTGAGGGGCATTTAGGTTGTTTCTAGATTCTAGCTATGACAAACAAAGCTGCTATGAACATAGTTGAGCACATGTCCTTGTGGCATGATTGAGCATCCTTTGGATATATACCCAAAATTGGTATTACTTGGTCTTGAGGAAGGTTGTTTCCTAATTTTTTGAGAAATCACCATACTGATCTCCAAAGGGACTGTACCAATTTGCACTCCCACCAGCAATGCAAGAATATTCTCTTCACTCCACATCCTCTCCAGCATAAGTTGTCATCAGTGTTTTTGATCTTGGCCATTCTTTCAGGTGTAAAACGGAATCTCAGAGTTGTTTTGATTTGCATTTCTCTGATGGCTAAGGATTTTGAGCATTTCCTTAAGTGTCTTTCAGCCATTTTAGATTCCTCTGTTGAGAGTTCTGTTTAGGTCTGTACTTCATTTTGTTTTTTATTGGATTATTTGTTCTTTTGATGACCAATTTCTTGAGTTCTTTGTGTATTTTGGAGATTAGCCCTCTGTTTGATGTGGGGTTGGTGAAGATCTTTTCCCATTCTGTAGGCTGTTGTTTTGTCTTGTTGACCATGTCCTTTGCTTTACAAAAGCCTCTCAGTTTTAGGAGGTCCCATTTATTAATTGTTTCTCTCAGTGTCTGTGCTACTGGGGTTATGTGCTACATAGGAAATGGTCTCCTATGCCAATGCATTCAAGTGTACTTTTCACTTTCTCTTTTATGAGATTTAGTGTGGTTGGCTTTATGTTGAGGTCTATGATCTATTCTGACTTGTGTGTAGTGCATGGTGATAGATATGGCTCTACTTTCATTCTTCTACATGTTGATATCCAGTTATGTCAGCACCTTTTGTTAAATATGCTTTCTTTTCCCCATTTTATATATTTTTTTTGCTTTTTGTCAAAAATCATATGTTCATAGGTGTGTGCATTAATATCTGGGTCTTCAATTCTGTTCCATTGGTCATCTTGTCTGTTTTTATGCCAATACTAGGCTGTTTTCAGCTGTACTGTAGCTCTGTAGTAGAGTTTGAAGTCAGGGATTGTGATGCCTCCAGAAGTTCCTTTATTTTACAGTATAGTTTGGCTATCCTGGGTTTTTTACTTTTCTGTATGAAGTTGGGTACCATTCTTTTGAGGTATGTGAAGAATTTTGCTGGGGTTTTGATGGGAATTGCATTGAATCTATAGATTGCTTTTGGTAAGATTGCCATTTTTACTATGTTAATTCTACCTATCTAAGAGCATGGGAGATCTTTCCATTTTCTGGTGTCTTCTTTAATATCTCTCTTCAAAGATTTAAAGTTCTTGTCATATACGTCTTCCATTTGTTTGGTTAGAGTTATTCCAAGATACTTTATACTATTTGTCGTTATTATGAAGGATGCTGTTTCTCTGATTTTTTTCTCAGTTTATTTATCATCTGGGTAAAGGAGGGCTACTGATTTTTTTTAGTTAATCCTGCTATATTACTGAAGGTGCTTATGAGTTGTAGAAGTTCCTTGGTAAAATTTTTATCGTCACTTATGTAAACTATCATATCATCAGCAGGTAGTGTTTGACTTCTTTTCTGATTTGTATCCCCTTGATCTCCTTTTGTTGTCTTATTGCTCTAGCCAGGACTTCAAGAACTATATTGAATAGATATGGAGAGAGTGGACAGCCTTGTCTTGTTCCTGATTTCAGTGGGATCGCTGTGAGTTTCTTTCCATTTAGTTTGATGTTGGCTATTGACTTGCTGTATATTGCCTTTATTATGTTTAGGTATTTCCCTTGTATCCTGCTCTCTCTAAGACCTTTATTATGAAGGAAAGTTGTATTTTGTTAAAGGCCTTTCAGCATCTAATGCGTTGATCATGTAGTTTTTATTTTTTCAGTTTGTTTAGATGGTAGATTACATTGACAGATTTCTGTATGTTGAACCACCCCAGCATTTCTGGGATGAAGCCTACTTGGTCATGTTGGATAGTGGTTCTGATGTGTTCTTGGATTCAATTTGCCAGTAATTTTACATCAATGTTCGTGAGTAAGATGGTCTGTAATAATGTCTTTATGTGGTTTGGGTATCAAGGCAATTGTAGCCTCATAAAAAGAGTTTGGCAATGTTTCTTTTGTGTGGAATAATTTGAGGAGTATTGGTATTAATTCTTCTTTGAAAATCTTGTAAAATTTTGCGCTGAAATCATCTGGTCCTGTGGTTTTTTTTTTAGTTGGGAGACTTTTGATGACTGTTTCTATTTCTTTAGCAGTTGTAGGTCTATTTAATTTGTTTATCTGGTCTTGATTTAATTTTGGTAGGTGATATTTATCTAGAAAGTTATCCATTTTCTTTAAGTTTTCCAATTTTGTGGAGTACAGTTTTTCAAAATATGACCTGATGATTCTTTGGATTTCCTCTGTGTTTGTTGTTATATCTCCCTTTTCATTTCTGATTTTGTTAATTTGCATATTCTCTCTCTGCCTTTTGGTTAGTTTGGATAAAGGATTGTCTATTTTTTTGATTATCTCAAAGAACCTACTCTTTGTCCCATTGATTCTTTGTATTGTTTTCTTTGTTTCTATTTTGTTGATTTCAGCTCTCAATTTTACTATTCTTGCCATCTAGTTCTTCTGGGTGAGTTTGCTTCTTTTTTGTTCTAGAGTTTCTCACTAGTGTGGGATTTTCCCAGCTTTTTTATGTAGGCATTTAGTGCTATGAACTTTCCTCTTAACACTGCTTTCATTGTGTCCCATTTAATTTGGGTATGTTGTGTGGTCTTTTTCATTAAATTTTAGGAAGTCTTTATTTTAATCTCTCCATTTATTTTTTCCTTGACCTATTGATGATTCAGATGAGCATTGTTTAAATGTGTTTGTGGGCTTTCTGGAAATAGTGTTGCTATCAAATTCTAATCTTAAGCCATGGTGATCTGATAAGATTCATGGGGTTATTCCAATTTTTTTGTATCTGTTGAGGTTGGAACAAGAGCGATTTAAGCACTGGTGTACTCTTTGAAGTGCTATCCTGTCCTTACAAACTAGAATTAACCCTAATATGTCTCTCACTGGGAGTTCTGTTTAGTAATTATGTTTATCTTAGAAAATTCCACTATTATGAATATGATTTTAAATAAGTAACAATATGGAAAAAAATTTTAATCTTGTATGAAAAAAGAAACATTTGTGGGACTAACCATTTGCTCCTAATTTTGGAACCAGAAATAGTAGTTCTCTCCTAAATAACTGAAAAAGATAGATTAAATGGTTCAACAACTTTTCCTACATAAAATTAAGCAAATTGTTATTTTTTTAAAAAAAACTTCAAAACTTAAAGATCTATGTTATTCATTTTCTAGTCAGGAAAATAGGTGATTTTAGAAAAGAAATCAATCTTGTGCTGAGAAATTAATTTCCCTGGTTATTTTTCTGTGTTTTCTACTGTTATACTTTAAGTGGGGTCTCCATCAATGACTAACACCCATGTGGAGAGCGTGACTCTAGTGTCTGCAGACTTTGTTTAGTTCCTCGACTTCCCTATTCTAGGAGAAATGCAAGACTTTTTCCTTTCCTCCTCGCTCTACTGCTAGTGCTTTTTAATGACAGAAGGGATGTGGGTTGTGGTGAGAGGGCTCAGTGGGTAAAAGCATTTGCTATATAAGACAGGGGTCTGGATTCAATCTCTAGCATCCACAGTGGAAGAGAAGATGACCCAACTCTCCCAAACCGTCCATTGACTTCCACATATTCACTGTTGTCTGTGCATGTCTGAATATTCCCCAATGCAATAACAACATACTAAAATAATCTTATTTTAAAAATATTGAATTTGGCCAACTGAAGCGTTATGAATGATGTAGAACCAAAAGTTCTGAAGACCAAGTTTCAAGTGTTATTTCTGCATATGAAATAACCTAATAGGACATAATAACATAAATAGGATTTATGTGGGAAGCAGAGACAATGAGAATGTCACTATGATTCATAAATTTAATGGTGATTTTCCAAGATTAGGTCATTGCTTTTGTTTGAAAGATGAAAAAGAAAACTAAGTCAAGTGAGAGGAGGAGATTTCTGCAATCTCATCGGAATAATTAGGAGGAGGAACCCAGATCTTCCACTGAATTTGAAAAATGTAGTTAATACACAAAATCCTAAAGAAACCAAAATCAGCCTCCCTTAAAGAGTTTCCCAAGATATGGGGAGAGGATTTCGCAATGACTATCCCCTAGCTGTGACCATCTCAGCAGGTTCTGAGCCTGGGTGGCCCTCTGTCACCAAGAAGATCCTCATTGATGCCGTAGACTATGGTTACTATGGTTACATCCTAGGTGTTGGGTACAAGCTTGTCACAGGTATTAAATGTTTATGGGGGCAAACATTAATTTTTAAAATCGGCCTACGATGTATTCAGGATACTTTTAAATGGTATAAACTTAAACTATAATAAAATAAAGAAATGGCAAAAATGTATTGATTTATAACTGGTAGGGGCCGTGGAAACCACCTTTAGGTTTCCATGTTGGTGTCCGAGAGCTGTGCCACTGTAAGGACCATGCTGATCTGAGTGGCCTTGCTCTCTCACCCAGGGCCATGGTGCCCTCTGGGCCAGGACTGCTGCTGAGGACCATGCCTGGGTCCATGACCCTACCTCAGCCAGGGTCTGAGTTGATGTCTGTGACTCCTGTTACCACCGACGGCCGTGCAGATGATCAGGGTCTCGTCAGTCACCTGAGGCCATCTCAGCCTCCATCCAGAACCATCTGTAACTCTAGTTCTGGGAGATGTGATACCCTCTTCTGGCCCCAGTGGGCACACAAATGGTATATAGACGTGCATGCAACCAAACACCCATACATCTAACACAACACTAAAAGATGGTGGTTTTGTGGCACTCCACTGTCTGTGCTTGGACTCCACTTTTACGTCTTCGCTTGTCTCTGCGTGGCTTTGTTTGTCAGCAGGTGTTCCCAGGTGCTCGGTAGCATGGCCACAGACACCAAAGGCTCACTGTCTACTGTTTAGGCCTCACAGGGGATGTTTCCCTAGAATGCTGTAGCAGAAAAGACTTTGGCAAGACTTTTATTTCCAAGGGTGTGTCACAGAATCTGACTCTTTGGAGAATTGGCCTTTCCTATCTGCATAGATTCTTCTTTCTGAAGAGTGTCCTCTTGACAGGAGAGGGGCCAGGGAAGAGAAGGAGTCTGATCCGGTAGCCAGTGGAGATGTGCCAACAAGTTTAGTGTGAACCATGTAGCAGGGCTGAGAAACACAGAAGGGGATGGCAAACACTGGAAAATATGGACAATGACATATACGAGGACAATGCAAAATTCTGCTTAAAATAATAGACTAAATAAGACCTAATTATAAAGTGGATCTCTTTTTTTTTTAAAAAAAAAAAACCCATCCTCTGCTAAACAGAGAGATTCGTTTTTTTAAAATGGCATTTGCTTTTAGTGGTATTTGAATGACTAGGGCAGTCTAACTTACAGCTATTAGGAATGAGATATTCCTTTCTGAACAAACACTTGGGCCGAAGTCTCCAGGGCTAAGTTCCAATAGTGATATCCCTTTAGATTAGAAGCTAATCATAATCATTCATATGCAGCTAATGGACATTTTAATTAGGCAGCACAATTTCTGCAAACAAAGAAGGAAGAAGCCCTGCAGATCTCAGCAACACCTGTATGTTGACAACGAGTCTTCTCATTTTCGGTGTGATGTGTGCACAACGTAGCCCAGCAGTAATTCCCCCTGACGTTCGCCTCTGTACTTCCGTAGCGTTGCACATTAACTTGATCGATCGTTGCCGTGCTCCCTCAAAGCAGGCATTGTTTCCATACTCCTCTGCATCTGCTAGATAAGAACGCTGAGGTCACGAAGCTAATGAAAGGACAACTTTAACCCTCCTCCTGCTGTCGTATCCTCAGGAGTTTCACCATGAGGGAGATCTGAATTTGAGTTCTGTCTCCACCACCTGCCTGCTACACACACACACACACACACACACACACACACACACACACACACACACAGACCATCACATATTTTTGTTTTGTTTTGTTTTGCTTTTAGAGGCAGGGTTTCCTCTGTAGCTTTGGTTCCTGTCCTGGAACTAGCTCTTGTAGACCAGGCTGGCCTCGGACTCACAGAGATCCGCCTGCCTCTGCCTCCCGAGTGCTGGGATTAAAGGCGTGCGCCACCACCGCCTGGCCCCCAGTCACATTTTAAACTCATCTCCACCAGGATGTAAAAATGTGACGGCCATGCTCAGCATTAGTTACTTTTATATTGCTGTGACGTGTGTTGACTCTGAACCCAAAGTGATGCAGAACAATGCAGTGCACGCGGCAGAGGCTGTCCACCCCATGACACACAGGAAGCAGCGAGAGAAATACGGGACGAAGAAAGCTATACTACATCCTGTAACCTACTTCCTTTGCCTTAGTCCTGTCCCTAATTTTTGTCACTTCCCAGTAAGGCCATCATGTGCATCCATTTGGGATTAATATGCTGATAAGATCAGGGTCTTCAGGATCCAATCATTTTCTAAAGGTCTATCAGTTGACAGCTCACCTTATGTGAGTCCAGGGGGCATTACATAATAAGCCATAGACACATTGTCTCTTATTGCAGGTCCTCTTAAGAGCCATATTTTTGTCACTATATGTCATCAAACATAGCCTTCAGGTGAGAGTGATGGTAAAGAAAGAGGACCAAAGCCCTTTCTCTGGTTTGGCAGAATTGAGAAATTCCCACTTACAGGGCGGGAGGTGGGATGTGGGGTGAGGAGCAGGGCAGGACATAGCCTGCCCCTTGTAGCTTGATGGACATCAATTCAAAGGCAAGAGATGAGTCAACATCTGGATTCTGCTTCTCCTGCTCAGACTCCAGCAGGAAGTCCACCTACAGGTGGATCCAGTCCATGCTGAATAGTCAACAAAAAGCCTTGGTGCTAGATCTCTGTGAGTTTGACGCCAGCCTGGTCTACAGAGTGAGTTCCAGGACAGCTAGGGCTGTTTCACAGAGAAACCTCTTCTCAAACAAAACAAAACAAAACAAAACAAAACAAAACAAAACAAAACAAAACAAAAAGGCCTGGTACACAGTGCAGCTTGCAGAGAGAGGGCCCTGACTTTTCTCCCCTTGGCTGCTGCTGATGGCAAGGTAGACGAGGCCTGTAAGGGCATTAGACTAAGGTCTCATTAGCCAAGGACATTTGGTAAACAGAGGGGCCTGGAAGATCCCAGAGATCACAGTCAGAGGCTTAGTTTCAGAGATCTGTAAGTCTAATTGACTACTTGTACCCCTCACTGTGACTATATATTCGAGTTTTATTAACAAAATTAACAATTAAGATTTTTTTTTTTTACAAATTCGTTTTGCAACCATTGTCTGGTAGCTCTCAAATCAAATTATTCAATAATGCTGTTCTGAGGCATTAACTAAGTATGGGATAACTATTAGGTTATAAGCAACAGAAGAACAATTTCTTTGATTTACATAGTCATTTATGTTTTTATTTTTAAATATTTATTGCCCTTACTTTTATTTTTATGTATGTGTGTAAGAGAAAGTCACTGGTATGTGGGCATTCCAGGAGCCCAGAAGAGAGCAGTAGAGCTGGAGTTACAGGTGGTTCTGACCCAGCCATTGTGGGTGCTGGGAACTGAACTGTGATCCTCCGGAAGATAGCCAGTGCTCTTAATGGCTGAGCCATCTCATCAGACCCCGAGAGCACAGTCTCTTCTCAGCCAACTTTAAATTTCTGTGGAAGAAAAACAAATCTCAACCTCCATCCATCAGCAGCAGACTTGAACTCTCATGTAAACAAATGCTCAAAAGTAACATTTTATTTATTTATTTTTTTTTTTGAGGAATAAAAAGACCTTGATATTCCATCCTTTGAGTTACATTGGGGGCAGAGCTGGGACAGGAAAGAGTTGGAGTGGGATGATTAGGAAGGGCTCAGGATCACTCAAAGCCTAGTCCACTTAGTTCTTGTATTGGAACGGCTCATCGCCAGTCTCGTTGAGAAGGCAAGTGCGGACGATGGCCTCTGTCACAGCAAAGGGGTCACAATTGGCAGAAGGGCGACGGTCTTCAAAGTAGCCCCTCTTCTCCTGGCCGACAGTCCGGGGAATGCGGATGCTGGCACTGCGGTTGGCAACGCCAGCAGAAAAGTCGTTGATGTTGGAGGTTTCATGGAATCCAGTCAGGCGCCGGGCATTGTCCAGGCTCCCCTTGGGATCGTAGGCGCGAATGTGGTACTGGTGCCGCTTGCTTAGTTAGTTTCTCAATGGCCTCCTCAATGTACTTCAGACCGTTCTCCTCCCGCATGGCCTTGGTGCTAAAGTTGGTATGGCAGCCGGCACCGTTCCAGTTCCCAGGGATGGGCTTGGGATCAAAGGTTGCTATCACCCCGAAGTCTTCACATACACGATGCAAGATGAAACGGGCCACCCAGAGATGATCTCCCATGTGGATTCCTTCACAGGGTCCTATTTGGAATTCCCACTGGGCAGGCATGACCTCGGCATTTGTTCCTGTAATCTTGACTCCAGCATACAAGCAGGCCCGGTAGTGAGCCTCCACGATGTCCCTGCCATAGGCTTTGTCTGCTCCCACACCACAGTAGTATGGACCTTGGGGCCCAGGGAAGCCATTGGAAGGCCAACCAAAGGGGTGTCCGTCTGTTCCCATGAGAGTATATTCCTGCTCCATTCCAAACCAGGGGTGCTGGTTGCTCACCATGTCCATTATCCGTTTACAGGTGTGTCTTAGATTGGTCTCTGCAGGCTTCCGGTTGTACTTGAAAACTTCACAAAACACCAACTTGTTGGGCTCTTTGCGAAAGGGGTCCCGGAACATGGCGACCGGCCTGAGATACATGTCACTGTTGGAGCCCTCAGACTGAAAGGTACTAGAGCCATCGAAATTCCACTCGGGTAATTCTTCTACACACTTGGGCTCGCAGTCCAGGGTGCGGGTCTTGCAGCGCAGCCCTTCGCCGGTCCCATCAACCCAGATATACATGGCCTGGACTTTCTCACCCTGAGGCAGGGACATGTACATTTGCTTGATGCTTTTGTTCAGGTGGGAACTTGCTGAGGTGGCCATGGTGGAAGGTGTTCTTAGTGGTGGCCGGCGGGATGATGGATGGGGTGGACAGGCCACGAAAGCGAGACGAAGAGAGCGGAGAGGAGATCGGTGTGGGGCTCAGTCTGTGCGCTCAACTCCCATTCTCGGCTCTGCGAAAAGTAACATTTTAAATGTGCATTTCTCGTCAGATATCACAGGAAGCAAAGAAGATCTCTTTTGTCTGGACACTGCCGTTCACAGAGGCAAAACACTCCCCTTTGGAGACGTGTGCTGTCTTCTCCCAACTATCATCAAAAGCACGGTGAAACCGCTAAACAGAACCACTCCTTGCTAGAATATTGAACTGCTGTGGCTACCAGGAGCGAGAGAATAGCAAAAGGTGGGCAGAGGTTTAGTGGGGGTGTGTTTGCTGTGGAAGGAAGCAGGCGAACAGGAACAGCCGGGAAGTTAGAGCAACAGAGGGTAGAATGGGTGCAGGCTAGAGGGCTTTGGGAGCTGCCTGGAAACTTCAATATGTATCACAGGTGTGTGTTGATAGGGACTAGGTGTTCCATTTTGGGAGGTAGGCTGGTGTAGGGGCAGCTGAGGGAAGTAAGGGCTCTTCCTGACAAACAGCAACCCACTTCACACGTTTCTGAGCAATGTTCATTTCAGGTTTCTGTTTATCGGCTAACAGTTTTTCTGGTCACCCAAGGGCTGAGCCCAGGTTGTCATTTATGACATTGTCATTGGTACAGCCATTTGGGGGTTTAGGAACCCACTTGAGACTTGACAACTACCCATTTGTGTGCATAGTTTCTTAACTTTTGAGTCTTGGCCCCTTGGTGCTAGGTAATTCTTGGTCACTGGAGCTGGTCCTTGTAGAGTGAGTCACATGTGGAATGGCACCCTTGACCTGAACTCATTAGATGCCAGGAGCAAGGATCAAGATTGCTCCATACCCTGTCACATGTAGCTCCGATGGGGTGGCTGGTGATTAAAATCGCTCCACTGTGAATCACTAATGGTCAGTAACTTGGCGATGCTCTTGGCCTATGTAAATCTGGCTTAAAGGAATACTAATATGATTTACATAAGATTTAAGGAAGAACACGGGTGCCCTTCTAGACACTTAACTACTTTGGAACTGCGTGAGTTAACCTGTAATAAAAGCAATTATCAAAACCTATCTTTTACGAAAGCACTTGCTGTCATTTCTGTGGGGCCCAGAACTTCTCAGGCACATCTGCCCATAGGTTACCCTCCGCCTGGTTGGGGTTCAGTCAGCGATACAGGAGAGCTTAGCTGGGGGACAACGGTGAACACAGAGGCCTGTGAGGTCAAAAGTGGAGCTCAGGGCAAAGTCCTGGCTTCTGGTAAAGTCTGCATATGCATCATTCTCTGGAGAACTCATTAATCCTCAGTACAATTACCAAGATAATCAAGGATCTTTTTTTTTTTAAAAAAATTCCTCAGTTACCCCTTTAAAAAACTATCTATCTCATGTTTATTTATTTCACTGTGTTATGCAAAGAATATTATTTATTCCATTGGTTTATTTATTTATTTATTTTGGTTTTTTCGAGACAGGGTTTCCCTTTGTAACAGTCCCAGTTGTCCTGGAACTAGCTCTTGTAGACCAGGCTGGCCTTGAACTTACAGAGATTCCTCGCCTGCCTCTGCCTCTTGAGTGCTGGGATTAAAGGTGTGCGCCACCACCGCCCAGCTTATTACATTGTTTTATTGACAAGTAAAAATGTATACCTGTAAAGATTGTGGAATGATTTCACCAAATGAATCATCATATATATATGATCTTATTTTTGTGTGTGTCATGAAAGCCTTGAACATCCATCCTCAAGGGCTGGTGAGATGGCTCAGTGGTTAAGAGCACTGACTGCTCTGCCAGAGGATCCAGGTTCCTACCCCAGATCCCAGCGCCTATATTTTGGCTCACAAGCATCTATAACTCCAGTCCTAGGCGATCTGATGTCTTCTTCTGACCTCTGCAGGTGCTACATCAGACATGCCATGTGGGTAAAATATTCCATACATATAATATAAAACAAATCTAGAATCTATTCTTCTTGCAGTCTTAAAGTAGAAGTGACATTGTTGTTAACTATAGTCACTGTGAAGTGTTTGAGATTGTTACTCCTGTCTAAATAAAATATTGTATCCTTTGACCAAAATCTTCCTCATTTTCCCTCTTCTTGCTCAGCCCCATTCAAGATGACCACTGAGAACAGGAACCGTGACATTAAGTATGAGCAGTGTGACAGCTATTTGGAGGGCCTTTCTTGGCATTCAGGGAGTGAAGACAATGCTTATTTAAAATCAAGGTAATGACTCTTATGAGCAGAATATTATGTCTGGGAAGGTGTATTGTGGTGTATGAACATAGAATTTTACTTTTAACTTTTGTGAACAGCCCAACTGAGAACATGGTGGTGTCATGAGTAAAGAGCTGTCTCCTCAGAGGGTTCTGTAATCCTTTCTAACAGACCCCTGCTCACTCAGTGCAACCAAATGACCTCCTCCTATTCCCTCTCCAGCTGACTGCAGGACGTCATTGTGTCCCAGTTAAAGTCTGAGAAGATGGGGCCTCTTACTCAGCAGGGCCGTTTTGATTATTTGGCTGAATTTCCCCATCACTTCCCTTGGCTGGACACATCTGTAGCCTTCTTATTTTTCTGAAAATCAATGTGCTCGGTTCAATTAGCTTATTTCTTTAGTTTTTTGAGAGAGAGAACTGAAACAGATGGATTTATGGAAGGCAAGTCTTCTTTACTTCTACTTGGAATAAAGTTTTCTGCAGCCTACCTTTCAGCGGTTGAAGGCCAACATAAACTCAGTCAGCAGGTTGCTGACCTAAGAAGCCATGGCTTCCTGGAGTTTCCTCGAGCGAAGCATTCCCTGGGAGTTGGCAGGAGATGGCAAAGTGCCAGCTTCACGTAAGAAGAGGACTCCTGCCTTTGGAGAAGATGGGACCACCTCATTCATTGCCCAGCAAGGGGATTCTGAGGACATGGCTCAGAGATTGTCAGCCAACATTCTCTATGACACCCCCACCACCACCCCGCTCCAAGCACCTCGTGATTTCTGTTCATTGCACATCTCCTGCTTGGGCAATAGCATGGATCTTATTTGCCAACCAACAGGAGAATGACGGCATGCTGTGAAAATGCCTGTTGACTGTGAAAAAGCAGTGTTTGTCCCTGATTCTCAGCTGCTTCTCAGGTCAATCATTTTCTCAGTGGGAACAAGGCTGCCCAGATAACCAAAGGGGTTTTGTTTTCGTTTTGCTTTGTTTTTTCTGAATCTAATTCTAATATGAGCATGCCTGTATCTATGGATACCACCCAATACAGTGAGATGAACGAGGTGGTGATTACACTTCTCAGATCATTCAGCAAATATACCTATTGAATATAGATTAGGCTATTCATTACAGAAAGTCAAAATAGGCCTGCTCTCCACCCCCACTGGGCTCAATGATCTTAATCAGAAAAATCACTCAAATGGCATTTGAAATACAAGATGAAAAGGACAGGTAGAGGAAATTATGGGAGCCCTTTTGCCAGAGACATGGGCTGGCCAAAAAGTCAGGGAAAGCCCCTGAAAAGAGTGAGGGCTGAATAGTGGGGCTGTGGAGGGGGAGGAGGGGAAAGATCTACAGGGACATACTTAGTTGAGTTAATGCCCCCCTCTTGTAGGGGTTACATGTCCCCTTTGGAGAACAAGGTAAATGTAGCTGGGCACAGAGAGCCAGTGAAGATGCGATCAGAAGACCATTCAGCTCAATGGTTAGTGTAGGCCTTTATCCTACAGCAGTGAGCATGTATTAGGAATAGGTTTGATCAAGCATCCAGTGGAATCGAATTTACCTTACATCATGCAAGTGATTAAAAAAAAAACTATTTCAAAATCAGGTTATGAATACGTTTTGGCTCAGTCTGTAGAGAATGAGTTAAAACAAGGTGCACAGCATTAACCAATATGAATGTCTTTATGAAGGGAACTTATGTTGATGTAAGTCATATCAGAGAGCAAACAAGCGAAACAACCAAGGTCATGTTTCTGTATCAGAAGGAGTCAAGACTGGACACAGCGTGCACTGGAGGGGGTCCAGGGACTCACACAAAGTTTTCAGAACTCCAGTGGGGAGGCCTGGTCTAGAACACTGAGTACTAAGGCTCTCAATGAGCTTGAACAAGATCTAAGGCCTAGATGAAGAGGCGCCACTCATGTAAATGGACCAAAGGGCAAAGACAAAGCGCCTACCCATGGGGCCATAGCAGCCTGGAGATTTTGCTTTGTGATGTTGGGATCATATTATTTTTCTAGACCATATTAAGCACCGATACACTTTGAACATGCCTGTCTTCACAGAGCAAAATCCCACTGGCTACATGCAGTTTTAGTTTATAGTTTGGGGGTTAGACCCTGAGAGCAGACATACACACAAGATGCTAAATAATCATTCCTTTAGGCCCCAGGACATTCTCTGGTAACTATTCCACTCCATCCGAATTTCTTCTTTTTCATTTTTTCTGGTTTCCCCGATTACAGCTTTATGTCCTTTTGTGTCCATTTTGCTAATTGTTTTTTCCTCCGGATGGGCAGGTGCCTTAAAGGCAAGCTATAGGAGAGCTGGCCATTGTTCTCCCAGTCAACTTTTGGACCCACAGGAAATCAGCTAGCATGCCGAACCAGTGTGGGTGCTCAGAATCCCACAGTGATTCCTGAATTAGATGTGAGAGACTGGCTGAACTTCACCTGAGGGGAAACTTTTCTACTGGCCGGGGAATGGGCCCAGGGAAGGATGTTTTATTTCACTGTGTGCTATTTAAATGGTTTACAATTTTTGCATACATGACTTTTATTTATCGCCCCCCCCCCACTAATGCTAAGAAAATAGCAGATATGCCCTTTAAATACAGACATCTGTCAGGTGACCCAGATCCTTGCCATTTTTTTTTATACAGGATCATTTCAAAGCATTTGTATGCATTGACTTGTATGGCTCTTCAAAGCAATTTCACACTGTAAGTGCTCTTATCTTTGTTTCACAGATGAGGAACTGGTATAGGAGGTCCTTCTGTATTTGTGTTGCTTTCATTGGTTATTAAAGAAACTGGCTTGGCCTAGTTGATAGGGCAGAACTCAGGTAGATGGGGAAGACAGAACAGAATTCTGGGAAGAAGGACTGAGCGGCAGATGCCATGAATCTCCTGCCTGAGGCAGACGTAGGTTAGAATCTCACTGGTAAGCCACAGTTACATGGTGATACACAGATTTAATAGAAATGGGTTAATCAAGATGTGAGAGTTGGCCAAGAAGAGGCTAGATATAATGGGCCAGGCAGTAATTTAATTAATACAATTTCTGCGTGGTTATTTTGGGGGTTAAGCTAGCCGGGCGGCGGGACGCAGCCCACTCCTCCTTACAAGAAGGAACTAGGTGAGGCACAGAGATGTTGGATAACTTGTTTAGGGTTGCAAGGCTATAGGGGCAGTCCCGGTCTCTGAGCTCATCAAGACAGGAGCTGAAGCACATAGCTACCACCCACTGCTTCACCCAGGACTGCTCTGGTTGTTATTTGGCATCTGGCCTTGGCTGTCTTGATTTGGTTCCTGAGAATATCTATCCCGACCTGTTAGAATGAGGTCCCTGGGAGTAGATTTTTACCTGAGGAGCCAAAAGTCCTTTTGAGCAATCACTCAGTGGGGGAGGAAAAAGCCAAGCGTGGGTACAGGATTGCCTGATGTCTGTCCTCGGACTATCTTCCAGACTAGTCTTTGTAACATTGTGGATGAGTTATATGGTAGATGGTTGTAGTGTAGTGCATGTCAGGAATAAATACAACAGAAAAAGAAGCCATGTTTCCCAGTGATGGTCACGAGAGGCTAAGGAAAAACTTACTCCATGTAGGAATCTCCTTGCTTGGCGCTGATCCTGCTTGGTTTGACTTGGACGTGGTAGATGTGTTAATTTTCCATCACTCTAACAAAATGCCCAAGGCAAACTTAGACAGAGAAAGGGTTTATTTTGGCTCAGCATTTTGGAGGTTTCAATCCACAGTCAGTTGATTTTGTGGCTTTGGGTCTGTGGTAAGGTACCAAACAATGGCAGAAGTATGTCACAGAGCAAAATAAACCACTAACCTCATGGCTAGGAAGCAAGTGATGAAGAGAGCAGAGGGTCAGAGTTGCACTGTCCCCAGCCACAAACATGCCACCCATGACATAAAGTCCTCCCTCTGGACCCTTCCTCTTAAAAGCCCTGCCATCTTCCGATAGTGCCTTTGGGAGACAGGCAGGCTACAAACTCTAGGGGAAGGTGACAGAAGTGGGGCTGCCATCAACAGAGTTCAACTTTCCAGTTAACAGTGAGTGACAGGATCCATTCTCACTGCTCTGTGAAATGGGCCACAGGAAGCAGCGGGTCCCAGTGCTGAGAGAAAAGACTTGGGAGACATATGGAGTGAGTTTAGACATTCCTGCAAACACTTCAAAGGAATTTTTGTGATACTTGAAATGTCTTCAAAAATAAACTGAAAGAAAAAAATAAAAATAAACTGGAAGAAACTGGAGAAACACTCTTGATATTGTTTAGTTTGATGCTGGGTACCAGCTATTTGATGACTCTTTAAGAAAGAAATTGAAGCAGAAGTTGGGGACAAACTTCTTCTGCTGTCCAAATTCCCTTCCTTTGCATAGATGTTTGCTTAAACATGGCCCCCTGTAAAAAATCTCATGCCTCCTTTTGCTCACCTGCCACTTCCCGCTGTGTTTGGCTTTTCTTGACAACACACTCTGTTGCAAAAACTGATTCACTGTTGCAAAAACTAATTTTTTTTCCTGTATTTCTGAAAATTACCAGAATATAAGGGCAACAAAACCTTTGTTATACCCTGTCCCTAGAACAGAACAGTAGCTCGATGTACATGCTTTTTGATTGAATGATGCCCATCCATGGTTCCTCACCATGGCTCATCCTCTGGGTGGAGAGCATCAGAGCTGTACAGAATAAAGCTACCACACTTAGAAATAAAGATACAGGATGACCACCCCATCTGAAGATCTAATAAACAACAAGTGGCGTTATTACATAGCTATGTCATGTGGAATATAGAAATTACAATCTCACTGAAAATAACATTGTTTATATGAAATTCAACTGAGTCTTTCAGGGAATCACACTTAGGTGATTTGTTTTTCAAATGTAGTTTATTTTCTTAGAGATCCTGAAAGTTTTTAAATTAAAAGCCACACTGCATTTCAAATTAAGAGTAATACCATATTTCACCTTGGTTGTAACTAGATAGAATTGTCTCCCATCTTTCAAATGTGGAAACTGATTGATAGCCCTTATCTTGTAAATAAGGAAAACACAAGGACCAAGAAAAGGACAATCACACCATCATGAGACACTTCAATCATTCTCTGAGTATACTTTGCTGGGTGTGTTTCCTGTGCTTGTCACTGTGAGGGACTAACACCAGGTAACCGTTACACTGATATTGTTGGACAAAGAAAATAGGCAGCTATAGCATACAGGAAATGCTTGACATCTAAAATCCTGGTGTTGAACAAATCCATCGATTGTCTGGAGGCTCTCAGGAAGGAACACTACCTGATTCCATAGGCTGTTGTCCAAGGTCAGCTCCATCCTGCTTTGGGCCTGAGGTCCCTGCTTCTTCACTGGCTTTTAGTGGGAAGCAGGACATTGTTTCTGCTTCTAAAGCTGGCCTGTCTTGCATGGCTCTCCCATATCTGTCTGTCCGCCTTCATGGTGCTCAGTGGTGGCTCAAGTGTTTCTTGTGCTTTGCATCTCTGACTTGCTGTACTGTGTCCCACTTCTTTTGCTATTGCTGAAGGAAGTAGTTGCTTGATCCCACTCCTATAATCAAAGATAACTTCCATTTCTTTGATTCCATAACTAAGGCTATTCCTTCAGCTACATCTATCTTGCCATGTATTGTAGCATATTCACAGATAAAATGTCAAGGACGAAGATCATCGGGACTCAAATCCTGCTTACCATAGCTACCTCTGACCTTAGGAAAACGAAAACACCACACGCACATGCACACACACACACACACACACACACACACACTCCACACACCACACACATGCATGTGCGCACACACACACCACATACACTATTCATGATTGATGGTGGCTTGGGACTAGAAAAGGAGCGTTGCCTGAGATGACCCAGAGCAAAACATTGGATACCATGTTTATTTTAAATAAGGCAAATGTATGGTCTAGTTTAAAAATAAGTGAATGTCAACCAAAAATTAAAAACTGTATTAACATAACTTTTGTATAATTTAACTATGCCGTGGGTGCTCAGCTTGGATGTTATTTCTGGCGGAATATGTGAGGGTGCTTGCCAACAGATGATGCTGGGATCGGATCTATTGATGCAGTGAAGTAGGTTGTTCAAGTGGGCGGACATCACTCAGCCCGTCGAAGGACTATGAAGAGTAGCGTAAGGAAGACTTTACCCAGTTTTCCTCCCCACCTGCCTAATTGACATATATCTTCTCCTTATCTGCTCCTGCAGTTCCCAGGCCTTTAAACTCAGGCTAGCTTCACCCCTCCAACATTCCTGAGTTTCCAGCTCACAGACACTGGCCCTCACTCAACACCATTGATCATATGACCCAGTTGTTTATTATAATCTGCCTCACCTTCCCGACTTCCCTCTTTACCTTGCTGATTTTACTTCTCTGGAGAACCCTGACTTAACACAAACAATCCAGCAGTTCTGTTTCAGGGAATATATACATGGAATCAAAAGCAGGGTCTTAAGGTGATCACTTGCATGCTCATGCCTGTAACAGTGCTACTCACATTAGTCAAGGGGGCAGAAGTAACTCAGATGTTCATTGGTGGGTGAATGAATAAGAAAAATGTACTATAAACATAGAACGCACTATTATCCAGACCTAAAAAGGAAATTATGGAACATGCTATAACATGATGATCCTATGCTAAGTAAAATTGTATGGTCTATCTAAAGTAGTTAGTTTCCTAGACCCTAGAATAAGGATACTATGACCCCATAGTTAAGCAAAGCTGGTCCTGGCTCTTTTTGTCAGTGGCTTCGCTAATATGAATGCTCCAAGACTACGTTCATGGGATGGGGACTGACTCATCCCATCCGCAGGCATTGCTTCAGATAGGATTCTCATGGATCTTCAGTCTCTACTTCTCTGGATTTCATTTCTGTTCCTGGAAATAATCACTTGCTCAATGATTGGCTGTGGGAATGTCCAACTCCTTCATCTATATCCCATTCTTAACCCAGAGCCAGTTATCTTTGCTCAATGTCCCTCAGTGGAAAAATGTTACTAAATACAATGAGTTTAACAATACATTTTGATCATGAATGCACCAGAGTTTATAGGATGGGAATATCAATCATCTTTCTTTTCATCTAGGTTGTAAAACTAAGAACCTGGTCCAATTTGGCTTGCATTTTTACTTCATTTACTGATAGTTTTTTCTCTTCTTATCACCTACAAAATATAAAAAAGAATATATATCTCAAATATTCTATCAAAAATATTATCAAACGTTCTATGTATGTACTTATGTATCTATCATCTCTCCGTCTCTCCTTGATCCATCTGAGGCTGTTATGGACTGAGTTCTGCCCCCTTTCATTTGTGTCCTGGTATATAACACCTAGTACTCCAGTAAACAGCTCTGTTTGGGTCTAGAATTGCAACAAAGTTAATTAAGCTTAAACAACTTCACTATAATGGGTCTTCATCCAATACTCTTAAAAAAGGGGGAATTAGAAACAGAATGGGGACCATGGGAACACATCAAGAGAAGACAGTTATCTGCAAGCCACAGAGAGAGAGAGAGGCCTCAGAAGAAGTCAGCCTGCCAGCATCTTGATCCTGGATCTCTAGCCCCAAGACCTGTGAAACAATACACTTCTGTTGTTTAGCCCCATCAGTCAGGGGTCCTTTGCTGTGGAAGCCCTGGCAAGGTAAAACTGGCTGACAACTTCATTTCCTAGGAGCAGGCAGGCACCCACCCCAGAGTAAACACACATATTTCTAGAGGAGCCCAAACCCAAAGATGCAGAGCATTGGCCGCGGCCACACAGACATATTTACCTTACCAGAATGAACCGTTACAGACTACAACATCTGTTCTAGTTTGTGTGTGTGTGTGCATGTGTGTGTGTGTCTGTGTGCCCGTGCGTATGTGTGCGCTTAACCTATCTCCAGATTCTGAAGTACAAATAGAGAGGCTATGCTGCTAATGACTATAAAATACATATGCTCTAGGCACACAGGTCAGAAGCAATAGCCAACTGCCACTTGAGAAAAGTAGAACATCCCTGGGTGATGAGAAGGCACAGAAACCAGACCATGCTGTAAGCCCCTGCTCTGATTTGAATGGCATTTGTCCCCTCAAAAATTCAAGTCTGGGAGGATTTGGTTTACAGGGTAGTAGCGGTGCTGGGAGGCTGAGTAAAGGTGCTGAGACCTTCAGGATGGGTTAGTGATTTTTTTTAATTATTATTTATTTTTGTGGGTGCTTTGTTCTTGAATGTCTAGGATCACAAGCTAAACCATCTTTATATATTACTCAGTATGACGTTATGTGGTGTTATGTGTCATGTGTGAGCAATGTACAGCGGACAACAGCAGGTGCCTTTCACTTTAAAATGTCAGCTTCTCCACGTCTCAGTGGGAAGAGTCACTCTGCTTTGTTCTTGTTAGCATGTAGGAGGAAGGAGCTAGCAAGGTGACAGGCTAGGGATGCTGGAGACATTCTGGGTTACAGTTACGGTGCTTTATTGGCATGAGTTATGGGCCCTAGCTCTGTGCAGTGGTCTGTAGGCTATGACAGTGGGCTGCCAGGGTGGACAGAATTGCAAACCTGACTGCCTTCCTGAAGTTTGGGCAGTATGAAGGGCTTCTCCTTTCAGGGCGTGGACCGGGGTTGAGGGGGAGGGCTGCAGCAGTCTGTACCTATTGGTATTCTTCTCTGCTTGCTCATGTGCCACCGGGGTGACGTGAGTGATAAAATGCAAGCCACCCTAATGGTTTCTTTATAAGCATGTTTAGTCCCAGATAAAAGGCTGAATACTAAATGCAGGATAAAATGGCTGATTTCCGTTCTAGCTCTTCTGCTTTTTGCTACAGCTGAGTTGGAAGGAGAGTGAGCATGAAGCCTGGGGGGTTATTTCTGAATACACACCACACACACACACACACACACACACAGCCTGCAGCTCTGATTTATTTATAAACATGCAGACGTTACGACATATCTCTGAAAAAAGACTCTAGCCTTCTCGCAAGCTCTGAGTCTAAACACTTTGCTGTTTTGTTTTTCACAGGAAAGTCACTTTAACTATGACTTCATTGATCTAAAATCTAAACTGTTTTCTAAACCCTGATTAATGATGAAACCGACAGGGAAAAGTGCACAAAATTACTATAGGTTTGAAAAATATGAATATAAATAAAAATACATTGCTTTATACACACACACACACACACACACACACACACACACACACACACACACACACGATGGATATATCACTGATGGAAGTGGAGACCGTAAACCTTCAAAGTCTGTATGAGATGTGCTGGGACAGAGAATGGCTATGTATTCAGATAGGTAAAATCCCACAGGCTGGAACTGAAAAGGGCGTGCTTCCTGCCCACAAAAACACCATCAGTAAAAACAAACTCGTCATTTGTTTAGTCAGCTTGGGTCTGGGAAGATTTTGCCTATTTATACAGATGCATTCAGGGCTCTGACGATGGTATTCTAAACACAGATCTGTTGACCACAATAAATCACCCCTGAATGGTGGAATGTGCAGCTGGTCCAAGTCAGTGTACAAAAGCAGTCAGACCTGGCAATGGCCTGCAGGCTGTGCTTAGGGTAGACGGACAGTGTCACTGTAGCTGGGATGTTACAGAGCACCATGGAGCTGGGTTGCCTGTCACACAAGTGAGCCAGAAATGCCAGTCCCTGTGAGACCAAGAACTCACGTGCTACAGTGGGAAAATTAAACCCTCTCTGTGTTTCCTAAACTATGATGCACAATAGTAGTATTCTATAGGATGGAGTAAAAAGGATTATAAGGGACTGGATGTATCTCGAATAATAAAAATCTAGAGACAGATATTGTGGTTCAACCTGAAGACCAGAAAAGAAAAGCATCCAGCCACTGGCTCTTACCTCTACCTCAGTCTGAAATGGCGAACTTGCCTCCAGTAATTTCAGAATGAGACTGAGAGAGAGCTGTCCCCTCCTGTTTTATATTTCTCTTTAGTGCTGGGATTAGAGGTGCACACCATTACCACCTGGTTTCTATGGCAAGCTAGTGTGGCTCCTGGGATTAAAGGTGTGTACCACCACTGCCTGGTCTATATGGCTGATCAGTGTGGCTGTTTTACTCTCTGATTTTTAGGCAACCTTTATTTATTAAAATACAAATGAAATATCACTACAGCTGGAGAAATGGCTCACGGGTAAGAGCATTTACTACTCCTGGCAGAAAACTCATGTTCAGTTAGTAGCATCTACATGGTGACTCCCAAACACCTGTAACACTGGTTCTAAGGGATCTGATGGCCAATTCTGACCCCGAAAGAACCACACATGCATGTGGCGCACATACATACATGCAAGCAGAACACTCACACATGTGATAAACCTTTCAAAACAAGGATTCTAGATAAGTTTAGAAAAGTCACAGTTAATAAATGAAATAAGATTCCTGGACATCACCTAGGTTTAATATAATAATACTGACTCCCCTAAGTGGGAAGAGGGTAAAGTATGTTTGTCAAAGGCTCTGGAATACAGAGAGGATCCTTTGAGAAATGCTGAGCAAGCAGGTGTGACGTGACAAGAATCTAGGGAGAGAATCAGGTCACCGGATACAGGAGAAGGTGAGGAGAGATTCCTGGGTCTGACTTCTAGTCCCTCCTCTATGCTCACCAGGGAGGAAGAAGCTGCAAAGGCTCCTTGGTTGATCAACCTGGGTCGGGAACAGAATCCACGGCAGTTTCATGTGGAAGAAATTAAGAAGGAAATTGAAGCATTATCCGTTGGCAGAGATGATATCACATGCTTGGTCTCTTTGGGAAACTTGGGTCCAGCTACCCTACCATCTGCCATCTTTACTCTGAGTAAAGAGGTACCTGGGTATCAACAGGCTCAGGGATGCTGATTGTCCCATCTCAATCCAGAGCAGGGCAGAAATTCCAGACAAGGAGAGCTTGGTAGAGCTGAGGGCACTCTAGGGATGAAGGGTGGTGTGAATTCTCTGTGTATAATAGAAATTATATTGGTAAATTGTCATGTGCTATTTGCGTCTATTGACAGCTGACTCTGAGATGGACTGCCTTGTTCTAGACTCCAGCGTGTTTAACTCAATAGTCTGCATAACTCTCTAGCAGGCTGGCTCCCTGACTTGGTGACAGGGAGAACAGAAACCAGCAAACAGCAAACATATAAGCATCCTCCTGAATATTAACCTTCATCAGGCGATGAAAGAAGACAGAGACAGAGACCAACATTGGAGCACTGGACTGAAGTCTCACAATCCAAAGGAGGAGCAGAAGGAGAGTGAGCACGAGCAAGGAACTCAGGACTGCGAGGGGTGCACCCACACTCTGAGGCAATGGGGATGTTCTATCGGGAACTCACCAAGGCCAGCTGGCCGGGGACTGAAAAAGCATGGGACAAAACCGGTCTCGCTGAACATAATGGACAATGAGGACTACTGAGAACTGAAGAACAATGACAATGGGTTCTTGATCCTATTGCATGTAATGGCTTTGTGGGAGCCCAGGTAGTTTGGATGCTCACCTTAATAGACCTGGATGGAGGTGGGTGGTCCTTGGACCTCCCACAGGGCAGAGAAACCTGCTTGCTCTTTGGGCTGAGGAGGAAGGAAGACTTGATTGGGGGAGGGGGAGGGAATGGGAGGTGGTGGCGGGGAAGAGGCAGAAATCTTTAATAATTAAATAAATTAATTAATAAAATAAAAAAAAATCAAACAGAAAAAAAATAAAAAACAAACAAACAAACAAACAAACCACTGCATCCCTGAGAGGAGCCAGGAGAATTGTTCCCAGCAGAGGTTATTATTATTTATCATTATTAAAATTATTATTATTATCTCCTAATATAGAAATGATGGGAACAAGAAGTCAGCTCATCCACAATGAAACTCCTCTGCTTTGCCTAAAAATCTCCCACCCAGGAACATCAGGCTGCTTCAACAAGGCTCCCCCACCCCGTCATTTTTGCTGGATGCTGCAACCCCCTGACCTGATGGTGGTTTGGCATTTATCCGATGCTTCTGTCTCTTGTTATTCATTCTTCTACTTTGATTTGCTACATGATTAACAATGTCATTCATTCAAGACCAAAAGAATAGCTCTCTTGATCTTCATACAAAAATATCCATGGTTCGCATGCTCAGTGACCACATGAAATGAGAGTACATGGGGCAGGGTACTACCTGGACTCACGCCACACCCATTCAGAACTGGTGCTATCGAACTAACAAAATTTCAAGGAAATTCCAGGTGAAATGGTTTATAAAATCCCACACTTTCTTCCTTCTACTGGAGCCTTGAGAGTTGATTCAAGGAAGAAATTCTTCTCTAGTGAGACATTGTTACCCGTGGTGGTCTTTAACCATGCTCTAAGCCTTGTTCTCAGTTCTAGTTATTAGTAAGAATTGAAGGAATTGCCCCGTTCTCTTGTCCGTCTGGATTGTTGTCTCTTTGTAGTGAAAGGATTTTTCAGAGGCCATCCGATGTGCCCACATCCTACTGAGCAATGCTAACATTTTAAAGTGGGGGGAAAAGGTCAAGTGTGCTGTTATCTTTGGAAAAGAAGAAGCTGGTTCTGTGGCTTTCATATTTCTCATAAATCTGCCCACAAAAGAAAAAAAAAGTACAAGAAATCTTCTGCCTTTCAGCTCTTTCCCATAAAAGAATTCTGGATCTATTTCAAGTAGACTTTAAAGAAATCCTTTGTAGTTTTTAGAGTATGAATAGAGTAATATGCTTCTGGTAGGTGATTAAATTAATTTGCTTCGTGGTTATTATTTAGCTATAACGTCTTTATGAGCTTGAGCCCTGGGAACTGTAAAGGGCTTATATTTACTTTTTAAAGAGTCTCCAGTTGGTCTGGAGAGATGACCCAGCAGTTAATAGCACTGGCTATTTTTCTAGAAGACAGGAGTTTGGTTCTCAGCTTTCACAACTCTCTGTAACTTCAGTTCCAGGGGATCTGATATCCTCTTCTGGTTCCTGTGGGTGCTGCATGCATATGGTGCATACATATATATGTTGGCAATGCACATAAAATAAAAACAAATAAACCTAAAAGCCTCCAGTTCCCTTTTCTCTACATTTAAGATGGTTGTGAGGTGGTTCTGCTGGATGCCTTCCCTTATTCTGATTACATGTAGCAACCTTATTTGGAGAATCTCAATGCCCTGCCTGATCTATAAAGTGTGGTTCTTGTGGTGGTTTGAATGCAAACAGCCCCCATAGGCTCATGCATTTGAATGCTTAGCCATCAAGGAGTGGCACTACTTGAGAAGGATTAGGAGGTGTGGTCTTGGTGGAGGAAGTGTGCTGTCACTGAGTGGATTTTGAAGTTTTGAAATCTCAACCCAGGCCCAGTATCACTCTCTTCTGCTGCCTGTGAATCCAGATGTGGAACCCTCAGCTACTTCTCCAGCACCATGTCTGCCTGAGTGCTGCCATGCTCACTCTTATGATGATAATGGACTAAGCTGTTGAAACACAGAGCGAGTCCCAATTAAATGCTTTCTTTTTATAAGAGTTGCCATGGTGTCTCTTCAAAGCAATAGAATACTGACTAAGTCAGTTATAGAAGAAGCTCAAAGTTTTGGAAATTTCTTGAAGATTCTATCAGGAAATATTCTCTGGCATTCCAAGAGCTAAGAATCAGAAGTGTCAGAGAATTAAAAAAAAAAAGACAAATGGTGTATTCCCAGGGCTACCCATCATCCTTATTAGATTCCAGAGACTTTTCTGAAGGGGAATTTTCTTTTATGCCCCTAAAGCATAAAAGTTACTTAAAGAAAAATTAAAAATTCCTCAGAACCCTGTCTGCTGGTGAGTCTATATTCCTTTTGATGTTTATGGGATTCCATTTTCTAGAAACCATTTTCTATCTTCCCCTCCTCTCAGGGGAAGATAAAAACTCAGGTTTTTAATTTTCCAGACTTTGGCTCTACATTCACATTGAAGCCCTCAGAAGTCCAAAAATAATAGTTACCACTCAAAAAAGAATCTATTTTGTCTCTTTAAAATGCTTGGCATATGTAAATAAAATGTTCTAGAGCTACCAAGTAGCTCGGTCTGCTATGAATTTACAAAGTCAATCCAGCAATCCATCTGACTCCAACCTCTTCAGGTGACAGATCAACGTGCATCTACCTGCTGTAATGAAGCCAAAGTTTAGCTGTCATGGTGGCATTCCACAGAGGAGGACAGGAAAACAGCAGCCTGCACTTCCCAACATGATCACAGCATCTCAGGATGGGTTTGTAAAGCTAAAGGTTTCCCGTGACTATGGCAAATGTTCCCTGCAGGTAATGAGAAGAGAAAGCCATCCCCACTTGCTGCCCAGCCAGCCCTAGGGAAGATACCTGGTCCTCACAAAATGAACTCTCCTCAGTGGTGGAGAGACATCCTCAGATGTAATCACCAGCAATTTTCTTCTTTAGCTCCTAGTTCTAAATTTATCTAGTTAGAGCCTACTCCCACCCCACCTCCTCAATTCAAAAGACAAATAGCTCCTACTTCTGTCTAATGCCAATTCTGGAAAGTGTCTACTCACCTCATAGAAACAGGCTCAATGCGCCTTGTGTGTTTTCTCCAGATGCCAGCGTCTGTCCCATCTGTGGTACTACTTCTGTGGTCCTGCATCTTCATGCTCTCCTTTGTGCTATATTTTCCTAGACACCCCTTCCCATGATGCCGTGAATAGCTCGAGCATAAAGACCTTACCTATTTGTGTATTCTTGCCAGGACATTCACAGTGCTTGCCTGTAATTAGGTGTGGTTGGTTGGATTGTGGGGCATGTGTGGAATGGGTCGTGTTTCTCCAGGCAATGAAGGTGCCAGAAGAGTGGCATTGGGGAAACCTCTAAGAAAGCTATAATAGCAGTCCACTCGATAGGTAAAGAGTGCCTTAGATGGGCAAGTGTGGCAGACACAAAGGGAGAGTTCAGAGCTCATCTCAGCAGGCTGTGAAAATGACTGTGATGCAGAAAGGAATGGAACCAGAAAATATTCCAGATTTCAGAACCTTTTAAGTTTTTTATTTTATTTTGTGTTTGGGTAGTCTATGTACATGTTCACATGGGTGTGTGATAAGGGTGCACATGTAAGTATGTGAGCATGTGTGTGGAGGCCAAACGTCGATTTTAGGGATTGAGGATTCAGGAAATTATAAATCTTAGTGGTGGGGAATATTTTGCACATGCACTGGTGGACATATAGTGTTCGCTCTTTGGAGAGTACTCAGATAATTAGAAAAAAACATTTGGTAGTCATTATACAAAGGGAATACTTGTTCTGTCAATCCACAGGTAAAGCTTTCAGGAAGAATCGAGAAGGATGCATGATTTTCTAAAACAGCAGTTCTCAACTTGTAAAGTTCAGGAAGAATCGAGAAGGATGCATGATCTTCTAAAACAGCAGTTCTCAACTTGTAAAGGGTTGCAACCCCTTTGGGGATCAAAAGACCCTTTCACTAGGTTTGTCTAAGACTATCCGAAAATAGATATTTACATTATGACTTATGAGTTATGAAGTAGCCACGAATACAATTTTGTGTTTGGGGGTGACCGCAACGTGAGGAACTGTATTAACGGGTCTAGCATTAGGAAGGTCGAGAACCACTATTGTAAAGAGTTTGAAACATAATAAAATTTCCTAAAACATTTGAGCAAAATAGTGGCTATTGTTTTCTCTAGTGACTACAGACTAATGGATATTGATGGTAGGAGCTGAGAAAGTCACTGTGGTTAGCCCCGAAGAAGAGTGTTGCATACGCTTAGCTATTCTTGAATTGTGGGGCTTGCTATACTCAGTCAATTCTGAACAGAACAATGGGGCCCACCTATAGTCACACTTTAAAACACAGGGCACGGTTTGCTCCTCCTCCACCCCGCCCATGTGCCCATTTACTCACATATCCAAATGCTCTCCTCCTTTCAGTTGGCCAAACACTGAACAAGCACATCAACAGGTCTTCTCTGATGATTAGTGTTGAACATGTATCACATATGAAAAAGAAATCTATCTTTGGATTAAGCCACGTAGCTTTGATCATTGTCTCTTACACCTTAACCTAGACTATTCTAACTGATGTACAGGCCAAGCTGTATGACAAAGATCTCCCATCCAATTACTAACCAGGCCCTACCCTGCTTAGCTTCCAAGATCAGACGAGATCGGGCACATTCAGGGTGGTACGGTCATAGACATGACAACTATCTGAAAAGTCTGGTCTATCACGTGGTGATGTAGGGTTCTAGGTTCCTTCTATTTTATAGACTTCCCAATTCCTGTGCATTCCCTCATCCATGTGGTTGAATATTATTCCCTGGTTTCATCGCTGAACTCCAGTCTCAGGAAAGGGATAAAGGGGAAACAAGGAGCAATGGATTGCTTTGAAGGCTCTGAAGTTAAAGTTGCATGAATCACCCCCATATCCTACTATGAGAACTCACCACAGAGTCCCACCCGGCACCACGAGAGGCTGGGAAACTGACACCATTAGGGCCTTGCTGAATCCGAGTGAGAGTAGGGCAGGCTTGTTACTACAATGAAGAAGGGAGGAATAGACAACAGGCTGATTGAAGGATGCGTATCATGTTCTGAAAAAAGATGGCAAAGCCGCAGATTAAATTGAGGCATGAACAATGACTGAAAACAGGCCATAGAGTTAAAGGATCAAAACCAAGGAGAGCTAGACAACACTTAAATGTATTGGAAAGTCAAAGGACAGAGTTATTATTATTTTTTTTTTGATCTTGTTAAAACGTTTTGTTTTGTTCTTGTTTGAGACAGATTCTCAGTATATATCCCTGACTGGCCTGGAACTTACTATGTAGAGTAGTATGGTCTTGGACACACAGAGATCTGTCTGTTTGTATTTCCCATGATCTGGGAGTAAAGGTGTGAGCCACCACAATTGACTTCAAAATTTTTTATTAATTTTAATTAATGTGTGTGAATGCATATGTATGTGCATACCAAAGCATACATGCAGAGGTCAGAGAAGAACCTGTGGGAGTTGGTTCTCTCCTTCTACCATGCTGGTTCTGGGGTTCCAACTTAGGTCATCAGATGGCTAGCAAGCGCCTTTACAGTCTGAAGGACAGTTTTAAATAAACAACATGGTCTTCAAATATCCTGAGGACAAGATGAGCATTGTATTAGTCAGTGTTCTTTAGAGGAGAAGGACTCCTATGGGATTTATTAGAGGAGCTTACAGGTATAGTCTGACCAGTCAGCAATGACTGTCTCTGAAGAATCAGTCAAGGTTCTGGTAGCTGTTTGGTTTACAAGGCTGGATGTCTCAGTTGGTCATCAGTCTATGTTGGAATCCTGATAAAAAGTAGGTTCTATTACCTGTGAAGGAATGCCTCAGCAGCAGGCAGGATAGATGAACTTGCCAGAAAAAGTGAGGGCAAAAAGCTTCCTTCTTTTATGTAGACTGTCACCGGAAAATGTGGCCCAGGTTGACAGTGGATCTACTGCACTCAAGTGGTCCAATCAAGAAAACCCTCCACAGATGTGCCCGGCTACTTCGGCTTTAGTTGATTCCCGATGTAGTCAACTTGACAAGCAAAATTAGCCATCACAGTGCTATTATGAACATAATGTTTAATGTGTGCTCGGGACCATCCAAACAGAGGCTTTTGGTAGGCAGTAATACATGTACACACCGAGTTTAAAGAGGCAGAGTCTTTCCAAAGGGTAGGAAATGGTCAGTGTATAATTTTTTCTTACGTGCTGGGAGGTGGATGGCATGACCCAGCAAGATTTTCAGTTTAAAAGAGTCTCCAGCTATAGGAAAAATGATGGACTAAAGATGAATCAAGCAGGCTCTGGAGGAACCCAATAAGAGCTGGTGATACTTGAGATTGGCAACAGGGCCGTAGGAGGATGACCAGGAGTCCCACTGCTGCCTCAACACAGAATCAAGAATACTGAAAAAATGAGTCACCATGTAAATTTTTCTGATGAATAAATATTAGAAATTAAAACTCCAATCCAGTAAATAAACATGCAGGAATGTATCCTGAACCATAGTTACACAACACATATAAATATTCATGTAACATTACTCACTGCAGTACTGTTCATCCTGGAAAATTACCAGGATCCAAATGCTCTTTCCTGGGAGCCGATTGGCTGTACCAGCTTTGGTCCTTGCATAGAGCACAAAGCCATGATGGGGAAGGAGACAGTTCTTGACTCAGTGGCAAGAAGAAGAGAAGCCCAGACTCACTGTCCCTTGGCTATCTGGAGGCAAACTTGCCCAGGAAAGCTGCTCAGGATTCTGCTCTGGCCCTAGTGGAGAGGTATGCTTATGGTCCCTTTCTTATGCTAGATCCTGTCACCACAGTCTTTCCAATGCCAAGGGTAGCAGAACCTTCTCTTATGTTACAGAGGTATAGAGACACTTCTTGACACAGAGGCTTACTTTCCCTGGGGCTGGTGAGAACCCCAAGGGCCACACTCTCCAAGTTTGCTCCCAGAGGCCTTCTGAATGCCGGAGTGAAGCGTAAGTCTAATTAATCTTATCAATAAAAACCCAGAGTCAGATATCAGGGTAAAAACCCAGAAGATCAGAGAACTGGGAGCTGCTAGCAGTTGCTTCCTACCTCTCTCTGTTCAAAAAGGCTGAGATCCTCTTTCTGTCTTTCTTTATCACTTCCTATCTCTCTAAACCTCTATGATTAACTAGTGGCCAACCCTGCCCTCTGACTCCAAACAAGCCTTATTTTGTCAGAACACAAACCAAATATCACATCACACTGGGTGGGAGTGGGGGTTGATAAACAAGTATCTGAACTGAGGACTTCTGCTAAGATGGAGAAAGAGAAGATGGGTCAACAGAGCTCAGGCTTTTGCAGGGGGTGGAGGAGAAGGGGTATGGAGGGGAAGAAAGTAGGGTCAAGTTTTCAGTTCAAGACGCTGAGGTGGATGGATGGTCCTGTTGTTTTTCTGGAGAGAAACATTTTTTTGGAGCAGAATGATTGGGGAAGAGAAGAGTGCTGTTATGAATCCAACGTGTCTGCCATGCCAGGGACCACACGAACAGAGCTTTCCCACAGGCAGGGTCTGGCTTAAGCAGGCAGATCTAGGATAAACAGAAAGGATAGGGAATAGAGAATAATCATTATGTGGTTACTACTTGGACTCATGAGAGGGGATGAACAGGGTGTTCCGAAGGACAGCCGTGCTTAAGCAAAGGGGAGGTGTCAGCTGTTGCAGTTGGGAAGAAAGTCCTAGAAGGAAGGCAGCCAGCAGGAGGAATGCGCAGGCAGAAACTGCTACTCTGAGAAAGACACTAACACGCAATGACAAGATGAGCTGTAGGGGTGGGAGAGATGGTTCAGTAATTAAAAACACACTAGCTGCTCCTGCAGAGATTCTGGGTTTGGTTCTCAGCACCCACATGGGGGCTCAGAACTGTCTGTATCTCTAGTCCTAGAGAATTGAATGCTCCTTTCTACAGGTACTCTGTGTGTGTGTGCCTGGTGTGTATGTATGTATGTGTATGTGTGTGTGTGTGTATGTATGAATATATATAATTATTTTTCTATTGTTGTGAAGGAACACCATGAGCAAGTAACTTATAAAAAGAAAGCCTTTAATTGGGAGCTTGCTTACAATTGCAGAGGGCGAGTCCATGGCCACAAGGATGGGGAGCCCGGCAGCAGAGCAGCAACAGCTGGAGCAATAGCTGGGAGCTTACATCTCTGTCTCAAGCAGCAGACAGAGTTGGGACAAGACTGAGCCTGTCAAGTTTCAAACTCCACCCCCAGAGACACACCTTCTCCAGCAAGGCCACGCCTTCTAATCCTTCCTGGGAAAGTCCATCAACTGGGAACCAGGCATTCAAATATATGAGACGTTGGGGACCATCCTCATTCAAACAACCATGATATCTTTTCTTTCTTTCTTTCTTTCTTTCTTTCTTTCTTTCTTTCTTTCTTTCTTTCTTTTCTTTTTGTTTTTTTTTTTTTAAAGATAGGCTGTGGACTAGGAGAAAAATCTTTGTAAAACATATATTCACTGAAGGATATATCCAAAACATACAAATAATTCTAAACAGTAAACAGCAAAAAATAAACAAACACCAAATTCCAAAAACAGCCAATGACCTTACCAAAGAAGATATCCAGAGGGGAAACAAGCAAATAGAAAGGTATAATAAAAATAAACTTGACTGTGGATGCCAATTAGAAGATAGCAAATGTCAAAAGCACCACACCTCTTAGAACAGCTTAAATAAAAAACATTATAGTATTTTAGAGAAAAATCTTGTATTTTTAAAGAGGGGTTACAGCCAGCCAGCCAACCAACCAGCCGAAAATATATTAAAACTGGAAATAATCAAAACATCTACCCAAAAACATCATAGCTCAATATTCTGAAATATCCTCAGGCCAAAAAAAAAAGAATCACAGAGAGGTTGAAACAAATAATAGTCTAAAGAAATAATAAAATTCAATTGCAGCAGCGAAACTGGACTAAAAAGTAAGGTATAGATAACTGCGCATAGTATATATAGCATTGTTTACAAAGCAAAGGTAAATCTGCTGTTTAGGGATGGATTCAAAGTCAGAATGTCACTTTTAAAAACATATAGGAAAGATGCCCTTAGTGCTGGGTAGTGGGTTCTTCAGGGTAGAGGGTGGAAGAAAGGGAAGGCCCCACAGGAGAACTTTATCAATGTGTAGCCAAGTCCCAGTTTTTAAGTCAGGGATGTGTGTGATATTTCATTTGTGCTGTAACAAATAAGGCTTGCCTGAAGATCAACGCGCAGAGCTAGCCACACTAGCCACAGAAACCGGGTGGTGGTGGCACACACCTTTAATCCCAGCACTCGGGAGGCAGAGGCGGGCACTTCTGTGAGTTCAAGGACACCCTGGGCTACACTAGATTGATCCAGTCTCAAAGAGAAACAGAGCCAGGCAGAGGTGGCTCACACCTTTAAACTCAGCACTTGGGAGCCACACGCCTTTAATCCCAGCACTAGGAATGTGGAGACAGGAGTGATATGGCTGGGCAGAGAGAGGAATATAAGGTGGGAGGAGACAGGAGCTGAAAGCATTCAGTCTGAGGACTTGTAGAGACAGGATACCCCATTCTGTCTGAGGATTTTGTAGATGTAAGAACTAGTGACCAGCTGCTCTGCTTCTTTGATCTTTCTGCTTTCACTCCTAATATCTGACTCCAGGCTTTTATTATTAAGACCAATTAGGATTTGTGCTACAGGAGTGAGTTCATTTTCAAAAATACGTTTGGAGCTTGTAAGGGAACCTGCTTTCAAGCTTAACAGCCCGAGTTCGACTCTCAAGACATAATATGGTGGGAGGAGGAGAGAATGGACTTTCTAAAGTTGTTCTCTGACCTTCACAAAGACACACCATGGTGTATATACTCCCCACCTCCCATATAAATAAAACAAATGTAATAAAAATTTAAAGCTACATTTATACTTTATGCCTTACTTAAAGTTTTTATATATTTGTTTCCATGTAGCAGATCTAACTTAAACATGTTAAAAAGGGGTGTCCATGTAACCCTGGTGAAAATGATTTTCTTCAAGAAAAGTTCAGTGTCAGGGTTAAAACGTCTCTCATGTCATTAAAACACATTCATAATACAGCACTTTCAGATGCTTAAAATGTAGTTTATACTGCTTCTTATTGGATACTTTTTATACTTGCAAAATGTGATTTTTGCTTAGCATGATGAGTTGTAGTCTCAAGTAAAATATGAAAGTCATTTCTTTTCCATAAATTATAGCTTCTGCTTTGGCAGTGTTCATTTGTCCTTCCATCAGCAGGATAAATAGAAGGCAGTCAGGCTCCGTGAAGACGGTTACTGTTGTGTGACACTGATCAAGTTCCTTCACTTGCAGGAACGCTCAACGGTCTCATTCCTGACACAGGCAGCTCACCCAAACGTTTCCGGAAACCCAGGGGCTCAGGGTGCACCTCCCTACCTCATAAACATTGTCATCACACCAAATGCAGGCTGTCCCCAGACACTCTTACCTTGTCCTTAGCCAGTCTTTCTTACTACCACAATTAATATCGGCCTAAGATTTCCCATTTGTAATTTATCAAGAACACATTTGATAAAGACATTTTGTGGAATATCCAATAAGTGACTGTTTAAAAATGGGACAGAATAGATTAACTTTTTTATTTTTTAAAATGAGTACAGATTATCTGCATCCAAGCAAATGACACTATCAGAATGTATTCTGGTAAGCAGAAGATGACAGTGTTTCTGGAAAGTTCCAGAGACAGACAACACTTCTTAGGTGCTTAAGTTTCCTAGAGGTTTCCATCCAACCCTGGGAAAATTTAGTAGTCAGAAGTAAATATCAGAGTTTTAAAACTAAGTATTTTGTGAGATTTAAAAATGGGCCTATGTCAATACCAGGCTGTTTTCAGTACTGTAGCTCTGTAGTAGAGTTTGAAGTCAGGGATGGTGATGCCTCCAGAAGTTCCTTTATTGTACAGGATTGTTTGGGCTATCTTGGATATTTTGCTTTTCCATATGAAGTTGAGTATGGTTTTTTTTTGAGGTCTGTAAAGAATTTTGCTCGGATTTTGAAGGGCATTGCATTGAATCTGTAGATTGCATCTGGTAATATTGCCATTTTTACTATGTTAATTCTACCTACCTAAGAGTATGGGAGATCTTTCTGTTTTCTGTTGTCATACGGGTCTTCCACTTGTTTGGTTAGAGTTACTCCAAAATACTTTATGTTATTTGTGGCTGTTATGAAGGATGATGTTTCTCTGTTTTCTTTATCAGCCCATTTTCATCTGTATAAATGAGGGCTACTGATTTTTTTTAGTTAATCTTGTATCTTGCTACATTACTGAAGGTGTTTATGAGTTGTAGAATTTCCTTGGTAGAATTTTTGGGGTCACTTATGTAAACTATCATATCATCAGTGAATAGTGAGAATTTTACTTCTTCTTTTCTGATTTGTAATCCCAATGTAACTGAATCAAAGGCCCGGATATCAACTGATACACCTACAAACAAGCAAAAAATTTTTGACAAAGAAGCAAGAAATATAAAATGGAAAAAAAGAAGGCATATTCAACAAATGATGCTGGCATAACTGAATATGTGACCTCCTGAAACTGAGAAACTTCTGTAAGGCAAAGGACATGGTCAACAAGACAAAACGGCAGCCTACAGTATAGGAAAAGATCTTCATCAATCCCACATCGGACAGAGAACTGATCTCCAAAATATACAAAGAACTCAAGAAATTGGTCATCAAAAGAACAAATAATTCTAAAAATGGGGTACAGACCTAAACAGAAAACTCTCAACAGATTAATCTAAAATGGCTAAAAGACACTTAAGGAAATGCTCAACATCCTTAGCCATCAGAGAAACACAAATCAAAACAAGTCTGAGATTCCATCTTACATCTGTAAGAATAGTCAAGATCAAAAACACTGATGACAACTTATACTGGAGAGGTTGTGGGGAAAAAGGAACACTTCTGCATTGCTGGTGGGAGTGCAAAATGGTACAGCCCCTTTGGATGTCAGTGTGGCGATTTCTTAGAAATTTAGGAAAAAACCTTTCTCAAGACCTAGCAATACCACTTTGGGGTATATACTCAAAGGATGCTCAATCATACTACAAGGACATGTGCTCCACTATGTTTATGGCAACATTATTTGTCATATCTATAACCTGGAAACAGCCTAAATGCCTCTCTAGAATGGATAAGGAAAATGTGGTACATTTACACAATGGAGTACTACACAGTGGGAAAAAACAAGATCTTAAAATTTGTGGGCAAATGGATGAATCTAGTAAACATTATATTGAGTAAGATAACCCAGACCCAGAAAGACATATATCATATGTACTCACTCCTAAGTGGCTTTAATACATAAAACAAAGAAAACCAGCTTATAGTCACAATCCCAGAGAACCTAGACAACAAAGAGGACCCTAAGAGAGGATCTAATCTACATGGATCTAATCTATATAGCAAGTTGAAAAGACAAGATCTCCTGAGTAAGTTGGGAGCATGGGGATCATGGGAGAGGGTAGAAGGAGCTGGGGAAGAAGGGAGGGAAATGGAGAAAATATATAGATCAATAAAAATTTTTAAAATGCTGGCCTATTTGTCAAATGATGGTTCCATTTTGATTAACCTTCCTCAGTGGAATCAACATGAGATTTAACTGGAAATAGGCTGAACACGTTTACAGAATTTGAATGTCCAAAAGGATGCTGAACAAGGACCATATTCCTGCTCAGCACCATGAGGGAAGATGCTGCCTGGTATCAATATCAATGTGATGTTTCCATTCAACACCATGTCACTGTGAAGTCAGATGACCCTGCTGACTTCACAGCCTGGATCTTCACTGTTTGCACAAATCAATAAACATAAAATGTGTATCTGTGCTAGACAACACAAAGCAGGGAGTATGGAATAATCGGCTTTACACCAGTCTATTAGCGTAGTTAACTCCTCACAAGCAGATCAAAGGTCAAAGTTTGGAAAATTTGTTATCCCCTCCACTTTCTCTTCAGTGTTTCTGTGTGACTGCACCTGAGTCTTAATGACTACCCAGCTTCTTGTAAAGTATTATTTATATCATCATGAGTGACCGCCACACCCTCACAAAAATTTCCATCGTTCCAGAACTAATTCAACAAATACACAGTGAACTCCCACTCTAGATTCAAAGAACAATGCAAAATGCCTCCCTGGAGGTGATTGACGGTATAAGCCTTTATATATATATATACCTATATATTCAGATGTATGTATGTATTATGTATGTATGTATATCCAGTATGCTCATTGTACACTGTTCTCTTCCTCCTCAATAGGCTCAGTGCTCCCTGACAGCTTGAGTATGCCTTTAAACAGACCTTCAGTGACTTACCTTTCTGGGTACTGGAACCTTCTGTTCTCTTAGATTGCCTCTCCTTCATGTTTAAACAAGGTACAAAGTGATGCTTTGCTCTTGGGGAAAATGCTTTCTCTAATGCAACAGTTCTCAACCTGTGGGTCTGGGGTTGAATGACCCTGTCAGAGGGGTTGTTTCAGATCACCAAAAAAACCACAGAGATTTATATTATGATTTATAACATAACAGTAGCAAGATCACAGTTTTAAAGTGGCAACAAAAGTGATTTTATGCTTGGGGCTCACCACAATTGCATTAAAGGATCTCAGTATTAGGAAGGTTGGGAACTAATGCTCTAATATGAAGTATCTTCTATTCAATGAATCCGTAGATACTTACAGCAAAGTCTAAGTGGGAAGGGGGATTTAGTCAAATACTTAAAAAAATGCATGAGCTCACACCTTTATCTGTTGTTTGGTACAATGCTTAAGAGAATTCTGTACAACCAATCACAACCATGAATTTTAAACATTAAATAACTTAAAACAGAAAGCTACATCATTTTGCACTGAATTCCAGATCCTAGCATCACAATTTCATACTGTGAGTTTTTGGAGTATTTTTGGATTGTTATATTTATTAGTGATTGTCTATGAATAGGTGAGTTCAGGGATTTTTACTATGGCACATGGCTAGACTTTCCAGATCTTAGAGACCAATAGTTTCTCCTCTAACACTGTCCTAAGGAAATAAAGTATAGGGACAATTTTAAAACACTGGTGTAAAAACAAATTAGCAAGAGTAGAATGGGTCATTATGCAAACATGTAAAAGACTTTCACAAGACAGTTAAAATGGCAAAAGTGAATTAAAAAGAGAAAGAATCACAGAAACCATCTCAGTGATTTCAATTCTTGACAATCATGTGTTGGCCCTCTTCAGCAATCATATTGGTTTTCTATGACGCCAATGAATTTAGCTCTACAATTGAAATAGAAAACTATCCTTCTGGGATGGAAGGGATGGCTCAGTTGGTAAAGTGCTTGCATTGCAAATGCAGAGATCTATGTTTCATCCCCAAGACACACATAAAATAAGGAGTGTTATGGTGCGTGATTTCAGTTAATCTCAGAGTTGCTGCAGCAGAGACAGGAAGACTCCTAGAGACTAGCTTTCCAGATAGTCTAGTGTAATTGGTGAACTCTAGGTCATGAGAGACCATGTCTAAAAAAAAGTAGATGCTGTTTCTGAGAATGATGGCCATGGTTATCTGCTGGTTTCCATATGTGCACATATATTCATGATGTTATACTTAAAATTATTACACACCCCTCCATTGCTGGTGGGAGTACAAACTGGTACAACTGCTTTGGATATCAGTATGGTGATTTCTCAGAAAATTGGGAAACAACATATCTCAAGACCCAGCAATAGCACTTTTGGGTATATATCCAAAGGATGCCCAATCATACCACAAGAACATGTGCTCAGTTATGTTCTTAGCTGCATTATTTGTCATAACCAGAAACTGGAAACAATCTGAATGCCCCTCGACTGAAGAATGGATAAGGAAAAATGTGGTACATTTACACAATGGAGTACTACAAAGAAGAAAAAAATAATGAGATCTTGAAATTTGTGGCCAAATGGATGGATCTAGAAAACATCATACTGAGTGAGGTAACCTAGTCATCAAAAGACAAACATCATATGAACTCACTCATAAGTAGATTTTAGAGATAAAGCAAAGAAAAACTAGCCTACAATTCATAATCCCAGAGAACCTAGATAACAAAGAGGGAGACATACATAGATCTAATCTACATTGAAACTAGAAAAAGACAAGCTCTCCTGAGTAAATTGGGAGCATGGGGATCATGGGAGAGGGCAGAAGGGGAGAGGAGAGGAAGGAAGGAGAGCAGAGAAAAATATATAGCTCAATAAAAATAATTTTAAAAAATTATTACACTATAACCTGGTGCGGGACAATTCTGTATTCCTTCAATTGTGTTTTAAATAAAGCCAGTAGCCAGGCAGGAAGTATAGGTGGGACAACCATACAGGAAGTAGAGGTGGGGCAAAGAGAATAGGAGAATTCTTGGAAGGAAGAAGCCCATTCCTCCCCAGTCCTATCCAGACACTGAAGAAGCAGGATGTGACCTGTCCCACTGAAAAAGGTACTGAGCCATGTGGCTAATATAGATAAGAATAATGGGCTAATATAAGTTACAAGAGTTAATAAGAAGCCTGAGCTAATGGGCCAATCTGTTTATAACTTATGTAGACATCTGTGTGATTTTCTTTGGGGCTAAAGGGCTGTGGAACCTGGTGGGAAGACAGAATACCAACAAGCAGGTCTTCCATGTTACAACAACCAAATGGGCAATGAGGACATAAAATACTTTCTTCTTGATGCTGGATCTAATCTTTCTTCTAAGCTCCATGCAACTGGGAAATTGTAAATTGGACATATCAGTAAATATAGCACAATTCAGTGACTTAAGGAGTCTCTGTAGATGGCTCAGACTGTGGGTGATTTTATGTTTAGATTAGTTGTCTCCTTGATGCTCTTTAGAATGGTGTCTGGGAATTTCCAGGATTTAACAATTCAGTGTCCAGACAGACATACACTGCTGTAACAAATATTGATTATGGCTTGAGGTCTGTTCTTTTGTAATTTAATAGTCTTATAACCTGATTACTGACATTCCTTCCTTTGCCCTTGGTCAAGATTCAGACCCCTAAAGTTTGGCAATGTATATATTATACTGATATATTCTCCAGCTACAGAGTCTCTTTACCTTAAGGACAGTGACCCTCCACCAAATATCCATCGCTCAACAATACTCTTGGAGAGCCTTTAGTGGTCTCTTAGATGCCATGCACTCCACAGAGAAACTGACAATGACTGGGAAGGCTCAAACCTAGGTCCATGGCCTGCCTAGCTTAGTCGATGACAAGGACTACCTGTCAGTTGCCTTCTTCCCATTTTCTAAATGGAATGTGGGCAATGGATGATGCCCTCTCTGTCTCCTTTCCCATTATTTCTCTCCACAATTTCAGATAAAAGGACACAATGTCTCAGATCCTCAAGGACTCGCTTTTCCTTCCTCTTTTCATGATTTCACTTGCACCCAGAATCTTATGAGATGGATGTTGTAGGAAGTCACTTGTTTTGTTCCTGGCTGTTCAGCCCTGAAATAATCACACAGAAGCCATATTGTTTGCAGTATTGTTTGGCTAATAGCTTAAGCATATTTCTGGCTAACTCATATCTTAAATTAACCCATCTCCATTAATTTGTGTATTGCCACATGGTTGTGGCTTTACCAGGTAAAGTTCTGACCCTGATGTCTGTCTCAGGTGTGGCTACATAGCATCTCTGACTCTGCCTTTTTTCTCCCAGCATTCAGTTTAGTTTTCCTCACTCTATTCTGCCCTATCATTCAGGCTAAGCCTGCTTCTTTATTCATTAACCAATAAAAGCAACACATAGACAAAAGGACCTCCCGCATCAGATGGGTTTCACCCATTTCATCTTAACATCTTTCTACATCTGTGATCCTCCTTTCAGAGGCCATTTTTTTCCTCTGAATCTTTGGCAGGTAATAAGGCAAGGAGCTATCCATGATTGGAAAGTGGCTACCAGAATAGATTTTCATATCCAGAGAGCACATTTTCCAACTCCATAGACGAATATTCTATGTCCCATGCCTTCAAAACTCTAAATCACTCTCTATTTGTTGTTCAGATGTAAAGTGCAGCTATGCTCCTCTTTAGCTCAACCCTGAGAACCCTTGTTACAGTAAACACAACCCAAAAGACTATGAGCTAAAGTTTCTTTGTGCTTGACAAAAATACTTGCTTTGCTGAGTGTGTCAGTTCAGGATAGAGTTTTTGCCAGTCAATTCTTAAGATGGCTTGACCCCAGCAAATTAGTGGCCTCAGCTTCTTTCCTGAAAAGGATAAAAGATTCAACATGATATAAGGTCCCTTGCAGGGACTCTGTTTTGTATTACAGTCAAAGCTGAATCTAGGGAAAGTGGGAAAAGGAGAACTATTTTTTAATACTCATTTTTGTTTCCTTGCAATGGGCTCTGTAAAATGCCTTATTGATTTTCCCCTAACTTCAAAGAACTTTAAACACTTTTCTTGGTTTTTGTTCTTTCTTGTCTGATCACATTAAGTGAGTAATTTACCTTCATTCTTCTATATAAAACAATCGTGATTGTAGTGCACACTTCAGAACATTATTGTGAAGATTTGATCCAAAACAGAAAAGACTTCATACCTTACCAAGTGTTGTAGGCTCCACTGAGTACAGTTTTGGTCAAGGAGTCTCACATGAACTTTAAGCTTCTAAACATTCTGTATCACTTTTTTCCCCATAGCCTCCATAAATCAGGAGGCCAAGGGTAATATATAAAAGCTTAAAATGCAATGGCCAAAGCCTTGAGAAATCTGTCAAAGTAGTTTGAGTTGGGATGTCACTAGTTGGAATGTTCTAAATGACCTTAGGAAAGACATTTGGTCTCTCTGAGCCATATCATTTTGCAAACTGCAGACAGTAAACTTCTTTCTCACTTGAAAGAACACAGGTACTTTTTAGAAAAAAAAACTTTAATATTGAATTAAAAAATGAGAAGACAATTGAATGCATAAATAAGTAGACAAAACACAGCAAGATAGCAGCATATGCTCTGGACAGGCAGGATTTATTTTTTTATTTTTTGGTTTATCGAGACAGGGTTTCTCTGTGGTTTTGGAGCCTGTCCTGGAACTAGCTCTTGTAGACCAGGCTGGCTTTGAACTCACAGAGATCCACCTGCCTCTGCCTCCCAAGTGCTGGGATTAAAGGCGTGTGCCACCACCGCCCGGTGACAGGCAGGATTTAGTTTGTATAATATGAAATAGTGTCCAAATTTAGGAAGACAGGAACTTAAGACTGCTAGAAATAATACCATTGATATAATTCTCACAGGAAAAATTATTTAGGTTGAGTAAATTTTACACATATATACTTATGTTAAATATATAAATTATATACCTATATATGTGTTAAAGATGTTTAAATGTCGTTCTCTATAATGGGGCACACTGCCTCCCCAAGACATTGTTGGTTATCAGATAAAGAACCCAGAGGTAGGAGTAGGTGTCCTCTTTTCTAATAGCTTGTCAGTGAGGTCGCATAAACTCCCAAAATATTATTAACTTTGCTTTTGGTTATCCTCTAGAACTTGATGGCTAAACCCTATTGCCAAAGACACAGACACCACATACTTCAGTCAGTGAATATGAAAAATCAAGCTGGTATTAACCTAGAAGCTTTATCCTTAGTGGCTCGTTTCCATGGTGACAGAAAGTGCTTATCCATCATAATGAGAGAAAAACATCATCAACAGTCTAATTCAGCTGTGAATCCTATGAGGTACAAACATGGTCTGGCAGGATGTGCCCATTGGTGCAATAGTGGCACAAATGTTATGGGAGTAACAAATCACTTTCTGATTTGATTTAAAGTCCACTCCACAAGGTGGAGCCTATAGCTGCTACCATTAATTTGGCCAAAAACTTGTGGCTGGCTAGTTATAGACGCTAAAGGAGAACCTAATGCTATTATTCTACTAAATAGAATAATAATAATAATGACAAACTGTTCCCCTAAGTTCTTACCTTTATACTCATAGATTACTGCATCTCTCAACTCTTATAAAAAAATCTTCCTTTTTATAATAGATAGTGGTTAAAACAAACACCAGTAACTGGTGAGGATGAGTGTTCAGCCTTACATAGGTCATAAACATCACCTTCCTTCCCCCAAAGACTCAAGGATCAACTCAGAAGTGGGGACAGAAAGATTGTAATATCCAGGGATAGTAGACATCTGCAAGGGAACAGTATCACTAGAAACAACAATATAAACTCATAGCAGCTGGAGCTGCATATATGAGACTTGCTGAAGATCAAGTCAGCTAAAATCCCAGCACAGATGGGAAAAGGGCTCAAAATATCTCACTGCTATTTATTGAGATGCTATTTGATGAGATGCCATTGATAATGATGGATTCTGGGGAAGGGAGAGTCAGTTTTCTTCAGGGACACTGGTTCTAAGAAGCTACCCATGTTCTAGTAGGTGGTCTCATACCCACGTTCATACAGGCAGTACTAAATGGACTCTGTGAGTATTTTTAGAGAGAGAAAGTAAACACATTAAGTTGAAAGAAAAAAGTGGTAATAAAGACAGAGAAGGCATTTGATCTAAAACTTCACATACATATGTAAATACTAAATATAATATGAAAGATAAAGTAAACCCATTTAATTAAATTTGCTCTTTAATTAAAAACCTCTTTTGCTGGACAGTGGTGGCTCATGTGTTTAATCCCAATGCAGAAACAGGCAGGGCTCTGAGTTCAAGGCCAGTCTGGTCTACAAAGGGAGTTCCAGAACAGTCAGGGTTGTTACATGGAGAAACCCTGTCTTGAAAAACAACAAACAAATAAAAAATTTAAACAAACAAACAAAATACCCAAGCTCTTCTGAAAAATAAAGAAAATTTACCACTTAATGATTCTATTTTCTCATGAGCATTTTTAGAAGCACAAGGAAATGTGTGAGAGGAGAGTTAACTGCATATTTCTCAAATCAGCAAAACTTTGAGACTTAAGTTTTTGTCTTTTGTTCGTGCATGTATCTGTGTGTATTCATGTGTATGTGTATGTGTACACGTGTGTATGCATGTGATCCACTTCACATGTCATACCTCAAGAGTCATCCACTTTGCTTGTAGAGACAAGATCTCACATTGGCCTGGAACTTGCCAAGTCAGAGAGTCTAGTTGGCAGGGATCCCTGGGATTCCCATGGTTTTACCTCCCCAGTGGTTGGGACTGTGAGCACATGCCACTATGCCTGGCTTTTCTATATGGTTCTGGGATTGATGTTTGGCAAACCCTTTGCTGACTGAGCTAGCTCCTCAACCTTCAAAATACAAATCAAGCCAGGATAATTGTAATGTTTATATACCCAAATATTGCATGAGTCTAAAACTAATGAAAAAGATAATATCTGAACTAGTTTTATGTCAACTTGACACAAGCTAGCGACATCTGAAAGGAAGGAAACTCAATCGAGAAAATGCTCCATAAGATCTGGCTGTGGGGCATTTTCTTATTTAGTTATTGAAGGGGAAAGGCCCAGCCCATTGTGGGTGGTGTCATCCCTGGCCTAGTGGTCCTGTGTTCCATATGAAGGCAGGCTGAGCAAACCATGGTGAGCAAACTAGTAAGCAGCACCCCTCCATGGCCTCTGCATTAGCTCCTGCCTCCAGGTTCCTGCCCTGCCTAAGTTCCTGCCCTTATTGCTTTCTGATGATAAGCTGTTGTTATATGGAACTGTGAGTGAACTAAACCCTTTCCTCTGCAAGCTGCTTTTGGTCATGGTTTTACTAGTTAGGCTGTTTCTCTTTACATCATTACTGTGACGGATAAAGTAACCCTAACTAAGACAGATAACATATACCTATAACAGGCTGAGTTTTGACCTGGATAGATTTTAATAACTGAATGCTAACCAAATCCTCACTGTTAATAAATGCACAAATCAAGTGTTCAGACTGCCTCTGTTGAAAGAATGAAAACACACTGGAAATGGGAATAAATCATATTGTTCGTTTATTCTTTTGAAATAATACTGTTGTTCCTTTATTCCTTTGAAAGAAAGGAAAAGAAATACAAGCAGTTCTAACAGTTCTTAATTCTGTGCTTAAGTATATTTTTAATTTATTTCAAGATTATCACTTATTTTCAACTCACACTTTTAGTTCCATTAGTATAACTACAAACAAACTAGTGAATTAAAGAAAAGTTAAGAACTGATTCAAATGAGCCCCGCATTTACTTACTGGGTCATAAAAGTGAGTTAAATTTAATGTCTATGGCATCCTGTGGCCAGATTTTGGGAAAAAGGAAAACACGGTGAAAGGATGTTATGTTCCTGGTGGACTGTAGTGTCAGCAGTGTGAGCCTTAAGGAGGATGAGCAGAACTTGTCCAAGGCACAGATTCGGTCAAGTGATGCGCAGGCCCCAAGGTTCTGATGTACCGTGTGGAGGCTGGCTATGGCCTGAAATAATTGTAATGTTTGCTTGAAAATAGATCAAGTGTTTTTGACATGCACATTCAATAATAACTATGTGTGGTTACAGAGATGCTAAGTAATTGTTTATGATAATCATCTCATGGTGAATATACATATTAAGTCGTCAAGTTTAACCTCTTTTGCAGGTTTTATTTATCCTATTTATACAACGAAAGTAGGGACGAGAGAGATAAACCTTTCCCGGTTTATCTTTTGAGGCTTAAGTCTGCTTGTTTTGTTTCTTTCTGATGTCTTCCCTGTCTTTCTCTTGGATTACTCCCTTAGATATTCATTTCAAGCCAAATTCATCTATATTAAAATATCAAAGTTGGGAAGGATGGCTCCAAGATTTTTCATGGATACAGATTGAGAAGTTCCACCTGAAGGGACACTAGCCCTCTCGAGTGTATGCCTCTGGTAGACTTTGCCCTTCTCTCCCGGTTCCCTCTGCTGTGCTGAAAAACCTTAGGTTACATTCCTCAAGCTGGTCACCAAGGTCTATATTTCTTTGTTTGGTCACTTCCTGCTTTTGAGGCTATCAAGGTCCCGCTATCAAAATATTGAAATCTGGCAATCAAAAGCTCCCTTTGGCTCACCTAATTAACATGCCCAATTAAAATTACACACCTCACCCTCACACAGGGTTTCCCCCTTTGCCTTTCTAAACCACCATATACCTATGTGCCTCCTCTCTATCCAGAGGCAGTCCCTTGTCCCCCCCTCCCCCCCTCCTCTGCACCCCTAGGACAAAGGCTCCTGCCTCCTCTCCCTTGTCCCCCTCCCCTCTAGCCCATTCTAACACAGACCTCCCCTTTTGTTCCCTTGAATTCTTCTTAAAAATGACACCTGCAAGGTCATTTCTGCTGCTTTTCTGCCCGAGTCAGAAAGCAGCTACTTTACCCTTTCTCCCCCCTGTTTAACAAGGATCTCTCTGTGAAAACAGCTGTGTGGGCGTGGTTTGTGCCTAACCAGGTCCGGAGAAAGCTGCCACTGTGTGTGTGTGGGGGGGGAGGGGTCCCCTTTCCTACCATTTATTTGTTCATTTGTCTGTGTCAGTTAACAAAACTCCGATTTATTTTCTTATCATGTTTTGGGGATCCTGGATTTGAAAGGCTGTCCTCCAGCCTACAACAGTAATATTTGAACAGTGCAACTCTCAGACTTGACGTTAAATATGAGAAATTTTGAGGCCAAACATAAAAGGACAAGTTGGTCATCGTCTTTATTAGGTCATGTACTATTAAAGTGAATTTTACTTTTTTTAATCTTGTTTTTGCTTCATGACATATATGCTCCGTTGCCCTCTCTTGTTCCCTGACCTCTCTCTGTTGACCTCTTTATTCTGTCCTATAACCTTTTCAAAAGCTTTTATGTCATATATAAATATATATACACACATATGAATTTTTAATACTATATAATCCAAATTCCTTAATTCTAAAATTAGTTTACACACATGACGGGAAACGGCACTATCTATGTTTTGAGTCTGGCTTATTTCATTTAACATAATGACTCCCAGTCCCCGAACTTCCCTGTGAATGTCATTTCATGTTTTGCGGCTGAACAGGATTCCATACGTATACGTGCCACATCTTCTGTATCCAGTTGGCCATCCAACCTAAAGTTTAGACTGAGACGGCCACATGCACCTCCTCACTTACTAACTGAATCCAGGAGGAGTATCGTTTATTGACATTCTTATTGGTATCACTGATTGATATTCTGGAAACTGACGTATTTTGAGACATACGAAGTGACAGGAATGACCGAGAAGAGAGAGAAAGAAGAATGAAATCGCAAACTGCTATGACTGGCCCAGGACCGACTTCCAGACTCTACTGAAACCGGTGACACATTGTCTCCAAATTGACCACATCCCGGAGGAGGTCGACATGGAAAGTAAACTCTACTACACTCGATCAGTCTCTTGCTCTTTGCTGTGGTAAAACATCATTGCCAAAGTGACTCATGGGACAAACCATTTTATCGTACCATTTCAGAGTAAGAGTTCACAGTGGCGAGGGAAATATGGCAGCATCCAGCGGGAGCAGGAAGCTGAGCGCTCGTATTTCTACCTCTACACAGAACGCAGAGAGAACAGATAAAGCCGGGCAAGACCCTAACCCTCGAATCCAGGAATGGTGCACCTAATCCTTCTAAATGTTCCATAACCTCCCCAAACAGTGTCACCCACAGGGGGACAGACAAATAATCAAATCATTGGATCCAACGCCCGAGCCCCCCAAACGGCAGTGCCACTGACGATGGATGTATTAAAAGGCAGTTGACGACAATGTCCTAAATGCTATCTCAGTTCAGCCTAGGCTGGACTCTAACCAGGTGCTCAAAAGGAATGCACTTAAAGTTCCTCAGAAACCTGGTGAAGTGGGTTTCTGTTTGTCAAGAAAAGCCAATACTTCTCTTACTACTCCCATCCCTCTTTATAGCCAACTACCTCTGTTAAGGGCTTCCAGTTGCCTATTAACTCAAACAAGCCTCCCGCAGATTAAAGCCCCATGCTGGTTCCCAGGCTGTTACAGCTAATTTTTCTACCTCCCACTTCCCCTAGCAACCTGCCTGCTACCCGCTAAGACTCTCCCGCCACTTCATGTCTCTCTGCGTGCCTCCAGCCCCCAGAGACAGCCTTGGCAGTAGGAATAACCTTTCCTTTTCCTCTCATGGAGTGGCCTGGTTTGGTTGTCTCACTGTGCTCTTACTCACAAAACTATATATGAGCCTACGGAGGGCATTTCTCAATAAAACATCACAAGCAATGCAAAGAAGGCAATGGGAGATGAAAAGGATCAGGATGAATATTTTTATAGTAAAATGTGTGTGTGTGTGTGTGTTGGGCATTGACCTAAATCAAGCTGCACTCTGATTTTTGATTTAGTGGCTTTTCCTATGGTTTGTCCAAACAAGCTACACACAAAATACAACTCTCACACAGTATATCACATGTGTTGTACATACTCGTGGTCTGGATTCCATTGACAGACTCCTTTCTTCGAAGATTGGCTATGAGATGCTATGTGCTATAACTCTGAATTTTCTAGGATTTTCTTTTAAAAGAAACAGTTATCCAAAGTGGGTATTTTATCATTAGGAACACACCACCACCACCAGTCATGACAAAGCTATTTCTATCAACATAGGTTAGTGAAATATGCTTTCAATTTCTTGTCCCTCTCAAACACTTTTTTGAGCCATAGCCCAGAAAGAAAACATTGTAGCTAATGTGGCAAAGAATCAGCATTTCAATATTTAATATTTTTATGACAAAGAGCTAAGACAACTGAATGAGAAACTTTCTATCACATAATTAAAAATTCCAACTACTTTGTCATGGAGACAGTCTTGATTTCCAGCCCCATGCTGAGCCACAGAGAAGTGGTTTCTGACTTCAGTATTTTTGGTCCACCCTAACTTTGTGGTTTTCCATGAAAGTGTTCCCAGGGTGGGCCTTGCGGTCTCAACGTCATGCTGATTCTTTTTACACAGCCCTACTTAACTATGTGCCTTCCGAAGCCTTTCCTCTCCTAAACCTTTCAGTAACTGGGTTCTTAGATGGAGCCACTCACAGGTCTTCCAGTGGTTTCCTTGTTTACAAAAAGTCAGTAGGAGAAGTTTTCATGCTACAGCCTTTGGCAGAACAGTCTAGGGCGCAACTCAATGATTATGATGTCTGTCTTCAGGTGATGCGGTCATCCTTTTAAGTACCTTGTAGCATCTCAAGTACATTTCAAAGACAAATTATTTCTTTCATAGTGAGGAAAAGTATCCTGATCAAGTAACCTCATATTACAAAAGAAGGAGCAGAAATATGCTTGCATATCCTGACCATCTGTCAGGATGGAATGGATCTACTTGTATGCGCCATCTTAATGTCAAAAGAACCAAGTAACCACATCCGGAATCAGAATGTGTAGCTATACTTGTTGTCAACAATTTTGAGCAACCTCCAAACTCTCTGGCCATCTGACAAGGTGGAAATAGACTCACATATTTGGGCCTCCACATTTGACAATGATTCTGAATGAATTGTTACATTTTTGTACATCATTATAAATGACCACAGAGTCTGGTAAAAGATTGGCTAATCACTGCCTTTGATATCTATGCTTGCTGATTACTCTTAATGCAATAAGCCCAATATTTCATTAGCTAGGACCTTTTCAGTAGATCCCAGGATGGCTCTTCTTTATACCCAGTTCCAAATTTTTAAATCGAATTACAAAGAACTCCATTATAATGAAAATCACTGAGAATAACTATGACTTATTTTTATCTGCATGTGATTGTAACTCTACTACAGGAGAAAGAGTATTCTAAGGAAAGACCCTCCAGTCTCCGTTTTTAGCTATCATACTGTTGAAACAAGAGTCCCCAAGAAATTGGAATTTCTCCAGGAATGCAATTGTGGGAGAAGGAAAGAGCTAAAGTCTCCTGCCAGAAGGAGAAGGAACTGTTTCAGGAAAAGAGATTTCCAGCAGTTATGACAGCTAGTCAGGCCACTTTGCAGGGAGACCAGAGCAGGAATAACAACTGACCAGTCATAGGCAAGACCAATCTTGGCCAGAGCAGTTTAGCTATGTATACTCGGGGGCCTGTTTAAACCTGTTCCTTATGTGAAGACCTTGAAGATTAACTTGATGGCCACTAGACATCTTTGTTTCTTGAATAAATCCCTTTCCTCTGCTTTTGACTATTGCTTTCCATTGAGAATGGGTGGCTAAGTCTGGTTTGTTAAGGCTGCTAGGGCCTAGGCTTTGACCCTAATAACTCCATAGTAAAATACTTCCATGTTATTTTCATATAAAATAAACTATAAAAAAGTATCACTTTGATTCAAAATACTTTTTTTCCAGAAGGTATTTTCTTTTTAAATTTTATGATCATTGGTGTTTTGCCTGCTTGTATGTATGTGTGAGGGTCTTAGAAGCTCTGGAACTGGAGTCACAGACAGGTGTGAGCTGCATATGGGTAATAGAAATTGAATTCAGATTTTCTAGAAGAACAGACAGTGCTCTTAACCACTGAGCCATCTCTGCAGACACTCAGAAGAGATTTAGTTACCTTTGATTTTAAATGTGAATGATGGCCACACCCACTGTGTTGATTTGAATGAAAATGACCCCCCAAAGGGAGTGGCACTATTAGGAGGTTGGTTTTGATAGAGTAGGTGTGAGCTTGTTGGAAGAAGTGTGTCACTGTGGAGATGGCCTCATAGATACCCAAACCTCACCCAGTGAGGCAGACCACTTCCTATTGCCTGCAGGTCAAGATGTAGAACTTTCAGCTACTTCTCCAGCACCATGTCTACCTCAAAGCCATCATGTTACTCCATGATGATAATGGACTAAACTTCAGAACTGTAAGTCACCCCAATTAAATGTTTTCCTTTACAAGAGTTGCCATGATCATGGTGTCTCTTCACAGTGATAGAAACTCTAACTAAGATGCACACTCTCCTGAAAAGTCTATTGAAGATGAGGGCTCTGTGTTTCACTCCTAAATTCTTATTATTTAGCAATAGCATTATACAAAACTTAGAACTAGTAAAGAGGCAGGCCTTTTGTAACTACTTTAGATAATAGCTATAGCTCTGGTTATCTTGGCTTTGTGAAGATAATAACCCTAGGATTATTGGAGAAGCTATATATTTCTCAGGAACTGTCCTTTATGAAGAATCATCACCTTTCAAGTACGGGATTGCTCAGAAAAGCAACATCTACAGCTCATATGCTGCCATATCTAAGGTGCATTGCTAGCAATCTTCCATTGCCTTTCCTCTTGAGATCCACCTACATATCCTGGTCCTCATTTTCTGTGGCTTCTGGCTGGATTCAGTCAACTGGAAATGCAGGGAAAGTTCCTGGGGAAAGAAAACAGGATAAATATTTTTATTTGGCTCCCTCTCTGAGTTGCTTCCTCAGACAGCCCACAATGCCTGACAAAGCATCATTGTTGCTGGACATGGTGGTTCACGCCTTTAATTTCAGAACTTTGGAGACAGAGGGAGGCAGATCTCTGCCAGATAGAGACCATCCTGGTCTATGTAGCAAGTTCCAGGCCAGCCAGGGATACATAGTGAGACCTGGTCTCAGGAAAAAAAGTAATTACTATTAAAGACTATCTCCCAGAAGAGCCACCATCCTTACCATGGTATCTCTTTTGTTTCTGCTAACACCATGTTCCTGACCATTCTTTGTTCTTCTTCTTTTGTAAAGATTCTTTTCTTTTTCTGTTAATAAATGTTTCCTGAATTCCATATGACTGTCCATCTGTTTTCTGTTGGGAGTCCATATGGCACAAGCAAGAAAGGGACATAAATGACATACATATCTATGCCACACCCTACTCGCCAAGGCTCATGGAGCATCATGGAAGAGGGAATGCCAGAGGAAAGAATGGAGTGCTGCAGAACATGGTCTTCCAACCATGACACGACCATTGCATTCATGAACGTACATGAATGTATTCATGTTCACAAAAAGTTAACTAAATCTAGTTACAGCTACATCTTCAAAGCTGCAAGAACAAAGAGAATTTAGTGTAATTGATAGCATTTGAGGCTCCTGCAACGTCAGGGACAGCAAAGCCAGTCAAGTGACCGAGAGCAAACAGATAGCCAAGGTCAATAACTAGCAAAGCAGCAGTTAGAGATGAACAGAGGAGATTTCAACTACTCCTAACCAAGTGGACAGCACATGCACTGTTGCAATCATCTCTCTAGTTAGACCAGGATTAAATAGAGCATATGGACCCTCATTGGTTCAGCCCACAAGAGCCAGGGGACTAGCCATCCTCACAGCAGTATGCCCAGTTTCTGACAATACCCTGTAAAAAAATTCCCAGATGAACAAGTCCAACAGGTAATTTTTCTTTTTGGGAATTTCTCTCACTTTTCCTTAATTTCGTACTTTTTTTTGTAAATCTTCTCAATAAAGCTTTCTTCCACATTGTGTACTCACACAAGAATATCTGCATCTTTAGTCTTTATTGGCATGAGGCAATGATACTGTCTCATTTCATCTTAGGTGATATTGAAGGACCTAATGTGACCTAGATCCTTGGTCCTTGGTCAAGCACAACTGGGCCAAGTAAGGCCCAATCACACTCAAAATTATTGTGCCTGTGGGAAAGAGGAAGAGATTGGAATGAACAGGACAGAGAATAAATGGGGGAAGGATAAATGATCTCAAAATATATTATAAAAATGTATGGAAACATTTTGATGAAACCCATCACTAGGCATGATTAATATATGTCAATAAAAAACTTGGAAATGAGCAAGGGTTGGGTGTTACTTCTTGGGGTGGTGTGAAAGAAAATGGCCCCCAAAGGCCATTATTAGGAGGCATGGCCTTGTTGGAGGAAGTGTGTATCTGAGGGGCGGGCTTTGAGGTCTCTTTTCCTCAAACTTCCCTCAGTGTGACAGTCAGTTGACTTCCTGTTGCCTCTGAGACAAGGTACAGCACTCTCAGCTCCAGCACCACATCTGCCTGCATGCCTCCATGCTCTCCATCCTGGTGATAATGGACTGAACCTCTGGAACTGTAAGTGAGCTACCCTCAATTGAGAGTTTTCTTTATAAGAGTTGCTGTGATCATGGTGTCTTTTCACAACAATCAAAATCCAAACTAAGACTCTGCTTCTTTAAGCGCAGCTCATTCGGGCAAAGCTCCCCATTTTCTATCTTGGGATGTGACAGTTCTGGTTGACAGTCTCTCAATAAGTGTCACGAAATTCCCCAAACAGTTTTCACTGTGATTCAAAATGTCAGTTTGACATTTCGCACCTGCAACCAGTGCGAATGAGGGAGTCTGAATGTTTGAATCATTGACTGACAGTCCCGAGATGCTAATTGGTCACTGGAGGAGGGCTTCCCAGTAAGCTGAGCAAGAAACTAAAGAGCAGCATGCTTATGTAGCCAGGTGAAGACACAGAGGATGTTGGTCATTGTCAATCATGGAGGAGAGGCTTTCTTCAAAGTCATTCATGTTCAAATTATAATTATTTTTGAAATGTGCTGCAAAACTTGCAAGACTATGTTGTACCATTTTAGATATGAGTATAGATAGTAAAATTGTAGTGAAATTGAAAAGTGCAGATCACATGGGGTCCTACTGATATGTTTTAACGTATGAAAGTTAATTTAATTTAGGAAGCCTATTTACTTAAAACATATGGCAGGGTTTCAAAACAGCAGCAAAGTATAATTTTATTTTAATCACCATCAAAATGTCTATTTGCTATGTATTTCAAAATTGTCATGTTAATTTTCATTATCTATAACTACTCTCTCTCAGGGCTATTTGTTCTTGCCCTATGACATGGTTTTGTTTTATGGATGAAGGAATCTCTATTTCTAATTAAAATTTATTGTACATACTAGAATTTATATTTTGGTACCTTTTCTCTTTAGTATAAAAAAAGTCTATAAAATTAAACATAATACTGACCAGTGTTTTAAATCAAGTAAGTGGCTGATAGAGCTTAGAAAGTCTTGTTATTAAGAGTGAACACATGCTGCTCAGACAAGTATATATATATAAAAAAAATACTGCTATAGTGTGAATTCTATCTGGTCTTAGTAATAAAAACCTGGAGACAAATATAGGGGTAAATGCTGAAAGATCAGAGAGATAAAGAAGCAAGACACAGTCACTTCTTACCTCACCAATTACTCAGCCTGAAAAGGGTAAGATCCTGTCTACAAATTCTCAGAATGAATGGGAACTAGCTCCTGTCTCTGCCTATCTTATGTCTGTAGATGGAGACTGCTTTTTTGTTTTCCAACTGCTCAGACACGAATAATCTTACAGAAACTATATTAATTACAATACCGTTCAGCCAGTGACACAGGCATATTTCTAGCTAGCTCTTACATCTTGAATTAAACTATTTTTACTAATCCGTGTAGTGCCACAGGGCTGTGGCTTACCAGTAAAAGTTCCAGAAGCATCTGTCTCCTTTGGCAGCTACATGACATCTCTTTGACTCTGCCTATTTTCTCTTTATGTCTCTTCCAGCCTGGCTATATTCTGCCCTACTATAGGCCAAAGTAGCTTCTTTATTAACCAATGGTAATAAAACATAGTCATAGCATAAAGAAATGAATCCTACATCAATGTTCCTCTCTCCACCCAGTCATATGACTTTCTGTTTCCTCCTCCCAAGTCCTGGGATTAAAGGTGTGTGCCACCACTGCCTGGCCTGTATGGTTCACAAGTGGCTAGCTCTGCACTCAAATCTCCAAACAAGCTTTATTTGTTAGAGCATAAACAAAATATTCTCATATACCATTTTCTGAGTATCTTAAAGAATAGAAGCCATTTTTGCTCTGTTTTGGAGCTTAGATGTCCAAGATGAAGGTGTCAGCTGAGGTAGTTTCTTCGAAGGTCCATTTGCCTTCTCACATGTTCTCTGTGCAAACAGGTGTGTTATCTATCTATATGTCCACATTTTTTCTTTTGATGACAATACCACCCTATAGGATTAAGGCCCACTCCAATGTCTTCATTAATTTTACAGCTTATAGAGGCTCTTTAACTGCAGTCGCATTCCAACATACTTCCAACATCTCAGCAGGGTGAGGTCTTCAGTATAAGAATTTGAAGAAGACACAATTCAGCTCATTACAGGTGACAGTATTCAGCTTCTTGACTGAGGGCGTTGGCTTTAAAGCATATTAGTTTCTTTACTGTGGCAGTAACAGTTCTCCCTGGCAAATGCAGCTTACAAGAGAAAAGGTTTACCTTGGCTCATGGTTTCAGAGGAAAACAGTCCACAGTGGTGGAGAAGGTACGGTGGCAGCAGCATGAGTCAGCAAGGAAAAAAAAAAAAAAAAAAAAAACAGAAGGAATAGTAGTGTTTAAAACCCCAAAGCCTAGCAGTGGTGGCCCATGCCTTAATCTCAGCACTTGGGAGGCAGAGGCAGCTGGATCTCTGAGTTCTAGGACAGCCAGGGTTGTTATACAACGAAACCCTGTCTTGAAAAACTAAAAAAAAAAAAAAAAGAACAAACAAAACAACAACAACAACAAAAGAAACAAACTCAAATCCTGCTCCCAATAACAGTACTTCCTTCAGTAAGGCGCCAATGTTGGAAGGTTCCGGAACATTCCAAGTCAGCACTACCAGCTGAGGACCAAGTGTTTAAACACATGAGTCTATGGAGCCAAGGGCATTTTATATCCAAACTATAACAAGAGACATTTAAGATAATTATTCAGTAAGCTATAGAGTCATGCTTCATGAGCTTCTATGATTTTCATTTGCCACAGTTCTTAAAAATTTTAAAAAGTCAGCTGAGCAAATCACCAGTTCTAGGCCTACTATTTCAGACTCTGTATTGAAAGATAGATTCCATTCCTCTGAGGATTCAAACAAGGGTCTATTCTAAGCTCATATTCTCAGCACTGTTTTCTTTTGGGGGAAGGTCTTTTACACTGGTCACCTCAGCACTTGAGAGACTGAGGTAGAAGGACAGCCATGTGGCACAAACCTGGGCCCCAGAGTGACTTCCAGTTCAGCCTGTGCCACCAAGTGAGACCCTGTCTCAAAAACCCAAAAAGTCATAGTACAGAGTACTCAGAAACCTTATTTTATACCTCAGTGGATTTTGACATTTTATTCCTTTTTTTTTGGATATTCAAACTGTATTACTGTCTATATACCTCCATCTCTCCAAACCTGAAGACTTGAATCATGTCTTCTTCTTGTGATTTATGCTTTGAATCTGTTTACTGGGTTGTAGATGACCTTGTAAAACTCCAGGTTCTAGAGATGGAGTCTCTCAGCTATAGGAGAACGGCACCCTTCAATGGGAGCAACATATGGTGACTGAGGGAATCTGAGAACATCTACTTTCCCAGGTGCTCTGAGAATGTGCATCTCAGAGTAGAAGTTTACCATGGGTGTTCGCCAGTGAGGTGACCTAACATGTAAGTGGGTTCTATCCTTTCTTTTCTTAGGAAAGGCAATTGGGTTATGGGGTGTTTTTTGAATAGTAGCAGAAGCCGTTCTTCCCCAGAACTTCTAATATGAGATCCCCATATTCCACTCGCTCATTTGTTTGTTCTCTTGCAGTGCTCCAAGTAATGGAAAACACAAAGGAAGTGCAAGCAGTTCCTATCCTTCAGAGGCTCCATCTATGGACAGAAGCAGGTGCATAAACTGGTAATTTTAATGAGACAAGGAGAAGCAGTACCCGAGGCTTGTCTCTGGGAATACAGAAATGGAAGCAGATATGCAAAGCAATTTGGAAGTTCAGGGGATTCTCCCCAGAAGGGGTTCTGTGCTCACACATAAAGAAGGAGGAATTAATTAGGTTATAATCAGCTGAGGGGAACCACCTGAGGAAGCCTCAAGAGCCTTAGGCAACTCAGGGTATATGACTGCAGTAATTTCTGTGTTGGAAAGACAAAAATGGAAAATGTGTGTGGAGAGGTGGAAGGGAAGGAGACTGGCGTTATGTTAAGAATGATGTTGTATTTCATTTAGCTATATTAGTCTTGTGCCCAGAAGCAGGATAGACCTGCGGGAGAAAATGGAACAGAGTGAGAAGGCAGAACAATGAGGGAGGAGGATGAGAGTTTGAGCCTTTGCCCACAGCAGTAAGGATGGAGCAGACTGGGAAACTGAAAGGCTCGGGAGTGTTTAAAAGCAAGGGTGGTCGAGGGAGCAAGGATGAGCAGAGGCTCTGGGAAGCATCTTGGAGGATGTGAATGACAGAGCCGGAAGTGGAAGAGTTGTGGTCTGTGACCTCAGGAATCATGCCCAGCAGATGACAAAGAATGAAGCCCATAGGCTCTAGAGAGAGTACTCAGCCAGAATGTTTTTTTGGAAAATGAAAGAGAAATTCCCAAAGCAGAAGAGTTCTAGGGGAAGATACCATTCAGGCAGTAAGGACTGGGTGTACTTGCTATGAACAGTCAGAAGGGGCAAGGGTGACTTGTCTCCCGTGCATGTAGTGACTGAGTTCTTCCCATACTAGAGCAACTCTATAAGCCAACTATGACACTTTGAATGCAATTGACCCAATAAGCTCATAGAGAATGGTACTGTTAGGAGGTGTAGCCTTGTTGAAGTAGGTGTAACCTTGATGGAGGACATGTGCCACTGTGGAGACGTGCCACAACAACTCCAGTGTCGTCTGTGTGACGTGACATATGTCATTATGCCGGATGGGAGCTATGTGTCCCATGGGACTAGGCTTCCTGGAGGTCAATGGCAGACAGCCTGGTATAAGCCACCGCTGAGGCATAGACGGGTTTCTTGAGTAGCTGGCTATGTGGGATATGAGCTTGCACAATTTCTTTCATAATAATGATAGTCTTTATATATGCAAGGCAAGGATCATTCTCTTCAGGAACAGTTCTGGGATAGGGAAGCACAGTATGGGAATGTATAAGACTACAGCAGAACCTTCGTCATACACTGGGTGTATGATGAGCAAGGGAATAGATGGATTAATGTTGATGGACAAAGATTGTTATATTATATTTTGAACTTTATGGATAGGCTTGCTAGATCCCAACCCTCATGGTGTCTGCTGCATAAGAAGGTACTAAAAAGTATATTTCAACAGGTGCAGAGAACTGATTAGGTATATTTGGTCACTAGATGAAATAAAGAGTTAGGAAGAGGAAGGGCCATGATAGCGATAATGAGACAGAAACTTTCTATTCATAAGATGAAACCACTTGTCTGAGATTTACATTCCCAAGGACAAGATTTCCTCTTCTAAGGATGCTTTATGTCTAACACCTGTTCCTGATAATACACTTTTCTTAAATATTGCTGATGTGACTAAAAGAAGCTTTCATACTGTGCCAACCAAGGATACATGACCTTCTGATTTGTTCTTTGTTTGAATACTATATAATGAAAACATGAATTCAGTAAAATTGCAGCAGATTCCAACCACTCTCTTGTGTGTTGTGTCTGTCTGTCATTCGCTGAATTTGTGCCTTCCTGTTACCAAGACCCTGCTTTTCCCATGGTCTGAGTAGCTCCCCTGAGCCAGTCCGTGGCAGAGACGGGCTTTGAAGTCTTTTTTGATCAAATGTCCCTAGTGTGATTCTCAGACCATTTCCTGTTGCCTGTAAGACTCTCAGCTACTTCTCCAGCACCACACTTGCCTGTACACCACCATGCTCCGTGTCATGACGATAATGGGCTGAACCTCTGAAACTAAAAGCAAGCCCCCAATGAAATGTTTTCCTTTATAAGAGTTGCCATGACCATCTCTTCACAGCGATAGAAACCCTATCTAAAATATTCCCTAACTTGCTTTTTGGTCATGATGTTTTGGCTCAGCAATAGAAACCCTAACTAAGACACCAATATAATTATCTAACGGTTTGATCTAATCATTTCCAGCAGAGGGCTTTGATCTATGAAGCACATGCAAGTGACATCATAAGAGTTTGTTCAAGTGGTCAAAGTTTCTAGGTAGTCCTCACAAAGTGTGGAAACACTTGGAAGCAAGGTTAATCATCTTAGCTGAGGCTTTATGTGTGTGTGTATGTGACATGAGTATTTAGATATGCATACAGGATGCATTCAAGACAAGAGTCTTATCCAAGTTGAGTTTCTTAATCTGTTAGCTCTTGGATGTGTTTTCAAGTCACAAGAGTAGACTGAGCAACACTGATGTGGGATTCAACTATGTATGCTATGAATACCACTGGTTAATAAAGAAACTGTCTTAAGCCTGCACAGGGCAGAATATAGGTGTGCGTGGGGGGAACGAAACTGAATGCTGGGAGAAAAAAGGCAGAGGCAGAGAGAAGCCATGGAGCTGCCACCAGAGACAGACATGCTGAAACCTTGCTGGTAGGCCATGAGCCTCACGGTAAAATATAAAATAATAGAAATGGGTTAAATTAAGATGTAAAAGCTAGCCAATAAGAAGTTAGATCTAATAGGCCAAGCAGTGGTTTAATTAATACAGTTTCTGTGTGGTTATTTTGGGCCTGAGCAGCTGGGAATGAACACGTAGCCTCATACAACACAACATATATTGTTAGATTTCTAATTTAATATCCTTCCCCTCTTTTCTTCCCCTTGAATATGTCTGTTGCCATTATTGGATAGCAAGACAGAGAGTAGGTTTAGATGTCATTGAGAATGAATGGTCTTCCCTCATGGACTTTGAATGTAGTTCCTGTTTTCCTGGTAACACTTAAAATGGATGCCCCTTCTTTGGATTTAAATTACCATACAAATGAGTGGAAGTGTCTGGGATTTGTTGGTGCCCATTAAAGAACAACTACTTTCTCCTGGCCAAAAGAATAGAATACCTAGGTACCTGACATTCTACCACACCCAAAACACCCTGTGCCTCCTTCCTTTAAGAGTTGACCTAGCTGCAATTGTTAACCTCTTGGCTGGGAATCTAACCCCAGGACAGCTGATTCACTGGAGTCATACTAAGGACTGGAAGGACTAATTCTCCCATCTTGTAGCACTGACTACTCATTTTTCTGGGTTACTCAGAATAGCATGACCTTTTCTTTTCCTGTTTTGTGGTCTCTTTTTCTTCAGATACTAGCCAGAGCCTGGGCATATTTTCCAGATGCTCTGTGCTTTCTCTTTCTCTAAAGCTCCTGCCTTCATCATGTATGTGTATGTTGAACTCCATTTTGAAATTCATGGCTTTCTCTCTTCTGCTTCTATCTGCTCAGGCAGCTGCCAGGCCTTGCTGATTGCACACCGTGTTTTTCTCTTAGACTCTAAACTTGTCCGGGAGCTTCCTCTTGAGTTTATTTAAAATTTTTTATGTAAAGGAGATTAAGAACACATAAAGGAAGCCCCAGTATTACCAGTAATGCTATGAAAGGAATATTTATCATTTTCAAGTGAGTTATGCTGAGGGTTGCAAAGATGATGGCTCAGCAAGTTAAGGCACTTGCTACTGAACCTGAAGTCAATTCCGGGTGGAAGGAGTGAGCAAACTCCCAGAAATTACCCTCTGACTTTCACACATGTGCCACCACATATCTATCTATCTATCTATCTATCTATCTATCTATCTATCTATCTATCTATCTATCTATCTATCTATCTGTGTAGGTTTTTTTAAAAACATAGTGAGCTTTAAAGCACCAAAAGGCATCAACACAGCTAAATGATGCATTCTCAGGCTATTATAAAAATTAACCATACTATTCTCATCTCTTGGTTAAGAATATTTGGCAACATTCCATACCAAAGGAAGTTGGCCAAGTCTTAAACATCCTTTGCCTGAACTGCACAAAGTAAATACCCACTAGTAATTGTAGATAGAACAATGCCTAACTTACAATCCTCTTTCTCTTGACAGGTGATATGATACCATAATGATGTAACAATTAGAAACACGTTTTAAAGCAAAAAGTGTTGATTTATCTGTGAATTGAAGAGTCTAGATTCACTTTCTGTTTTAGCCATTTTTGGGTGCACTGACACCTCAACCTGTGAATTTGGACTTTATAAATATCTTGTCTCGGTTTTATGGTTTTGAATATGAAATGTTCCTCATAAGCTCATGCACTTCAAATGTGGCCCCTCGCTGCTGGTGCTGTTTGAGAAGGTTGCAGAACTGCTAGGGGATGTAGCGTCATTAGAAGAAGTGGGTCAAAGAGTGTCACTTTGAATACCATATTGTAGCCCAGTTCCAATTTCTGTCTCTTTTCTGCCCTCTGTTCCTCCGAAACACTTCTAGAAGTGTTTCCTGCCACCATGTCTTCCCTTCCAAGATGGGAAGTACCCTCAAACTGTGAGACAAAATAAATACTCTCTTAACTTGTGTTTGTAGGGATCTTGTCACAGCAAAATACCAAATAAGGATTAAAAATATCACAACTGGAATAGTAGGTTGGATAATGAACACAAAATTTTCAGATACTCTTGTTTGGAGAAAAAAGTCTTTGCATATGCCATAAAAAGGTTCAGATAATTAATAATTTTAAAATAAAAAGACCTTGTTGAATTATTTGAAAGGGCCCTACCCACTACCATAGATGTTCTAAGTAAGAGACAAAGAGAGATACAGCTGTGGAGCAGACTGCATGAGACAGACACAGTGATGGGACAGACAGCGCCATAAGCCTAAGGATACCTGGAATCAGGAGAAGCTGCCGGGGACAAGAAATGGAATTTTCCCTGGAAATTCTCTGGGGGCAGTGAAGTTTTACTGACATCTTTGTATCAGACATCTAGCCTCAGGGACAATGGCAGAATGAATTTGTTTCAAGTCACCAACTTTGTGTTTATTTATTATAGAAGGTACAAAAAGTAAAAACAAAAAACACACAAAAGAACAAAGAAGATGAGCTCATTTGAAGTATTTAAAATGTGGCATTTGGATTGGATTATCAATGATGCCCCTTCTTCTATTGTGTATCCCTTTGATAGCCTTTCTTACATGTCCCTCCTACTACTGTAGGTACGTAAAGAACAAATACTTAGGGAGTTAGCTGTAGAAAATAAATGCTAAGTTACAAATTCAAAATAAATGCAAAAATGAAGTTTTAAAATATTTTTTCTTTTAGAATTTTCCTTAGCATTTGTTTTAGAAAAGCAATGATCACAAAATACAACTTTTCAAAAGCTGGCTGATACTGATGTATTTGAGATTGCCATATAATCAGCATGTTGACACATTTGATATATGACAAAATCAAGAAAATACATGAGTCTTCATAACTGAAACATTTCTACATGTATTTTACTACATTTTCTTGGCTACATTTCATGGGCAGACTTAGTCACACAGAGGTCACACCCATCATGGATGACGACAATTTCTGAGTCTCATTTGCAGTGACTTAGTTTAGGAGACATTCCCTTGCCAGGAGAGTCACAGACATATAGCCCACTTATCCTTATCCTAATGTAATTCCACCGACTTATTCTTATCTAAATGCAACCCCACCTCATTTTTCTGTTAGCTGGACCACTCATGGAAGCAGGATGTAGAGAGTCAGTTGACAAGGAATGAGGGCCTCATGCAGTTTCAGTTAAAACAGCTGACTTTTGCAAATGTCACAAAGCATGCCTGACGTGCCACATCTTGAGGTGGCGCCCAACGTGGGGCACTGAACCTACAGAAAGCCTGAGAAAGCTTGGGAAAGAATAGAGTAAAGCAGCAATTTCTTGGGTCTGCTCTGTTTGCTAGAGGCAAGCAAGTGCTCTCATCTAAGAGAGGCTTCCTGACTCAGCTTTAGCTGCAAAACCCTGCTGCTCATTAAGAGGTCCTGCCACGAAACACTTAAATGGTATTGATAAAAGCTGAATGCATGCTTTTCGGTTTTTAGCCTTAGCAGGAAAAAAGCTGCACCGTTTAAAAATGCCAGTTTTCTGCTCTGTCCTGCCAGGGCAAACTCTGACTGTTTGAGGCAGGAGGGCCGACTACAGAGAGAGGACTTGAGTGTTGTCAGTGGACATAATGCTGCAGTTTGCTTGTTGGCAGGGACCTTGAAACGCCACAGAGTTGTGGTGATAAACATGGCTACAGCCAGTACCTCCGCCATGAGGCTGGAAAGCTAAGGAATGGACTGGATTTAGCTGGCAGAGCCACGGCTTTAATCCTACCCATATTGCTCAGTAATTTAAAGGCTCGTGTGGTAAGAAAAAGAGAGAAATACAGTAAAGAGAGATTCAAAGACAAAGAAAACCTTTAAATGATTTACAGTGTGTTAATAATATATACAGGCTAAAAGTTAAAGTTCTTAAAAGTAAAAAATAAAAAAGGAAGAGAGTAGTTGGGTGTGGTAGTACACATCTTTAATCCCAACACTTGGAAGGCAGAGGGAGATTGACCTCTGAGACTTCAAGGTGTGGTAGCACACGCCTTTAATCCCAATGTCTGGAAGGCAGAGACAGAAGGATCTCTGAGAGTTCAAGGACAGTCTGGTCTACAGAGTTATTCCAGGACAAATATATAGAGAGAATATAAAATAAAAGTAAAAATAAATGAAATAGAGGTTAAAATAAAGCTCACAAAGATGGAAAATACACAGAATTTTGATACTGTATGCTATTATGCACTCTTTAAACTATTTGAATGCTGAGAAAGGAGTAACAGATGCTAAAAGATATTTGTTTATAAATGCTGCTGAACTAATCCAACATAGATATTTTGAAAATACCTTGACTTTAGAATTTGAATCTAAGGACATGATGCTTTGGAAAGGATTTTCTTCTTTTGTTTTCACAGACTATGAGACCCTGTGAATTGGTATGATATGGTATGATAGACGACGCCCTCCTGAAAGGTTGCTGTGAACACCTTCAAAAAATTACTTCATTCAGTTGACAACTGAGATGAACCTAGCACACAGGTTATACCCTAAAATATCTGATTAACAGCGCCCCCATACAGCAGGAAGCAGTTTGGAGAGAAAAAACTGTGCCCATGTTCCCAAGTATTGTTTATAAATGTTTTTTTTTATATTTAAAGGGGGAGATGATATAGGTATGAATAATTTGCATTGCTATAGATTTTAAGGTCAATTTTGTTATATGTATATGTATTTCTGATATTGATTAAGGTATTGTGATTGTGTAGTTCATTTAAAAATGTAATGTATATATGTTGTTAATGGATAATCATTAATAATAGTCAAGTTTGTAGTCATGTTAGTTAGATTTTCTAGATGTACATAGATATATTTTAGATAGGCATTCTTCATATCTTTCAAAGATTATAGAATATGACATTTTAAATGTTTTAATAACTTAGGGTTTTTCATGACAATGAGACACTCTGCTCCTGGCAGCACCAATCTACTTCAAGAAGAAGATGGGCATTGAAGAGGCACCTTATGGAGTTTGATAGCCATTTGGGCAAGAAACTGTTCTTGCCTGGACTATTGTATAAACTGGACACAGAGAACCCACAGAGAGAGGACTACTGAATTTTCCTAAAGGTGAGATGATCTTTTGAGGTTCCTGATTCATGAAAGAGTCTGCGAGACATTCTGCAGGACATAGCAGATAGTGACTGAACTGCCTTTGAAATTTCCTGCTTCATGGAAATGTCTGCTGGAAACTATGGGCCTGTAGGCCGAAGATGGATGCCCCAACGGTACAGAAAAACTTCGGGTGACTGTCAAGGCAGTGTGATGTCTCTGTCATTTCTAGAGTTTGAAAGTTGGTTATTTCTTATTTGCTTAGGTAATATTGTATCTTTCTGGAGTCTTTGATGGATTTGAAGAATAGTTAGTTATAGTTATAGTTTTCCTTAGTTATGATAAAGATAAAATAGATGTAAATATTGTAATTTTTGCTTGATAACTTTTATTATATGTAATTTTGCTATGTTAAAGTTAAAGCCTTCCCTTTTTTTGTTTAAACAGAAAAAGGGGAAATGATGGAGGAAGGTCATTGGTTAAAAAATAAAGAAACTGCTTGGCCCTCATAGGTTAGAACATAGGTGGGTGGAGTAAACAGAACAGAATGCTGGGAGGAAGAGGAAGTGAGCTCAGACCTGATAGCTCTCCTCTCTGAGGAAGACGCGATGAAGCAAGCTGCCAGGTCAGACATGCTGAATCTTTCCCAGTAAGCTACCATCTCGTGGTGCTACACAGAATATTAGAAATGGGTTAGATAAATATGTAAGAGCTAGCCAATAAGAGGCTGAAGCTAATGGGCCAGGCAGTGTTTAAAAGAATACAGTTTGTGTGTTGTTATTTCGGGGCATAAGCTAGCCAGGCAACCAGGAGCTGGGGCAGCAGGAACACAACCCGCAGCTCCTACTACAGAATAAAAATGGGTTAGACAAAATATGAGAATTAGCCCATAAGAAGCTAGAGCTAGTGGGCCAAGCAGTGTTTAAATGAATACAGTTTGTGTGTTGTTATTTTGGGGCATAAGCTAGCCAGGCTATCAGGAGCTGGGGTGGCAGGAACACAGCCCGCTGCTCCCAGGCCGGCCCACAGCTCCTTCTACACTGAGGGACGGTGGAAGTTGGGGACACTGTCGCTGGTGCCTTACAGTCTTCCTAGAGAATCCATTTCTGTACCTGTGCCATCTCATTCCTTTTAGTGCAGCCACTGAGCCTGTAAGGTGTGATCCAAGACAGACTCCTTCATCCAGAGCTCTTCTCCACAATGTGGAGACATACGAATTGCCAATTCTTATTCCAGCATTCTTCCCGCCAAGCACCAGAAGATGCTAAAGGAGTATGATATTTAATAGATCCCTTTATCTGCTTCAGGCTTTCAGAAAAGGAGACAAATATAGCACAGGCGACACCTTGCACCCTCACTTTCCTCTCTACATGGACCCTTCCAAATTGTTTTCTTGGTTCTAAACTATCTTCTTGTGAAGCAGATAACAGTACTATTGGAAGCATTTCAGCACGGAAGCATGCATACCCAGATGCTTCACACTCTGATGAAATATCTGTCATTAGACTATTTTTATCTAAAGGTCTCAAAGCACATGGAGCATGGATTGTGAAGTGATGCTTAAGCAGAAAAATGTGCCATTTGAGAGGACATTTTGGCATTCCTGAGGACACCCTGCTGATTAGCTCTGAGGGAAGAAAGGCTCTGTGCGTGGTTCAAGATGCAGCTGTGGGATGTAAGCAATCTTTCTTTTTGTTTCGCTCATTTTGGCATTCAGTGTTCTTTTTTCAATGCTGTCTGAAAACCTGAATGAAATAATAATGTGAAAATTAAATTCCTTTGTCCTCGATTTCTGACAAGTTGCCAAAGCTGTAACACTGCTCAAACACGTAATCAGTCATGCAAGACTCAGAAGTTTTAAAATACTGCAACAAATTCAGAAAACAGTGGAAATCTGCCTATAATATACACCCTACTAATTTATATTGATTTATATTCTGAAATTGAAATTACACTCGAAGAATAGGCTTTTCTGTAAGTACTCTTTGAAGTGAGGTTTCATATCAAAATAAATGTGAAGGAAATATTCTCACTTCCTTGGCCCTGTTTTGGAGTGAACATTAGTCTAATGGGCTTGATTTTACCATTTTTTGTTTGTTTGTTTGTTTTTTAAGATAGGGTTTCTCTGTGTAACCACCCTGGCTGTCCTGGAGCTTGCTTTGTATACCAAACTGGCCTCAAACTCATAAAGATCTGTCTGCCTCTGCTTCCTGAGTGCTGGGACTAAAGGTGTGGGCTCACCACTGTCCAGCAATAGACCATTGTTCTTTGTCTAGGGTTCAGGCTCAATGAAATTTCCTCCTCCTATGTGTTAGCGTGTATACTGGTGTTGTCCTTGTTCAAGTCTTGTTTAGGCACCCATGTTGATGAGATTTCACAGGTATAGTTTTTCTGACATTTCTGGGAGACACAATAGCACAGCAAACTTCCTGTTCCTCGGACTCTTAATCATTTTTCTGCACTTCTTTTGCCTGACCACTGAGACCTGGGCACAGGAGTTGTATTGCAGATGTGGAGCCAGAAACCCAGTCTGCTTTCTACTTTCATGTCATGTATGTCCTGTTGCCCTTCTCAGTACACCTTTAACTTCTCTTGTTTTTTTGTTTTCTAAATTTTTAGGCTTTACACTCATTTATATGCATAGATCTATGTATTACAATCTAGGATCTGGATATGAGGATAAACATGTGGATTTTGTTTTTCTGAGTTTGGGTCAACTTGCTAATAGAGTACTTTTCATACCCATCTACTTTCCTGCAAATTTCATGATTTCATTTTTCTTTTTAGCTGAACAAAACCCCATTGTGTGGTTGTACCATATCTCCATTATTTGTTCACTGATTGGTGGACATCCAGGATGATTCTAATCCCTTCCTGTTGTGAGGATGTGTACCACAAACACGAATCCACTAGTGTCTCTGTGGTAGGATATGGAGTTCTTTGGCTATCAGCCCAGGAGTGGGGCATCTGGGTCACATGTCAGTTCTACCTTTAATTTTCGAAGAGATAGTCAAACTGATTCCCACAAAGGCTGTGTTCATTTGTACCCCCACCAACAGCAAATCAGGGTTCCTCTTTCCCTACATCCTTGCCAGCATTTTTTGTCAGTCTTCTCTTAGAATTTTTTAGGGATGAAGAACTGGTTCTGCGATTCAGGGCACTTTTGTTCTAGCAGAGGAGTTCCAGTCCCAGCACCCATATGATGACTCACAAGTGTTCATAACTCCAGTCCCAAGAGAGCTGTTACCCTCTTCTGGCCTCCTCCAGCACTTGGCATGCACAGGTATACAGACATACTTGTGATCAAAACACTCAAACCACATAAGTAAAACTAAAAGAAATAAAATGAAAGCAAAATGTCATCCACATAATGGTACATTATAGGTTCAGGAATTTGCTTACGTATTATTTCCAATGGCTGACTTACAAAGTATGGGCACCGGATGAGGTTATTGAGCATTCCCTGTGGGAGGATAGTCCATTGATATCTCCTAGTAGACTGAGAATTATCATAAGTAGGCACAGTGAAGGCAAATTTTTCTCTGCCCTTTTCTTGTAAGGGTATGATGAAGAAACAATCTTTTAAATCAATAACTGTAAGAGGCCATCCTTTAGGCAATAGGGAAGGCAAAGGAATTCCAGACTGTAGAGGGCCCATACGTTGAATTACCTTGTTGATAGCTCTTAGATCTGTCACCATTCTCCATGTTCCAGATTTCCTTTTAACAGCAAATATTCAACCAGGTAAGCATCTATTGGCTCCTGTACTAGTCTTTCTAAAGCCTGCAGTTTCTCTTCTGTTAAAGGCCATCATTTAACCCATATTGGTCTCTCAGTTAACCATTTTAAAGGTAGGGCCATTGGTACCCCTGAAGGTTTGTTAGTTGTTTTGTGATCTTGTACAGCCTGAATGGCTGGTGACCTTTGTGTATAGTACCTTATAATATCCTTCCTATAAAAATGAGTTTCTGGGACTACAGGAATGTTAATCTGGGTATTCCATTGTTGCAGCAGGTTACAACCTTATAAGTTCATAGTGATATTAGCCACATATGACCTCAGACTTCCTGTCTTTCCTTCTGACCCTATGCATTCAACCCATCTTACGCTTTGTTTCACTTGAGATAAGGTTCCAATTTCTAGGAATTGAATATTTGCCTCTTGAAGAGGACAATTCAGATGCCAATGATAGTCACATCTGCATCCATGTTTAGTAATCCCTCAATTATATTATTTATGTGCATTTTAGCTTTGATCTTTGTTCATTTATAGAAGTCTACCAAAATATACGTTTCCTATTTTCTATTGAAATTTTTTATTCATTCTCCATGTTTAATCCTTTATCCATCCAGAATAATATGTGTTTTTTTTGTTTGTTTAATTGTTTTTAACAGCAGGCATTGGACTTTTAAATTTTCCTGGTGAGACATATCCTCCACAGTGACTAGAAATGACTGGACCACCATGTTTTATCTGGAGCCTGTGAAAGGCCCTCTAAGGAGTTTTCCAGTGGTATCAGGTTGCCTTATTTGTTATTTTGCTGGCCTACATTCATTGCTCCAATGTCGGCCTTTGCAACATCTTCTCCATAATCCAGAAAATTGAGACCTTCTATTTTGTCATTCCCAGAGGAGTTCTAGGAATGCCTTGTCTACAGTCCCTTCTCAGATGTCCTATTCATTCACAATTAAAACATTTGGTATTTTGATGCCTCCTTATACCTTAGGAAATTGCTACTCCTACCCAAGTGTCAGTGTTATAGTCAAATGTCTCAATGTTCATTGTATTCAGGATCTATTCATCCATTGGTGCTGATCTAATCTTTAAAGATCTAAGTATCTTTTTGCATTCTAAGTTGGCATTTTCAAAACCCAGAGATTCAATAAGTTCTCATCTAGCATCTGGGTCTGTTACTCCTATTTGTACAGCCTTAGTTATTCTTTGTAAAAAGTCACTAAAGGGTTCTCTTGGCTCTGTTTAGCCCTAGTATATGATTCAATTCTTTTCCTTATTCTCAAATCTTGTCCCAAGCATTTAAGGCTGCTGTGTGGCATAGGGACAAGATATGTTTATCATAAAGAGCTTGATCCTGTGGGTCAGCATAAGTGCCCTCACCAAGAATTTGATCTTGGGAAGCTTCAAATCCTTTTGCTTTTCCCTGTTGTTCTAAATTTTTTTTGCCTCTTCTCACTAGTAGCATTTCCATAGTAGTTGTGGCCTGTCTGAAAATTTCAGGACCACTGAAACTAATTGAAGCCAATTGTGTAGGGTAGCCTAATTGCTGGAAATCCATGTCTTTACCATTTCCTTAACAAATGATGAATGTAAGTCATAAGACACTACTGCCTGCTAATTTCTTTTCAATCATTCATACCCATAGGTTTCCACCTACATTCTTTGGATCCTTCTGGGTATTTAGTACTTGATGGCTTGTCAGAGGTGATTACAGAGTAAGTAGCTAAAACCCTGGGTAGTCATCTGACTCTGACAGCTACTGGCAATGTTAAATCCTATCCTTGTATCTTCTCTCCTTGCTCATCAGTTCCAATAATTTCCTCAATCATTTCAAATCTTTTTACCACTGTCTTTTGTAAAGCCTGAATCTCTTGACCTTTGAATATTTCTAGTGATTTCATTGACACATATAACCTCTGGTCCTCATTCTGCACATATGATTCAAGGTATGAACCATGTAGGCACTTGCTTAAGTTCTGACAAATATGCTTTGCTTGAAAAATTAAGAGCAATTAAGTCAATTCCATACATGGAGAAAGTTTATCTCTCTCCATGCCCAGAATACCAAGGGACCCAGAGCTTGTGCTCTGGGAACACAAACTGGAAGCTATGGAATTCACCCCATGGCAGGGAATGGTGGGGTGAGCAAGTCTGGGAAATTGCCAAATCGCTATGTGGTAGCTCCTTTGTGGCAGGATTTTGGCAAAACAAACAAACAAACAAACAAACAAACTTAGTAAGTAAAATCAAGCCAGCCAGGCAGGCATAGGAGACTTTCTGGCTCATGAACCAGACTTTTTGTGCCATTCCTGGTAGGTATGGAGTTGGGATTCCCATCGGTGGTGGTATAGATGGACACTATAAAGTATTGCCACACTAGCTCAGAATTGAGTATGATAAAGGGTTCTTTATTTAGGGATAGACTCACAGATCACAATCCTCTGCACAAGTGGAGAACAGGGACTGAATCCAATGAGAGAGAGAGAGAGAGAGAGAGAGAGAGAGAGAGAGAGAGAGAGAACGCGCACAAGCTTTATGGCTGCATTTATAGTATAAGAGACCACACCCAAGTGGGCTGGTATCTTAAAGGCTATTGGCTGAATGAGTTCCATGGCAGTTTAGTCCATTATCACTGTGTTGGGGGTGTGGTTGAGTGCAGGCCAGAATGGTGCTGGGGAAGAAGCTGAGAGTTCTACATCTTGATCAGCAGAAGAAGTAATTTGTGCCCATCCTGGGCAGTATCCTGAGCATAGGAAATCTCAAAACCCGCCCCCACAGTGACATACTTCCTTCAAGAAGGCCACACCTCTTCCAACAAGGCCATACTTCTTACTAGTGCTGCTCCCTATGAGCTCATGGGGGCTAATTACAGTCATACTATCACACTTAGCTAAGTCACTTAATAGTTCAGTATCCAATATTCCCACCCGTTAGCCTCAAAGTAGAGGCTGCAACAGTCAATCCAAACAATGATGGTGACTGTAGTTATAAAACTGACCTCAGATTAAGTTCAAACTATGTGACAAGTATGACTGATCTCGTCTGCCTACATCTGATCCTCTCTCCTGCCATTTCTATTATCTCAGACATTATAATATATGTAATACATACTACCCTATATTGTTATAATATCATATTATAAATAATATTAATATTTCAAACACATCTCAGAACATATGTTCTGGCAAGACAGAGAAATTTCCCAACCCCTGAGTTCAACACCAAACAGTCCCACTATCCGACTTTAAATGTGTTTGTGCTATTCTACCTCAGAAGTTCCCAGTCTTGGCACACACCAGAATCCTCTCAGGAACACAGCCTGGTCTACATTCAGTTGGTTTTAAAGAACCTTTCCAATTTACTTCAAAATATCAAAATTTTACTGAGGTGATAGTGGGCATGTAGGGGTACAGAAGAATCAACATTAGATATTCCCGATGCATTCATGGGGTTCACTATATTATTCAGCCTATTTTTGGAAAATTTTCAAATTTTCATAATGATGTCTTTTCTTTTTTATTTTACTGATGATTCCAATATACAACAGTAACCAATTCCTGGGGCCTCCTACCAGTCACAACTATGAAGTTATAAGAAATGAACGTTTATAAACGCTTACTCTTGTAGGGCCACACCAGCCAGGTGTCGTGGTTTGAATGAGATGTCTCCTACAGGCTTGGGCATCTGAATACTTGGTCTCCAGTTGGTGGCAGTTTGGGGGAGGCTTAAGGGATGTGGACTTAGTGGAGAAAGTGTATCACTGGGTCTGGGTTTTGAGAGTGTACAGCCTTGCTTCTCTTCCAGTTCACTCCCTCTGCTCTGCACTTTCGGTAAAGCATATGATCTTTCAGCTGCTGTGCCTCTCCGTTGTGGTGAACTTATCCCTCTGGAACCGTAAGCTCAAATAGACTCATCCTTTGGTAAGTTTCTGAGGTCATAGTGCTTCATCACAGCAGGAGAAAAGTAACTAGTGCAGCCACCTCAGGCTTTGAAGATTTTTAAGAGTCTCCTAGTTTGGAGGCATATGTATCAAAAAATTAAGCTATAGGTAGAAGAGATGTTCAGGGGAAAGCAGTGTATTAAGGAAATCTGCATGTGGAGAGCAGGTCAGTTACACTTCTTGGAAGCACCAGTAACCATTTAATAATGAAAAACTGACCTTTAAGATAATTTGTGAACCTTAACTATCCTTTAAGGTTCGGCTCCTAAAAGTTTTGGTTCTGTTGTCAATAAAAATAACAAGTTTCCAATCTCTATTGTAGCTTTTGCTCCTACAGTTCATTTCTTTAACATCGGATCTCCTTTCATTATATTATCAGTTCTTTGACATACAGAATCATTTTGTTTAGTTTTGCACCCTTCAAGTCCTTCTGAGAAATGACTTGTGCATTCTATAGATCCAATGTGAGTGTGCTGCGTTAAATAACATAGGTTACACTTATACCACTCTCCTAAATAATCTTGTCCCAGCACTTGAAATGTGAGAGTGTACACATGTTGCTCTTAATTGTCAATCAACATTAATTTAGGAAAGAGGACTGATCGGGAAGAAAACTGTGTCAAGTTGGAAAGAGAACCCCCTTTTTTTAACCCACCAAAAATGGACACTATTCTTTTCAAAGAGAGCTATAAATAAACAGCCCAACTTCCCGATCCCTGAAAGAGGCTCTCTGTCTGGCCAAGTGCAGCCTTGAATGTTAATTCTGTTCTATTGAAAGCACCTGGGATTCAAAGACGTATTCTCTGGCTTGGCTTGCACAAGAGCAGTTTTATCTCCCATCCAGGCTTCAGAATGACCCAATTCTGTCACTTTAGGGGAACAAATAACTAGAAGAAAGTTAGTTGACAGAGATAACAAACATGTGTGGAGGGAACAAGGAAATCTCAAGAAAAGTATCAGGGGTATGCTTCCTTAGGACTGTGTTGGTTTGCCATGAGGTACCAGCCCTTGCTTTGAACTGGCCACATTCAAGCCATTCTTTCACTTGGTTTAAATGCTTCACAGTATGGCTAGGAGAAGGGCCTGAAGGCCTGTGCCAGAGAAGATATTTGTGAGCCTACTAAACAAGAATGGAGATAGTACAGTGATGGGGACTCTACCTGCACATAGAGAGATTGAGGACATCCTTATATCTAGGCACACCGCAACTAGTGTCCTAAAGCTACCATACAAGAAAACAGGAATTGCAGGCTGTATTTTTTTTTTTTTTTGTTCATTACCAATAACAAGACTTTATACCTCTTCAGTGAGGATAAAACCATTATGTAATGGTTTGGGGTTTGATGTAAGTTTTATTTTCTGTTTTACCAAAAAATCTCATTTTTTCAAAACCAGAGAATTTGTATTTTTATAAAAATCACAATACACTGCAACAAATTTTAAAAATACTCTGTCAGCTTTCTGTTAACCAGTATTCCTGCCAAGAACAATTAGTAACACTGAATAAAATATTACTAAGTATCTATTGGAAAGCTCCAGTGAGCTCGCTGCCAGAACAGCTAGACAAGGAGGTCACTGTCGTGGATCCCACATTCCCTCCGCTTGACCTTCTATGACATTGATCAGCTACTGAACAACTGGGAAGCTGAAAAGCAGAGGAGACTGGAGAGAAATAAGAATGAGCTTGGAATCCGTCAAGTAAGGCAGGCCCTGGCTTCCTTTGGGGACTTTAAAAATGTGAGGAAGGCAGAAATGGGAAAAGTCCTTATCGTGCCTGCAGAGCCGTTCCGAAACAGCTCAGCTCAAGTTGGGATGAAGGCATCCGCACCACTATCTGCTGGAAGGAAAAGCACCTTCGGGAATCTTACCACTTAAAAGTTTTCATATAACTTGCATCCATTATAAAAAAGATCAAATACATCAGAAAATAAGGTGAAATGACTGAATAATGAGAGGCACACCAGAACACAAAGAGACAAAGAGAGGCGTGGCTTCGGGAAATAAGTCCTCAGACCTACAATTTAAGTTATCCATGGCCGACAAATTTAAGAGGTTACTTGACAGGAAATTTCAGTAAGTTAAAAGCCTGAATTAAAATAGCAAAAGAAAATTCTAAAACTGAAAAGTTTAGTGACTGAAACTAGGAAATCAATGTATAGATTCAACGGTTTATCAGCAGATGTCGGGGTGACATCTGTTGGTGTCCAGCCTTGATGGGGCTTGCATGTTCCAGGGTAGGGGCATGAGTATGAGAAATATTAGGCAGGATGTCTGACCTAGGGAGTGGCTGCCTACAAAATGCTTGGTCTAAGGTGTGGTTGCTGCATGCCCCGCCTAAACAACAGAATGCTTAAGGCAGGATATAGTTGCTTGATGTTTTAGGTACTGAAGCAGGTAATTGCTCTGTTTGTTCTTTGTATCATTTTAAAGAAGTCTTTTGCCTTCTCCCCCCCCCTTTTGGATTGCGATATATAATCATATGAAAAATAAACAGGTGAATTCAATATTCACTGATTGCCCTTCCGGTTCTATTCCATGTCTCTGTTCCTTTTCTATCCTATCTCTGTTCCTATTGCTTTATATTTCTAATTTTCATGCTCCTACCCTGGAGCATATGAACCCTGTTGAGGCTGGACCCCAATAGATGTCACCCCAATTTGGGACCCTGACATGAGGGTTTCTTTCTTTCTTTTTTTTTTTTTTTTTTGAGACAGGGTTTCTCTGTAGCTTTGGAGCCTGTCCTGGAACTCCCTTTGTAGACCAGGCTGGCCTCGAACTCACAGAGATCCGCCCGCCTCTGCCTCCCAAGTGCTGGGATTAAAGGCGTGCGCCACCACCGCCCGGCATGAGGGTTTCTTATATGAGCATGGATAAGAGGTTATTACTGGATAAGAGGTTATTACTGGAGCATGGGCAACTTAACAATAGCTACACAACTGAAGACAATGACTTTACTCTGGGCCAGCAACAAAGATTGCCAATAGCTCCTCAGGAAGGGGTGGGGCCTCATGAGCTCATCCTCTGTCTGTGATAGACTATTGAGTGGCCCCGTCTTATACTGCTCTGGTGTCATGAGAGCTATGGCCTTTTCATGACCAGGAGAAAGACAGCATTCACAGCAATTCTCCCCATTCTACAGCTCATCTGTTTTTTTTTCCACCCCATTTTTCATGATATTCTATAGGCAAGAGTGAGTAGAATTGATGTAGGTGTCTCATTTAGGCCTGAGCAATCACAGTCACTTGTTCTAAACACTTTGACAAGTTCTGAGTCTCTTTATTAGCCATCACCCACAGTGAAGAGAAACTTCTTTGACAAAGGGCTAAAGCAGTACTGATCTATGGGTAGAAGCAAACACTACAAGGTAGTTTGACACTGTGCCCATTTAGCAAACAACAGTTGTGGTGGACACCTGGATGGGATGTCAGACTCTAACATGGTCCCCATCCCACTGGTTTCCTGAATGCACTGGCATGCACTTTTTTTTTTGCCAAACCTCTGACAGACACCAATGGGATGGGGGAGTTTGGAAAGAGACTCTTGCCCAACAACTTTAGTCTTTGTCAAAAGTACTTGTCTATCTCCTACTAGTCCTTCAAATGTCATCGCTTTGAGTCTTCCTTTCTCACTAGAGTGAGCCCTGTGACTTCTCTGATCAAATCCAGATAATACAAACAGTCTCAAAACTCAGAAACAGGTACCCAGCTTGAGCTTCGTGGCAAGGCTCAGCAGCTCTCTTTGCCCAGCTCAGGGCTGACTGTGAGCAGAGCTGCCTTCTGATGCCTCCATTTTTGACTGATTCTTCCAGAATCAGAACTTCAAGGATGTCTAAATTGCTGTTCTATTGCTATTAAAAAGCCACCGTGACTAAGGCAATGTATAAAAGAAAGCTTTTAGTGGGGCCTTGCTTACAGTTTCAGAGGGAGAGTCCAAGATCATCATGGCGGGAAAGGTGGAAGCAGGCGAGGCACTAGAGCAGTTTCTGAGAGCTTGCATCTTTTCCACAGGCAGCGAGGAGAGAGAGAGAGAGAACGCTAGCATATTAACTAGGGATGGTGTGTGAGCTCCTCTCAGTGACACACCTTCTCCAACAATGCCACACCTCCTAGTTCAAAGATTAAAAGAATCTACCAACTAGAAGCCAAAGATTCAAAAATATTAGCTTATAGAATCCCTTCTTGTTCAACCTAGCACACAGGGGATGAGAAGAGAGAGAAGAAGAAAAATCCTCCACTCCAGAGATTTTCTTGGTGCTTGAGGGACATATGAAGTTGTCTCTCTCCTAAGACCACGTGCAGATTTTAGCTTTTCCCCCCCCTTTTCTTTACATCGCTGTTCATCACTGGGGTGTCTTGGCTACAATCCTTGTTATGGGGACGTTTTATTTCCTCTGACTGTACATATGGCAGTTCACTACCTTGTTAGGGTCACTTATCTTGCTGCAGACAGCCTCGTACTCGTGTCCAAGATTCATGTTCTGTCCCTGACCATGCCTGTGACTACAAATCACCACCCAGCGTCACGACCTCTCTCCTCCAGCATCAGAGCTGCTGTCTAGACCTCTTCTACCTTTGGACTAATTTGTTATCCCTAGACACTAGTGCTCAGCTGACATAGTGTACAAGAGGCCACTCATTAAACCTCCCAACACATCTCTGTTGTCTGAGCACATCAACTCAATGGTATATAAATAATTCTTACCCCTCAAGTAGGTTATTTTTGCATGACTGGACTAAGTATAGAAGCCTACCTAACTCACTGACTTGTGTCTGACAGTGTAAGTGCTCACTAAATATTTATGGAATTATGAGTAATTGTGCTAATACTAACTCTTTGTTGGTAGGTGGTTTCGATGGGAGAGGAGAGCTTTTCTCTCTGAGGCCTTTCAAAGTGGGTTAAGTTATTGTGTCGGGAAGGTCTGGCTGTCTTGACTAATGCTGGCAGAGGGAAGGAGTGACCCCATGCTGACATTTTAATGCTGCACCACCTGCAGCCCTAAACTGTGGAAAGAACCTGAGGTCACATTGCGGAGCCACCTCTCTGTCCTATTCTTTCCCAAAGTTCATCAGCCATTTGCTCAGGGATGTTTAGGCTTTGAGAAAATGGAGGCGAAGTTCCAATTACCATTTTGCCCTGGCTCCTGGCTACTAAATAACTTTCTAATCGGTAGAAGGGAAATTTCACCTCATCATCAGACTTCAGACCCCCGCTGGAAGAAATCAGGTCCTTGCCTGTGTTCTAGTAGAACCGGCGAATGACAAAAGCCAGTCCCTGCTCCTAGCTGCAGCTCTTTCTATAATAAGAGGGAAAGACAGATATGGATGGCACGAAGAGGAAGCTGATGGGGAGGGCGGTTGGGGAGGAGGGGGAGAAGAGGAAAATGAATCCAGGAGAGCCTGTCCTGAGATTGCTGGAACTGACGAGGCTGACTGCTCTGTGGAGTGGATTGGTCCTTCATCTCTTCCCATGCGTCATGCCAGATGTTGCCCTGCTCTGGCAGCCTCCAGTCTGTTACCAGGGATCACGAAGCAGAAGGACTCAAATCGTCACAGTAATGGAAAGGATTTAGACTCATGACGTAAAGCAAGGGGAGGGGGGCAGCCGCGAGCTTTATTTGCGTTTCTTGAGAAAAGGAAGCATGAGCTAGAGCTGGGTGTCACCAGCGGGTGGATAAATTAATACCGAATTAATATCAAGGGCTCAAATATGGAGCACACTCCACATTAAGAGCTTGTTTATATTTAGTGTCACTTGTGTTAAGTGTGCAGGAACCCCATAAACATTAGGGACCCTGAATGCTTCCATCTGTCTATGTCTAATGTATACACAGTTAAGTTTTACTCTGTAACTAATTCATCTTTTAATTATTTTCCAAGTCTTTTTATGAATACAGGATGGCAATAGCCTGATCCGTCACAGCTGACCCAGCTTGGATTCTCCCCCTGCTACATGGCCAGAGGACCCCCCATTCAATGAACCCAGAATTACCCTCTCTGACAAAGACCCACCCCCAGCAGCTAAAATATCCCTGCCCAACGCATTTTATATCCTCTTAGCATCAGGAATGGCAGTTTCCTGCTAGAAGACTACACTTCCCAGGTTCCCTTGCGCACCACAGAAGTCAGTTCTGCCCATTCCTCCACAGGAAGGGGCCATGTCCCATCTTCCCCTGTAGGCATTTTGAACATCCACACATGTGAGTGAGAAAGATGTCCGCTCATCATGAACAGACATGGTCCTGTCTAACGTCAGAACAAGCTCTCTTCCACTCCCTCCTTTTTCTTTCCTCTCTCTCCAGCTGTTTTCAAAACATAATCTAACATATGGCACTGACCTTGCTAAATATCGTATATAGCACACCTCATGAATTCTCCTATTTCCCATCAATTTGTTTTGATGACTTGTTTTTATCTTAAAATATTAAAAAAGTATTGCCCATTTTACAAGCTACAAAGTTACTTGTCAGACAAAACTAATTTCAAGAGCATATTATGCCTTTAGTATCTTTAATTATGACTTCCATATATCAATTGTGGAAACCCACTTATGTGTGTCTGGTGCCAGCATATCATAATCAATATGTGATACTTTAAAATCAAAAAAGAGCAGGGGCTGGAGAGATGGCTCAGTGGTTAAAAACACTGGCCACTCTTCCAAAGGTAACTTGAGTTCCAAAATCCGACAACCTTACACAGACGTAATGTGTGCAAAACACCAATGCAGATAAAAAAGAAAAAAAGTGAAAAAGAATGAATTTCATGATCATTACATGCCTGCTACATTGAAGAAATGAAAAATAGACTCCCTCTCTTTGTATGCTATAAGCTAGAGCAGCATCTACTAGAACTTTCCATGACCTGTGAGCGTGCTTTGTGAGTTTGCTTCCTTACCCCTGCTATTATCCTGTAGTCAGTGGGCTGCTTAGTAGGACTTTAGAGAGGGAAGACCTTTAGGAACAAAACCTAGGGAAAGAAAATATGGGCATGTATTTCCTTTATATAATAAACCTTGGAGCTAGGCACTGGTGATGCCTGCCTTTAATCCAAGCACAGGCGAGGCCGAGGCACAAAAAAAAAAAAAAATTGAGTGGGGGGAGGAAAGGATGGAGGGAAGGCGAGTGTGTCAACCTTGGGCTGCTTTTTCCCATGGGAATGCACAAAGTCATGTTATCTGAGCTCATTCAGATTGTTAATGTAGTGTACCAGAAGCAAAGGTTTTTTTTGTGTGTGTGTTTTTTTGGAGTAGTTGGGTCTAGAATTTTGATCTACATACTTAGCACTTTTTTACTTTGTATTTTTAGTCAGAGTCTATAAAGCTTCTTGGTGTCATTGGAGAAGTTTGATCATCTTGTCTCAGTCATCTGAGCAGCTGAGATTCCAGGCTTGGGACTGGCAAAACATTATGATAATGAATCATATTTGATTTCAAATGCATTTGGAAAGGACCAGCCAGTGCCAGTGGTGGGAAAGTCCCTCATACTGTCTTACCATCTTTCCTGTTCTTGCGGCGAGAGTCTACTCTGCACCCCCAGAAGTGTCATACGAGCAGAAGAGCAGAATGAAACCAGGTCATGCCCCCTCTCTTTGCAGCCAGATGACACCAGGCTCTGAAGAAAATCATTGCTATTTAGTCTTCCCTGGGGCTATGGAAAATGCAGGGCAAATGAAGCTTCAGGAGAGGAGAGTGACCTCATTTCACTGCGGGGAGGTTTGTTGCAGATTTGCTTAGTGTAGAGTAGCACACTCCCATCTTATATTTTAAGAATACATTTCAGTTTCCCTGTAGTGACCTGAAACTACAGACAGCATCGAGTTTTTTTTTTCTTTGCAAACACACCCCTGATAAATCTTGATTAATAAATTAGGAACAGGAAGAGATTAACAAAATCTAATAATAAAATAGAACAATCATAACTATATATTGTAATGCATTATATGAATGTGGTCTCTCTTGAGTGAAGATAAATATAAATATTTTCAATTATTAAACAACCAATCCAATTATAAAATGATTATGGGTGACAACAAACCTCTGAAAAAGAAGTTGAATAAGGGGCACTAGCTCTATTATCTGCCTCAGCATCTGACTGTAGACTTGACCTAATTTGTTTGAAACCCAGTGGTACCTGGTCACCTTTGGCCCAGTTAAAATGTTTCTGTATGGTTATTTGTGGTATAACTCATCTGTGCCTTATTCTACTATCTAGAACCCATCATACCCCAGCAACTAGACATGATACAACCTCATTGTCATCATGAGAGCCATGAAAGAAAGTTTCTTCACATTTTTTCTCGGAGGAAGACAGTCTAACACCTAAGGGGTAGCATACACCTTGTTAAAGGGACAGTCCCCAGGTTCATAGTGGAAGTCACAGCAAGTGTTAGCTGGTTTTATTTAAAAGTGTCATATTTATCATCTTAAGGAAGAGCAAACCTGCTGTAATTTGTTGTTTGTTTTAGCATAAGTAGATCTTGAATTTTAATCATTTTTTTCTTGGATTCATTAGATAAGATCTGATTATTTTTCTCACTTTATCCTGTTATTTTGCTAAATGACTTTTAATAGATTTTTTTTCTAATGCTAAATGATCAATGTTTCCTTGAGGGTCTGCCATACTTGCTCATGATTTATTACTTTCTAAAGTACAGTGATAATTAGCTTTTATATTTCATTAGGGCTTTTAGTTTTTAGATCTGTGTCAGCAAGGAAGATTAAACTATTGTTCTTTAAGACAGGACATAGAAAAGAGAAAGAAGGGAAAGAGAGAAGGAGGGAGAAGAGAGAGAGAGAGAGAGAGAGAGAGAGAGAGAGAGAGAGAGAGAGAGAGAGAGAGAGAGAGAGAGAAAGAGAAAGAGAAAGAGAGAGACTTAACATGTCTTCAGATGGCTTCCTAACTGGGCATCTGCATGGCTTCTGAAGCTACCTGAGAAGACTGCATAGCGCGCCAGGATGCCTCTGCAGGGCTGAGTGCTGCCCGTCGTGTTTATGCCAAACCTCCTATTCCTAAACTGGGCGCATCCCAAAAAGTCCAGGTAAGACCCACCAGCTGCTGACTTCAGTAGGGAAAAGGGGCAAGTAAGCATAGCAATCAAGGCTACCTACCTATTATTCTCCTAGTGAAGGTCTACTACTGACCATATGCAGAAGGACTCATAGGCTTTTTCCTGAGAGGCAGAGGCAGAAATCTTCTTGTGGTGGCTTGTCAGGTAGAGGCGAGATTGGTCTAGACTTAGCAGGTAAACCGAAACGCTACCCTTCCACTGAGTCTGTGTAGCAGTGCCTATGGAAGGTCCCTAGATGCTCTGCCTAACAAGAAAGGGTCCCTTTGCTGGAGATAATAATCCTCTGTAGGACAGTGTGATAAGACTCCGAGTCTTCCATGGCTGCTTTCCCTCAATTTTGCCCCACTTTGGTTCTGTCCCTAATGAGAATGACTGGGGCATCTCAGAGATGGAGGCAGCTACAGACAAGAGGGACCACAGTGAAGACTTCTTGTGAGGATGCAGAAGGCACACACAATGCCAGGAACTTGTCAGAAAAATGCTCACGACGAGAAGGGAAACTATTTCACCTGTCTAGAAATAAAGCCATTCTACAGATTTTACTTAAAATAGTGGAGTAGTAGGGAGAGATGATCGTCTTATGGGAAGAGAGGAATGCAGAGCATAGCTACCTTCTACTTTCCGTCTTGTGGATGAAAGATGGAAATCCAAGTGAAGGGAAACCACAGAGAAAACAAGCAGAAAAGGAAAACAATTCCAACATGGCCTCCAAGTTACGGCAAGTCCAAAAAAAACATAGCTCAAATAACTTTAGTCCTTTACTACTGAGCAAATGCCTGGCCTCACAAACAATTCTAGTTTTAGATTACTCACTAATTTAAAACAAACCCCTGGATTCCGGGGAGGGATTGCTAGCATTCATGCATTATGCTGACCTGCACCTTGGGGACCTGGCAGGGTGGGCTTGCCAGTACTCAGGCAGTATTCCGACCTGATCAAGGTCATCAGCTATGTTGGTATAGCACATACACTAGGTCCCCTCACAAAAGGCAGGTGTCTCTCTTCCTGTCTTCCTTTGCTCCTGTCTCCAGAGGCCATTCTTCTCCCCCCCCCCGTTCCCATTCCCCTCCCTCAATAAACTCTCAACGTGAGCCCTGTTGCCTGGTGTGAGTCTATCTCTCTCCCATTATTTTTCACACGGATGTAATTAAATAAATTATATACACTTTGTCCTACTTAGATTTAATTATTAACTTGACACAGTCTCCTAAATCATCTGAGAGGAAATCCTCAATTGACAAATTACCTAGATCACATTGACTTGTGAGCATGTCTAATGGGGTACTGTCTCAATTTTTGACTGATATAGGAGGCTCCAGCTAACTGTGGGTGGGGCCATTCCTAAGAAGAAGGTCTTAGTCTGTATAAAAAGGCCAGCTAAGCATGTACCTGTGAGGAAGCCAGCAGGCAGAGTCTCTCCATAGTTTCTGCTTCAAGTCTTTGCTTGAGTTCCTGCCATGACTTCCCTCACTGACGGATTGTAATTTGTCGGGGGAAATAAACTCTTTCTTTCTCTAGTCTGTAGTTGCTTTTGGTCACAGTATTTTGTCACAGAACTAGAAGGGAACTAGGACATATTTTATTTGATATTGTTTCAATATAAGTGGGCAATAAGTAGATAATTTGAATATGCATATATAACACCCAAAAGTGTTATTTCTGTAGCTTAATCTAAAATTGGAAACCCAAAATTTTTATAGTACAGAATTTAAGTGCTGTCTTAGCTACTCAGGTGGCTGCCACAGGAAGGTCTCTTAAGCTTGGCAAATAAAGACCAGCACAGGCTACATAGCAAAATCTCATCTACCTAAAGGATAAAAAGGTGGCACAAGGACGAGAGAGGAGAGGACAGGAGGGAGCTGAGAGAAGGGGAAGAATGGAGACACTGGTTGCTTTTATGTCTCTACAATATTGATTATATCTTAAGTTTAACAATTACTGATATAGATCAACTAACAAATTGGCTTAATCAATACTGATATTTGAATTGTTATACCTGGCGATCTCACTAAGTTTAAATATGCCGATAACATAATTTTGAGAAGGCCATCAAATACAAAGAATGGACATGTTTTACTTTGAAGCCTTGACTAATTTCTCCATAGTCATGGTACTAATTGCTATAATATGTTTCATGCAGGGCACAGAGACTCTGGTAATAATATAATCACTTACAAATTGTTTTAATACAAATATTGTCAAAGTATATAATATTCTCAAAAGAGAATATTAGAAATCCCATTGGTTTGTACAATATATATATATACTAATAAATTTTAATATAAAACTAGGCTTAATGAAATGGGACTCCAATAACACCTCTATTTAGAGAGTTGTGTGGTCTAATGTAAGTTAAATCAGTACCTTCAGGGATAAAAACACGTATGTATGTGTAAATACATTATTACTTCTTATCCACTTACAGATCTATTTTTTTTGCTTTTTCTTAAATCTGGGAGAAATAATCTCTTCCAGCAGTACTACAGCCTCTGTGGTGTGGTTCCATCTGCTGAGGCCTCTGTAGCCAATACCTAACAGTACTAAAATTACTGTTTTCCCTGAAGCAACAGCTGCTAAATGTTTTTGCTCATCTGCTAGAACGTGGATTTCAGCTCCTATTTCAACAGCCCCCCAGTGCAGCCTCCTTCCCACTCGAAAGGCATGTCTAGGCTGCCTATGGGGTCATCACAGTCTTTGTTAGACAAGATCCTGATGGCATCCACTTCTCCAGAAACACAGGTACCTTGATAGCATCCTCCTCCAAGGAGGTCAATCTGACATATGATCAAGGACACATGAGTCCAATAGTTTTAGTACTTCTGGTTTCTCAGGGCAACGTGGGCCTTGTTGACAAGTTTTATATACAGATTAAAATCAACAGGCTCCCAGGTTAATGCCCTCAGAAAATTCTCACTGCAGAGGTCTTGGCAGCTCTTCTCATGCCTCCAGGGTCTCTGAGTCATTCTGTGCTGCTGTTTGGTTGCCCCAGAACTTCGGATGCAAGAAGCTGCTCCGCTCAGCCCCTTACCATTCACCACTAAGCATCCAGCTGCCTGCTGGCTGGCTCAGATCCCGAGCCTGTGACCTCCACATCCAGTTGCTCAGGTAATGGCAATAGCATGTTACAACCTCAACAGAGTGCTGGAGGCTCTGTATGGCAAGATGGAGAGAAACTCAAGACATATCATATTATGGGGTGCCTATTGGATAAGAAACTGCCTGACCCAACTTCTTCACCTGGGCCCAGTCTTCATGTGCAAGGATCAAGGCCACATATTAGCTTTAAAAATAGACAACAACAACAAAAAAGCTGGAGCGATGGTGGTTTACAACTGTCTGGAAATTCAGTGCTAGGGAATCCATGCCATCTTCTGGCCTCGGTAAGCACTGTATACATGTGAGATATATATATATATATATATATATATATATATATATATATATATACACACACACACACACATACATGTAGGTAAAACACCCAGACACAGAAAGAGAGAGAGGGGGAGAGGGAGGAAGGAATGGAGGGAGGTAGGAAGGAAGGAAGGAAGGAAGGAAGGAAGGAAGGAAGGAAGGAAGGAAGGATGGAAGGAAGGAAGGCAGATTATGGTCTGGAGGAAGAGAACTTTGGGAGTTTATGACTTAGATGCCCAGTAGTCAGACATTTGCCAGATGTGCTAAACATCATTCCACTCTCACACTCCTGGACTACCTGAAAGCTGGTTGGGATTGACTGAAGAGCAATGGGGGTTTATAGACTGTGTGGCTAACCATCACATGGGATGAGGCTTGGGAGAATGCCGCTGTCTTCATTTCCTTAGCTAGTATATTCTTTAAAAAGCACAGGGTCCTGCCAGGAGGTGGTGGTGCACACTTTTAATCTCAGTACTTGGGAGGCAGAGGTAGGTGGATCTCGGTGAGTTCAAGGTCTACAAGAGCTAGTTCCAGGACAGCCAGAACTGTTACACAGAGAAACCCTGTCATGAAAAATCAAGAAAATAGAGTCCAATGAAAAGCACTTTAGTCAACCTTTGGGCATTCATATTAACATTTGTAATATTCATATTAATATATGTAAGTTGGTAACCACATACCAACAAAGTGGTCTCATCTCACATTTATGATAGACTATTACCTAAAACTTGTCTTCTTTGAATTAAAAAAAAAAGAAACAAAAGATGAAACAAAAAACATCCAACATTTTATGTAACGCTCTTGCATGGTTCCCAGACACTCAAAACAAAACCACTCACCTCCACAGCATGAATACTTACCAAATGCTTCTTCCCCAAAGTGCTGGGGGTCAAGCCTAGGGCCTCATGCATGCTGGGGATGTACTCCATCACTGAGTTACACCTCAGTTATCTCCTTTATAGTCACAGAAATCACTGGTAGTAACCCATACACACACTTCACTTTTGAAAATCTACATTGTATGTGTGGTGGGGGTGGTCTTAAACACTCAGTAACTGCCGCAACACAGAAAAACAGTCCTGTCCTCCAAAAACTCGTTTTGAAACCCCCATCTAAGTCATAAACTCTCAAGGATCTCTTCCTTCAGGCCATAATCAGCCTGTCTTTCCTTCCTTCCTTCCTTCCTTCCTTCCTTCCTTCCTTCCTTCCTTCCTTCCTTCCTTCCTTTAGTTCTCTCTCCTCTCCATCCATCCCTCCCTCCCTCCCTCTCCCTTCTTCCCTCCCTCTTTTTCTTTCTTTCTGTGTCTGGGTGTTTTGCCTGCATGTATGTATACATATCACGTGTATACAGTGCTTACAAAGGCCAGAAGAAGGCATTGGATTCCCTAGCACTGAAGTTCCAGACAGTTGTGAACCACCATATGAATGCTGGGAATTGAACCCAGGACCTCTGGGATAAACTGCCAGTGCTTTTAACTGCTGAGACATTGCTCCAGCTTTTTTCTTCTTCTTTTGGTCAATTTTTAAAGCTAATATGTGACCTTGATCCTCTCACATGAAGTCTGGGCCCAGGTGAAGAAGCATGCTCTTGGGTCAGGCAGTTTCTTATCCAGTAGGTACCCCATTTGAACCTATACTTCCCCTAGCCCCTAAGCTTTTCTAGGCACAACCACACACTGTTATGCTGCCTGTTGATCATCTTACTCTGGCTTCCCACTTGGAATATCTTCTAGTCTCACATCTCAGAGAGCACCTGCCTTGGGTACCCCTGGGCAAGGAGTTAGATATGAGGGAACCAAGGTTCCCTCAGCTGTGTCTTGATCACCATGGTCACCATGTCTCTTAAGTGTCAGATGCCCTTTTGTGATTAAACATCCTTGAAACTACAGTTAGGTTGCCCATGGTGTATTGGAAGCTAATATTCCAGGTACTTCCCCAATTGTTCTGAATATTTATACATTTACAAAGAGTCTGCATCTTCACAGAACCCTGGCTTCATTATAATGTTTATGTTATGGCTTTTAATCTCCCTTCTGTGGCCTTTCTAGAGAATCATGGGAAGAAGTACCCTAAAAGGACATCTAGTCCACCAAGCTTTGGTTGCAGGGAGGGTCACCTTCCCCCATGATTATGCTATGTACTTCATAAGTAATTGCAAAAAATTATTTAAAATCTACAATGCAGAAGCCACTGGGCTTCTCTTTCTGGACCTACTCCAGTCTCTATGCTTGGCCTTGTTAAATAAACACTTGGTTACATATTCTCTCAACTGGCTTATTTCCTTTGAAAAGACAAGAATGGGGAGGTCCTGGTAAAAACCAGCTTTCATGTCTCAATACTATCTGTCTATACTGGAGCCTCTATCCTCCTAGACACGGCTATAGGCCTTCACCCAACGTTACCAGGAATAACTTCTCCTATTATGCAAAATGGACAGGTTACACATTTGCTTTTCTTCTTGAATTCACTCTCTTCTTGGCCTGTGATCCTGGTCTAGTCTTTGCTCTGCATTCAAATGTACAACCTTGCATTTTTATACTAAATGATAGTGGTTAAAATTACTTAAATCAAAGGAGATTGCTTCTTTCAGGTAGGTATCTGTCCCATATCAGTTAAGTCCTTGACTTCCTAAGAATGTTTCTGAACTTGAGTTTGAGGGAGAAAGGAAACTGGTTTCATTGAGGATGCTAGCAATCCATAAGGAGGTAGACATTTTTCCCAAGCTCTCCTCTCTTTCATCTTTGAGGAAGCATGGGATATTTGTGTTAGGACCAGATTAGATGGTCCACGTGGAATTCAGTCTGGCACTGACTGCCATTGGCCAACTTCTTGTGGTGGCATTCTCTTATCTTGAGGGTAAGAGGTCCCCTTTCGGCATCACTTCTTGTGGTAAGCATCTGTTATCTGAGTCATCTCAGAAGCACAGGGGAGGTCAGAAGAATGGGAGGGGGAAGCGTTGTCTGTGAATAAGGAAGGGAATAGAAATAGGTCAAGAACTTTTTGCTGGAGAACAGATTTAACCTGTGTGGTGGTTTGAATTGGAGGTGCCATCTATGGCAAAGGTAGTGAGAGACAATATTGAATTATTCAGCTGCTTGATCTCCTACATCAGTGACTTTTAGAGTCATCTAAGGGCAAGTGATACTACAGGGTTTACTGGGGATAAACCCAGGGATTTATGCATGTGAGGTCAACTTCCAGCTGAGCTGAATCCCCAGCCTTAATATTCTTATAACCCAAAGTTAAACAATCAGAATTGATGTTATAAAAACGGAGCCTCTACTTTCTTCAGTAATACAGAAGGGAGTGTGAAATGTTAATCGAATTAATCTTATCAATAAAAACCAGGACTCAGAATTCAGGGTAAAACCTGGAAGATCAGAGGAGTAACCACAGTCCCTTCCTACCTCTTGCGTTCCTTCAGTTCCAAAAAGGGCTGAGATCCTGTGTCAGTCCTGCCTTACCACTTCCTTCCCTCTCTCTACAGCCCTCCAAACCTCTATGGTCAGCTAGGGATGGGCTCTACCCTCTGACTTCAAACAAACTTTATTTGTCAGAACACAATGAAAATACCACACAACAGAAATGGCTCTGCATTGATTCCCTAGTGATGGAGGAAGGTCATTGGTTAAAAAATAAAGAAACTGCTTGGCCCTCATAGGTTAGAACATAGGTGGGTGGAGTAAACAGAACAGAATGCTGGGAGGAAGAGGAAGTGAGCTCAGACACGATGCCGCTCTTCTCCAAGGCAGATGCCATGAAGCTCCGACCCAGGATGGACGTAGGCTAGAATCTTCCCGGTAAGTGCACCTTGGGGTGCTACACACATTATTAGAAATGGGCTAGTCCAGGTGCGAGAGTTAGCCGAGAAGAGGCTAGATATAATGGGCCAAGCAGTATTTAAAAGAATACAGTTTGTGTGTTGTTATTTTGGGGCATAAGCTAGCCAGGCGACCAGGAGCTGGGGCGGCAGGAACACAGCCTGCAGCTCCCCACTACACCCTAGTCCCAGCTCAGCAAAAATACCAGGCACTGGTGTCTTGAAGCATCAGCAATCCATTCTCTCCTGCCTTTGGGGGCTTTGCTTCCTATGGAGCTATAGAGAGAGATCCACGTTGCTTTTCCAGCTTCTGGAGGCTGTTGACATTCCATGAGTGGATTCTCTGACTCCATCCTTGCATTGGCTTTCAGTTCTGAGTCAGTTTCTTTCCCCTAGGAATACTTGGAATTGGATTTAGGGCCCATCTGGATGGTATAAGATGATTATCTTGGTTTGAGATACTAAATGTAATTGCATCTGCTAACACATACCCCCTCCCACCAAAATAATGCAACATTTACAGGTTCTAGGAACTCAAGCATAAACACAGCTTTTTAGGGGCCCGTGACAGCTTTCTGTAGCCCACTGCAGACAATAAAGCTAAAATTCGAGTTTGCTGTCTGATTTACACTTAACTTTCTGAAGGCTGTGATGTTCACTTATCTATAAAAAACACTTCCTAACTTGCATTTGGAAGGAAATGTGAAGTGGTTTTATTTAAAGTGCATGCAATAAATATAATTTGACATTTGTCCAGTTGAGGATAAATTTAAACTGACTTTTCACTACATGTAGTAAAAACCGTCCCAACCTTCCACAAATAGAGATGAAGCAACAAGCAAGCAAGCACGTGCCTATGCCCCACCCTGCATTGTCTCTAATTAGCCACTTTCTCTTTTAGAAACACCTCCTCCTCTAGTCTACATGAGTCTATCTGCCTTGGTCTGCCCATGACCTTCCTTAAGGGACAGTTAAGCCATGTGTGGTTGAGATCATCACCTGGTAATGAGGGCTGCAAACTCCAACCCAAGGGGTTGTTCGCCACAGCCTTGTTCACATTAGAAACAATAAAAATGAACCCCAACAAGCTCTTCCTCCTCACAGACTGGCATTTATGACAAAGAGGGAAAAATCCTAAACTGTTCCTTCTCAAATGGCCAGTGATGTAAGTTTCTTATACATATACAAAATTTGATTTGATTAAATATTGAAAAAACTCGTCTTAATATTATTCTCCATAATTTACTTAGTTTCAAGTCATCGAATTGCTTTCAGAACTGGACCTTAGATCTTCAGTCTCAGTAACAAAGCAGTACACACACATACATGTGCACATATGGAAATATTTTCTTTGGTGAATAAGAATGAAAACTGTATCTATCCTGTATCTGACCCACTTTACTGGGTCAAAATCAGGATAGATAGTCTCCTTTATTATCTCCTCTTGCCTCCAGCTCACTGTGGCTGTCCATATATACCAGGAGTCTTATATAAAAGGTCCTGAGCATTTGGTCATTGCAGTTATTGTCAACTCTAGTGGCTGCACAGGAGAGGCATGTGTTTCTAGCTGGTCTTATCAACAAGGGGCATGGAGGACTTGCCATCTCAATGTGTCCTTCCTAGTGTCCAGCCTAGACAGGTACAGTACACAGAAATTCCTTTCTGGGGATCCTGTCATCCCCTCACAACATCGAGGCAAGCATGTGCCCTTCAACCCCTCCTGCCTAAATCCATCTTCTAGTCAGGTTGGCCACTGGGCCACTGTTCTGCCTTCAGGTCACCTTCTGACTCCCTGGTCAGACCTCTCTCTCTCAGATTAGGTGACTCTGACATTTCTCTTATTCCCACAGAGCACAGTTTCTCAGCCCTCACCCCAAATAAGACAGATGTTTTCAAAGTCTTTTCTCTCTGCTCTGGGAAGATTTAAAGCTGTCTCAGGACTGAACCTATTACCTTTCTTCCTTCAAGGAAAATTATTTCAGGGAAGGAATATATGAAAATTAGAAAGTATATGTAAGAATTTAATGGGATTTTTGAGTTTCCTTTCCCCTTTAAAACCAGCCTCAGTTTTCTCAGAAAAATGTAGACTCCCTACAGAGCTGGTGATAAAATCAGCCAATAGCCACATTTGCCCGTGTTGGGCTTGGCAATGCGGTTTCCTCTTTTTGAGTTATTTTAGGGAACTGAGGATCCAGGAGTGGGTTTGAGAGCTCATTTCAATCTCATCCTTTACCAAGATCCACCCCCAAATAGTGCCGCTTCGTGCTGGTGGAATAATTCACAAACGAACAGATGGAAGCACGCTTAGAGAAACTGAAATCGGCCACCCTTTTGTTGAGCATTCCTAACTCATTTCCATTGTGGCTAAAGCAGTACAGGGAAAGGTTTAACAAAGCAGCTCACCAATAGACCTCTTTTTTTTCATGTGGATTTATTCAAACTCTTTTTAGTGAAATGTTAAGACTTTAGAACTGTATAGAACGAACAAAGAGTAAATTAGAACCCAGGCGTCCTGTTGCAAAATAAGCATCCTGTCAAAGATTTATGGTCCTCATTCCGTTTCTTCCTTCCTTTTTAAAAATTATAAAAATGCAGTGATTGTTTTGCTCATTCAAAATCACAAACCAGAGAGTAGAATAACTAAAGCCAGCAGCACACATGGTTCCTGAGCCTGTCAGCCAATCCTCCAGAGGAGCAGCGGGAGCCGCGTGACTCAGGAAATTAAACATCACGTTCGCTCCCTGGGTCTCCATCTAATTTTCAGTGACCTTGTGGAAATTTCTTCAAGTGTTTGAGGTTGTGCTTGATTTTAAGGTGTGGAAAATAATATCAGCCTCCTACCAAGAAGAGATGGGGGGTGAATAGCAAATGAGTGTAATTGAAAATGCATTGCTCACAGCGTGTGAAGGGCTGACTCAGTGCAGGGTGACGGGAAGGTGAGACATAAAACATGTGCGTGCGAGCACACACACACACACACACACGGGTGGGGGTAGGGAGGGCTGCTCTATTACCAGACTTATCAGATCTGCGGTACACACTGGCTGCAGTCTGAGAGGGCTGTCACCTCTGCTGTGGCCTAAGAGCATAAGTAACCACCTTAGCCTACATTGGCACCACCAGTCACTTTATCAAGAATTTGGAAGGAATATAGCAACATTTGGTTTTGCTTACCCCCCTCAGGACCTCTGAAACCATTCCTTCCACCCCTTTCTCCATCTTCAGCTGCCTTAATGGTGTTGGAACCACATCCCTGAACTGGGCCATTTCATTTCCAGGTGGGCATGTTGGGCCATCCTTCCTGGTTGAGATGGAGTCTCATTCCTTTTCTAGTCCAACCAGTCTGTTCATTTTCCTGTGAGACAGACTTTTCAGAATTTGAAGCCAGAACTCCCATTTTGCTAGACTACAGTCTTCAAGTGACATTTTCATTTTCATTCATTATAAAGCTTGGTATGGGCTTATAGTGTCTCACTACCAAGGTCATCTTCTTGTAATTCAATCTTTCTCGTTATTGTTTCTCTTAAAATGCCACTTTTAAAGTGAGTTATGACCCAGAGAGGTGGGTCTAATAATTCAAAGTACAATGGATTCTCTTTTATTTAAGTTTTGATAAAGCAAAATTTTTGAGTACCTTCTAGTCACTTACACTATGGATATAAGGATGAAGAAAATAGATACAATTGTTAGTCTTAAGAAGCGAGTGCTTGGGGATGCAGAAACAGTAGTGGGGTAAAACGCTCCCAACAAAGCCGGGCGATGGTGGCGCACGCCTTTAATCCCAGCACTCGGGAGGCAGAGGCAGGCGGATCTCTGTGAGTTCGAGACCAGCCTGGTCTACAAGAGCTAGTTCCAGGACAGGCTCAAAAAAGCCACAGAGAAACCCTGTCTCGAAAAAACAAAAAACAAAAAACAAAAAAAAATGCTCCCAACAAAGCCATTCAAGTAATTTCAGGTATAGAGATGTTTTGTGGTGAGTTTGGCTAAGCTACACTCTCTGTTTATTTCTATCTTTATATTGCTCTTCTTTTTTTCTCTGAATGGCTCCAAGAGCTAAAACTATATTTCCCAGACTGCTTTGCTGTGGATAAGATTCTGGATAGGAATTACATCCTGCCACATAAATATAACTCAGATAAGCTATAGCTATGGAATTTTTATCTGAATGCAATAAAAAGCCTTTGGAGGATTTTCAGCAGTATTGCAGCTTTATAGCATGGGGGTCACAGGAGAGGGCAGAAAGGGAGCAGGGAGGAAGGAAGGGGAGTGGAGAAAAAAGTGTAGCGCAATAAAAACAATAAAAATAATCCTTTATATTCAAGACATGCAATGTAGTATTTAGGTGTGTGTGTGGGGGGGGTGTGGGTGGGTGGGTGTGATATCATAACCAGTTTAACTAACACAAATCTATCACTTTCTATAGTTACTTTTGGTGTGTATATGAGTTAAAATAGACAACCTCTATTCTTTATGAAAATTTCAAGTACACAGATACATTATTCTCACCACAATTCACATTAGTTTTTCAGAACTTATTTTTTAATGGAAAGTCCTCTTTGACCCATAGCTGCCGTCTCCGAAGAGAGGAGACAGAAAGTCAAGTTGCAATGTCCAAAGAGGCTGACTCCACTGATGAAAACCCTGATGGGGTCAACAAACCACAAATCAGAAACACGACAGTGAACGAGCTGGTGTCAGGGCTCAGGGATTTCAGAGCACTTGAGTGCGCCCCCCTTAGGCTAACAGGCGCACTGTCAGGATGCTTCCAAATATGCCCTGAAGGGAGGTCTGTCTGGTCCTGTGATTTGTGTGAAGATGCTGGGTAAGGAAGCTTCCATTTTCCTGGACACTAAATCCACCGAATCCACTGTGTTCTGCGCAGCCTCTTCTCTCTGGGAGACAGGCTGATGCCCAAGGGTAAGCCCTACCATCAAAGGAGATTCACTCTAAACTTTGTTTCTTATAGTTAAGTGACATTTTTCCTCCTCAGAACTCAGAGTAGCAAGGTACCATTTTTGGAATCCCTTTAACTTTAAAACCTATCTTTTGCAGTGCTAATGATCAAACTCAGGGCTTGCTGCACGCTAAGAAAGTGCTGTGCCAATGAGCTGCACTTCTAGCCGCTCTTTAGGGATTTTTTGAGCCTATATTATCTTGTCTATATAATTCTGGATTTTTTTTAAAACAGCTAAAATGTCTGGTCCTCTTTTATTTTATGGGAGGCAAAAAGGCAGGATTAACTTGGAAATGTTAGACTTCGCTTTCCAAGTCTTAAGTCCCAAAATGAGGAGAAAATGGTGGTCCCAGGTAAGGTGAGTTTCATAACCATCACCGTCAAAGGCTGTCTCATGCTAAGAAATAATCTCCATAGTCCAGGGCTGTAGAGCTTCAGACTCTCGTGTCTTGCTTCCTGGTAGAGCCACTTGAGACAATAGAAAGATCAAAAGAGTGGGAGGAACTAAGGCTTGGCTTCCTCTAGTCATACCATGGAAATAGCGCCTGCGGACTCTCTAGTCAGGGGGAGAATGCATCATTTTATTTGCCAGGGCTCTTGGCATATAAACAAATGTGAGAATTGGGTTTGGAGTGGTATAAAGGGAGATTAGAAGGGCAGGTAAGCAACTTTAAAGGACGTGCTCTACCTAAGACATTCTAAACATTGATAGCCATAAAGAGCCGAATGTGATTGTGCAGGCTGGTAATCTCAGAACTTGGGAAGTGGAAACAGGAAGAGGGGGAGCTCAAGGACAGTGTAGCTACCACAGTGAGTTTAATGCCAGCCTGGGGGAAGGTAAGGCCATATCTCCAAACAAAAATAGCCAAAATAACTAATAAAACAACCAAAACCTAATTTAAGATACCTAACAGATTTTGACCGAGGGTTAGAGGCCAGGTTGAATTGGACAATACTATCTTAATAGTGTCTAGTTTGAACATATTGCTATGGTTCATAGTACAGAGACAATTCCCCCTTCTACCCTCCCCGCTCCTAGAAGCTGTCAAACATGGTTAGTCCAAAGTAGAAAAGAAATGGTAAAAAAGACTTGAACGACTGATTCAGCACAGAGCTTAAAGCTAGAGTAGCCTGAGTTCTAAACATCTTTAAAAGTCCTTCACGCAACTGACTGTATGGACGCTGATTGCTATGTCTAGAAGGATCTTCGGTGTCATAGGTCCTGGCGCTACTACTAACTTAGGAGTCCTTACTGGAAACTACTCAACATCTCATGCTCAGTTTCTCCTAGTAAAGGGTAACAAACAGATCCTTCTTGAATACTGTTGGCTTACTCGAGACTACTTAGGCTAAGGACATAGAGCAGTGCTTGGCTCCTAATAAGCAGCAGTCAGTCTGAACTCTCGGTGCAGTAATGCTGGCCCACATGTTCATAGAGAATTTGTGAAATAAGAATTTGGTAAGTCTGTCTTGTATCAGTACCCAAGCTGTCATTATGTAGATTCTTCATTTTTTTTTTTAAATGAAACGTTTTTCCTCTATATGATTCCCTATCGCTGGTGGGAAAAAGCATCCCTAGGTTCTACCTCCCCAGCTCTCCAGACCTGCACAGACTCAACCAAATCTTAGAAATCTAAGAAATATTATGTTTGACACAGCTCAGCCTCAAACTGGACTCATGCTATAGACTGCTATGCGTTTGAGTTTCAGTCTTAGACTGGAGGAAATCTTGGAAATGACTGAAGTCATAACTACAAGAGGTTGAGATTTGAACCTAATTGGATGAAACCAGATGTTAGACTATTCACTGACGAGGAAGAATAGATTATCCATATCCTAAAATTTCACTATCACTTGTCACGGATGGCTTTGGGGTTGTTGAGAACCCTTACTTCACAAATGCACTCTTTCTACTTACAGATAAAATCACATGCTTCTCTGGCCTTGGTTTCTTAGAGTTTCTCAGAAATTCTGGATTTCCCCTTTCAGTTGTCTTTTCTAGTGTCTGCAGTGGCCATTGAAGCCACAGATTTGATGTACCACCTCACACCTAGTAGACGATCTTAGTTTCTTTCTCTGGATTCTTCTCTATACTCCCTCAGTAGCCTCCGTCCTCCACTGTGCCCTCAGCACCTCTATTTCCTGGCTTCTCCTCATGTGACACAGAACAAAAGCAAATCAGTGTGTAGGTCCCAGGTTGTCCCACTCCCACCTCAAAGTTCTACTATTGCCATTCCTGTTGGTCTTTCACCACCCCAAGGAGTGTAGTATAGGTCTCTTGCATTCCCAGAGAAATCGCGCCTTCCTGACAAATCCAATGGCAAAAGTGAGTCTTCACCTCCATTCAGAGGTGTTCTTGACACTGCTGATCTTTGGCTCTCCTCTTACCCTTCTTGGCAGTTCTTTCTTAATCTCTTTTGAGAGTCCTTCTTGTCCATTTGGTGTCCTTCAACTTTCCATTGCAGGCCTATTCTCTCAGTCTTATTCTCTTGAGTATCCAGTCTTAAACCTACAGTTACGACTTTACTCCAGTATAACTGGATTTATTATCTTTCATAACATCCAGTCTCTGAGTCATCCCTTAGTCTTTAAAACCTATGCCTCTTTTTTTTTTTTTTAAATTACCATTGCCCTAGCCATCCTCAGGTTTCTGGTGTTTCTTATTAAGACTTGAACTAGCTTTGTTGGGATTCCTGCCTCTAACCTTGGCTCCTTCTATTCATTCAGACTGATCCTTCTAAAATAGATGCTGGTCAGCTTTTTTCTGCTAAGGGTCAGGTATTATCTATGCTAATTATCTATGCTAGCCCTACTGACTCAGTTTCAACTCACGTGATTATTGGCCATAGGCAACATTAAGTAAATGAGTTTAAGATTAAACAAATAGGCATAGATATGATTCAATAGAGCATAAAAAATATACAAACTTAATACCTCAGCCTGGGAGGCCAACTCCCAGGACTGCACACAGGGTAGCAACAAGATTGCCTTCAGAATAGCTGGGACTTAAAGAAGAATCTTCTCTATGTAGAGGTCACACTTTCCTACCTGAGTGTAAATAAGGAAATACACACACTTTCTGATGGTAAATTTCTCTTTTACTTTATCTTGGAAAATCTCTTTCTTAAAATCTCTCTGTCTCCACATAGTTACATCTCTTTACATACAGCTATACATCTCTGTCCTACACAGCATATATCTCTATACATAGTTACATATGTTTTCACAGTTACATTCTCCATATAGTCAAATACTTCTTCCTTCACATGTATCTCTTCTACATACTCATCTCTGTCTATACAACTACATTTTCTATATCTCTCTACCCACTCAGCTGTGTTTCCTCACACTTCTCTCTCTCTTTCTGCATAGGCAGCTACATCTTCCTTTCAAAACACACACACACACACACACACTTCTCTCACATGTCTTTTCTCCTACAGCAAAGTCTCTGAACAAATACGAATCACATTTCAGGATCCCATAGCACTTCTTGAGTAAACAATAAGATACAAAGCCATTTTGATCACACAGTTTCTCTCAGGCTAGGGAGATCGTACTGAGCAGACATGGTGAGTAAAGTAAGCACATGCTCTGAGTGGCCAGGGTACCCACACAGAAAGTACCATTGAAATTCAGGACTTAAACAATAAACAGTTAGTTGGCTGAACCTTGAGGTTAGGAGTACATATAGAAAGTCCATTACTACAGGGTGTTATGTCTACCAAAGTTGCTTCATGTCTGACCTTGAATCAGCAATAAACTCCTGGGAAAATGTTGTTTTGTGTTTGGCTCCAGGGGCAACCAGTTTGCTTTGAATTTGTTCTGAAATTATCTGTCTTTATGACTGAGAATACTATTACTTTTTTATGTCAGTCTGAGTAATGAAAATATCCTAATATTATTTATACTCATTGGAATTATATATTAAGCAGAAATCATCTTCCTGACCATTCACAACTATATGTGTGCCCAGTAGATGAAATATTTTCATTAGATAAACACAAAAGCAGTGGGGAAAACACCTGTAGCTGTTATTAGGGAAGGAATTAAAGAGAAAAATTAAAGACAGAGACAACCAGTCATTTATAGTTAGTGACTCCACAGTCTTTCCCAAGTGGGACTCCCCATTAGAGAGTTATCTATCTGGTAGGTCGACCTGGTGAATACTAGCTATTACCTGCTGTATACTCCCATGGCCTTTGGTATTAAACTTTGTATTCTTGAAAGTAATTTATAATTCCAGTCATCATTGTTCATCCAGCATGCCAGCCATATGGGGAGACATGCACTACTGCCTTGCATTTTGATCTGCAGCTAAATAGACCTATTTGGGTTTGACATGGGTAATCATCATTTTGGAAGATGATGATGCAGTATTGAGTCATAACTCTCTCCTCAAGAAAGCTGTGATCTTAGGTAAGCCTCAATTTCCTCATGTGTGAAAATGCATGGTAATAATAGCATTGTTTGTGGAAAGAAACATTATCAGCCCCTTGTACAATTCAGTTACATAAATAATAGATAGTATAATAAGGAAGAGCAAATATCCATTTTGCCTGTGCACACTTGACTAGTCCCTACTTTGCCCTTCTCCTCTGTGTCACTTTTATGGTTTTAATTGGCATTCACTCTGTTCTTGTTGCTCAGGCACAACTCAGAGGGCCCTAGAGGATTCAGGTCACCTGTGCATTTCTCAACCCGACTCATTCATTGTTTTGTGATGGAAGCTGACAGCTATCTAAGTCATGTCTCTGGTGCTCCTAACCTATTTCTGGATCAATTCATTCTTCTCATGAAGCTACCTAGAGATGACACCAGTGTGTATAAGAGTGTGAGGGATTGTGTGTAAAAATGTGACGTTGAGTATGTAGGTATATGGGTGTGAGAGTATGGAGTGTGTCATTGTGAGTATACAGGTGTAAGTGTGTGCATTGTGGGCTTGCCCTAGAACCCTTGCTGTTCCTGGATGGGATGGTGCATTTTTCCCGTGGAAGAATGATAGAGTAGATATAGTACATAAAACCAAGGCATCATTTATAGATCACATAGTCTCTTTGTGACGACATGTTTTATTTCTATCTAGTACAGTATCTGATATGAGTCTAGGCTTAAACATCGGGTAGGCCAACTTATTCATATATTTGCTAATTATAAAGTGTTCCTTTATGCAGTTTTGGTTGTTTCATGACTTGAAGATATGGTTCATTCAGGCTGTTATAATAAACCTTAATGAAAATTTTCGATAACTATGAAGCACACTAGGGATTAATCATTTGTACTCCTAAAAAGAACAGTGCCTCTCACATCAACTATACAGAAGGACCCCATAAAGCAGACACAAAGGCTCATAATATGATTTTTTTTTCCTTTGCTGCCTGGAGCTAGACAAAAAGAAAGAGAAAAAGAGAGAGGAAAAACCCATTGGTTTTAATGAGAGATACTTAAAGACTGCATTAAAACACTCTATCCAAAATTCACCTTTTGGGTTACAGAATTAAATTCAATTACTGTGAGTGGCATCTCTTACAAAGCATCCTTTGTATATGCATAAAGTGCACAGTGCAGAATTTCCACAGACGAGGACGTTCTGCAGTGGATGCTATAAATGACAGCCATTTCAGCTTGAAATCCATCTCAGTCTCTTAATTACTCTCTTTTTCCTGTTTAAAAGTCTTTTCTATTGTTTTTATGCAAATTAATTAACTACACTGGTGCCTTCAGACTCTCTATTATGACAATTATAATATAAATGTCAAATGCTATATGAAATATTAAAGTATAAAACACATTCCATCCATTCATAAACTTTCTGGCTGTTTTGTATAAAAGCCTTATGGTTCCTTTCCTAGTTTGCTTCCGCTTGTGATTGAGCGTCCAGAAGTTTTTGAGAGCGTGCATGTTGGGGTATTGCCTCAAACACAGTGGCCTATGGGCAGATCTGGGCCAGATTTTCTTAGTATTAGTTGATGCAATGGAGTTCCATCCCCATGCAAGTGGTCCCAAGGTGTGTAAGAAAGCTAGCTGGGCAGAAGCTAGGAAGTGAAGCAGTCAACAGCATTCCACTGTCGTTTCTGCTTCGAGCTCTTGCCTTGATTTCCTACCCCAGCTTCCATCGAGGATGGATTGTAAGAAGGAAGTGTAAGATGAAATAAACCATTTCTTCCCCAAGCTTATTTTGGTCATGCTGCTCATCATAACAACAGAAAAGGAAACTAGATCAGTCCCAATAAGTCTCTGAATAAAAACAGTCTTCCTTATTAAGTAGGTAAGCTGAATCTATAACCAATTGTCAGAAAAGTCCCCAAATATCTGTGACAAAATGTGACAAAACTGAGGAATAAATAAATCCCAAGGATAGCTTGGATACATCCAAATCTCATTTTCTACAGTTGACCAAAAATTATACAGAACAGCAAGGAAATTAAAGATTAGAGTGCTATGAACAAACGAAACCTAAAAAGCTATTTTAAAAATTTACCCTAAAGCAAAAAAATACATATTTTCCTCAAGTGCACATAGGACATACTCATGGGATATGAGACAGATGGGATCGACCATATGTTAAAGCATAAAACAAACCTCAATAAATTTGACAAGTTTGCAATCACCAGCAGAAATCAATAATGGAGAAAAACTGGAACATCTACAAACTGGAAGAAACTAAAGAACACATTCTCAAAACAATTCAGTCCATGACAGGAAGAAGTGTTGGTCTTTCTCAGCTCCAGCTAGCAAATGGAGAGTGGCTGTTGTGGCCTGGCTGAGAGCAGGGTGTCCCCAAGGCCAGTCAGCTGCTGTGAGTCAGTGTCTCTGTAAGAAGATGTCAAATCCTGTTCTTATCACACACAGGGTCTGGGAAATTTCCCAAAGTAGGAGGCAAATCTGACAAGAAATACAGATATACCACACTAACAGTGCTTTGAGCAAAGCCATAAAGATTCTGATGAAATGAAGGCTGAACTAGGAAAAAAATGGTGGAGGGAGATGAACTGGTTTGCAAAATGCTTGCCATAAAAGCATGCAGAACTAAGTTAGGTTACAAAAACACAAAAAACAAACAAACAAACAAAACTAGGTCGTGAAGTCCATGCCTTTAATCCCAGTGCTAGGGAGGCACAGAAAGGAGGGTGTCTGGGGTTTGTGGATTACTTTAAGTGAGAGACCCTGTCAAAACACATAGGGTGGCTAGTGCCTGAAAGAAAATAGCCAGTGTCATCCTCCGGTCTCTGTATATACTTGTACAAGAACCTCCACAAATAAAGCCAGGTGAAATGAATAAGAGTCACACGGAGAAAAGCAAACACAAGGGGCAGTTGATACAAGAGATTTTGTCACCAGAAGCAATTTCTCTGTCATCTTTTCAGAACAAAGAAACGTGTCAAAATGCATCAAGGGTTACACGACCTGACCTAAATAGTGAACATCAAAGTACAGATAAAAGTGAGTTGGTTTGTGGAAAAAGGGAAGAGCCGTCTTAAAATATAAATGACAGAGAGTGGGATGGTGGCCACAAGAGAACATGTGCATATTTAGAGAAGCATATGGGGAGAATGGGCTAGATCCAACAAAAGACCTGAAATAGGAGTGAACATCAGGGAAGAGATGAGAAAGAGTGTAATCCTGAAAGTCCAGGGAACCGAGAGTCTCAAGGGAGCATGGTACCCAGTGATAGGAGAAAGAAAAAAATCTATGGCAACCAAGGCTACTGTGAACACTTTTAAATAAGAGAGAGTTAGAGTGGGGAAGACAGAGTGAAGAAGTAGATTGAAGCAGATTGGAGAGAAAACGGAAAGAGCCACTCAGAGTAGAGGACTCTGTTAAGATGTTCAACAGGGACTTGGAGAATCAGGAGCAATTATCCCCTGTGCTTCCCCTTTTATAGAAGGAGGAAAAGCAAAGCTTCCTTCCTGTGGCTGTGAAGACGAAAGGGAAGTATATTTGTGAAACTCTTATCATAGTGCCTGGAATAAATTAGAGCCCATTAGAAAGAAATCTCATTACCATTGTTGTGCAGTCATTCCTAGTAACAGACCTGAGGACTCCAAAGGTAACTGTGAGGGTGACCAAGTGCTCATTCAGCAATGTCCCCAGCAGGTTGAAAGTGTACTCAAGATCAAGGAGACAGGACAGCAGTCTCTGAAGAAGCCCTGGTACTTACGAAGCAGAAGGATTTCTGTAAGTATAGCAGCTGTTGGTATTCAACAGGTTATCTATAAGGTGGGAACTGGGTTATGGTTTTATTTGGACACATTTGTGTAAAATTCCACCATCTCAAGTTCTGTTTCTCTCTCCTGTACATTACTTTTTATTGTATAAAAAGTTTAAAATCTGATTGAGTTATGGAACATGTGCTGTGGAACAATCTTTGTACATTGTAAGTGTGTAGTGTTCTCACTTTAATAAAAAGCTGATTTCCAATAACTGGGCAGGAAGAGATTGGGCAAGAAATCCTGACAGGGTGAGAATGCTTGCAGGAAGAACGGGAGAGTCAATGGCATTGCCAGCTAGGAGCAGGAGATGGCCATGCCATATTGAAAGAAGGTACCGCCTTGTGTCAGAATGTAGGTTAACAGATGTGGGTTGATTTAATATGTAAGAGTTGGCTAGTAATGAGCCTGAGCAACTGGCAGAACATTTATAATTGATATAAAGCCTCTGTGTGGTAATATGGAAGCAGCCGCTCAGTTGGGAAGACTCCACCTACAAGCATGAATAATATAATTCCTCACTTCTGACACCCAGAACTTATTCCTTCATTTACATTCAGCTCACCTCTTTAACCCCATAACTTTAAGGTACAAACCAGGAATGTCTAGTCACTGACCCTTTCATGTGTCAGCCCAGCTGCTGTTAGCCATATATATACACACACACACATATACATATGTTCATATCTAAATGGCTCTGTTCAGGTGTATACCACTTTTTTTTCAAATTGAAAGTTCCTGGGGGGTCTCCTCCCCCATTTCCTTTGCAGCCACTCAGAATCAATGAAATGTTTTACAAATCATAAGCCCCTTACACATTATTGGTGGTTGTAAGTGGAAAGTAGCAAGAGTGAGCCAAATGTGCATTAACATGACCCAGACAGGCAGAACACCAGTAGACACGCCAATGTGGCAGTAAGAACCTCTTGGGGCCACAACCCTGTTCAAAGAACTATGAGTAACTGAGAAGTGCTGAAGAATTTATCTTCCCTGGGGATGAGCCCCTTAATTGGTTACCAATACCAGGTTGTCAGCCCTAAATCACATGCATACAAGCAACATTGAATTTATTCAGAAGGTTGTCTTCTCTCTCTCTCTCTCTCTCTCTCTCTCTCTCTCTCTCTCTCTCTCTCTCTCTCTGTGTGTGTGTGTGTGTGTGTATGTGTGTAGGAATAACAAAGAAAAAGAAGCCATGAATTTGAGAGGGACCAGGGGAGTGGATGTACGAGGAATTGCAGGGAGGAAACACAAGTGGGGAGAAAAGATGCGATTATATTTTAAATTAAGAAAAGAAACAATTTAAAAACAAAAAAGTGAAAACAGCTTAGGAAGTGATAATTAGTAAATCTAGGTTTCTCCTTACACTGGGCTTTTCTTTCACTCTCTCTGATCATAACAGCAGCATCTTAATTTCCTGGCCCCACCTCTTGCTTTTCATTCCCTTCTTTGCTTATCTTCCTTTAGGAGGTGTCCCTTCCAGGGTCCCTTGTTCATAGACCCTGGGAAGCAAAACCTTAAGTGCTTGAAAGCTTGCACATGTGGGCAGCGGCCTTGCTGCCCAGCACTGACGGGTGCTCAATGGCCTTTCAAGCAGAATGCTCGTCTACCTGGAAACCGCTGAGCTTGCTTCTGCTGCGGGCAATTAGCAGATTCTTGCTCACCTCTCCTCGGGGAGAATCATCCCCCACCCTGTTTTATCATGCCCCTGGCTGTGACAGGTCATAGCTCTTAAAGATAGCTCCATTAAAACCCTGAGAAAGAAAGCATAAAAATAGTTCATAGTAAATTAGGGCAAGAAGAACTCTTTGTAAGAAATTTAAATTAGGAAATATAATAGGTTTAAATGGTGTTTGGGCCCATTTTGGGAAACACAGTGGAATGTCATTAAATGTTTCAATTCATTTATAAGTTATATATATATATATATGCAATTTATAACACTGGAGAAAGAAATTTTGTTAATTGTGCTGTAAGTGTTAACTTAAATTTGACTTTGAAATTGCATGTTTAAGTTAATTAAAAAAATAAAAATTAGAATTATAAGATTTTCCTAATTTGGCCAAATTTCTTAGAAATTTAACAAGTACATGATTTTAAAAATCCATAATAGCAATACAAATACCAATACTGTAGTTAATATTTAGCTTTTTATGGACATGGCTCTGTTCAGCTCTAAATCTTTAGAATGGGAGATGCTTAAGTATCAAGTAAATAGAAGCACCTTCATACTGTCATAGAGAAAACAAGTAACAAATGCTGAAGAGATAAAAGGAATTTCCTCTGCAATGGTGATAGCAATGTAAAATATTCTAACAATTATGAAAATCAACATGGAGGATCCTCAAAATATAATATATATAATATATTTGTGTATGTGTGTGTATGTGTGTGTCTACCATACAATTCAATACAGCTCTGCTATATATTTCTTTGCATTCCCAAGGACTCCAAGTCAACATATCACGGTGACAGCTACACATCCATGTTCACTGCAACATTGTTCACAATGGTTAAATTATGAAACTAACCTAAGTTTCCAGCAACAGAAACTAAAGAAAATATGCCCTCACTCCTCTCCTTCATACATCAAGAATAAGTTATGTTGTTGGAAGCCAAATGGAAGCATATGGAGATGACCAAATGAAGCAGGCCAGTTTCAGGAAGACAAATCATATCTCTTCTCATTTCTGGTTCTTGGTAGATTTTATGTAGATACATAAAGTTATATATGTATATGTGACTTGAAAGTAGAAGTGGAGTTGGTTGGGGGACAAAGGAAGCCAGCTGAGGAGGGGTGAGGAAGGAGACTGTGAGAGTGACCACTGAAATATGCTCCACAGATGACATTTACTTGTGTGACAATGGTTTTTATTGATAGGCCCAAAGCAGACCCCAAAATGGCAGTGCTATTGAGAGTGTCCTAAATGTTGGCTTAGGCTTAACTCAGGCTGGACCCTGCTCGAGTAAACAGAAGGACTGCTGTCAGGTAAACAAAAACCTAAACTCAGCTTCCTCATCAATCTCATGAAGCAGACCTGTCTTTGCCAGGAAAAGCCATCCTTCTCTTATTCACCCCCAACAGTTAACTGTTTCGGGTAAAGGGTCTCTAGCTCCTGGTTAGCACAAAGGGTCAGCAACACATCAAAGCCCCTTTGCTAAATCCCAGGCTATTCCAGCCTGCACTGGCTCTCCCTACTGCCACTTATCCCCACAAAACTGACAAGGTTTTCCCCATCAACCTCTGTTCTTTGTCTCCCCCTCCCACAAATAGCCCAGCAGTTTGATTCCCAAATAAACTGTCTTTCTACCCAGGGAGAAATCTAGCTTGGTGATTTCATCACATCTTTGCTTTTATCTGGTGCTGAAAATCTATCCTTCTCCAAAATATTTCAGAGACCCGGAGTTGACTCCTCAGGGGAAAATAAATTAAAACAAACCATCTTAGAGGTCTAGTGTTGTCTCCTCAGTCTAATAAAAACATTTATTTTTCTAAACAAGAGTTGAATCCAAGTTACATATATGGTATGCTGAGCAAATTAAGATCCCTTATACATAGATTTTTAACTGCCAACCATTTTTGTTACAAGTTTTAAGCTGACTCTGTTTGAGATTTCATCGACTTTTAAAATCATATCCTCAATGATCTGACAGGTCCTGAGATAAGAAAGCTTACATTTCAGCAAAATCTTCAATGACATTACATGGAGAACATTTTAGTAAACAAAGTCAAAAAAGAGAGCAAAGTTTCAGATAGCTAAACATCTGTATTATAACTATCTTGAACAAAGAATATACAGTGAGAAAAATTTAATTGCCAGCATGATTAATTTTGATCTCAATCAATTGAATCTCAATTCAATTTCATAAAAAGTGTAATTGTAATCTGGAACAAATTGGAGTTTTTTTTGTTTGTTTTTGTTTCGAGATAGGCTCTCACATAGTCTACGTTGCTGTGGTGGCTTGAACAAGAACTATTCCCATAGGTTCATACATTTGAATACTTAGTCACCATGTAGCAACACTCTTTTAGAAGGATTAGTAGGCACGGCCTTGTTGGAGGAAGTGTTACACTGGGAGTGGACTTTGGGGTTTGAAAAGCTCAAGCCAGACCCAGTGTCTCTCCATTCCTGCTTCCTCAGATCCAGATGTAGAACTCTTAACTCCTTCTCAGCACCATGTCCCACCTATGAGCTGCCATGCTGATAATGGACTAAACCTCTGGAATAGTCAGCCCCAATTAAATGCTTTCTTTATGAGCATTGCCCTGGTCATGGTGTCTCTTCCCAGCAATAGAATACTGACTAAGAGAGTTGCCAAGGATAATCTTGAGTTTCTGATCCTATTGCTTTTATTTTCTGACCATCTGAAATGCTATTTTTGTAGGCATTGGCACTATACCTGATTTTATGTGGTACTAGGGATTGACCCCTCACCTTTGTACAGAACAGAGAAGTAGTCTACTAACTGAGTTACACCTTCAGATCCCAGTCTAGATTCTTATTGATAGCTCACAGAAAAATATGTTGTCCTATTGATTTTAAAAAAGATGCTCTTGTGTTTTATGTTTGTTTGATTTCTTTCTATCACTGTATTACTGCTATGTGCTACCCATTCTTCTATCTACTCAGTGAGTACGGCCTCAAAAGCACAAGGATAGAAGGTTCAATACTTTGGCATTGTTGACCCACAAAACTGTGAAATGTAATATAATGGGTGGAAAGGCCTAAGACATGTTATTGCCACTTCTTGTACCTTTTGAGCTTGTGTAGAAAGCTGACTTGTCTGTTAGAATGACCACACATGGCCTGTCTTAGAATGGAGTCTCAGGGTCATCACACTTCTCTCCTGGCTAATCGGGCCACTAAGAGAACATGTTCCTGCAAACACATGTCCCGTGAGTCCATTATTTATTTCCTTACCTCACAAGCCCTCCTAGACTTTGACATCAGCCAAAGGATCACAGGGTTCAACCAAATTTGAGAGCTAAGCCATAAACCCAACCTTTCTACACCAGCAACACAAATGACTATGAGACCATGTTTTAAGATTGTCTTAGTCAGTGTTCTACTGCTGAGAAGAGACACTATAACCAAGGAAACTCACAAAAAAAGTAATCAAGACACTCTTATAGTTTAAGAGGTTTAGTCCTTTATCATCATGGCAGGAAGTATGACGGCATGCAGCCAGATAGGGTGCTAGAGGAGTTGAGAGTTCTACTCCTGGATCTGTAGGCAGCAGGAACAAAAAGACACTGGGCCTGGCTTGAGCATTTGAAATCCCAAAGTCTATCCCCAGTAACATACTTCCTCCAACAAGGCCACACCTCCTAATACCTGTCGAGTAGGACCACTCTCTAATAACCAAGCATTTAAATATTTGAGCCTATGGGAGTCATTCCCATTTAAACCATTACCAAGATTATTGCATATCTCTTAAGATACTGAATTTGATTTAGAAAGCATTTTTAAGTTTAGTGCACCTTCTTTTCTATTGTAGTGAAATGGAGATGAAAAATGCTGAGGAATAAAGCCTTGTTTGGTGAAAAGTACTGGGGAGGCAGCGGTGTTTGCTGTGAATAAAGGCGAGGTAATTCCACAAAATTGCAGCATCCAGAATTTGGCTGCTTTTGTGATTACTCAGCCAGGTCCTGCAGCATGGGTCTCCGGAGAGATTTTCCTGATTGGCTAATGATCCTAAGAAGTCACCAGCTTGTCCTATCTTTTACATTTTCTTCCAAGAACTGTGTTCTTGTGCTATGCTGGAATTCCTTGTGTAGGTCTCAAAAATAGCCTACTGTCGTTAAGGAAACCCCAGAGGCAAACTCCACTCATGATTTACAGCGATGATGTCTATTCTCAAATGCCCTCTAAATATAGCACCTTCTTGCTTGAAAAGAACAAGGCGGGTTTCTAGCTTTCAAGAATGAGAAGGGGGTGCTGAAAATGGGAGGATGGAGGAAATGGGAGTCAAACTGACTGTGCCTTGTGGCAATAATGCAGGGGTTTGGTAGAGTCGTGGAGGTGGATGCCAGAATGCTCTTGTGTGGCCAGAGCATTCGTTCATTGTTTACAAAAAGGTGTTACTGGCAGGATAGCCTTTAGCTTCTCCTCCCTCTAGTTTTCAGACACTAAAAATCAGCAAAAACATGGAGGGGGAAGGGATAGAGGCACGGCAATGATGATCCATTCAAATGGGTAAGTGCCACCCTTTTAGCACAAAGGACAACTAGGTGTTCCTGTATGAGAAACGTCAAAGTCGTTGGTACCTTCTAACTCCTGGAATTTCATTACTGTCCATTTCAACTGGCTAGTCATCTAAGATGTCTTCCAAGGATAGTGGGGGGTGGGTGGGTAGATAGTTCGATTACGAAAGTGTTTTGCTATACAAGTTTGAGAATTTGAGCACAGTCCCTAGCACTTGCTTAAAAAGCTGGGCAGGGTAGCCAGGGCCTGGTACTTGCTGGCTAGATTGTCTAGCCTGATTGGTTGGCCCTGGATTCCAATGAGAGCTTGTCTCAAAATCAATAAGTAAATCAATAAAAATTAAAATTCTTATTTTAAAAATGTATTTGTTAGGTCCCAAACTCCAAAAGGCAATGCATACATCCAGAAAGGAAGGTCTAGGCTTAGCTCAAAGTGGGCTATAGAAGGATTTCTGGTGGTTAGACAAAAGCTTGCAATCAGCACTCCTCAGGAACCTGGGAAGCAGGTTTCTGTCTTCCAAATGAGTTACTCTCATTATCTTCCCTTGACTCTGGCAAAGCGGACATATGGCTCTCCATTGACATCTGCCTCTGGGTACAGATGAAAGCCCACAGATAGGTCTCTGTCATTCTTAATTGCTGTAGGGGACATTTGGTTTATACGTCTTGCTCAAATTTATCCTTCTCAGATCTTTATGACGACATTGATGGTGTTGATGGTGGGATTCCACCTTGTCCCAGGCCTCAGCTTTAACAGTCCTGTGGCCTTGCCAAGACTGTCGCTATGTTGTAAGTCCATTCACAGCTACAAAGTCTTTCACTTTAGAAACATTCTGGCTTTACAGTAACTTTGGGTATAAGATGGACCTACTACTTGACGCAGACACACATTTTAAAACTTTGAAGTTTAAATTTCCTCAGTCTTTTAAATGAAGGCTTCTAAAGGGGGACACTAAATTGGTTTCATATGTGAAAATCAGGCCTTGCTTTTCCTAGAGCTACTAGGTCTCCCACCAGGAAAGACAAATGCAGAGAGGTTTGCCTCACTCACAGGCTTCCAGATGACAAAGGCAAACTCACAAAACTGGTTTCAGTGAAAAGAACAAACTCAAATTACTATGATGTTGTTACTAAAAAATTTGCTTTTACTATTCCTGTATTAAAAAAATAACAACAACAAATAAACGTGCTTTTTGATGACTGCTCTCAGTAATCAAGCACCAGCGTCTAGCGATAAATGATCAGATATTTCCAGAAGAAAGGAAAAGAAAACATTTTGAGTTTATGTAAATTGCAAAGGTCTAAGGAAGTGATTTAAGGGATGTGGGAAAATGAGATAGATAATACGTGATGTTAAAATGTCAAAAGTTCAGTTTTAACATATTAATTATTTAACATGTTAATTAATGATGTTATTAGTCTAGCCTTGGTAAAGCACTGGCTACTAAGCCTGCTTATTAAATTACCATAGTCAAAGGCAAAAAATTTTAAATTTTTTGGTTGTTTTCTAAATATTGACTTAAAGGTACTTCTCATAGTGCTGAAAAAAATCTCCATCCAATCTATATCTACCCAGCCCTCCGGACAGAAAAAAGAGCTTTTGTGGCTTCATCCTAGAAGAACTTCATTCCTAAGATTTTCCCCTGAGTTCTCTTTCCTGGCAGGAATTTGTCTTACCACTGATGAATGTTCATGCTTCGGCCATGTTAACAACTTTTCAGGCTTTATTTTTACTATGGCTCAAAAGAGTGACTACTCAAGTTGCTTATAGACACTTGTTAGCTGATTTTTCTACCCTGAGAATTTCAGTGCACATTATAGACAGGGGTCACGCCATGTATCAAAAAACTTCTTTTATCTCTTCTGTGGACATTAAAGATTCATGCAAACTTTAGGGAGTTGTGGCTTGGATCCATCAAATGGTTTTGTTTATCGTATGGTCAAATGGACTCCTTCCTCCCCGACTGTCGGAGGTGTGTTCTTTTTGTCTTGCCGACCTCCCAGTTTAAAAGACGTACCTGGAGTAGCAAGTAAAGATTCTGCCTAAACGCCTTAACGTTACCTTCTGTCCCTAGTCTAAATCTGTCTGAGCAGATTTCCACTTAGCTGACAAACACTATCCAGGAATCAAGCTGCAGCCTACAACTGCTCTAAAATGAGCTCCTCTCTCTAGCCTCAAGTGACCCTGCAAAAGCAGAAAGCCCTGGACTTGCTGAAAACTGACTCAAACCAGTCCCTGATGTGAACTAGTCTGACCAATGTGATTGCTACCCAGCCCCTTCAGTTTCTTTCAGACAAATTTACTTGGATTCTCATTTCAAAAAAAAAAGAAAAAAAAGAAAAGAAAAGAAAGAAAGAACTGGGAAACAAAACCCAAGGTGGATAGCTCCAGGATACTGATGTACTGATGTCCAAGGTTGTCTCCCACCTTCCTTACAAGTCATTTCCTGGGTTTGAGTCTGAATGGAGCCCTGTCAACACCGCGCACACCTCAGGAACAGGACACAGACATAGGGGAGCCTTTGGCCTTGTAATTTACTATCACGAGAGCGGCTTCTGGGCCTCAGAATTCACAGGAATGCCTTTCTTTACAAGCTGGCCATCGGAATTTATGAAAACAACCTTAACTGAAGAGATTAAATCTGGAAAATGAGGATGGCTGATGCCTGAAATGCTTTAAAAAATGGTAACTATAATTTCATTTTTCAAGATTCCCTTGCTGATGGGGCCCACTTTGCCACTGGATATTACTGAGTTCGATTCTGCTCACTTTGTCCTGTGGATTCTACTCAGGGAACATGGCAAACTTATTTTACTATACTGCATTGGCTAATGTCTCTATTCATTCCGATGCTGTGTTCTGTTGCTGCTGGCAGTGGTTCCCTCTGGTCTCCTTTCTGATTTTGTTGGAAATAGATTTAGCATCCTTCCATTTGACCTGTTTCTTTTACTCAGGGAGAGTGAGTTAGATAACTGCCCAGGTCCCCTCTCCTGCACAGCATTCTTGCTTTGGAGTTACACCTTCTTCTGTTGTCGTCCTGGGTGGAATATACGGCTCTGATTGGTTGGCATTTTGGGTTGATCTTGCAATGTCATGTGATCATTGGAATGTCAACATACACGATTTAACGATTTTAAAAAAAAGTCTTTAACTTTTAATTGCCACAAAAAGAGCACACTGCACGTGTCTGGAACACCTTCATAAAGGACTGGAGGAAAAAATATGTGTAAAGAAAATGAATCCGACCAGAAATAGATTTTATTCAGCAAAGCCAAGCCAATTCTAAATCAGTCAAACCTCTGGAACATACAGACCTGTGAAGATGAAAAGAAATGTTTACTGCAAGCTGTTCAAATCTTGAATTTGTAATGTAACAACAGTAGACTCATTCAGACAGTGAAACTAGATGCTGGATACCACTTGTGTGTATGTACACATGCACACATATACACATTCCACACATACTAATAATAAAATAAAATTGAAATAAAAAAATATTAATCAGAATATTCTAGAAGACAGAAAACACATCAGCAAAGTTTGTGAAACCCTACAGATGTCAATGCAGAACATAGGTAGCAATGAGCGTGGTTACAGGAAAGAAACAGGCTCAGAAAAGGACAGGACAGTTTGTAATAGAAAAGGAGTAAAAAGAGCTCAGACCACGGAGTACCGAAGAATGAAACTGCTTCTTGCTAAATCACAGCTGTGGCCACGGGGAAGTAGGAAAATAGCCACATCAAAGCTTAGGCTTATAGTATCTAGACCTATAGCATCATGTAAAAATACCATGAAAAACTATGGCTGTCAGCATTGCTCAGTGGGTAAATGTACCCAACATTAAGCCTGAAGACATGAGTTTGATTTCGGAGATCCGATAAGCAGCTCCCGTTGGCTGTCCCCTGACTGTCAGGACCAGCTGATCTGTTCAGACAGGACTGAAAAGAGGAGAGAGGACAGAGGGAAAAAATAGACAAGAGACAGAAGAATAGAGCTGAGAGGGCTTTCAGTGAATACTGCCACAGCCCCAAGTTTATCACTCCTAGTCCTTATAGATGCCAATCAAAAGGGGTGGGCAAAAGACTTCCTTACCATGACACAAGGAACAAGCAAGCATAATTACTCTTTACATCTAAAAAACACCTAGTAACCATGCCCTAAGCCAAACATCCTGTTGTTTAGTAGCCACACCTTTGGCCAAATATCCTGCTATTCAGCCTTGAGGAGGAAGATAAGTTTGAACTCTCTGACCTTTAGTCAAAATGGAATGGATTCAAAACTATGGGTCTCCACATCTGGCCTCCACATATGCTCCATCTCATGCATATGTATACAGGCATGTGTGAGTACACACACACACACACACACACACACACACACACACACACACACGGTGTGTTTCCTCAATTTTGCCTTAAGACTATTGCAATTGTTTGAGGTCTTTTTTTGCTATACACATGCTAAAACCTGTTTACCATTATCTAGAAGAATCAACAGCACTTTCGAATTATTATCAACAATTTATCAATATTCAGCACTGATTCATCTCTTTATTTAAGGCTTCATTTTCCCATTGGTAATTATCTCCTTTTTCAGTACAAAAGACTCTGGTTTAAACTGTTAAAATGGAGTATTTTCAGTTCATTGGATATATATGGAAATGTCATTTACATTTCATATTGGTTAATATTTGGTGACTTTGCTAAATTCATTTAGTGGCACCCAAAGTGTGCAGATCATTTTGAATATCTACTGTATACAACCAAATCATCCACAAATGATGGTAGTCATAGCTGTATCTTTCCAATATTTGCAAATCATATGGTATTGTTATATTTTCTGTGAGTTACAAGTGGAGATCCTTGCCTTTCTCTTGATCTTATTTTGCAGTATATTAGTTGCAGACTATTTTTTTTTTTTTTTTTTTTTTTTTTTTTTTTTTTTTTTTTGGTTTTTCGAGACAGGGTTTCTCTGTGGCTTTGGAGCCTGTCCTGGAACTAGCTCTTGTAGACCAGGCTGGTCTCGAACTCACAGAGATTCACCTGCCTCTGCCTCCCAAGTGCTGGGATTAAAGGCGTGCGCCACCACCGCCCGGCTATTTTTTTTTTTTTTTGGTAGATGTGTTTTATCAGCTCGAGAAAGCTTTATTCTTGACCTAATCTGTTGAGGGGTTTTGTTTTCACTGCTGAAGTACTGGGTGTTTACTCCTATTTTGACGATTATCCTTGTCTCCCCTTTATTACTGTCATAAATTACAGGCTGCAATGTCCCCCTGGAGATGTCACCAAATTGATCAATTTTCTAAAGTTAAGCCAATTTTGATTTTCTGGGGTCATGGTAGAATATTTCTTTTTATGAATCACTGCATCCTAAAAGTATCTGTTTATGAGAGATAAGAGCCTAATATTCTTTTTAAATAACATCTTCTACAGGTTTGGGGGATGATTTTGTGCTGATCATATAACTCAAAAGCTTCATGACATAGTCTCCTTTCCTTTGATCTCTATAAGAGTTTATTTGTACTTGAAGATATTTCTTTCTTAAATGTTGGGCTATTTCTCCAGGGAACCCTTTTAGCATGGAGTTTTTTTTAATTGTGGGAGGGTTGGCAGCTGGATCTTCACTTTTTCTAAGTAATGCACAACTCGTTAGATTTTTTTATTTATTCTTTTTGATTTTGGAGAGTTGCTTTTTTCAAGAATGTCTCCCTTTTATCTAAATTTTCAACAATATTGTCATAAACTTTTGCACAAAACATTACACATCATTACATTAACATCCATTCACTGTATTCAAGTATTTACTGTGGGTAATTCATGTATTCACATTCTCATGTGGGTAATTTATGGTTTTGCTCAATATTGTTTGATCAAACTTTTCAAAACACCAAAGCCCTTGTTGACTTTCTCTTCTGTTCTTGACATTACAATTTTCCCCTATTGATTTTAATTTTCTTCATTATTTTATTTTTTCTATTTTCTTTGAGTTCGTCTTTTTTTAGATCCTGAATATTAACATCTGCATAAACAATTTTTCCTTTTCGAGCGTGCACACTGTTAGTATCCAGGCACGCCTTGACCCCGCCCCTTGGGAACCTGGCACAGTGCATGATGCCCTGCATCACGCCTGGGTGCATGACAGACAGATCCTTTAAAAGACAAGCCCCACCTACTCCTGATCTCTGCCTTTCTGCCATTTCTCTGAGGAGGCAGCTTTCTGTCTCTTTTTTCCTCTTCCTCTCTCTCTTAATCTCTCTTTCTCTCTCTCCCTTTCTCTCTTTCCTCCCCCATTCCCTTTATCTCAATAGACTCTGCACTCAAACTCTGTCTGTATGGAGTGTTTGTCTCCTGCCTTCAGTCCTCAACCACCATGGGACCCATGGGACCCATCAGGGTCCCAACTCATGCTGTATCATAACACACACACACACATGCATACACACTGCCTGAGATTTCTGTCTCACCCGGTCCCGCAGATGTTCATCCCAAAGAAACACACAAAGGCCTATATTAATTATAAACTGGTTGGCCTATTAGAATAGGCTTCTTATTAACTCTTACATCTTAAATTAACCCATAATTTTTGTTTGTGTTAGCCACGTGGCTCAGTACCTTTTATCAGTGAGGTATTCTCATCTCGCTTTCTCTGTATCTGGGTGACAACTGCTGACTGAGCCTTTTCTCCCCCTAGAATTCTCCTGTTCTGGTTGTCCCACCTGTACTTCCTGCCTGGCTACTGGCCAATCAGCATTTTTATTAAAATACAAGTCACAAATCTTTACAGGGTACAAGACCATTGTCACACAGTGTGTGTGTGTGCACGCACACACACACACATAAACTTTCTTTTAAGTCTTATTTTAGTTACATCACATAATTTTAAATGGCATCTTTTAATTTCTCTTCAGTCAAAGATGTTTTCTGTGTTTCATTTTTATTTTGTTTTTCACATGTGTTATTTGCTTTTATTAGTGCATATTAAAATGTCTTTGTGTCTTCATTAGCACACATATAAAATAGTGGATTTCATTCTGACATTTTCTTACATGAATATAAAGTACTCTCATTGCTCTTACCTCCTCCTCCTCTCTCTCTTGTTCCTTGCATCCATTCTTCTTTCCCAATTGATGGAGGAAGGTCATTGGTTAAAAATAAAGAAACTGGTTGGCCCTCATAGGTTAGAACATAGGTGGGTGGAGTAAACAGAACAGAATGCTGGGAGGAAGAGGAAGTGAGCTCAGATGCAGGGCAGCTCCTCTGAGAGACAGATGCCATGCTCTCCTCTCCAGAGCAGATGCGATGAAGCTCTGACCCAGGATGGAAGTAGGCTAGAATCTTCCCGGTAAGCGCACCTTGGGGTGCTACACACATGAACAGAAATGGGCCAAGCAGTGTTTAAATGAATAGAGTTTGTGTGTTGTTATTTTGGGGCATAAGCTAGCCATGCAACTGGGAGCTGGGGCGGCATGAACACAGCCAGCAGCTCCCCACTACACCCAATAGTCTCCCTCCTGCTTTCGTGCCTTTTCCTACGTCTAGAGTCCATGTAAGATAATGTGATTGTTTTCTGTCTGAGACCAGCTTATTTGTCATAATGTGGTGACCTGCACGTCTGTCCATTTTCCTGCCCTGAGACAATGTGTGACTAACCAGATTAGGGGACCACAGAAGATTTTTTAAATATAATGCTTGAATGAGATAAAATGTACCTTGTTTAATTCAAGTCAACCATCCTCAACTGCTCAGATCTATCCTAGAAGGTCCTATTATTGTAGCCAAAGGTTTATCACTTCAAAACATCTTTGCATTTTTTTAGTCTAATAGGAGGGATTAGCTCTTGTGTTACAAGGCTAGAAAACCATACACTCCACCTGTCTTTTGTATCCTTTTCTCTACTTCCTGGTAAACCTGCTTACACGGATCTACTTTTAGCATACAGGACAAATTCCTAAAGTTAGCTGGTATTTCTTTGGTTGCCCATGCTGACTTCCTGCATCAGACAGTAGGGCGTTGGGGTGTTTGGAAGGGCTCACATCCCTTTATGCACACCGATGGCTGCTGGTGACAACCATCATCTGGGAGCGTAGGAGGAGCTGCTGATTGGTGACCTCCCTTCCTTCTCAGCAGATTTCTCTATATACTCTCTGAGTTTCCTTCCTGGGTGACAGCTGGGCTTGAAGCAGGAGCATTACAATGTAGTCTCTATATTCCACTCGGGCAGAATTTAGTGATCAAAGTTAACTCAGATCTCACTCTGGTGTGGGAATCTCTCAACATTATGGGTAGCAGAGTGAAAAGCACGTGGTAATCTATCACATCACATCTGCAACTCCTCTGTCTTTTCAATTTATCATAGAGTAAGAAGTTAAAAGGTTGCAGGCCACAGAGTCCAGCCAGATTTAAGGAAAGAGGAAACACACTCCATCCTTAAATAGGGAGAGTTCTAAGAGATAGTGCGGACTGGGCTGGGGGAGCACATTTGTAATCCCAGCATCAGAATGGGAGCACTTTGGAGTGGGAGGAAGGAAGATCGGGAGTTCAGTGTCATTGTTGGATGCACAGAGAATTCAAGGCTTTTCTTGGGCTAACTTGAGAATTCAAAACAACAATATTAGTATAAGATGAGACAGTTTGTCACCAGCTCAGTGGGCTTCAAAGTCTATTTTGCACATTATAATTGCAACATGATTTGGTGTGTGTGTGGGGGGGGTTGTTAGGCATATCTGTTAGTCTGCATGTCTATTGCTTGATCAGTCTGTTAACTCTTCTGATCTTGGATAATTTTCCTTATGAACTTGAAAAACATCTTCCCTTTTCACATTTGAAACAATTCTGATCTGTTCCATCTGAGCTTACATAAATCAAATTTTCTGAAAATGGTTACAAATGCCTTGCATCAGACCATGGAGCAGTCGCTGACTTGCCTGCTGTGTCATGCTGGCCCAGAGACAGAACTGACCACAGAGTGGAAACCGTAAATGACCTCCAGAGAGCAGTGCTTTGTTCCAGACAACCAGGTCTCTAGATAACACATGGTACATGAGCTGCTTAATCATCTGGGCTGACTGTGAAGGAGCTGGCGTGTCACAGAACACCATTGTATTTAAGGCTTGACCGTGATTATCTGTGACTTGTTAGTTAATGTCTCAGAACTCAGTTATAGCTGCATCTTACCTTCTGCCTTAGCCTTCCACCCAATAGCAATTTTAAGTGAAGTTCCAAATCCATTTTCTGTTCTTGACTTTCTTTCACACTCCAGCATGGGAATATGGAACTTATGAGGACAGAACAAGTAGCCTTGGATTATTTGGCGTGGTAATTCTGTTCCATGGTTTAAGGAAGCACCAAACTCTTTGATGAAATCTATGTTTTATTTCTTTGATGCTATCTATATCAGCTTGGGCATAAGAAATTTTCAAAAATGAATTGGAGGTATGAGGGGAAAAGGAATTGAAAATACTTCCCTCTTTTTTGTTCAGCCATCATTTCAACAGCGCAGGAATCATTGAGCTTTTTTGAAGCTCAAATAGAAGCAATCTGTGTGTAAAGTCACCAGGGCATGGCAAAATCGTTAAAAGTAGAAACCTGAGCAGTTTTTCTTAAAATTTTCTTCAGTGATTACTGTTCTATTCAACTTTTCTACAGGAGTTGATTTTTAAAAATTCCTATTTCCCAGAAAACCCAGCAATTTTCCCTCGGCTGGTAAAATGCTAACTTCTCTGAGTGATTCTTCCACACTGTAATGAATAATTTACTGATACTTAGAGTAAGTCAAAAGCTAAGGATGGGGAGGTTGAAATGAACACACTTTAAAGGCACTTAGACAGGCAGACCCTGGCCAAATTGTTTTAAAGCAATTTTGAGCTTTCTGATTTCTAGGGGAAAATTACATGAAGGTCAGATCTTAGAAATAAAGTTTGTGAAGTATCTTGTTATGCAGTGATCCCAGTACTCTGCACTCTGCCTTCTGGAAGACAGTCTCTTTTGGCCTGGAACAAAGGCAGACTCCAGATGGGCAGAAGAAAAAAAAAAAAAAACAAAAACAGATAATGTACTGGGGAAGCCACTAGTCTCCAACTGTGTTTACAACTCTGGGAGAATAAGTGGAACTGAATTTAGATACCCTGAGTTCTGTCTCAGGCCTCAGATGGTTTCAGATTCCTCTGGGATCATAACATCTGCCTGCATATGAACTCAGACAAAATGAAACTTTTCTGGTATTTCACGTCAGACAGATAATGATTCATTTGTATTTATAAGTGGAAGCTAAAAGCAGAACAAACAAAACAAAAACCTTGATCTCTTAAGAGTAGGGAATGGAATAATGGCCAGTATAAGCTGAGAAGGGTGAAGGGGAAAGGAATAGAGAGATTTATTAGATAGTGGGCACCCAAACACTGTTAGATTAGGCATAAGCTCTGGGATCTGAGCATATGGTTACTTGAAAGGAGTTTCCAAAAAATTATTTAGTATTTCTAGTTAATAAGATGATTAAAAGTTTCAAATTAAAATGAAATTTATGAAGATCTGGAAATGTTTAGACTCTTGATTTGATCTATGTATATTATGTATATACTATGTATATTATCAATTATTACACTGTAAACCATATGTATATGTATAATTATTATGCTTTAATTTGAAATTTAAAAAGTATACTGTCAGAAAAGACAAGAGTTAGAGCTAAAAATTCAAAGGTCATCATTAAAACTGCTTTTCAGATGTATTTTTATTATTTATTAATTTTATGCATATGAATGTTTTATGTGCATATATGTGTGACACATGTAAGCAGTGTCCATGAAGTCTAGAAGTGGACATTGGGCACCCTAAAATTGGAAGTACACATGGTTGTGAGCAGCCATGTGGGTGCTTGAAACCAAACCTTAGCCCTCTATAAGACCAGCAAGTGCTTTTGACCACTGAGCCATCTCTCCAGGCCCTTTAGTTTTATTTATGTGCCTGTGCGTGTGTGCACATGTGTGTGTGTGTGTGCATGTGCATGGTGCATGTGTGTGCGTGTGTGTGTGTGTGTGATGTACATATGGGTATCCACATAAGCCAGAAGATAATGTCAGATCCTATGGAACTTAAGTTATAGGCAGTTGTATGGTATCCTATAGGTGCTGGATTTGAACTTGGGTCCTCTGGAAGAGGAAGAAGCACTGCAGATCCATTTCTCCAACTCCAATATGTAAAGTTTTAAAATTGTATAAAATCACCAGAGAGTGTAGATATAATAGAGTCCCCATAACCATGGTATTATTCAATCACCTTTAGTTTCTGTGTGTCTGTGGTGAAGAACTGATAAGTATACCTTGTAAAAAATACTTTGTAGTTACTGTTTTTTAGTAGAGTAACAAGTATGGTTGGTAAAATATTTCTTTCAGAGTTGAAAAGAGTTAAGGATCTGAGCTGCTACATGAAATGAACCAGAATAGAAGTGAAGAACTTGAAGGCAGATTTTCAGATCTCACACTGCAGCAGTATCACTGTTTGCTGCTCCCATCCATCTCACAGGGTTCATCTGACCCAAAGGTTACACTCTTCCCCAGCAGTAAATGGCTACACTCTTCCCCGGAGGTCAGGCTTAGGGCATTTTGGTCAAGGAAAAAAGGCTGCCAGTGCTCCTGAAATGTAAAAAGTTCACAGAACACTGTAGGAAGGAAGTTCATGCTACTGAAGGTCCTTGTATTCTGAAAATGATTGTATCCAGCCCTGGAATAAGACTGACATCATAGGTGGCACAGGAGAGACCTAGGTCCTGTTTGGTGTCCCTGATATGTGGCATTAACCAACACAGAAAACCATCCTTCTGTTGTGGGAGCTAAATAAACATCCTTGTTCTATTCTTGATTCATGCACTCAGTGGGTGCATCATGAGTATGGTGTCCAGTGGGCTATCCTTGGCCTTTGTTTCTTTGTTTTATGAGGTGTAGTTTCTCTGTGTAGCCCTGACTATCCTAGAACTTGCTCTGTAGACCAGGTTGGCCTTGAACTCACAGAGCTCTGCCTGCCTCTGCCTCCCGAGTGCTAAGATTAAAGGCATTTGCCTCCACTGCCTGGAAGTTCTTGGCCTTTTAAAGACTATAGGGGGAATGTTGAATCTAAGTTTGACCCAATTACAATATTAGGAAGAGACTGTGACAGCTTGCTCAAAAGATGACCAGCTTTTGCTTGACTTCGGAACACATTTATAAACCTTCAAATTTGGGTAAATTCAAAGTGGAAAAATGGTGTGGGAGAATTGTCTGTAATCTGTCAGTCATGTTATAAATAAACCCTGATTGGCCAGGCAGGAAATATAGGTGGGAAAACCGAACAGGAAGTAGAAATGATGTAATGAGAACAGGAGAATTCTGGGAAGGAGGAAGTTGATTCCTTCGACTCCTGCCCAGACCACCAAAGCAGCAGAATGTGATCTGCCCCACTATAAAAAGGTACTGAGCCACATGGCTAACATAGATCAGAAAAATGGGTTAATCAAGATGTGAGAGTTAGTCAGTGAGAGGCTTGAGCTAATGGGCCAATCAGCTTATAAATTATAGAGATCTCTGTGTGATTTTTCTCTGGGACTAAACAGCTAGGGGTACCTGGTGGGAGGACAAAAACCCCAACAACAAGCAGGCTCGGCCCCTGTTCATGTTACAGAAAAATCTGTATAAGAATTTTCTAGCAATTCAACCTCTCACCCATGATGAATAACAAAGTAAAAGGACAAAAAAGTAAAAGAAAGTGCTTCCAAAATAAAACAGACAAATTCTTGGGAGTAGCTAAGTTGAAGTACATGGCTATAACATCTGGCAATGACCCTATCAGACTCCTATTGTCCCTAGACTGATTGCTCATGGTTGCCTTTCATTCAGCTCTTTTTGTACATTTGAGAATTCAGTATTATATTCATGAATCCACGTGTGCTTGTGAATTCTCACCATGTGTTCCTTCTTACCATGTGTCCTCTTGTAGGTATAATTATACGACAGATGAGGAGAACAAGGGTCAAAGAAGTCAGGTAGCATTGCAATGTTAACTCTTAGCCTACAAGGAAGGAACTTCATATTTAGTAGCATACCCTAGTTATTCAGTGCCAAGTGTATACACTACTTAGCTTGAATGGGCATTCATCACTTACTTATTGAGGGGGTAGCTGAGTCTTCCTCAGTTATACTATAGAGTCACAACGTAAGACCCATATTTAAATCCTACACCAGTTCCACACATTGTCATCCTGAAAGCATGCCTATTAGACCCATCTATGTACAAAAGGAGAGGAACGGGATGTTTTCCCAAATAATCTCTAATACACTGTCATTGGCTTTGTGCATAATAACCCTGGATATTGTCACCATGACAACACACTGTCCTTAGTCCTATTCAGACCATCAGGCATATGTTATAAATAGAATATTCAGTCTCATTCGAGCCATTTGTGTCTTTACTTTTATTATAATAAGGGAAATAATAAATGACATATTAGCTTTTTGCTCTGAAACCTGTGAATTTCATGAAGTTCTTATTTAATAAGTAATGTAGCCACAAGAGGCATATATAATTTCATATTTTTCTTTAACAATTTCTTTTTTAATTAATTAGTGTATTTTTAAAAAAATAATCTTTTTTCATTTTACATACCAATCCCAGTTCCCACTCGCTCCCCTCCTCCCATTTTCTCCACTTCTCCCCACACCCTACTCCGCATCCACACCTCAGAGAGAGTAAGGCTTCCCATGGGAAGACAAGAAAGTATATCACATCAGTTTGAAGCTGGACCAAGGCCCGCCTCACTATATTTAGACTGAACAAGGTTTTCCTCCAAAGAGAATAGGCTCCAAAAAGCCAGTTCAAGCATTAGGGATCAATCCTGGTACCACTGCCAGTGGTCCCATAGACTGTCCCAGCCATCCACCTGCCCCTACATTCAGAGAGAATAGTTTGGGCCTATGTTGGTTCCCAGCTGTCAGTCGAGAGTCAGTGAGCTCCCATTAGCTCAGGAAGCTGTTTCCGTGGGTGTCCCCATCATGGTCTTGACCCCTTTGCTCATATTATTTCTCCTCCCTCTCTTCAACTGGACTCTGGGAGCTCAGCCCAGTGCTTCGCTGTGGATCTGTGCATCTGCTCCCATCAGTTGCTGGATGAAGGTTCTATGATGACAGTTAAGGTAGTCATCAATCTGATTACAGGGGAAGGCCAGTTCAGCCACCCTCTCCTCTATTGCTTAGGGTCATAGCTGGGGTCATCCTTGTGGATTCCTTGGAATTTCCCTAGTGCCAGGTTTCTTGCTAGCCTCATAATGGCTCCCTCAATCAAGGTATCTTTTTTCTTGCTCTCTATCTCTGTCCTTCCCCCATCTTGACCATCCCATTCCATCATGTTCTCCTCACTCCTCCCTTTTCCCCCTTCCTCCCCTTTCACACTCCCTTCTCCCTCTACCCGCACACTGTCAATTTTGTCAGGAGATCTTGTCTCTCTCCCCTCCCCAGGGGGATATATGTATGTTTCTCTTAGGGTTCTCCTTGTTACCTAGATTCTCTAGGGTCATGAACTATAGGCTGGCTATCATTTGCTTTACATCTAATATCCATTTATAAATAAGTTCATACTGTGTTTATCTTTCTGGGTCTGGGTTGCCTTACTTGGGATGGTCTTTTTCTAGTTCCAGCTACTTGCAAGCAAATTTGTGGCCTAAGGGTAATGTTTTCCAGCATCTTTCTCCTTTGGAAGCTACATAACATCTCTTTGACTCCGCCTACTCTTTCCCTGTATCTCTGTTCAGAATTCCTGACTGGCTTTACTAAGACATTCACTGAAATAATTTCTTTAATAACCAATGGTAATAAAACATATTCAAAGTATACAGAGGGGTATCCCACATCACTTCACCTTTTCAGACCAAAGGAAGGTTTAAACTCTAACATAGTAAAGTTATATACAACAAAACAGATATCAAGCAAGAATTACAGTTACAATATTTAGTCTATTTGTATCTGACAAATTAAAGAAAATATACTATCATCTATTTCATCTTTCTGAGCCTAAAGTTTCTTATTTAATTTATCTTTTATCATAACTAAGGAAATCTATATCTGTCTTCAACTCTTCAAAGACCCCAGAAGGACATAACATTACCTAAGTAAACAGAAAGTACATTGTTAGCAATTTCCAAAGTTCTAGAATTGACAGAGACATCTCGCTGCCTGGGCAATAACTCAAAGTTCTTCTGTAACATTGGGGCATCTATCTTCAGCCTACTGGCCCATAGTATCCAGCAGACTTTTCCATAAAGCAGGAAACTTGACAATCTGTTCTGTCTTTTTTTTTTTTTTTTTGGTTTTTTCGAGACAGGGTTTCTCTGTGGTTTTGGAGCCTATCTTGGAACTAGCTCTTGTAGACCAGGCTGGTCTCGAACTCACAGAGATCCACCTGGCTCTGCCTCCCAAGTGCTGGGATTAAAGGCGTGCGCCACCACCGCCCAGCTCTGTTCTGTCTTTTAATGGCAAAGTTCATCAGTTGCTTTCTTGTTTCCGTAGAATGCCTGGCAGACTCTTTCATGAAGCAGGAACCCTGAAGAACTGTCTAACCTTTAGGCAAATTCAGCAATTATATCTGTGGGTCCTGCGTGTCCAGTTCATACAGCATACCATCAAGCAGTCCAGGCAAGAGAAGTTTCTTGCCCAAATGGCTAGCAAACTCCATAAGGAAACTCTTTGATGCCCATTTTCCTCTTGAAGTAATTGGTGCTACCAGAAGCAGACGTGTCTCACTGTAGAGAAAAGTCTAAGTTTTTAAAACATCTTAAATGCCATATTCCATAGGTCTTTGGAGTGTTGAAGATTATTTATCTAACTGAAATATATCTCTGTACATCTAGAAAACCTAACTAACATGGCTACAAGTTTGACTATTATAAATGACTACCTATTAATCTGCAATTTTTAGTTATACATTTTAAAATAAGCTATCTAAATATAATACCTCAAACAAGAGCAGAAATATATATAACAAAATTGACCTTAAATTTATATCAATAAACCAATGCAAAATATTCATCTCTATATCATATTTCCCTTATGTTTTTTAAAGATATTAACCGTGACTATTAATGATTTATACCCAAACCCTTTTAAATGAAAACATTTATAAACAATCATTTTGGGAATTTAGGCGTTATTTTCTCCAAACTGCTTCCTATTTTTTGTTGGGTGAAGTATTTTTAGGGTTCATGGAGACCTTTTGTGGGATCTTGTTCCACCAAACCACATTAGCCTGGAAGGAATCCACAGGTTCTCATCTTCTTTAGAACCAAAAGCAGAACCTCTTTTCCAAAGTAACATATCTTTAGACTCAAATTTTGAAGTTGATACCTTTAAAATATGTATGTTAGTTTAGCTTAACAGCCTGTACAACAACATTTTTCTCTGCAGTTATTAATTTAAAAACGCAATAATATACATAATACAGACTCTCTGTGTATTTTCCATCTTTTCATGACTTGTTTTTCTTCATTCCTTTAGTCTATGACTGCTTACTATCTCTTTAAAACTATTTACTTTTTTGTAATGTCTATACATTTTTAAACACACTGTGACCCATTTAGAAGTTTATTTTTGTCTGAATCTGTCTTTATTGCATATCTGTAATAGTTTTCTGGCCAGAAGTCCATTTTTTTTAAAGGCTAAGCAGTCATGGCTAGGACCAACTCCATGGCCCTGCCTGTTTGTTTCACCCAGTCAAATATGGCAGAGGCATGTTCACTGCCTCTGTGAGTCATGCTTTCTGTGCCAGCTCCAGGGACACAGTGGGTCTATGCTGCCGTTAAGCAATTTGTAACATGCTTCTCATAGACCCCATTTAAGTGCAAAACCTCCTGAGACAGCCAGAGGTTGTTCTGCCAGCATGAACCAGAAAGCCATTTTTTAAAGAAGTTTTGCCACTAAAGCTGAATCAGAAAACTTCTCAAAGGAACTGCACCACTGCTTGCCACCAGCAAACAAACCCTATATGAAAATAAGCTGCTACCAAGAGCTGTGTTTAACTCTGTTTTTTTTTTTTTGTGTGGTGTGTGTCTAGAATTCCTTCCCAACGTCTCTCAGTTTTTATGTGGATGTAGTTGCCCAACTTCCCTGACCCAAATAATCACACAGAAACTTTATTACTTACAATACTACTTTGCCAATAGCTTAAATGTATTTCTAGTTAGCTCTTATATTATTCAATTGCATCTTATGTTATATTATCTTATATTAATTCATTTTTATTAATCTGTGTATCACCATGAAGTTGTGGCCTACTGGTAAGGTTCCAACTGATGTGTTCCTCTCCTTTGACAACTACATGGTGTCTTTTTGATTCTGCCTACTCTCTATATATATCTTTTCCAGCCTGTCTATATTCTGCCATGCCATAGGCTAAAGCAACTTCATTCCTTGGCCAATAAAAACAACACATACAGAAGGACATCCCACATCATTGCTCAAGTTAGAACTTCAAGTACGATGTTGAATAGCTATGGAGAGAGTGGACAACCTTGTCTTGTTCCTGATTGTAGTGGAATTGCTTTGATTTTTCTCTCCATTTAATTTGATGTTGACTGCCAGCTTGCTGTATATTGCTTTTATTATGTTTAGATTCATTCCTTGAATTCCTGATCTCTCCAACACCTTTATCATGAAGCAGTGTTGGATTTTGTTGAATGCTTTTTAGCATCTAATGAGATGATGATGTGGTTTATTCCTTTCAGTTTATTTATGTGGTAGATTACATTGATAGATTTTCATGTGTTGAACCATCCCTGAATCTCTGGGCTGAAGCCAACTTGATAATGGTGGATGATTTTTTAATGTATTCTTAGATTAGGTTTGTCAATATTTTATTGAATATTTTTGCATCTATTTTCATGATGAAGATTGGTCTGTAATTCTCTTTCTTGATTTTTTGTGAGATTTGGCTATTAGGGTAACTGTAGTCTCATTAAAAAAAAAGAATTTGTTTATGTCCCTTCTGTTTCTATTGTGTGAAACACTTTGAGGAGTATAAGTATTAGCTCTGCTTTGAAGGTCTTATAGAATTCTGTGCTGAAACCATTTGGCTCTAGGCTTTTTATTGATTGGCAGACTTTTGATGACTGTTTCTGTTTAGGGGTTATTGGTCTATTTAAATTGTTCATCTGGCTTTGATTCACCTTTGGTATGTGGTACCTATCCCTTAAAATTGTCCATTTCTTTCAGATTTTCCAATTTTGTGGAGTACAAGTTTTTGAGGTATGATCTAATGATTCTCTAGATTTCCTCAGTGTCTGTTGTTATGCCCTCTACTCATTTCTGATTTTGTTAGATTGGATGTTTTCTCTGCCTTTTGATTAATTTGGATAAGGATTTGTCTATCTTATTGATTTTCTCAAAGAACCAGCTCTTTGTTTCATTAATTATTTGTATTGTTTTCTTTATTTATATTTTATTCATTTCAGTCCTCAATTTGAATATTTTCTCTAATCTGCTCCTCCTGGGTGAGTCTGCTTATTTTTGTTCTAGAACTTTCAGGTGTACTGTTAAACTGCTAGTGTACTGTTAAGCTGCTAGTGTGAGATTTCTCCACTTTCTCTATGTAGGCACTTATTATTATTTTCCTCTTTTTAAAATTACTTTATAAATAATACCAATCAAAATTTCCACTTCCTCCCCTCCTCCCACTTCCCTCCCACTTCCCCTCCTCCCTCCCCCCTCCACTTATTATTATGAACTTTCCTCTTAGTATTGCTTCCATAGTGTTCCATAGGTTTGGGTACATTGTGCCTTCATTTTTATAAAATTCTAGGAAGTCTTTAATTTCCTTCTTTATTGCTTCCTTGACCAAAGGGTGATTCAATTTAGCACTGTTCAATTTCCATGAGTTTGTAGGTTTTCTGCAATTAGTGTTGTTGTTGAATTCTAATTTTAAGCCATGGTGATCCAATAAGACTGAGGGGTTCGTTCCAGTTTTTTTTCTTTTTGTATTTGTTATTTCCTTTGTTACTGAGTATGTGCTCACTTTTAAAGAAGGTTCCATGAGGTGCTGAGAAGAAGGTACATTCTTTTGTGTCTGACTGAAATGTTCTGTAGATGTCCATTTGATTCATGACATCTGTTTGTTCTCTTCTTTCTCTGTTAAGTTTTTGTCTGACTTACCTGTTCATTGGTAGGAGTGGGGTGATGAAGTCACCTTCTATTAGTGTATGGGGTTTGATGTGCAATTTAAGCTTTATTAATGTTTCTTATACATATGTGTGTTCTCTTGTATTTGGGGCATAGATGTTCAAGATTGAGACTTTATCTTAATGAATTTTTCCTGTGGTGTGTATGAAGTATCCTTCTCCATATCTTTTGATTGATTTTAGTTTGAAGTCTGATTTGTTAGATATTATGATAGTTACATCTGCATGTTTCTTAGGTCATTTTGATTGATAAATCTTTTCCCAACCCTTCACTCTGAGGTAATATTTGTCTTTGAAGTTAAGGTGTATTTCTTGTATTCAGAAGAAGAATGGATTCTGTTTCCATGTCTATTCTGTTAGCCTGTGTCTTTTTATAGGTGAATGAGTCCATTGATATTAATGACCAGTGATTGTTAATTTCTGTTATTTTTTGGTGGTAGTGTTTGTGTGTTTCCCTTCTTTGGGGCTTTCTGGTGTGATGTTATCTGCTTCCTTTGTTTTTGTTGGTGTAGCTTGCTTCCTTGGATTGTAGTTTTCCTTCTGGTACTCTCTGCTAGGCTGTGTTTGTGGATAGGTTTTGTTTAAACCTGGTTTTATCATGGAATATCTTGTTTTCTCCATCTAGGGTGATTGAAATCTTTGCTGGGTATAAAAGTCTGTGCTTGTATCCATAGTTTCTTAGTATCTGCAGTACATATGTCCAGGACCTTTAGGCTTTCATGATTTTCACTGAGAAATTGGGTGTAGTTCTCATAGGTCTGCCTTTATACGTTACTAGGTCTTTTTCCTTTGCAGCTCTTAATATTCTTTCTTTATTCTGTATGCTTAGTGTCTTGATTATTATATGACAAGGGGACTTATTTTTAGTTTAGTCTATTTGGTTTTCTGTAAGCTTCTTGTACCTTGATAGGCGTATCTTTCTTTAGGTTGGAAAAGTTTTCTTCTATGATTTTGTTGAATATATTTTTTGTGCCTTTGAGCTAGAGTTCTTCTCTTTCTTCTATCCCTATATTCTTAGGTTTGGTCTCTTCATGGTGTCCCAGATTTTCTGGATATTTGTGTTAATTTATTGGATTTAACATTTCTTTGACCAATGAATCTATTTCCTCTATTGTGTATTCAATGCCTGAGATTCTTTCTTCCATCTCTTGTATTCTGTTGGTTATTCTTGCATCTGTAGTTCCTGTTCATTTGCCCAGATTTTCCATTTTCAGAATTCCCTTAGTTTGTGTTTTCTTTATTGCCTCTGTTTCAGTGTTCAAGACTTGAACTGTGTGCTTCACCTGCTTGATTGTTTTTTTCTTGTTTATTTTTGGCTTTCTTTAAGAGATTTATTGATTTCTTTCATTTTTTTGTCCTTTCATTTATTTCTTTAATTCTTCATTTCTTCTTTAAGGATCTCTACCACCTTCATAAAGTTATATTTATGGTTGTTTTCTTCTGCTTCTTCTGGATTAGGATGTTTAGGCCTTCCTGTTGTCTGACCACTGGATTCTGGTATTGCCATGTTGTTTATTAGGTTATTAAATGTATTCTTGCATTAGTGCCTACTTGTCTTTTTATCCAATTGGTGCAGGCAGTGTCTTTGCCTCTTGGTCTAATCCTTGGAGTTGGTGTCTACATCTCAGGGATCCTCTATTATTGCCTATTATTGCCATTGTTGTCTGTGTCCCAGGGAGCCACTAAGCTAGCAGGGGAGATAGGTAGGTTTGGAGGTGGAGATGGACTTGTAGATTACAGGATCCAATAGATGGGGGTGTGGAGCAGCCCATTTGCAGGTGACTTGCCTGTTGGCCAGCTAGTGCAAATAATGTATATGGGAGAGGGGCCTAGAGTTTTTGCCCCTGTTCCTGGGGCTTAGAGACTGGGCTATCCATCTGGGGAGTTTGTCACTCACCTCTTCATCTTCTCTGTGTGTTGACTGAGGTTTTTCTGTCCCACTCAGTCCTGCAGCCGTTAAGTCCCTAAGAATCACACAGAGGCCTACATTAGTTATAAACCGATTGACCCATTAGCTCAGGCTTCTTATTAACTAATTCTTAAAATTTATATTAGCCCATAATTCTTATCTGAGTTAGCCACGTGGCTTGGTACCTTTTTTGGCAAGGCAGTCACATCGTGATTTCTCTGAGGCTGGGTCACCACTCAGACTGTGATTCCCTCTTCCCAATGTGTTTGCTGCCCAACTTCTACTTCCTACCAGGTAACCCTGCCTATACTTCCTGCCTGGCTACTGGCCAATCAACATTTTATTAAAAATAATTCAAGTGACAGGACAGGATAAAAAACCATTGTCCCATAGCACTTCCCCCTTAAAAAAAAAACAAGAATTCTGAATCTAATATATTTTGTTTAACTTTTCTCCTGACTATTATCCATAACAACTTGTAACCAACATTCTAAACAAAGAAAAATATCTATAGTCCATTTTTTGGGAATGTGGGCATAGTTTTCTAAGTTATTTTCTGCTCTTGGGGGCACTGATAATCTTATGGGGACCTAAAGAAAATTTAGAATTATCATCAAGTCCTGACTAGAGTATCCTGTGACGCTTGATCATCTCAGACAGCAGTCTTGAATCTGTTCTGGATGTAGAACTCAGACATCTGGGCCATCTGCTCCTATAAGAGATTTCTCAGGGGGTCTTTATTGATCAAACCTGATTTTTCTTAACCCGGAATGAATCCACAGCCTCTCACTTCCTGTGGAAACAAAATCAAAACCTCTTCTCCAATATAACATACCTTTTGACTGCAATTTTGAAGTCAAAGTATTTTCAAAATACTTACCTTGGATTAATCCAGCAGCATTTATAAAGAAATGTCTTTTAGCAGCTGTTGCTCCTTCCTCAGTATTCAAATAATTCAAAGACAACACAATAGCATACAATATCCAGACTCTCTATGTATTTTCCATCTTTATTTGGCTTGATTTTAAACTCTATTTCTTTTCTTTTTATTTTTAAATTTTATTTTGAGACTAGGTTTCTCTGTGTATATTTGGCTGTCTTGGAACTCACTCTGTAAACCAGGCTGTCCTTGAACTCATAGAGATCTGCTGCCTTAGCCTCCCAAGTGCTGGGGTTAAAGTTGTGTGCCACCATACCTTGAACTCACAAAGATGCATCTGCCTCTGCCTCCCAAGTGTTGGGATTAAAAGTGTGTGCCACGACAGCTTGGATTCACAGAGATCCATCTACCTCTGCCTCCCAAGAGTTAGTATTAAAAGTTTGTGCCACCACACCCAACTACTCTCTTTTTTCTAGTTTCTTTTAAAGACTTTAACCTTTTTCTTTTCTCTCCTAAGCCTTCATATATTTTTAAACACACTGTAAAACATTTAGAGATTGTCTTTGTCTTTTAATCTGTCTTTACTGTATATCTTTATGTTTCTGACCACACGAGTCTTTAATTTGCTAAACAATATGGCTAGGATTAAAGCCATAGATTTGAGGCTAGATCCAGCCCATTCTTTAGCTTTCTGAGAGTCTAGCCTCATGGCAGAGGTACTGGTGGAGCCATGTTTATTGCCACAACTCTATGGCATTTGAAGGTCCCTGTTACCACCAAAAAGTATGTAGACAGTTTTTCATCAACACCATTTAAGTGTTTCATGGCAGGACCTCCTAATAGAGCTACAGGGCTTTGTAGCTAAAGCTGAGTCAGAAAGACTCTCTTAAATGAGAGTGCTTGCCTCTAGCAAGCAGAGTCCACTCAAGAAAATGTTGCTATCAATAAGCCATGCTTAACTCTATTATTTTATGTGTAGAATTACTTCCCAAGCTCTCTCAGGTTTTCTGTGGATGCAGTTGCCCCATGTTGGGCACCATTCTATTGACCGAGGTTTTCTGCCCCGCCTGATCCATTTAGTCCCAAAGAATCACACAGAGGTCTACATTAATTATAAACTGACTGGCTCATTAGCTCAAACTTCTTAACTAATTCTTATAACTTATATTAGCCCACAATTCTTGTCTGAGTTAGCCATGTGGCTTGGTACTTTTTTCAGCAAGTCAGTCACATCTTGCTTCCTCTGAGGCTGAGTTATGACTGCAGACTGTGCTTCCCTCTTCCCAGCATTCTCATTGCCCCACCTCTACTTCATGCCTGGTTGTCCCACCTATATTTCCTGCCTGACTACTGGCCAATCAGCATTTTATTAAAAATAATACAAGTGACAGGATAAACGACCGTTGTCCCACAGCATCTGTGCAGTCACAGACTGTGCTGCAGAGACTTTTCTTTAACAATCTCAAACATCTATACAATGTGTTTTGATTGTTTTTACTATTCATTACTTTCTTTTATCTTCCCCTTCTGTTAATCCCTTCTCAATAAGTCCCCTCTTCCTTCCATCAATTTCTTTCGGTGTCCCACTTGCATGTTTGTGAGTGGGAGTTTATTTACTGAAACACAGGTAACTTGCCAGTGGCTACATTACTGAAGAAAATGACTCCCAGCATCCATTAACTGACAATAGCTCTTCTGGGAGGTGTATGGCCTCCTAATCCCCTTCCTGTCCCATTGTGGAATGCTGCTAGTCTCAGTTTTGGACAAATCTCCTGCAGGTAACCATGGCTTCTGTGAATCTGTATGTACACTTGTCATTTCATGTCCTGATATTTCACAGCTTCCCTCCCCATGTTCTGGTTCGTACATTTTTTGTGTCCCCTTTTATACAGTGTTCCTAAGTCTTGGAGGATGATTATTTCACATTTAAAACATTTCTTGGCCCCTTAATGAATAATAAATAACCCATCACCTTTTAAGTGAAAAATTACATGCCAAAAACAAAAAGGTAAACCATAAATGACTTGTAGTGCCAGGACATTGACAACACATAAGCCTATGTTCCTATGCAAGGACTGTGAATCTGCAAACTTTAAGTTAGAGATCATGTCACATAGCATTACAGTCATTCTCTGTAATGCTGACACAACCAATTATCGGCATCTCTTTATATTTTTGGTTTGTTTCAGATCTCATTCAGAGAATCTCATCCTGTCACAGCAGTGAAGAGCTTGTAATGTACCAAATGACAAGCTGGCCAAATTAGGGAGCTAGGGTTTTTATCACTGTAAAGAGACACCACGACCATGACAACTCTTATAAAGGAAAAACATTTAACTGAGGTAGCTTACATTTTCAGAGTTTTAGCCATTATCATCACGGGGGGAGCACGATGGCATGTAGGCAGACATGGTGCTGGCTGTATCTTGATACGGAAGCAACAAAAAGTAGACTGTGACTTCTGGGAGTAGCTTGAACATAGGAGACCTTAAAGCTTACCCCCATAGTGACACACTTCCCCCAACAAGGCCACGCCTCCTAATAGTACCATCCTTCAGGGCCCATTCTCTTTCAAACTACCACAAACACATTAATTCTAACCAGCAGATTGTCTTTCAAAATGAATTTCAAAAATTCAAAAACAAATTTGAAAAGGAAGCATCTTTATGTATTTAATGAGATGGGCTCCAGGAGAATGTTTGTGAGTTTTATTTTGAATTTTAATTATGTGGATGGGTGTGTGTCTGTGTTGGGTTTGTGCACATGAGTAGAGAAGGCATCAGATACCCTGGAACCAGAGTGCTTGTCAATCATGCAAAGAGGATGCTGGGAACCGGACCCCAGTCTTCTGCAAAAAGCAATGTGTTTTCTTAACTTTGAGCCATCTCTCCAGTCCCTAGGAAAATCTTAAAAAAACAAACAAACAAAAAAACTGCATTACTTAATTATATCTCCTAGTTAGCATTGATAATTGTCTTTCTGATTTTTCTACGAATAGTGAAGGTGAGAGCTGGGTAGAAGTGGTAAATTAATAAATTGCTGTGCATTAGGCATGATTGTCTGCCTGTTTGTACTCATTAATCCTTGTAATACTCTACTGAGGAATGCATCGCCACCGACGCATCTTGACAGCGAGGCACTCAGAGTTAAAAAACAAAAACACTCAGCCACTTGGTAGGTTCCTAGTGAAGAGGCAAAACAGGAAATTCTGGACTTGACTTGTATTCATCTTCATTGATTTAAAAGTCCACTTTTTTTCAATTTCAAGATACAGACCATTTCTAGAAAAATGTCTGCAGGTGACTATCAAGCAAAGACATTTTGAATCCTTTGCTGGATGACTTGGATTATTTGCTTGTATCTTGGCATGAGTAAAACCTGCTTCCTCTCATTCCACAGAGCCGAATGTCTGTGCCAGCCTCTGCATGGGAACCAGGGGTCATTGCTATGCTTTAGTTCAGGTTCCCGGAGCCCTGCACATGTCACGGTGCATGCTAGTGGCTCCAGGTGGCAGTGACGCAATTGGCTTTGCCTAATGAGCCCATTAGCTGCCAGTGCCGCCGCTGCTGTGCTGGATGCAAAAACAACTCTCGGTTTGGAATTAAATCAAGATGCTTTCTGGACGCGAAGGCAATGGAAAGAATCAAAAATATAACTCTAAAAGGGACCATTAATATTCCCTTAGAGATCCCCTAACACAGAAAGATCATTAAAATACTCGATTCTCGACTTTCCATGACTGTGACACACTTCTTGTGTTAAAATCCTAATCAAACGACCCCAAATCTGACCTGACATCTAATGGAGAGAAACAAATCTCACTCAGAGTCTTGCAAATAGGGAAAGAAGAAAAAATCAGTTAAAGATTTTTTTAAAAAAATTAAAAAGCAGAGGTCTTTAGGATTTCAAAGTGAAGGTGAACAGCTAGGGTTCTGATCACTGGAGAATAACTAGGATGGCTACTGGGACATCCAGCGCTTGGCTCGTGGAAGGCTAAGTATTCTGATCTGTGATGATGCTGGGAGGGGCAGTGAACAGGCTGTACAACAGCAGTCTTGTCTTCCATGGTGATTAAAATTGGTGGTCACTCCAACACATAGCTCTACAGCCTACACAGGATTCTCAACCATAACCCAATGATATTTTAGCCAAATAACTTTTAGTGTGTGTGTTCCTGTTTTTGTATTAGAATATTCATTTCTCCGATGTCTTACATACTTTTCTTTTTTTAAGATTCAGTTATGTATTATGTATACAGTGTTCTGTCTGTGTGTATGCCTGCAGGCCAGAAGAGGGCACCAGTTCTCATTACAGATGGCTGTGAGCCACCGTGTGGTTGCTGGGAATTGAACTCAGGACCTCTGGAAGAACCCTCAGTGCTCTTAACCTCTGAGCCATCTCTCCAGCCCTTATATACTTTTCTCAGTGCATGGACAAGCATACCTCACAGGGGAAGCAGAAAAAGACAAGATCTCCTGAGTAAATTGGGAGCATGGGGACCTTAGGAAAGGATTGAAGGAGAGGAGAGGTCAGGGAGGGGAGCAGAGAATAATGTAGAGCTCAATAAAAATCAATAAAAAAGCATACCTCATAGTAAGTAATCATTTTTTTATGACCCACAATTTGAGGAGAAGTAGTCCATTGAAGGCACAAGTCATAAACAATCCCACACCAGTTTGGAATTATGATAAATAGGGTGGTATTTATTTAAAGGGGAAAAAACTTACAGATCACCATCCCAGACAACAGCCCTCTGCGCAATTAGGAAGAAGTCTAGTCGCCAGAACCGGAGCAGGAAGTAAAAAGAGTGAGGAGGGAAGTAGCCGCTTTTTTAAAGGGAAAGAGACCACGCCCCAATGGGCTGGTATCTCAGCGGCTATTGGCTGGAGGAGCGGAAGGACCTCCCACAACAGTCCATCATGGTACGGTGTCAGGGATGGAAGATGGGGTGGTCACGTTGCACACACAGTCAGATAGCAGAGAGGGACGGGTGCTTAGCTCTTCCCTTTTTATTCAGTGTAGGTACCAGCTTATAGTACAGCATCACCCATACTTAGGGTGGGGCTTCCCTCCTCAGTAAAACCTCTCCACAATGCCCATCTGAGACAGACGTGCCCTGAGGTGAGTGTCATAGTTGATTCTAAATATAGCAAGTTGACTGTAAATATTACCCCCTCCACACACACAACTCATCATTGTCTTGCCAGACCCCAGCAGACGGCCTTCATCCTTACCATAGATGTCACCTCCCATCCTACAACCCTCCCTCCCTAGCTGCCTGAGGGAACTCTGTTGAGCATGATCACACTGCTTGTCCTGAGCAGGTGACAGCTCTCTCTTCCCAGACACAGTGACCAGTTTTGACGGCTGTTCTATGTTGTATTGATTCTTGACTCCCAGTCCACACCTCTGTGAAACATCCCTTTAGTTCACTGTCCTTAAATCATTAATTTGTGCTTTTACTTTGTCTGGGAACCTGACCAAGGCAGAAGTATATAAATTATCCATGCCATTCACCCATAGCCTGGAAATGGATGGGAATAGCTCAGTGGAACATCCAGTCACAATCCTGAGACTGAACTGATTGGACTAATAATTCCCATCTCTGATGGTATCAGAACTGTTTGTTCTGTTTTTATTTTTGGATTGCTTGCAGGGTTCAAGTGCGCACTAAATATGCAGCATACATAAGAACCTCGCGCAATGCTTGGGGGTGCGATAAAGGTTCTTTATTATTTGTTTTGATTAAGAGGGAAAACAAAAGGATCAGGAAAGGGTTTCTGAAGTAGAGAGGTTTTTTTGCTACTGCAATAATTCTCAAGCCCGCAGTACTCTGCAAACCCAATATTACCTCCAATCTGTTATATTGTAATGGAAATTACACCACAGAAAGCCTGCTCTGGACAGCAAAGATATGGGAAATTATTTAATGGATCGATAGGGTCCCCTCTCCACTGTACTGTTCCTCTTGGTTGTGTCAGCAATCTCTCATCAGAAATGCCTTCCCAGCGCTTTGTGAAATATCACAGAATGAACTAAGGAAGAAGCTTAGCAGTGTCCTGTTTGCCTGGCATGCACAAGGTCGGGTTGGATCCCAGAGAGTATCATGGTGTCCCAAGAGAGGGTTAGTAGGAACTGGGAATTGCTCATTCGCCCAGTGAGGAAACAAATGTAATCATTTATTTGATGATGCTCCTGTTTTGGGCACCTCATAGAAGAGAAAGAATTCTCTGCAGATTTTAAAGTCCAAAGTACCAGACACTGGTCTATCAACTCTATTTCAGGAGCCAAAGCTCTCTGGAACAGGAGCTAGATAAAGATAAGGTCTGTGAAATGGTCTTACTGTTCAAAATTCTGGTTTTATTTGGCAAAAAGTACATTATAGAATCCAATTCAGAGAAATAATTGCATATTATTGAATTTGGTCATTTGAAGAAGTATTTAAGATATATACTTTCAAAATGGACATGCAATAGTTTCTCAATAGTAAAATTCATAATTTGAAAACAGCCATAATAGCTAGCTTCAAATAGACCTTAAATACGGGGTCACTCTATTAGATCACCGTGTGGTCCTCCTTCCTGACCAGTATTGTCAGCTAAGTATAGGGAACTTCTGATGAGCATATCAAAATTAAGCAAACAGTAAAAGGGTAGAGATTATCTGGATGACTTATTAAAAGTTACTTCAGGGTCCTGGGAAGATGGCTCAGTAATTAATAAGCTTTGACTCCTCTTCCTGAAGAATCAGGTTCCATTCCCAGCACCCTCTTGGGCACTCACAATTCTCTATACTTCTATTCCAAGGGATCCAATGCCATCTTCTGGCCTCCAAAGACACTAGGCATGCAAGAGGTGCCCAGACATACACATGGCAAAGCACCTGCACACAGATGCATACATGCAACATGACTATTCTGCCTAAAACAACAGATTACAGCATAACAATATTGCACCCTCAGCAGGGCTGTACAACAGACTATAGTATAACATCGCACCCTCAGCAGGGCTGTACAACAGACTATAGTATAACATCGCACCCTCAGCAGGGCTGTACAACAGACTATAGTATAACATCGCACCCTCAGCAGGGCTGTACAACAGACTATAGTATAACATCGCACCCTCAGCAGGGCTGTAGAACAGATTACAGTATAATATTGCACCCTCAGCAGGGCTGTACAACAGACTATAGTATAACATCGCACCCTCAGCAGGGCTGTACAACAGATACCGGTATAACAAACATTGATCCCTCAGCAGGACTGTACAACAGATTACACTATAACAATGTACCTTCTGCAGAACTGAAATGAACGTGAACAGGAAATGAATATGTGTTTGAAAGACACCCCTTTGCACGGCCAGTGGACCTGCTGTGCATCAGGCACCATGTTTCATGCTCCACAGGCTGTTGTCGTAGAGAAGCTCACAAGGGTTGGTAAAAATAAGTGGGTGGTCAAGGGAGATATGCAGAGGAGTTGACAGAGTAAAATCAGCTAAATTTTAAGTAGAACTAGAAAACCAATTGAAGAGAAAGTGCAGAGATGGAGAGAAGCTTACAAAAGAAAAGACTAAAAAGCAGACAATATTTAATACTTGTAAATATTTGATCTGTGTAGAGTACAAGCATTGTCTCATCAAACAGGAATACTGACCCTGTTGTGGAAGTGAGAAAATTGGATCTCAAGGTTGGGAATTTAGATCCAACTCCACCTCGTCCATAATCCACACAATGTGAGGAAGGAGGAGCAGTAGTGAAAGTCCTGGTTATTGGGATGATAAGATGGCTCCTCCGTGAGAAGCGCTAGGTGCTAAGCCCAACGACCTGAGTTCAATCCCCAGGAACCACATGGTGGAAGGAGAAAGCTGTGTGCTCTGTCGTGACACACACATGTCACGCCACATACATACACACACACAACACACACCACCACCATCACACACACACAGACACCACACACACCTCTTATACCATACACACGTCATGTCACACTATACACACACAGAGAACACACATCACCACGCCACATACACACACACAGAACATGCACCACCACCACCACACACACAGATACCACACAAACTGCTTACACCATACACACATGTCATGTCTCACTATACGCACACACAGAACACATATCACCACACCATATATACACACACATACTATACACACTGCTTACACCACACACACGTCACGCTACACCATACACACAGAGAGAACACACACCACCACACCATACACACACAAAGAACACACACATGCCATGCCACACTATACACACACAGAGACCACACACCACCACACTATATACACACACATACCACACACACCGCTTACACTACACACACATGTTACATCACACCATACACACACAGAAAGAAGATACACCGTCACACCATACACACACCACACACACCGCTTACACCACACACACATGTCATGTCACACTGTATACATAGAGACCACACACCACTACACCATACACACACACACACCACACACACCACTTACACCACACACACATGCACCCCCACACATCAAATTTTAAAGAAAATAAAAAATAAATTCTGTGTTACTTATCTTTGAAACATTCATTCATTACCCATGGAAGACTTGACCACAGTAATGGGATTTACCACTGTGACCATGTTTTTCTCTTAGGTTTTATCTACAGTATATGACTTTTTTCTCTTAAATGCAAATCTTTATATTTTGAGTGCTTAAACTAGGCAAATTTGAAATGATGCCATGAATGTTTCCATATATTTGTTCCTATTTCTAAATTTTTTTGCTGATTTCTTTTGCTTCAAAGTCCCTATAAATATCTCGGCAGGATGAGGTGTGAGGATGAGATTTCCAGGAGGCAGTGTATACTACCCACTATTCCCGTCCAGATTTAAACTGAGCCACCATGGAAATGAATAACCTTTTTAAGGGCATGCTTCAGCACCAGTAAGGTTTACTTAATTTATTTTGACAACTGCCTCTAATTGCTTAACAGCACATATTACATGAGTAATAAAAAGCTTAATAACTTGAGACCTTAATGCTATTTCAGATGAAGTCATAGGAGTGTGTTTGCCAGGCATTTATGTATGGGTTGTTGTTGTTGTGTGTGTGTGTGTGTAATGACCTCTGGCCTCCACTTGCATGCATACACACATGCACAGGCATCCATATAAACATGAAAAATCCCCTACAAAATCAATTCAATGGGTTTCAATAAACTATAGCTCTCTCTCTCTCTCTCTCTCTCTCTCTCTCTCTCTCTCTCTCTCTCTCACACACACACACACACACACACACACACACACACACACACAATCAGTTGTTTCTCTAGAGGACCCTGACTGATAGCAGGGGCATCTGTGAAGATGAAGGTGGGGAAGGTGGGACTGGTACAATAGATGCTTTGCTAAACTAAGGTACCCAAAGTCACCAGCACACCCCAGAAGCTGGAGAGAAGCAACCTTTGAAGAGAGCATCCCTGCCGATATATTTCCAAACCGTGTATGTGTGGGGATTTATTCAAAGACACTGGGGTTTGCAGATGTGAAGAGGTTATATGAGGAATGTGTGAAAGATTCTGCAGCAAGCAAATATTTCCAGTTCTCAGCTGCGAAACAATGACTAAAATGTATTTTGGTCTAATCTTAATTCGTACATTGGTCTTTGTATGTTAAACTAGCGCCCTCTTGTGCAATAGGTTTTAATAACAAAGTTTGAAAAGTTATTACGTTTTCATATCCAGTTACTAAAGGAACATAATTACTAGATAATATTGTTTTGTCTTTTTTTATTTTCAAATTGTCATAACAACAATATCAAAGTGAGTAAGACCAAAGTTTACCAAGTCAACTTCCATGAAAACAGCAAAAACCACTTTTCAGAATCAAGACATTGCTCTCTTTTTAAAAATTACCTCTTTTTTGATATTATAATATAATATATCAGTTTTCCCTTCTGTTTCTGCTCTCCAACCCATCCCATATGCCATACTTCACCCTTCAAGGAAAGTCTCTTTTTCAACAGGCAGAGACAATTACATGAGACCACAACTAATCAAAATGCAGAGTTGTGCTTCTTGCCTCCTGTAGCATAGCGCCCAACCAGTGTACCAGTTTCAGGAAATGTGATAGATAAGAAACAGAAGAAGTGACATGGCTATAGTCACAGACAGGGTGAGCCCCTGTGTGTAGCACCCTCCTCTGGGTAGTGACCGAGGACTGTGAGGATCAGGAACCCTGGGGCTTCTCTAGATGTCACAACTTTAAGTTTTCTTTCCCGGAACCATCATGAGTTGAATACGTTGAAGTCTTAACCCTAATGGAATGTGATCCTCCATTTGGTTTTTTTTTTGTTTTGTTTTGTTTTTTGTTTTTTTTGAGACAAGGTCATACTATCTAACACAAGCTACTTCAAACTCTTTGTCATCCTGCCTTAACTTCATACAATTGCCGACAATAGCCATTACAGCCTAACTTGGAGACAGGGTCTTTATGGAAATAGTTAAGTTAAAATGAGGTCGTTTAGATGGGCTTCAATCCAACACAGTTTATAAATAGGGGAACTCTGACCTGGGTGTGGCCAAGCAAACCTGTAATCCCAGCACCTGGGGTGAGGTAGAAAAATCAATCATCCTTCAAGGTCAGTTTGCATTTATAAGAGACCCCATGTTGTGGGGTATTCACCAGAGAAGACTGCTTGGGCATGGGTTTGAGCCAACAGTAAGCATTTATTAGTTGGCCAGCAACTACATTGGGTGTTTGGGAGCCCAGTGTAACCCCGAGTCTTTCACAGGCTGAACTTTCAAGCATAAAAACCATGTACTGGGCTGACATACTTCAGTTAACAAAAACAGTTAGCCAGAAGTGGAACTAGAGAAGCCAAAAACAAAGTTAGTACATTCAGAGACTTTCCCAGAACTATGGACTTTGATAGATTAGATTTTTGTTTAAGTTTTGGCAGGTGGTGCTGTCTACGTGCTGAGTTTTGCAGCCTGAATGGTACTTCCATCGTGGAGTCCGTTGTGCTAAGGCCCGGAAGCCCTCTAAGGTCCAGGTTCCTGTTATACCTGCCCCACTACTCTTCTCGGTTGTCAACTTGACTACATCTGGAATTAGCGAAAGCCCAAGTGTCTGGGCAGATTTGTGAAGGATTTTTCTTGATTGGATCATTTGCAGGTAGAAGATCCACCTCAAATCTGGGCCACACCTTCTGCTGGCAGCCTATATAAGGGACATGTAAGAAAAAAACTTTTTACTATTTGCCTGCTTGTTTTTCCTTGCATTGGCAAGTTCATTTCTTCACTGGTATTAGAGCCTGCTTCTTTGGAATTTTGACATATGTTGAAGACCAGCCGAGACATCCAGTCACGTGGACTAAATAACTCCTGGATTCTTGAACTTTCCATTGGGAGACAGCGATTGTTAGACTAGCTGAACAACAACCTGTAAGCCACTCTAATAAATCTCTCTCTCTCTTTCCCTTCTTCTTTCCCCCTTCCCCTTCCCTCCCCCCTCAGTTATTTCTCTAGAGAACCCAGACGAATATAGAGGCATCTGTGAAGATGAAGGCAGGACTGGTGTGATCAATGCTTCTATAAACTAAGGCGCCCCAAAGTCACCAGCACACCCCAGAAGCTGAAGAGAGGCATTGAACCGTCTCTACCACCTGCCGAAAGGAAGCCACTCTGCCAACATTCGCTCTAGCCTGCAGAACTGTGAGAGGCATCTCTTCTGTTCCAGGTCTTGAGGTGTCACACTGAAGTGGGAGACAGAGTCATGAAGCAATGTTATGAAGCGTTCACCAATAAACACACTTGAAAATACGAAGTTACACAAAAATAAAATTTAGCTAAAGGAGCATTGTCTGTCGTTTAGAGAAGTCACCGCTGCCTGATGGCCACTGATTAAACCCACAGCCTCTTATCAGGGAGAGCATAGTTCTTCCAGATGGGCAGGGTGAACCTGCCTAATAGCTGCCCTGGGAAAAAACAACCCTGGTCTGTCTCAAAGATAACTATGGCAGTATTTTTACATCATAAATCTCCCCATTTGTCCAAACAACCAAGTTGTGGAATTACTGTCTCTCTAAAATATGTTTAATTGCTCACAGTATGACTTGGGGTTGCAAATCCACAAACACTGACAGAGATTTCAGTCCTAGGTAGGTTCCTTTCTGTGCATTAGCCTGAGTTAGTGGTGCACTATTGTTAAAGAGATTTTTCTTTATTAATCTCTGAGTTCTTGGAGTGATCTACTGGGATGGTACAATAATACCCTAACAGCTCTTAGTTAAACAAATATATCACTTTGCCATTAATGGCACAGGGTTTCCTCGCTGCTAGGAGGGCTAGCACAACCAACTCAGAGTTAGCGTTAGGGCGAGCGATCAAAAGTCCCCATAGACACGGACGTGGGAATTCTGGGCTGTCTTTGAGAATGACAGAGACTTTCTTGGTTCTTGGTGTGCTCCCAGAAATTTTGAAAGTGTCAAAAGCCACCCCAAGCTTGTGGATTCTTAACTCTTGAATTTGAAAAAAAATCAAACTTGTGGAGAGCAGAGCTCCAGAGAGAGAGAGCAGACAGTGAGTAGCCCCCCCAGCCCCCAGGAAAAAGGGAGAGAGAGAAGACAGTGAGTAGCACCCCCCAGCCCCCAGCACAGAGGGAGAGAGAGCAGACAGTGAGTAACCCCCCCAGCCCCCAGCAAAAAGGGAAAGCAGACAGTGAGTAGCCCCCCCAGCCCCCAATATAGGGGGAGAGAGAGCAAACAGTGAGTAGCCCCTCCCCCCCAAGCCCCCAGCATAGGGGCCTGGGAAATCTGATACCACCGAGCAGCTGGTCTGGGGGCTTCCTAAAAAACTTATGGGAGAAACTGGGCAGAGGCCTGGGAAAGGATATGAGCTGGTCGGTCCAGTTGGCCCAACCATGAGGTGTCTGGGTGCCTTGCTCAATTTCAGTCACGTCTGTCTCACACAGCTTCCAGGCAGAGGTGCTCATATAGGACGTGACAGAGAAACTGGAATCAAAACAATGTAGGGCATTCCTGGCTTTCACCAAGGATGTTCTCAGTCGGAACTCTTGCTCTGGGATCCCTACCCTACCTGACCAGTTCCTGTCTCAATTTCTCATCAGCAAGAAAGCTTCCAATACCTTGCAAAGACGACAATGTTATCCTATAAAAATAACTCACTGAAAAAATATTTCCTTCTAACTGCCTACTAGGTTTCTAAAACTTTCATAGTTTTAAAGGAACTTCTAGCCATTAATGCATTTCACTATTAATATTTTGGGTACTTCTTTTTAAAATGGAAGTGTTTTTCCTGTGCATAGGTGAAGCGATATTTTCTTCTAATTTTAATACTGATAATAATCAGTCCATTATTAAAAAATTCTCTCAGTGTCTTCCTGATCCTGTATACTTGGCTTGTTCAAAGGGTGATCTGTTTTGAGACTATACATTGCTTCTGTTCATTGAAACTCTTTGACCTGGCTGGCACCGCCTTACACAGCGAAGAAAATATCACCACTCAGATTTTGAGTCCAACTATTTCATTCCAGTATTGTTCAGCTTATTTCTACAAATGAGACAGAAAATCTGTGTTCTGCTTAAATGTTTGAGGCTAGTATACACCTTGCCTCATGTGCTACCCCCTCAATGTCAGATGCTATCTGCCAACCTGGAGATGCCGAGAGAAGCCACTGGGGTGCGCAACATGCTGTTCTTCACTATAACCTGAAACCAGTCTCTGGGGTGACTGTGGCCCCAAACAATGCCTAGTTCCCCAGTAGTCATTTATTTAAGAGTCACCATGAGTTCATAGGTGGTCTATAATTTAGGCAAGTATGGTCCTGTCTGGGGGCCAAGCCTCATTAACTGGCCCTTTGGGTTGCCCCAAGGTACAGCCTTTCTCAAAAGTGATTTAAGGTTTATCTTTTGTCCTTGCTCCAAGGCTAGGTGTTAGTTTCCAACAGCTAACAGTGAGGTCTTCCCCGACCCTACCACAGTCCTTCTCATTACTATAATTATGAACTCATGAGATCTTAGCACGCATTCTACACATTTCAGAAGCCAGGGAAATAGGCCTGCACAAGCACAATTTGCTGAATTCTCTTCTCCACACTCCTGTGTGGAAAAACGAAATGGCCAGTTATAGCTCTAGGGAGAGGAGAACTGGTCGGTCAGACAGCCTAGCCTAATCCGTGATACATTCGCCCCAAACCAGTGACAGACAAATCCGATGGCTCCCAAGCCTCCACTTGCCTACACACACACACGTACACGCATACACACACACACACGTACACGCATACACACAAACTTGCACAAACCATACAAAGTAAATTCAGTGGGTTTCAAGAAACTACAGAGCCAGGCAGTGGTGGCGCACGCCTTTAATCCCAGCACTCGGGAGGCAGAGGCAGGCGGATCTCTGGGAGTTCGAGACCAGTCTGGTCTACAAGAGCTAGTTCCAGGACAGGCTCCAAAACCACAGAGAAACCCTGTCTTGAAAAACCAAAAAAGAAAAAAAAAAGAAAGAAACTACAGGCAAAGAATATGAGTATTTGTTCAAATTGTCTCCAATGGGGGACTCCTTAAACTGGCGCCTTCCTAAACCCTTCTATAGAATTCCATTCATTTTTGAAGTGTCTCTTTGGTGCACAAACTCTAGATGTTTTTCACAGAGAATACTACAAAAAGCTAAAATCCAAATTCTAAGAGAAGCAATTGTTAATGTAGTGATATTATATCTTAGACATTTGATGCACAGAATAAGAAAAATACATATGTCATAAAAATATGAGTTCATATCAATATAACTTCCAATTAACATTTATCATTACAGCATTGTTTTTGAGACAATGTTTCATTATACAACCATGGGTAGCCTGGAGCTCACTATTCAGATCAAGTTGACCTTGAATTCACAGACATCCTCTTGCCTCTGCCTCCTGAGTGCTAGGACTATCAGTGTGTGGCATCACATCTGATAGTTTCAATTTCTTAATTTTATACATTTATCACTTACTTATATTTATTTGCCTAAAATATAAAGACTCATTTTAAAAAGACTTTATCAAGGACTAGGGAAACGGCACATTAGTGAAAAAGCTCACTGTGTATTCCTAAAACTTACATAAAAAATAGATGTAACAAACACATATCTGTAATGCCAGTGCTTCTACACAGACATGAGAGTTAGGGATGGAAAATTTTCCAGAGACTTGTGGGTCAGGTAGTCACAGCAGTGGACAACAAGAGACCCAGTCTTCCAAAACAAAGTGGAAGGCAGGACTGACATTCAAGGGTTTCCTCTTTCCTATTTAGCCACATTGTTCCAGGATTTGCTGTGGGACAATGATCCTATACCCTTTAAAGATTTGTCAGTTGTATTGTTTAATATAATTTAATTTAATAAAACAATTATTGGCAAGTAGCCAGGCAGGAAGTATAGGCAGGGCGGCCAGGCAGAAAGTAGAGGCAGGGCAATGAGAACAGGAGAATTCTGGGAAGAAGAAAGAGTCAGTCTTCAATTGTTACCCAGACACAGAGGAAGCAAGATGAGAATGCCTCACTGATGAAAGGTACCAAGCCACATGGCTAACACAGACAAGAATTATGGGCTAATATAAGTTGTAAGAGTCATAAGAAGCATGAGCTAATAGGCTAACCAGTTTATACTTAATGTGGACCTCTGTGTGTTTCTATGGGACTGAATGGCTGTGGGACCATGGGGACAGAAACTTTGGTCAACAAATGTTGCCCAGTGTGGACAGATAAATCCACTTAAAACCTGAGAATTTTTGGGAAGTAATTTAGACACAAAAGAAGAGAGTTAAGCATGGCTTCTTGGTAGCAGCATTTTTCTGTTTGCTAGAGACAAGCATATCTCATTTAAGAGAGGCTTACTAATTAAGCTGTAGCTACAAAAACCTTGCAGCTCTTTTAAGAGGCCCCACTACCAAACACCTAAGTAGTGTTGAGTAGCCAATAGCATGTTTCTTGTTTGTGGCAGGGACCTTGAAATCCAAAGAGTTGTGATGATAAACATGGCTCTGACCAGTAACTCCACCAGGAGGCTAGACTCTCAGAAAGCTAAGGAATGGGGTAGATCCAGCTGTCAAAGCCCCAACTTTAATCCTAGCCATATTGCTTAGTAATTTAAAGACTCATGTGATCAGAAAAAGAGAAATATATGTTAAAGATAGATTCAGATGAAAAAAAATCCTCTAAACAGTGTGTGTGTGTGTGTGTGTGTGTGTGCGTGTGTGTGTGTGTAGGCTTGGGAGAGAAAAGAAAAGGTAGATCTTTGTGAGTTCAAGGTGTGGTGGCACACACCTTTAATCCCAACACTTGGGAGGCAGAGGCAGATGCATCTCTGTGAGTTCAACCTGGTCTACAGAGTGAGTGCCAGGACAACCAAAGATACACAGAGAAACCTAGTCTCAAAATAAAATTTAAAAATAAAAAGAAAAGAAATAGAGTTTAAAATCAAGCCACATAAAGATGGAAAATACACAGAGAGTCTGGATATTGTATGCTATTGTGTTGTCTTTGAATTATTTGAATACTGCGGAAGGAGCAACAGCTGCTAAAAGACATTTGTTTATAAATGCTGCTGGATTAATCCAACATATGTATTTTGAAAATGCTTTGACTTCAAAATTTAAGTCAAAAGATATGTTACTTTGCAGAAGAGGTTTTGATTTTGTTTTCATAGGTAAGGAGAGGCTGTGAATTCATTCTGGGCTAAGAAAAATCAGGCTTGATCAAGGAAGACCCTCTGAGAATTTCTGATAGGAGCAGATGGCCCAGATGTCTGAGTTCTACATCCAGAACAGATTCAAGACTGCTGTCTGAGATGATCAAGCGTCACAGGATACTCTAGTCAGGACTTGATGATAATTCTAAATTTTCTTTAGGTCCCCATAAGATTATCAGTGCCCCTAATCAGCAGGAAGTAGCCTAGAAAACTACATACACATTCCCAAAAAAATGGACTATGGATATTTTGCTTTGTTTAGAGTGTTGGTAACAAGTTGTTTTGAAAAAAAAATGTGAAAATGCTGTGGGACAATGATCTTACACCCTTTAAAGATTTGTCAGTTGTATTGTTTTAATATAGTTTAATTTAATAAAATGCTGATTAGTCAGTAGCCAGGCAGGATGTATAGGTGGGGCAACCAGGCAGAAAGTAGAGGTGGGGCTACAAGAGCAGGAGAATTCTGGAAAGAGGAAAGAGTCAGTCTTTAGTCATCACCCAGACACAGAGGAAGCAAGATGAGAATGCCTCTCTGATGAAAGGTACCGAGTCACATGGCTAACACAGACAAGAATTATGGGCTAATATAAGTTACAAGAGTTATAAGAAGCATGAGCTAATAGGCCAATCAGTTTATATTTAATGTGGACCTTTGTGTGTTTCTATGGGACTAAATGACTGCGAGACCAGGGGGGACAGAAACCTCTGTCAACATGAATTCATACAGGAGTATGCACGCACGAGCTACGCCCACGAGCTCACGCACGAGGTGCGCCCACGAGCGCACACACACACACACACACACACACACACACATGCACACACACATGCACACAGGCAGGCGTATGATGGAAATGTTTTTCCCTTAGAATTCATGTTGTTGAAAAATCATACTAAAGATACTTGATTTTAAAGTTATTTAAAGTTCCCCCAGATTTCCCCTAACAATTTATTATTATAACCAGGCACATTTGTTTTGCTTGGCTTTAATTTAGAAACTGGAATTTTGATTAAATTGTACTAGTTAGTAGGCAATGATGTATCAACAGAATCCAAATTGAAAGACTTTCTTACTTCTCACTCTTCTGTGTCACGGCACCCTAACAAAGAGACCCACGTCTACCACTTCTTTTCTTCTTTATCGGGCTAAGGTTTTTTTTTTTTTTGTAGTTTCCTTTTTTTCCTTCACAAAGGGCAGTATATTATATATTTAATTGTTCTTATTTATTGTTGGATTCCCTTGCTTACATCCTGGCCTCCTCTCCTTGACAGTTTACCATCTCATCTGCTCTTTTATGACTGCAAGTAACTTGGCACTAAGTTGCCTCACACAACCACTTCTCAATATTCTCGCTGTGCTTAGGAAGAACATGATTCAGAAAGAGAATCCAGGAAACTGTATTCTTATGCTGCCCCTGGCAACAGTGGCGTACATCAGTCCCTTACTACAGAAGAGGTGGGTTCCTAGATCCCCACATATATGAAATCTACTGATGTTCAAGTCTTTTCTATAAAATGGCATTGTATTTACATATGAGTTGGACACATTATCATGTTTGCTTTAAATCACCTCTTGATTACTTGAAGTCCCTAACACAGTGTGATGTCAGTTGTTGGCACACTGTGTTGTTTGGGCAACAGTGACAACAACAAAGATCTGTAGATGCATGTTCAATACAGATGCAGATTTTTCCCAATCATTTATCCTCTACAGCAGGCTGCATCTGAAGATACAGAACCTGTGGGTGCTCTAGGCGGATGCAGCATTTGTTTCTTTGACTCATCCAAACATAGACACTCCACTCTGTTCCAGAAATAAGGTCAGAAGGCTCGGCCTGATTCTGCTTTGTCTGCTGTTGGTGGCAGCCCAGTGTTTGGCTTTTGATCTGATCAGGTCTACTTCCTGGCAACAAAGTAAACAGCAGCATCTGGTCCTCTGTGGGCAGTGATTGCAGAGAGAACCTCCTACTCAAACTCCAAGAGTGACAATTGGGCTCCAGAACTTGATTTTCCAGTCCACCTATTATTTCTTCCTGTGATTTTTCTAATAAATTCCTTTTCCTGCTTGTTTATGGATAGAACTCTGACCTAAATACTCTTTATGAAAAAGTAATGGCTCAACAATCCTAAAACTAGAGAGAGAGAAAGGGAGTGGAGCATCTGTCCCTACTTCTTTGATAATAAATTAACTTTGACCCACCCTTGGTCTTTCCTTGACATTTCTTTTTCTTTTCCTTTTTCCTGATTCTTCTGTTTAAAAACAGAGAAACAAGATCCCAAAACACTAAGAGTTTGAATTCCATGATTCTCTTCTGTGCATGAAGATGGCCCCTGAAGTTATAAGAGAAGCTTTAGGCCTCTGCCAGAGTGTGTGGGCATTGATCAGGTCCCATGTGTCTTCCTCTGCTGAGCTTCGGAGATGGCTTTGCCTGGCACTGCTCTCAAGAGAGGACTTGTGTGGAGAAGAGCTGCATTCTTGAGTTAGCGTTCCTAACGGAGTCTAATAAATCTTCAGTAACTGACAATCCAGTCTGTAAAACAAGACTTTTGTGCCCTAAGCTAGATAATTGAAGGTTCCAAGAAATTTGGTTGGCTAATTTTATAATTAAAAGTTTGAAGCAAAGCTAGAACTTCCAGACTCACTGATGCTCAGCTAAGATGTTGTGAGACTGGAGGATATCAGAAGAAGTGGTTGGGTGCTCCTCTCACTTCTAAAGGAGACATAGCTCGTGTGCTGGTGGGCTGGTTGTCTGTCATGTGTGGAAGGACAGAGGAGAACTTAGTACACCTGGATACCCAAGACCAGCACAGAATCAATCATCAAGAGATTAAAGAAAAAGCATAGCTGCTCCTGCTCCACTGTGTTTGTCATGGTTCACTTGGCCCCTTCCTGGATTGACAGAGCCTTGTGACACTTCCCTTCTTTGCTATCGTTACCAACATTATTATGAAGAGTTAGGACCAAGCCTTGACCAGCACTGAAATGAAGTATATACCTAATTAGACTTCTGGAAAGACCACTCACTAACTTCCCAGATAGCATCAGTGCAAAGCAGTGTCTTGGACAAATTCAGATGTGTTGGGAGGGCCAGCATTTGAAATGAAGTAGAACTTGGATTCTGGGGACCAAGAACTCCATATCCTACTAGTGACCCTACTAGTCCCTGGGGCTGAAGGAGCTTTGGCTAGCCTGAATATGATCAAGAAGAGAGAGCAATAAAAAGTCCCATGAGGCTTGTGGTACAGAGAGATCAGATATTTCTGCACCCCAGGGTCAGACCTGGATAAAGCCTGTTGTAACCTCAACAAGGATAAACACCAGGGTCTTAATTTTCTCCACCCCCTTTGTTCCTGTCCTGTATCAGATGGGTGATCTAGGATGCATGCTAATGGCTTCACTCTCTACATACTAACTCTTCTCTTGGGGCTAGGAACCTCCAATATGGGGATCCTCTGATGAGTACCTTAAGCTTCAACTCTTTGAATTTTCATCTCTTGATTCTTATCATTAATCTGTAGATATTGGAATCAACACACATGTTTCTAAATAACAATGGCTGGAAACTTGTACTCCTCATGAAGGATTGTAGGTCCCATGAGATGGGGAATCCACTACCTATGATACACATTACACAAATGGATACTCTTTAAATGTTAACTGTCTGACATCTACGCCTCTCAGTTCTGATACTCTGTTCTCAGCGTCAAAGGTGGAAAAGTCAAATAGCACTAGATGTTCCAAATCTGTTTGTTTTGCTTTCCCAAGAGAATCACCTTGCACTTCCCTGGGCAGTTTCACGGGGTGGTTCAGCAAATCATAACCCGATCCAACCAAGTTTTCTGGCAAGTGACATTCTAGAGCTGAAGTTAATAACCGTGAGGACAAACCAGGGTCTCTGACTTCATCTATTAGGTCAAAGATTCCAGAATGCCTGTTCTTGTTCGCTTGTCTTTTTCCCACACTTCATTTCATGACAGACTTTGCATTGATGAAGTGGTAAGGCTTATATGACATACATATACAATAACGAAGAGAGCTTTGACACCAAACAGGAACTCTCTGTGTGAACAAATCTTACTGTCTGATCTTGGGAGAGGACATGCTATTCACTCTTCCTTGATGTAATCCTATCCCAGTCTGTTGGAGAAAATAGAAATTGTTGCATGTGCCATGATTAGAATTTTTTCCCTTTTTATTTATTTTTATTCTTTTTTTAATTAAAATTTCCACCTGCTCCCTGTTTCCCATTTCCCTCCCCTCCTCCCAAATATTGCCCCCTCCCCCCACTCCCCTCCCCCTATCCCCACTCCTCTTCTCCTCCCCTCACACCATTCCCCCTCCCTCTCGATACTGAAGAGCAGTCCAAATTCTCTGCCCTGCGGGAAGACGAAGGTCTTCTATCTATGTCCAGGAAGGTGAGCGTCTAAACAGGCTAAGCTCCCACAAAGCCAGTTCATGTATTAGGATCGAAACCTAGTGCCATTGTCCTTGGCTTCTCTTCAGCCTTCATTGTCCGCCATGCTCAGAGAGTCCAGTTTCAACCCATGCTTATTCAGTCCCAGACCAGCTGGCCTTGGTGGGCTCCCAATAAATCAGTTCCACTGTCACAGTGGGTGGGTGCATCCCTCGTGGTCCTGGTTTCCTTGCTTATGTTCTCCCTCCTTCTGCTCCTCATTTGGACCTTAAGAGCTCAGACCGTTGCTCCAAATTGAGACTCTGTCTCTACCTCGATCCATCGCCAGATGAAGGTTCTAAGGTGATATGCAAGATATTCATCAGTATAGGATAGGGTCATTTCAGGTTCCCTCTCCTTAGTTGCCCAAGGTACCAGCTGGGGACATCTCCCTGGACACCTGCGAACCCCTCTAAGTCAAGTTTCTTGCCAACCCTAAGATGGCTCCCTTAGTTAGGATATTGCTCCCTTTTTCTCTGCCGTACTTATATTCTAACACAATTGAAAATATTGCCTCAATAAGACCCATATGAGAAGTAGGTGTAGTCTCTTTGCAGTACTCAAGGCCTCCATCACCCAGGAAGCGCTGGCCTAGTTTCTCTCCTCCATAGGGACAGTCTGCACATGTGCAATTTGACTGCTAGCAGCTATGGCAGGTAGAATTTTTCAGCCAAACCCACACAACCATAATTTAGTGAGAAAGTAGAAGGCTCTTGGGAACTGATCTGTAAGAAATGAAGCATCTTTTCTGTTCGGGAAGCCTGACATCCAGAGACAAGTCCCTAAGGAGACCGTGATGTGTTTCCAATCAGGAAAGTGTGCGGGGTACACTGCATGGTATCACACTGGCTTGTCCTTTAGTCAACCAGGAAATGGTACCTTTTCTCACTAAAGAGCTTGGACTGAGGATGGACCATGTAATGGCAACGCAGTCCAGTGATTCTCCACTTCCATCTGCACCAAACCATTGGGGAAGTTTGAGAAATCACATAATCAAGTCTTTCTTGGGTAAAGAAGATGCATTGTGTAGGGGAGATGGAGGTCCTAGGCATCTGCCTTTTAAACTAGCACATCAGGCAATTTGTCCACAAGATCAATTGTAAGACACACTGGTGAGCTATAGTCACAATGCTCCATTTGGTGTGAATCACTGAGTGCCCAGGAGAAAATTCCTGCATGAGGAACAAACAGTATAAGCAGGGCAATAAACAAAATACAGAACACTAGCAGTGATATTCTTGGGTTGGTTCGTCGTGGGGTAGCTTTCAGAGCACCTTCTCAGGTGACGTCTCTGTATCAGTGTGTGAGAGAGGCAAGGCAGTGACTGGCATTCCATTTCATGTAATAAGAGAAAGGGAGGGGGATGAGGGAGGAAGGGAAGAAGGAAGAAGGAAGAGAGAGAGAGAGAGAGAAAGAGAGAGAGAGAGAGCTTAACTTCCTCAAGTTCCTAAGTCTGATAGATGAAAAGCATGAATTGTACACAAGACTTTTGAAAGGAGGGAAACTATAATAAGTACACGAAAGCCCTGACAAACAGGGGCCAAAAGCTCTCCTTGGGGGACATTTATTGCTGTCTTTATCATATGGAAAATCTGGGGAACACCGTATATGCTCATCTATAGGGTCCTGATCAAAGAAGAAACAAAGTGACTGTCATGCAGTTGGAAGTTCTGAGAGATCATTGTGTGGGTTTTTGGGGGGCACCAAGAGAGAGGAAAAAGACTAGAATGAGATACAGGGGAGGGGGAGGAGAAACAAATGCAGGAAGGAAGGAGAAAGAAGGGTGGCTACTGCTCTTTGCTATTTCCTTTGGTACTGTTGTGAATAATCACCTTTGATTTAACATCCTTCAGCAGAACCTTCAGAGGATCTTAAATAGAACATAAAATCTAGGAGATGATGTCTCTAAACCAAATTTTATATGAATTTGAGACATATCTGTTATAGAAAAGGAAAGAAAATCCCTTAATGTTTTTGTGAAAATCTCATTTCTGTATTGTCTATAATTATACTGCTTACTTTATCTTATTTCATGTGCATATATATATATATATATACAAAATAATAGTATAGAAAAGGTATTTGATTATATAAACTTTATATTATATAATAAATATGTAAATATAAGAAAAACATATGAGTTTTATGTTATAGAGTTTACATTATGAAAATAAAATATAATTTAAAATGAAAATTATTCTACATTTTTGAGATATAACACATTCAGAGAAAAGATTTTTGTCTCATAGAAGTTGAATCTTTGAATCTTGAAACAGGGTTTAGAGTGAAAGGAAAAAAATCCAATAACAACACATATTTCATTGGTGACCAGTCCAGAAAACATTTCTGACTGACCACTACCATGCACCATGATATTGAATCTTATTAATATTGACTGTATGATTTGTCAGAATTGAGTAACATTCAAATTTCAACAAAGCATTGTGTACCCTGTTCTGGGTAAGCCATAGAGGTTCAAAGACAAGAAAGTGAGGTCTCAAAATAACTGAGTAGCTGAGAATGACCTTGAGTCGTAACTGTGCACCACCACCCTTGAACTACTTATTTTTGGCGAAAATAAAGCTGAGGGGGGTATATGCCTATCAACCCAGAGCTTTGAAAGTAGATTCAGAGGAATCAGGAGTTCAAAGCCAAGGCTAGCCTCAACCACATAATGAGTTTGAGGCTAGCCTAGGTTACATGAGATCCTATCTCAGAAAACACAGACCAGACCAAACCAAAACACAAAATAAAATGTTCTCTGTGAGTAATTGTCATTACCAAATTTTTTGAGAGGGGATTGACAGTAAAACAAAACAAAATAAGTACTATCTTCTCTTCATTTATTTAATGTAGGTGATACTAGGAGGAAAATGATAATCTAATTCAACATAGGTGACCGTTTCTTAGTCATACATTCTGCTTAGGGAGCTGATGAAGCCGAGGAGAGTCCTCTGGGAGAACCAGCCAGCGGAGTGGTGATTTCAGGAGCTCCTGGACCACCAACCTCATCAGTGGCCATCAGGAAATTAACCTTGTTCTAGAAGTTTGTTCTTGTCAAATGCAGATGTGGCAATATTTACTCAGCAAATATTTTTAGAGCACCTACCCTGCCCAAAAGCTCTGTGTTAGAACACACTGGCGTGTTTCAGTCAACCCTCTAGGCGATTCTAATGCGTGCATGGGTTTAACAGCACACCGGCTTCAATACAAAATGGGCTACACTCAGTCTCTGTCCCCAAAAGGTCTGATGTATTTCATCAGATGTGGAAAGTTCAAACATGAGCGCATGGCAAGCTTCTCTTGGAAGTTCTTACCGATAGGCTTAGCAGGGACCCTGCCGTTTGAAGACAGGAGGTGTATGATGTGTGGTTTTGAATAAACATTTCCAGTTTTAGAAAAGGGGAAATTCTTTTATTCTCCCAGCATGCTACTCCCGGCATGCATGATACACTAGAATAGAGGCGTTAATGTGCAGTACCTCCCATCACTATGGGACTTTGGAAATAGGTTCCAGGCCATTTCCTCCAATTAATTTACTGAATAATTGAAGGACTTTCAAATTTGTTTTGCTGTTGTTGTTAATGTCTTCTTTATAGTTGTGGGATTTTTAATGAAAAAAAAATTAAACCCAGTCTCTGAATGCTTCTTATGAATCTAGAGGATGGGGAATTCATGTTTGGGGTGGCGTCTTCTAACTTCCAATTGCTGCCCTGAGTGGAGATAGATCAATTTTTGTTACTAATCAGCCACTCTGCTAACAATTTCTTTGAGACACATTTATTTCACAACTAGTAGAGAAATCTTTGCTCTGAAGGGTCTCTAGGCCTTGGAGTCACACGAGAAGCAGTTTTTGCAAGTCACTGCTGTCTGGAATATCTACCTGCGTGGGGACACTAAGTCAGCCACGCTGCCTCGCTTTGCACACACACACATACACACACACAATGTAAAATAGCTGTCATTTTATGGAGCATTCAGCATAGATGAATACTGGATTGTGCATATTAACCAGTATATTCTTCATAAGAATTAAGCTATTGCTTTTATAGGTAACTGTCTCAAGTTACATATCTCACATTCAAATCATGACCTTTCACTATGTTATAAATCCCTCTATCCTATGATAGTGCGCCGAGTCCTGAGGATTGCTTTTCGTGAAGACTCATGTGGTAGGACTTCATACTCTTGCAAATGAGCAAAATTTTCACGTTCTTTGTCTCTGGAGCCTGTGAAGGCAGCCTCTGCTTTAAACGGGCAATTTACTCTCACTGAATAGCCATTTCACGAGACCCTGTAGAGTGGATTGATACATGAATTTATGATGTATTACTGGATTAAGGAACATAATTCTTGTTTAAGGGTTCTATGCTTCCCTTGGCAAGCTGAATTGAAGCTAATCATATTAATAAAGAAACTACTCATTATAGATTGTGATATTATACCTGTCTTCACATTATATCCGCAAGGCAGTTTTACTTCCTAATGATTTAGGAATTAGGAATTTAGTGGATTTAGCTCATAAATGAGTAATTTGCAAACTTTCAACTTTATAGTGTTTATTACACAGGTCCCTTTTGTCATTACAGGAAAAATAGAGAACGTAATTAACTAACCAATTTCTGGGGTAAGAAAAGTATCAAGCAAAAATGACAGCATAATTTTGATCCAGGATCCTTCCTTCTTTCTTTCCCTTCCTCTTCCCTATAAATGGCAGCTTCTGTATTAAGCACTGGTAATAAAGCATAAGCACAGCACACAGAGAGGATCTCACATCCCTTCCCTTCCCCCTCCCTTCTCCCTTCCCTTCTCTCCTGAGACAATGTCTTACAGTAGAACCCTGGCTCGCCTAGAACTTGCTATGCAGATCATGCTGGCCTCAGACTCAAAGAGAACCTCCTGCTTCTGCTTCCCAAGTGCTGGGATTAAAGGCATGCAGCACCAAACCTTGTCTGTGATCCTTTTAACTTACACCTCAAACTGGCTTAGAAATGCCAAGTGCTTGGAAAGGGATAATATTATCACTGTTGGGAATGTTGCTTTTCATCCACAAATAAAGATCTATTTCTTACCTCAAAGTATCCTTCCAGAAAATTAGAACTTTAACCCATCCAGTATTGCTTAAGCTACTAAACATTTTTTATTGAAATCGCAAATATGTAGTCATAATTTTCTCCAAGAATTCTCTCAGAAGGCAGCCCCATATGCTTAAGACCACAATATGAATCAATTGTTATTAAAAATTAATAATGGCCTTGACTTACTTTTTTTTAGTCAATAGAAATAATTACATCTTGAGCTTGCACACAATTGTTTGAAAACATAAAAGCAGAATCTCTTCTCCAAACACAAGTTTTCCCTGCTAATTATTTGTCATAGTTTGGCAGTCAAATTCATGGACATTACATAAACAATACTGAGAATTGTGCTTCCAATTGCCTTCTTGGCAAAAGTTTTGAAACTCTTGGGGTCCCACGCTCAGTGAAATATTAAGGAACGGACTCTTAGGTATAGAACAAGAAAGGTGACTAAAGCCACTCATTTGGAAAACCACTTCTCTGTCTTTCACAGTTTTACCCATTTGACTCATACCTGGGGTGTTAACTGTTTTCCCTAAATCTCTCTCTCCCTGGAAAGTCCATCCTTTTCAGCAGATGCAAGCTAGTTAGTTTATGGTATCTCAAGATAAAAAGTATCCTTTAAATGCTTAAAATTTATTATTTGCTTATTTTTTCAAATGTTTTTAGGCTAAGAAGAATTTGAGGCTAATTTTGGGCAAAATGTAAATATAATAAATAAAACCAGAACCAGTTTAAAACTCAAAGTAAAATGTATACACACGTACACATATAAACACACATACCTAGTACCCTTTACACACATAAACACCTACATACAAACACATACAGACACAAGTCAATCCAACAAATATACAAGCAATGCTGTCTATTGCCTAAATTGGTTACATATTAAAATGAATACAAACTTTGAGTTTCTTGGGAAATATTGCCCAAAGAATGGTTGGTTCTATAGTATTCGCTGTCCCCAAAAGATACAAATAGTCCCCAAAGCCTGCACCTCTGGCTGAAATCACTCAGTGGACCCCAGCTGGGAGCACTGCTGATGGATATGTATAACCTCAGTAATACTATACAGAGGATACAGATATAGTTTACACAAGGCTGATTCTTGAATCCTTTCAAATGTCAATTTTATGACACCGAAAACTAATCCAGGGATATCAGTCTTCACTGAATCAAGAGTCCAAGGGTGTAAGTGTTTAGATTTTGTCTTAAACCAGGACTGCATTAAATAATAGAGAGATGGAATGTTTCATTGTTGGTTATCCATCTAACAATAGATACAGAAATGAATTTTTTAATGAAAAGAGATTCCAGATAAATACCATAAAATCAGTCAAGCAGTGGATTTAATATTCTTTACTTAGCCAATCATACATAAAACTAGGTTTTGCTCAAGGAAAGTGTGGAACTACTGTTTTTGGCTTGTTTTTGGTGAATTTCTCTAAAAGTTAACTTGTACCTTTCATCGTACAACTGATTGGGACAAAATATTTTGAAAATATTGAGTAAAATAACATTTGAACTAAAAATAACTCTATTCAAACTGCACTTTATCAGTTAAAATCACGTATGGAAGAGTTAACCAGTGTCATTGAGTTTAGAAAAATGATATGTGTTTGAATATCAAATGACATTCATAACTCGAAGGGCATTTTCATACCACAAAATACTAAACAAGCACCAGAGATTGTGATGACATTTGTTAATGTTTTTCAAGATGAGCAAAGAACTTTGTTTACCTATAGTGATGTCAGCTTGACTGATGGAACCAGTACAGTGCTGAGGAGGAGATGGGCCTTGGAGTGGGTTAAGAGAGACAGCCCCAGTGTGGGTGGACATCAGTTTGTCCCTTGTGGGCAAGAGAAGAGCTGAAAAAGATGGAGAGAGGTCAAGTTTCTTCCCAGTCCAACTTCTCTGCCCTTGGGCTTTGGTGTTTCTGAGTCTTTGGTCTTTAGGCTTGGATTGGGTCTTAAATGATCACTTCCATCATTCTCAGATTTCGAGTTTGCCTGGGAACCATGCTGTTTCCCCAGCTTGCAGGTAAAGCGCTTGTCTTCTGAGTATCTGACCTCCTGGTCCATAATAAAAAATTTTCCCATATAGATATAGATATATGTGTGATCCTGTTTTGCTGGAAAATTCTGATTACCAGACACATTCATTTTGATATTATTGGATAAACTATCGAATACTTTCAGGAAGTCAAAAGAAAGTAAAAACTGGCCCTTCAAATGAGCAGGTAGGATACAACCTGTGGGTCATGACTCCTTTGGGGAGGGTGTCTAATGACCCTTCCACGGAGGTTGCTTAAAATGATCAGAAAACATAGATATTTACATTAAGATTCATTACAGTAGCAAAATTACAGTTATGAAGTAGCAGTGAAAATAATTTTGTGGTTCGGGGAGTCACCACAACATGAGGAACTGTGTTAAAAGTCGCAGCATTGGGAAAGTTGAGAACCTCTGGTTTAGAGAGTTTACCCCTGGAATCAGGACAGATAACAAATGTCAACAATTTTAAGTTATTTATTTACTTACTTCTTTCTTTATTTGGTTTTTCAAGACAGAGTTTCTTTGTGTAGCTCTGGCTGTCTTGGAACTAGCTCTGTAAAACAGGCAGGCCTCAAACTCACAGAGATTCAACTGCCTCTGCCTCCCTCCCGAGTGCTGGGATTAAAGGTGTGCACCATCACTGTCTGGCAAACTCTTATATTTATATAAAATATGATATGGTCTAAGAAATGCCAAAAAACAAAGATACTAAAAAGAAAAATAAACATAATTGCTGAGTAGACATTTTTAAATTCAACCAGAAAATACTATTAACTTCAAAATAACAGTCACTGAAAGGTTCTGTTTAAGACTTATTTATCTTAATTATGTGTATGCATGCATGCTTGTGTACCATGTGTGTGCCTGATGTCTGCAGAGGCCAGAAAAGGCAACTGGATTCCCTGGAATTGGAGCTACGGGTGGTTGTGAACAAGCGTGTTGGTTCTGGGAATCAAATCAGAGTCCGCTGGAAGAGTACTCTGGGCCATCATCTCTTCAGTGCCCCTGGAAGAGTTTTTAAATTTTGCTTAGATTCAAATATAATTCAAGACACTCTGAATTCCAAAAGATAATTTATAAGAGAAAAAGACAGAATCTTCAGTAAAACCTAAGGCCATGCCTTAGGTTTAACAGAGACTCTTATATAAAACATTCATATATGTATATACGTATATATATGCATAAATATATACATTTGTGTGTGTGTGTGTGTGTGTGTGTACACATGTGCAAGCGCTATGTGGAGACGAGAGGTGGTTGCTTGGCAACCCCATTACTTTCCACCATATGCCTTTGAGGCAGGATTTCTCCCTGAACCTGGAGCATACCCTTCTGGCTAGGCTGGCTGGTCAGCAAGTTTCCAAGAATAAGGGTAACTGGCCTTGTGGTCATACCTAGCTTTTAGGTGGGTTTCTAATTCAGGTCCTCCTGCTTGCCTAGCAATAGCATTTATTCACTGAGCTATCTCCACAGCCCCACAAAAAAAAAAAAAAAAAAAAAAGTCTTAAAGCCCCTCCTATGGGACACCTACATAGTTTTGAGTTTTGTTTGTAAATTTTACTCCTGGCTGTGAAGATAGTTCAGTCAGTAATGGGTTTGCCTCACAAACAAATACCAGAGTTCTAATTCCCAGAAAGCATATTCAAAGCTGGGTGTGATGGTGCACACTTGTAACCACAGGTAATGGGCTTGCCTCACAAGCAGAATTTCCAGAGTTCTAATTACCAGAAAACATATTCAAAGCTGGGTGTGGCGGTGTACACTTGTATCCCCAGGTAGGGATGGCTAAATGGAAGGTGAGAGAGAAGTGTAGAGAGGCGGTTCATTGGAAGCTGGTGGGCTAGATAATCTGACCGGCACAGCAGAGTTCCAGGCCATCCAGAGACTCTGCCTCAAAAGACAGAAGGCTCCTGATGAGTAATACCAGAGGTAATCTCCTGACCTCCACTTGTACCATACACACACATCTGCACCCACGTATGCAATCCTTCACACAATAGCACATCCTCCACCCTCCTTGTGGCCTCTCCTGACAGTATTTCCTTGTTACCTATCCTAAATTACAGCTCTGATTTTGAGAGATGCAACACCTAAGAGCTTCCGTAGCTGCCTGGTCAATCTTCAAAGCTTGGTGGAATTCCTCCAGAATAGTAATGGTGGCTCTATTCCTTGTTAGCTTTGATTGTGTTTTTGTAAAATCAAGGCGTTTTATAAAATAGTTTTATTGTTTAAAAAACAAATAAATGCCATCATCAGTATTACAGTTCACCTCTATCAAGATTATAAAAATAGGATTTATTTTATTAAAACCTCCTAAAATTCTATGTCATGACCCTTTACCTGCCAGCCAAGAAAGATTTTCAATCATTTAGGAAATTTCCAACTGTTGCCAACCTGTGCTGGAAAGAAATTTTTCTGCTATCATCTCTGCCAAAACACCTATCCCTGCCTTGTCTCTGGGACTTTGTCAGAAGCTAAGTAGAGAAAAGAACCATTGTCCAAGAAACAAGACTTCACCATCTCCATCCCACATTGCAGAGAGCCCTAGTCTCCTGGTCTCCATGTCTCAGAGAAATTTCTAGTTTGGGGGATTTTTTTCCCCTGAAAAAAATTATTTTCATTTCCTATTTCTGGGCCTAAGCTCTCTGTCTTGACTCAAATCCTTATTTCAATCACTTAGTCAATCTCTAAAGTCACTCCAGGGTTTCAGGAACTGAATGCTGGGGAGGTGTTAAAACATGTCATGTTCTCTGAGAGAATCTCCCTTTGATTCTCACTGTGTGTGGAAATAAAACGAGAAAATAATAGATAGTATCTTAAAATGTGACTCTCCCTGACCTGTGCTTAATTTTACAGAGGATTCCTGGTTTGTTCCATCAAAAGAGCTGAGAGCTGTGAGCCTGAGTCCAAATGTTTCATGCTGTTCAAGGGTGAGCTTTTCAAAGGTTTGCGAAGGTGATCCTGCATGGCATAGGTTAAGCATCTTTCCCTCTCTCCCCAGCAGAACATTGATGTCTTCATCCTGCTAATGTACAGGGCTACTTGAACCAGTAGTTTATGATATGAATTATAAATGACTTGACATTAATTAATTGTAAGTTGCTTAATGTTGATTTATTTGTATCACAATCAGCCATTAATGATGAGCATTAGTTAAGATGTGAGAATTATACTGAAGCAATGTTTTACACCCCCATTTTTCCAAGAAGCTTTCCCTGGACAACATTGAGAAACTAAAGCTCTTAACTAACAAGGACTAAATGATAACTATAGTAACTTTTTATATAAAAAGTCACACTTGAGATAGGCTATGTATAACTAAAATAAAAACTGGTCAGTAAGCTGCTTTGAATATTCTAAGCAGTAGTACTAAATACACTGATCAACAATAGGTACATATAACCAATAAATGCTTATTAAATATATTTCTTATTTAACATACTTTTTGTGTTTATTAACAATTGAACAGTTGGTAGTGAAAAAAATCTTGCTGTTAGAAATTCACAAGTTGTGGGAAAAGTGATCTATACTGGATATCATCCTACTGGGTCATGCTACTGGGTCAGACGTTGTCAGGATGATCAACAAGCCATCCTGGCCCATAACCAAGATAAGAATATGAATAAAATTGTACATGAAATTGATAAATAATGGACACTAAGACTTAACACTTCCTCTGGGACACAAGTGCATGCTCACTATAAGCAAGGGCCTTCATGGAGAGATGTTAATCTTTAGTTAGTCTCTCCTTGCTCAATGCCCTTTTCTTACCTCCTGCCAGTAGAAAAAAATATATACAATCCAGAAATTATGAGACTCAGGCAGATCCTCTGCCCAGTGTCACCTACCAGTCTTCTAGAAACCCTGAATAAAATCCACTCATGGAGCAAGCTGAAATTGATGGAGTCATTCTCTGGGCTGGTAGGCCATGCTTATTTACAAGAAAGTCCTTGGAAAAACCACAATTCTGAAATAATCACCCCTAAATAGGGACTTGATCTTAGGACCCATGTGCACCCCAACATCAGCAGCTCAGCACATACTTGGAACACCTGATTATACCCTAAGTCAGAAGTCAAACATATAAACCAACATGTAGGCCGTATACACCACTGTTTGGGACAGATTAGCTTAAAGGCTTAAACTTAGACATTTATAGGACTACACCCCCACTTGTGCCTCTACAGGCAAAATGAGGCATCACTCCTCACAGGTATATGGGGGTGGCTGCCCCTGAAAGCTACAACTGAGTGTTACACATATGGAGAAATGCACAGGCAAACAAAAATATTTCTTTTTCATACAGGGTTTTCCGTGTCTCTAGATGGCAGATGGATCATATAGAACTCATTGTGCCCATGCTGTCTATAAGACCGCACTAGAAGATGCACCTTTGGCTACCGTTTCAGTCAGCTCAATTTTTCCACACTACCAGCCAAACCCTTGTTATCTTCCATCATCTAAGAACCATTTCCAAGCTTGTCTTGGGAGGAAGGTACATTTATTTTATTCCATTCCCAAGTGAGAACTCTGGACACATGAACACAAACAGAAGCCCTGGTAATTTTTATAGGCAGCTCTCTAAACCAGACACATACAAGCATATTTTTGATGAGCCAAAAGACTGTAATGATGCTTTTTAAAAAGGTGGTACTGTAAGAAGCAATTGTTCCAGATCTGATCACACTCTGCCCGTGGATATGTAACACTCAGTGTTGCTTGCTGCTTACTGTGTGTATATAGCCAACAAGACAAATACAATGAATGCTAACCACTTAGATGTATGTGGTCTGCCAGCTCGAGTCACTACCCACAACTAGTGCCAAAATTCTCAAATCTAACCTTTGTGTCATTTAAGAAATAGTTAGTTGTTGCTGTTGTCTATACTGTTATGACAACTTAATGTGTGGCTCTCAACACACAGAAACAGCTATAAAGCCTTCATAGAAGACCCCATAAAGTTTCATACAGGGGCAAAAATCTGTGCACACAAACTCCAAAGATTATAAGAGCTATGTGATAGGGTGGATGTAGGACCCTGGCCTTGAGGGTTTGACATGTTTGTCATCATTTGGATACAAAAACCATCATCATGACCAATGAGAGACCATGGCCCATATATAGGCAAGGTCAGAACATAAACAAAACTATACATGTGCAAGTGACAAGTTCTGGATACTGAGCTTATCAACGTCTGTTGCTCTAAAGGAGTGTGGTTACTTAGAAACAAATGATTCTGGAGATTATAAACCACCTCTTCCTGTTGCCTACCGCTGTGTAGTAAACAGAAACCATCAAGGGATGGTGGATCCTTGCTGAAGTGGTGTCCTGATGTCACCCTGCTCTGAAAGGAACCTACTTAAAACTCACTCACAGGGCAGCCTGGATTTTCTGGGGTCATTCTGTTGGCACCCTCCCCTTCAGAAGGGAAACCTTCTCCCCGGCAACCGACATTTACACAGCCGAAATCTAGTTAGCATGATGCTTATGAACATTATGTAGCTCAGTTAAGGTGATGTAAGCTGTGTACTGCTGTAGCATCATTTTGTCTATATTTGATATGATAGAGTCTATTATTTGCAAAATGTGTGCCCATCAGATGCTACTTCATTTGAAGAACAGATAGCAGCTTTTTCTTGAATGACTTCATGATTCAGACATCTCATTCAGACTATCTTTCTTTTAAATTAGGGTAAATTAGTGATCTTTCTCTTAGGAAACTTTCTCCAGTTATGAGAGGGCTCTGCCACCTAATTGAAGAGAGACACTGGGATCACAGGGACAGTAGAATGCAGTTAAAGTCAATGAAAATCCCAGGTTGAGAGATGGGTACAACTTGTCAGTGTGCTTGGACATCCCTTTCCACAGTTTACACTTATTTTAAGGAATTCAATACTCTGAAAACATTGATGAGTTCAGTTTTATAGGCAAAATTAAGAAAATGAAAGTGAACCAGGCAGGAGTGACACACACCTTTAATCCAAGCACTCGGGAGGCAGAGGCAGAGGAATCTCTGTTGAGTTCAAGGCCAGCCTGGTCTACAAGAATTAGTTCCGGGACAAGACCAAAGCTACATAGTGAAACCTTGTCGTGGGGAAAAATTGGAAGTTTATTAATATGATATGATACATAAAATGCACATATTTAACATATACATTTAGATGAGTTTAAGCATACACTTGGAACCATGATGCCACCGCAATCAGGACAGCAAAGAAGGCTTGGGATATAACTCAGTGGTAGAGCACCTGTTTAGCATGTACAGGAACCTGGCTTGGGTCCCCAGCACCATGCACACACAATTTTTAAAGGTAATAAACATATCTGTCAAAATCAAAGACAAAATGTTTACAAACACATTCAAGCTACAAAGTGTGTATAGCTTTAATGTGAAAGGAATTTTTATTTAAATATTAGTATTATTTTCCTACGTGTATGTATGTTTTCATACATGTGAAATGGTGGTTATTACTATTATTTTCCCATGTGTATGTGTGTGCACTCATACATGTGAAAGAGAGGGCACATACCATTTCATGAGTTAGGAAGTCAAAAGGCATCCTTGAGTATCAATCCTCACATTCCACCTTGTTTAGGGTATTTTCTCTCTTGTTCACTGCTTCATAAATTAGGTTAGCTGGCCACAAATTCTGGAGTTCTTTTGTGCATATACCGTGTATACACATTTTTTTAAAAGGTAGTAAGTGTATATCTATAACTCCTACAGAGAGAAGACTTTTTTTTTTTACCATTTCCTAGAGGGAGGGGTACTCTGCAATCACAGACACATGGATGACTGCATTTGGCTTCCAGATGAGTTCTAGGAATGTAAACAGCAGTCTTGTGTTACAATGCTTGCCCCCTGGGTCCCGCAAGGAATGTTTGAACAGTTACTTAAAAATGCAGAGAAACAAAAGATTAACAAAAGGCTAGATAAAAGCTTTGAAGAAGAAATAATTAATAAATGATTAATAATAAAAGTCAAATGCTATAGAGATTTGCATTGGTATGGATCTTGGTTTATTGATACAAACTTAAGGTCAGTTTTGTTATATGCATATTTCTGTTCTTGATTGAGGTATTGTGTTTGTGCAGCTCATTTAAAAAATGTAATGTATAATTAAGAAATACAGGTTAATAGATAATCATCTATAATAGTCAAGCTTGTAGAGATGTTGGTTAGATTTTTTAGATGTACAGAGATGTATTTCAGATAGGATAGGTAGTCTTGAACCTTTCAAACACTACAGAAGATGACATTTAAAATGTTTTTAAGAAGTTAGGACTTGGCCGTCGGGATGAAGCCAATCCTGCTGCAGGGCTATGCGTGGTCCATCACGCAAATCAAGTACAACTGTGAAGGAGACCTCCTCTTCACAGTGGCCAAAGACCCAATCATCAATGTGTGGTACTCCATTAATAATGGCGAGAGGCTGGGCACCTACATGGGCCATACTGGAGCCGTGTGGTGTGTGGATGCTGACTGGGACACCAAGCATGTCCTTACTGGCTCAGCTGACAACAGCTGTCATCTCTGGGAAGCAGCTGACTCTACAGACCAGCTCAGCTGTCTGTACCTGTGGCTTTGACTTTGGGGGCAACATCATCATGGGGTTCCAGTGTTTCATGAGCTTCCTTGATCTACGGGATCCAAGCCAGATCGACAGCAATGAGCCCTACATGAAGATCCCTGCAATGACTCCAAGATCACCAGTGCTATTTGGGGACCCTTGGGGGAGTGCATCATCACAGGCCATGAAAGTGGAGAGCTCAACCAGTATAGTGCCAAGTCTGGGGAGCTGTTGGTGAATGCTAAGGAACACTCCTGGCAGATCAATGACATCCAGTTGTCTAGAGATGTGACCATGTTTGTCACTGCATTCAAGGACAACACAGCTAAGCTCTTTGACTCCACGAGTCTTGAACATCAGAAGACTTTCCCAACAGAACGTCCTGTCAACTTAGCTGTGCTCTCTCCCAACTATGACCATGTGGTGCTGGGAGGTGGCCAGGAAGCCCTGGATGTAATCACAACCTCCACCAGGATTGGCAAGTTTGAAGCCCGATTCTTCCATCCGGCTTTTGAAGAGGAATTTGGGTGAGTCAAGGTCCACTTTGAACCCATCAACAGTGCTGCCTTCCATCCTGATGGCAAGAGCAATAGCAGTGGTGGTGAAGACGGCTACAGTCCGCATCCATTACTTCGACCCACAGTACTCTGAGTTTGAGGCCTAAGAATTTGGATCTCAGTGCGCATCATGGAAGCTGCTCAAGAGGGTTTTAGACTCTGAGAAATAAATTAATTTGTTAAAAATTAAAAAAAATAAGTTAGAAATTTTCATGACAATGAGACACGTCTGCTCCTGGCAGCACCAGTCTACTTCAAGAGAAAGATGGGCATCGAAGAATCTCCTTATGGAGTTTGATAGCCATTTGGGCAAGAAACTGCTCTTGCCTGGACTGCTTGATGAACTGGATATGGAGGACTTGCAGAGAAATGACTGTTGAACTTGCCTAAAGGTGAGATGATTCTTTGCTTCATGAAAGAATCTGCTAGACATTCTGCAGGACACAGAAGAAAGTGACTGACAAACTGCCAATATAAGTGGAACTGTCTTTGAAATTTCCTGCTTCATGGAAAAGTCTGCTGGATACTATGGGCCTGTACGCTGAAGATGGGCACCCCAATAGTACAGAAGAACTTTGGGTGACTGTCCAGGCAGTGAGATGTCTTTGTCAATTCTGGAGTTTTGGAAGTTGCTTACAATGCATGTCCTGTTAACTTAGGTAATATTATATTCTTCTGGAGTCTTTGATGGAGTTGAAGAATTTATAGTTATAGCTTTTCTTAGTTGTGATAAAAGATAACGTAGATAAAAATATTGTAACTGTAATTCTTGCTTGATACCTGTTTTGTTGTATGTAATTTTACCTTCCTTTTTATTTAAACAGAAAAGGGGAGGTGATATGGGATTCCCTCTGTATGGTGTAAATATGATTGATTAATGAAGAAAGATGGCTTGAGTCTATGGCAGAGTAGAGCAGAGGTAGGCAGGGAAGACAGAATTGAATACTGGGAGAAAGAAGGGCAGAGTAGGGAGATGCCATGGAGCCGTCTCTGAAGACAGACGTGCTGAAACTTTGCTGGAAGGTCACGACCTCATGGTGATGTAAAGATTAATGGAAATGGGTTAAATTAATATGTAAGGGTTAGCCAATAAAAAGCTAGAGCTAATGGGCCAAGCAGTGATTTAATTAATACAGTTTCTGTGTGATTATTTCGGGGCTAAGTGGCAGGGAACCAACAAGCAACTCTCTCCTCCTACAGTCAGACTTCTGCTGACCAGAAAAGAAGTTAAAGTGAAGAAAAGTAAAATTCTGTGATGTGAGCCGTAAGACCAGGATGAATTCACAGATTTAATATACTTGTAGATGAACGATACAGAGATAGGAATGAAACATGTATGTGTGCACACCCATGGGAGTGTACACATATATATTTCTTAGCCTTATCTGCGGGAAAAGCCCAGAAACAATAATTCCCGGGGCATTCTGGCACACAAGTCTGACTTCTGCACATCTTTTTCAAGTAAAAGAGTGGAGTCAGCCTTCCTTGTACAAATGTCTGGAGTTGGGATGCAGTAGATATGTGGACTACCTCGTAGTAATGGAAAACAAGAAATTACCAAATATATGTAAATCATGTAAGAAAAGAGTCGGTTTAAAATAGTGATGATGAGACTGGAGAGGTTATTCAGCCCTTAAGAGCCAACTCTGCTCTTACAGGGAACCCAGGTTCAGTTCTCAGTACCCACAGCACAATGAATTCTACCACCGTAGCTCCAGCTTCAGAGGGGAAGGGACATCTCCAATTTCTGAGGCTATTCATGTTCACTCACCCCACTCCCAACACACCAAACATACACAAGTAAACAAAATTAAAAATAATCAACACTTTGAAAGTTGATAAAAATCTGGGACAATAGGAAAAGCCAGAGAAACAGAATAATTATTACTCATGCGGTAAAGCAAGCAGGCACAAGTCCGTAGTGATATAAATCATTGACTAGGTAAACACATGGGAGAAAAATCAGAATGCTTCTTAGCACAGAATTCCAAGCAATCTATGTAAAAAATGATTGAAACAGACAGCCAGCATTTGGCAAACCTAGGAATAATCATTAGAGTTGAGAACTGTCAACAGATGCGGAGCCCAGGAGGTCAAACAGCAATGAGAACCAGAATAATCACACATATTAAATCACCAGGCTGACACATATTAATCACTAAGATAAATATAGTAAATGTGAAGTTAAAAAAAAAAAAGACTTGTCAGGTCCTACTTTAACCAAACAATAAAGCTGAAGTCAACAGCAGCTGGCCTAATCAACACCTCACACTCAGTGCGCTACACTGAGGTCACCATGTTGCTTTCCTCGTGTCCTTTAAAACATGGCAAAGGCTACATTTAATTAAAGGAAACATCAGCAGCATTTATTTTGTTAGGAGATTCCTCAAAAGTCTGAAATACATATAAGACAGAAAACACAAAGCAAGGCAAAATCGAGAAAAGAAAATGAGTGAACAGTGCCAGGTTAGAAGGGACTAAAGTAACACAACATTTTGGTTTGGTACAAAGCAAGTTAAGGGTGTTGAACATATGTCAAATATTATAGAGGAAAACCCTAAGGAAACAGTTTACTGTATAGTGACATTTTACATGCTATTACGTTTAAAGAAATAGAAGAAGGCTAGGAAGATGACCTCAATGGGTAAGATGCTTTCTGTGAAGGCAAGAGGAACTGAGTTCAAATCCTGGTACCCACATAAAAGTTGATCATAATGGTGAGTGCCTGTACCACAAGATTTGTGTGCGGAGGGGTGTGGGGGTGTATGTGTAGAGATAAGTGGATCCCAGGAGTTCACCTGTCATCCAACCTACCTGGAACAGAGAGCACTAGGTTCAGTGATAGACCCTGTCTCAAATAATAATAATAATAATAATAATAATAATAATAATAATAATAATAATAATAATAAATGTGAAACAAAAGGGGATGAAATCTAATGTCTTCCTCTGGTTTATGTATGCCCAAGGATGAGTGTATGCACCCTTGTCACCCCCACATATATGTGCGTACATCACACACACACACACATACACACACACAAAGTGGGGAAAAAAAGAGAAATGTAATAACTACTGGGAGAAGGAAACATACAAAGGTATAAACAGTAACCAAAATAAAGAATTCATCAAACAGACTTAGCTGAAGAAAAATTAATGAACCAGGAAACAAGTTATGAAATGTTATTCAGGATATGGCATGAAATGCCAAAGGAATTTTTAAAAAGTAAACAACATTCAAGAATACATATAGAGGATATAACTAAAGCTAAATACATAATTATATATTTATTTATGTCAATTTTCAATATATATTTTTATATTCTTTTAAACATATTTTATTTCTATTGTTTTAAATATACTTTTATTTAAATTATTTCTTTTTCTGTTTTTTTTCTTTATTTTTCTTTTCTTTTCTTTTTTTTTGGATTTTTCGAGACAGGGTTTCTCTGTAGCTTTTGATTTACTTAAAATGACTTATTTTAAATATATATTTAAATATATATAAACAGAACAAATAGAATGTACTTTTGGCTTCCTTTAACAATTTTAAGACATTTACAAAGTAAACCTCAACAGATACACAAAAAAATTGAAATAACCCCATCTATTTTATCAGATCACCACGACTTAAAATTAGAATTCAACAGCAACACTAATTCCAGAAAGCCCACAAACACATAGAAATTAAACAATGCTCCCCTGAATCACCAATAGGTCAACAAAGAAATTATAGACTTCCTAAAAGTCAACAAAAATGACCACACAATATACCCAAATTTATGGGACACAATGAAAACAGTGTTAAGAGGAAAGTTCATAGCACTAAATGTCTACATAAAGAAGTTGCAAAAGTCCGACACTAGTGAGTTAACAGAACATCTAAAAACTCTAGAACAAAATGAAACAAACTCACCCAAGAGGAGTAGATGGCAGAAAATGATTAAATTGAGAGCTGAAATCAACACAATAGAAACAGAGAAAACAATCACAGAGTCAACGAGAAAAGAGTCGGTATTTTGAGAAAATCAACAAAATACACAAATCTTTATCTAAACTAACCAAAGACAGAGAGAGAATTGGTGCAGGAGAGTCTTCTTTCTATGTGTGGTTTTCATTGGATGAATAAAGAAAACTGCCTTGGCCTTTTGATAGGACAGCCCTTAGGTGGACGGAGTAGACAGAACAGAATGCTGGGAAGAAGTGAAGTGTGGCAGATGCCATGATTCTCCTGCCCAAGATGGACAGACACTGGTTAGACTCATGTCAGTAAGCCACAGTCAAGTGGTGATACACGTTAATAGAAATGGGTTAATCAAGATGTGAGAATTAGCCACTAAGAGGCTAGAAATAATGGGCCAGGCAGTAATTAAATTAATACAATTTCTTTGTGGTTATTTCTGGGGTTAAGCTAGCCAGGTGGTGGGATGCAGCCCGCCGTTCCTCTACTACAGAGAATATCCAAATTAACAAAATCAGAATTGAAAAGGGGAACCTAACAACATATACGGAGGAAATTCAGACAATAATCAGGTCATATTTCAAAAACCTGTACTCCACAAAATTGGAAATGAACAATTTTCTGGATAAATATCACTTACCAAAGTTAAATCAAGACCAGATAAGCAAATTAAATAGATTCATAACTTCTTAAGAAATAGAAATAGTCATCAAAAGTCTCCCAACCAAAAAAGCCCAGAACCAGATGGTTTCAGCTCAGAATTCTACAAGGTTTTCAAGGAACTAATACCAATACTCCTCAAATTGTTCCACACAATAGAAACAAAAGAAACATTGGCAATCTCTTTTTATGAGGTTACAGTTACCTTGATACTCAAACCACACAAAGACATTGCTAAGAAAGAGAATTACAGACCAATCTCACTCATGTACATTGATGCAATAATACTCGATAAAATACTGGCAAACTGAATCTAAGAACACATCAGAAAAATCATCTACCATGATCAAGTCAGCTACATTCCAGAGATTCAGGGATGATTCAACATACAAAAATCTGTCAATGTAATCCACCATATAAACAAACTTGGAGAAAAAAAAACCACATCATCTCATTAGATACTGAAAAGGTCTTCAACAAAATATAACATCCCTTTTGTGATAAAGGTCTTGGAGAGAGCAGGGGATACAAGGAACATACCTAAACATAATAAAGGCAATATACAGCAAGCCAACAGCCAACATCAAACTAAATGGAGAGAAACCCAAAATGATCCTGTTGTTCTTTGGACGCTTGCACCTTTAAGGGACAAGCCACGTCCACTCCTGGCAACCTCTGACCTTCTGTCGCCATCTTGGATTCTCTTCTTACTGTCCCCTCTGGTGTGTGTGCATATGTCTGTCTGTCTGTCTGTCTGTCTGTCTGTCTGTCTGTCTGTCTCTCTCTCTCTCTCTCTCCTTTCCCTTGTCCTTCTTCTTTCTATCTCTCTCTCTCTTTCTCTCTTTCTCCCTCTTTCTCTCTGCCCCTCCCTTCTCCTTTTCCCTTCCATAACACCCTAAATAAATATTTAACATGAACATGTTCTGTCTGTCCATGTTTCTGACTCCTGTCCGTCCACCCCTGCTGGTTAGCATTTCCCTCCGCTAGCTGTTCAGGACCTGCAGGGCACCCACTGTGAGCTCGCCACAGCTCGCTTGGGTGGCCCTCCTGGGAAACTGCAAGTCTCTGCCTTGGGACTGGCTGTTCCCAGAACTCGTTGCCAGCCTACAGCCGCTTGGGACTTGCCAGCATTTCCTGCAGCGGGGATTTTCAGAATAAAAGATCCCACTGAAATCAGGAACAAGACAAGGTTGTCCACTCTCTCCATATCTATTCAATATAGTTCTTGAAGACCTAGCTAGAGCAATAAAACACCAAAGGGAGATCAAGGGGATACAAATCAAAAAAGAAGAAGTCAAACTCTCACTATTTGCTGATGATATGATAGTTTACATAAGCGACCCCAAAAATTCTACCAAGGATCTTCTACAACTCATAAACACTTTCAGTAATGTAGCAGGATATAAGATTAACTCGAAGCCCTCCTTTATACAGATGATAAATGGGCTGATAAAGAAATCATAGAAATATCTCCCTTCACAATAGACACAAATAATATAAAATATCTTGGAGTAACTCTAACCAAACAAGTGGAAGACCTCTATGCAAGGAACCAAGTACTCATATCTTTTGGGAACACCTTGAGACAACTCTACATATGCTCATGCGTCCCTTGCTTTTAGTTGCCTTCCTCCATCTTCCTTCTGCTGATTTCTACTGAGAATCTGCAGCTGAAACCTCCAGATTGAGAAAAATATTGTATCCTGACACCAAGGTTGTGTTTCAAGGTCTTGCTGGCCATGAGTTTTCATGTGTGCAGAATCCCTGTCACCTGGTTCCAAGTGGCTTTCTTTGTGATCGTTTGGTTCACAGAGATACCATGGGTGTTGATCTTCCATGTCCTGTTTCTTGCAGCCTCTACCCTGCTGTGAACTTTGCTCCACATTTGGGTGAGTCTGGAAAGAAGGGGAAGAGACTGTGCAGTCAAATAGTTATGAAACCACCATGAGTCAGACGTCCAGAGCAAGCCTTGTTGTCCCACTCACCCTGCTCTGGCTGCTGCTCTGCCACAGGGTTCGGAGAGTTCCTGCCAGAGACAAGACGAGATTTGAACATTTCCACAAAGTCCCTGTTTCAGGAACTACCTATCCTTGCTGTGTTGGGTTTCAGAAGTCTACACACCAAGTAGAATGCATCCCTGAAACCACCCCATTGGTGTATTTTCCAGCTCTCGGGGCTTTATATTTCAAAGGTCTCATCTGTCAGTTGGCTGATAAGAATACAATGAAGATTATGGGCCATGGTTTGGAGCATCAAAGAGAGGTGTATAAACTGCAGGAAACATTTCTTTTTTAGGCACTCTAATGGCGAAACTTTTAAAATCTGTTTTCTTTTTTTTTTCTGTTTTCTTTGTTATTTGAAAATGCATTCTGACTGATGTCCTTATGAGATGAAAAGGTGAAAAGACAGAAATAGACACAGGAAGAATGCCAGTGAACGTAGAGGTTTAGAATGGTGTACCTATAAGCCAAACAGCACTGAAGATTGTCAGCAAAACACCGGAAACTGGGGCTAGGCGCAGGACTCCTCTGTGAGTGTAGAGCAAGCTCAGCTCTGCCTCAAATGTCAACAATTTTTAAATCCCCATTTGTGGTAGAGGGCGGGTGGGTGGGTGAGGTCTGCATTCCTAGGAAATGATTCTTTAAAGTCCAGTGCACATTGTCTACATTGAAGAAAGACTTGGACTGGGGACAGTGGGCTCTGATGGGAGGACATAGACAGATGGCCCTGTCTTCTTCCTTACAGTGACTCTAACCTTCCTAAGGCTGCCACCCTTTAAACAGTTCCTCAAGTGGTGCTGACCCCAAGCATAAAATTCTTTTCCTTGCTACTTCGTAACTCCGGTTTTGTGACTGTTATGAATCATATTGTAAATATCTGTGCTTTCTGATGGTCTTAGGTGACCCCTGTGAAATGGTCATTCAACTCCAAAGGGGTTGCAACCCACAGGTTGAGAACCACTGCTTTGGACGGTCTGTGAACACAGCTTTGGAAATTGAAAAGATAGTCCGTCCTTTGTGGAGGTTAGAGGATCTTAGATAAAGGTGCTTGTTGCTAAGCCTAACAACCCGAGTCTGATTCCCTGAACCCATAGGGTGAGAGAGAACCTCCACAGGGCACCATGACATGTGTTTAAGGCACATACACACACACACACACACACATACACACACACACACACACACACAGAATAAATGTATGTAAAAAGTTTCAAATTAAACAAAAAAACACCACAGTTTGTGTTTATGAAATGAAGGAAGGGATAATCATTGCATGTCTGCATGAGGTCACCGAGGGCAGGACCTGTCAGGATCAGCTCATCCTGGGTAAGGAAGTCAGAGGACAGGAAGTAACGGACAAAGCACAGCAAGACTGTATTGTCAGGAACTGAGACAATTTCCAGACTTCTTCATGCTGCTGTATGAACATGCCGTGTTGGCCAACAAGCCCGTCTACGGGTGGATGACTGGTTCAGGAGCTGTGTCACTTTGGACTGAGGTTCCCTGTGGAGTGACAGAGCTCTTATTGAAGTGCTTCCTTGTCGTTTGATTCTGCAGTGACCTAGAAAAGGCAAGCAATAGCAAATTCTCTTCCATGGACTAGAGACTCCATCTACACCTGGACCTAAGCACTGGGCTCTGGAGGGTCTACTTAAGGAGAACAGATGTTTGAAAGGGAGCGGCCATGATGGCAAACCGTGCAATACATGAAACCAGTGAGGTTAGACACCCTAAACAACAAAGACCAAAGGAAACCAGATAGCCAAGAAACCATGAGCTTCTCTTTATCAGAGAGTTAGCGTTTATCAATGAGTCAGGTGATAAAAAGGTACCCACAATCTGCCTGAAGAAAGACTTCCAAGAAAAACCCTGGTGATGAGGTTTGACAGTAAATTTCTATGAATGAACATATAAAGTTAGCAAAACCATACTCACCAACCCCTTCTATACAAACCAGACACCAATCAACATAAACCCAGCCAATTTCATAAAGGAAGAGTACCTGTTCATCTTGTCCAACCATAACATCCACCATGAAGCCACACTGACAAGGCATTATGGATTGGTGTAGACCTGGATGAGCAAGCCAGTGGCACAGAGGAAAGTGGTTGGAGCAGGGCCGACTTTTCGGTCCATCTGTACAAATCTTGTCTGCTGGACCTGGGCGTAGACCTACAGTCTCATGCGGGAGAGAACTTTATTTCAGTTTCAACATATGTTTACATACAAATGAAACAGAGAAAGCCATGCTCTGAGGAAGGCTGTCTGAGTTCAGAAAAGCATGTAAATAAACATCAGTAAGCACATATTAAATATTAAGAGGGCAGCCCTTTCCCAGGACATTCTCAGGACAGACCAAGTGAAACACTATTGTCTGGCATGTACTATAGATTCTATCTGAGAGAGCATGAAAGCAAGGCAGAAGGCCGTATCCAGATTCAGGGCACACTGACCAGATTGGGTCCTATAGTTATATTTTGACGCCCAACAAAAATAAACATGTCTTATAAATTGAAAGTCATTGTTTAAGACAAGAGGCATGAAATCACATCCAAGGGGATAAAATACACCTGCGGTCAAAAGGCCCTCTGCCTTTCTTTCCTGGAATGACTCTCCCACGGTCCCCCAAGGCATTGCGCGCCATGAGTCAGTTCTTTTAACAGCACTCTGACAGGGGACTTGGCTCATGATGGACACAGCTTAGTGGTACCATGGGGAGGCTGCCCATTGAGTGCTGTTGAGGAAGCTGGTGGAGCTAAAGTTAGAAGATTTAAACAATATAAAAATGGAGATGGATTAAAAAGAAGCCAGTGCACACATTGAGCTCTTGGTGCATCTAAGGCTTAGACCTCGCATCTTTCTGGTAGGCACACAACCCATCCCAGAACAGCCTTTTTCTCCTTTCCTTTTAACTTTGGAGAAAGTTCTAACTTGGTCATGCTGGCTTTGAATTATCTTTATTGTGCAGTCAGGCTTTGGCCCTGTGATTCCCCTGCTTCAGCCTCCCAAAGAGCTACAGGCCAGTACCAAGAGGCCCCAAGAAAGATAAAATTTAAATCAAATAGAAGAAAACATAGAATCACGGTTGCGATCTGGGGGAGCAGGTGAAACTTGAACTCCCAAAGTTTATGGTGAAAATGACCCAGCTGCCCATTTGTAAAGTAAGGATTTCGAATGATAGCATACACGAAGCTATCCGATCTCAACAGGTTAAGGGAGTGGCTGGGCAGTGATGGCACACGCCTTTAATCCCAGACAGATTGCTGTGAATTCCAGGACCAGCACAGAGAAACCTGGTCTTGAAAAACCAAAGAAAAACAAAAAGAAAGAAAAGTGATTTACACTGCCAATGTCATTAGAGGTCATTACTTATCCACACAGAGAGTGCCACATCCAGGTGTGGCACCAGCACCAGGATTTAAGAGGCTGAGGCAGGAGGAAGACCAAGAGCTCAAAGCCAGGCTGGAGTATATACAGAGATTCTGTCTCAAATAAACCAATTGAATACAAAAAAAAAATCTATAACTATATATTTAGATTATATCAGCAAAACATAACAAATGTAGAAAATAAATTTGGAAAGGAGGCATCAAAATGGTGCTGAGAGACTTTGGCTTCTTGATTTAGTCATTCAGAAAGTATAACACATTTACCCAATCAAGAAAATCGGTGTTTATCCCGTATTGGACTATTCTCAGTATTGAAGGTAGAGGGGGAAAGAATCTCTGTCCTGAGGTATCAAAAGTTCTCCTTGGTACTTTTGTCTTCAAAAGGATGAAAAACATGAACTTCTGATATGTGGGTTTTCTTTTTAAAATTATAATCATGTGATTTTTACAGCTGGGAGAATACTTGGTTGTATTTCTTCTGGATTCACACTTTTCAAAATATTTATTCAGCGTTGGGGGTGGGTTCTGCGTGCACTACATCACTCACGTGGAGGTCAGAGGTCAGCCTGGACGAGTCGATTTTCTCCTTCCACCATATGGGTTCTGGGGGTCAAACTCAGGTCACCAGGCTTGGTGTGGGTGCTTCAGCAGCTGGCTATCTCGTCTGGCCTAGATCTCTGCTTCTACACCACCTTGATGGACAGTGTCTCAGGGGGACCCTCTGGCTGGCTGGAGCTTAGATTAGAAGCCCAGCCCTCAGGTGAATCCAGAAGGCCCAGCGATGGGTCTCCTCTATTCTGCAGCCTGCACACGAATGACCACATCCCACACTGCAGTTTCTCCCTCAGTAAAGCCGCAAGAAGAATCATATTCAGCCTATGGTAGGTTTAAAGATTAAATAAAATAACGTTGGCTAGACCAGCCCTTGGCCCAAGACAAAAAACTCAAGCTAGCTGATTTTGCTATCTCATGATTGCAAAAATGAGATTTTCCTGGACACTATTTCAAAACTGGTATTGCTTTGGGTTATTGGGGAAATAACGGATGCCTTCCTGTAAATAAGCAAAAAGAAGAAGAAGAAAAATAAACCACATGTTTTCCCAGACAGTGTAACCTGGTACACGTAAAATGTGTCTCACAGATCAGCTGTTTCCCCCAGCGCGTGAAGCCTTGACTCGGGATGCTCAGTGGGAGGCCACTATTGCACTTCTAGCCTCAACTTGCAATTTCCTCAGTGGACTTAAATCCTGGAAAAGGTGAGTGCACCACCCCGAGGTTGCACAGGCTAGGGACCTAGCACTTCACATGCAGTTATGAAACCACACATAATTGTCAATTGTCTGAGGAAAGATTAATGTCATCCAGCTGGCTTTTTCAAAAGGGCGTGAACTGGACGGATGAATAATGCTCTCTAAACTAGAGACCTGAGAGGCTCGGAGGGACGCGGCGATTCTACTGATGGGGAGTTTCTGTTGACTCTGTCATTCTTGCACTCAGTAGGCGGGGCCAGCTGCTGGATAAACAGATCCAACCTATTATAAGGAGGGGGGAAAAAGATGTGCTGCGTTTTAGAGTTACAGCTGGCGGCAAGCAGCTGGACAGCACCGGGGCAGCCGGAGGAACTCTGCTGAGAGCATGAGCTCCAAGCCGAAGCCCATAGGGATCATTGGAGCGCCTTTCTCCAAGGGACAGGTGAGTGCGAGCCGCCTTTGAATGACCTACTGGTGGGAAATGTTTCATTTTAACCCTCGCCAGGCTTTGCCATCTGGCTGTGAGTTTCCCCAGCACTATCTGGCCTCCAGGTGCCTGCACTCAAGTCTTCTCACCACTGTGTGGCACGGCATTCCTGGGGACTTAAACCCACTTCCTCTTTTGGCTCCTGCCAAAATCCATTTCATTTAAATCTTAGTCATGACAATGTTTGAACAAATTCCTCTGGGCGGAGATCACCTGTGTCTGCATGTAGCTCTTGATGCTTTTTTTTTTTTTTTTTTTTTTTTTTTAATGTTTTCGGAGTACGGAGTGAAAGATTATAAGAAAACACATTGGTCTGGCGACATAATTCATGCCTAGAAATGTAATGGATTGGTGACAACCTTCAGACTTGTTTTAATTTGGGTAACTTAAATAACAGTGCTTTTGCAAGTTTGTGAAGAATTCATGCTATTTTGAGCTTTTAACGATCTTATGACTGTTAGTTGATAGGCTAGGGGAGCACCTTACATCTCTCTCTCTCTTCAAGTTGGCACCCCTGTCAGGATGAATGCATTCATAAAGCTCCAGTTGCTTAGACCACCTAAGGGTGAATCACATATGTCATCGAAGCCTAGATGAGCCACTGCTGCCCTCCCCGCCCCCCTAGGCTTGGAAACACTCATTCTGCTAAAGGCAATGAGATATCGGAATGCCTTAGCCTCAACATGGTCTGTTTAAAAAGTAAGGGGGGAAAAACAGTCCAAGTCAAACAAGAGAGCCAGCGGATGGTAACTCCTACTGTTCTTTTGCTTTTAAATGTGCTCTTCCTCTTGGCCTTTAGAATCTAGAGAGCCTGTAGTCTTTTTAATTGTGAAGCCTCAAGGTGCATGCTGCATCCCCCATCCCCCACCCAATAATAATTGTGGGAGGATAGAGGTTGGAGGCCCAGATTGTATTTGATGTCAGTAAACAGCACTCCACTGTCCTTGGAAACCATGCCGAAGAGCTTGCCCAGAACTCCAGAACATGGGGACTTTTTTTTTTTTTTTTTTTTTTTTTGGTTTTTCGAGACAGGGTTTCTCTGTGGTTTTGGAGCCTGTCCTGGAACTAGTTCTTGTAGACCAGGCTGGTCTCGAACTCATAGAGATCCGCCTGCCTCTGCCTCCCAAGTGCTGGGATTAAAGGCATGCGCCACCACCGCCCAGCTGGGGGGCATTTTGTTGACATGTGTTTCCCTGAAAATGCACAATATGGGTCTGGCGAAACTGCTTAGTGGTTAAGAGCTCTTGCTACTCTTCAGGAAGACCAGGGTCCAGTTCTCAGCACCCACAACAGTTGCCTATAACTCAAACTCCAGGGTATCCAATACCCTCTCCTGGCCTTTGTGAGTGCCCTCACATCCCCAGCCCCCCAACAAATAATGAGGAAAATCTTAAAACATCCATAGTAGGCTCATTGGGTCTTTTATTTTTTAAGGATTTTCCTTTCTTTGTGATTGGGTATACATTAGTTTATCTCTGCAAGAGCAGTATGCATTCTTAACAACCGAGTCATTCTCAGTCCTCCATCCACTGTTGGAATGGGTTATGAAACAGACTTGAAAATGACAAGAAAAAAAGGGAGAGAG